>NC_137788.1:4645000-5297426 GCF_963383645.1 Muscardinus avellanarius | reverse complement strand
CCCCATCTCAACCCAGAAACATACAGGAACACCATGTAGGTGTCTTCTGGGACGTCCTCAGGCAGCCTGACAGACACCACGCCCAAGAACACCCTCAGGCTAGTTAATGGGATGCAGTTTGGACTTGGTAGAGAAGGTGCCCCATACATTAGCACACATCACTGTGCCTGTAACAGGACACATCATTATGTTAATTTGAGACAAGTCCCCAAGTCTGCAAAACTCTTTGGAACAATGGGAATTACTGTTTGAAATGATGATTAGACTCAGGGGACAGCCAGGTGCCCTGGTGCACACCTGTAATCCCAGTATGTGGGAGGCTAAGACAGGAGAATTGCAGGGTCAAGGCCAGACTCAGCAACTTAGTGAGACCTTGTTTCAAAAATTTTTTTTTGCGGGTGTGGGGATGGAACCCATGGGCATGTGACCTCCGAACTACACCCCCTGCCCAATTTTTTATTATTTTTTTTGAAACAGGGTCTCGCTGAGTTGCGGAGGGCCTCATAAGTAGCTGAGGCTGTCCGTGAACCGCGATCCTCAGGTCTCAGCCTCCCAAATCCTGAGATTATAAGTGTGTTTCAACATTTTTTAAATCAAAAAAAGATTGGACTGAGGTATAGCTCAGAGGTCAAATCCCTAATACTAAGAAAGAGAGGGAAGGAGGGAGGGAGGAAAGGAAACAGGGAGGAAGGCAGGCGGAAAGAGGAAGGGATATCGGAGAAAGAGAAGTCCTGGAGAGGACCAGGGGTGTGCTTTGGTGAGAACCAGGGAAGTCAAAAGATGCTGGCCAGAGTGGGAGTCAGGAGGAGGAAGAGGAAGGAGAAGGAAGTTGAGATGACAGGACACCCAGGTGCCTGGGAAAGGAGTTCAGACTCCAGCAACCCGCAGGGTGGCCACCGGGTGTGGGGAGGCAGAAGGCGGTGCCGAAGTGGGCATCCATGGAGGACAGGAGGGGCCAGGCACTTGGCGGCGCCACCTGGGAGCCAGGCAGGCCCAGGAGGGTGGCCCCGCGTGCCCTCATCTCCGGTCCTACCTTCCTGCCTCCTCTCGTGTCTCGCTACTTATTGACCAGAAAATATTTAGTGCTCATTATAGAAAAAATCTGTTACTAGACCTTAATGCCTCTGTGTTAAGGTGCTATCTGTACTGATCCAATTAATTAATTGGATAACTAATAGCATTTTCCAGCCTCCTTCTAAGGGGTAGAAAGAGGATTCCTAGGAAGGAATGCTTTTCACTTCAATCCGAGCCTTGTGTCCCCAGCTTCTAGGGAAGGTCGCCTGTTTCCCAGGGGAGGAGATAAATTATCAGGATTGCTAAATTTTGCATTCGCCTGCCTGCCTGCCTGTGCTCTGCTGTGGTTTGCTCGGCTCTGCTCCCACCCCGTGGTGGGTGAACAGGGCCTGGTCCAGGCCAGGACACTGCCTAGGCCTGGGGGAAGCCACCCAGCTATGTACCCAGGCCACCCTCACCCACATGGCGAGGAGGCCCAGACTGGTGCCTGGGTCTTCCAGCTGGTGCCGAATTCCTGGAGATGGGAGGTGCAGGGGAATCGCAGAGGTGTGTCCTGGGCTACCTTCTGACCCCACATCCACGATGGGCAGGGACCCGGGCATAGAGCCAAGGTTGTGGGCTCCGCAGAAAGGTCATCCTGGGATCCAATCCCAGTTCTAATGCACACTGTGCGGCCCCGGGAGGCACACACCCTTGAGGCCCCTGGTGGCCTAGCAGGACTGTGAGAAACAAGGCTTTGGTCCATTAGCCAATCCTGGGGCCAGATATGCAAAGTAAAAATAAAAATTGATGATGATGATGATGATGATGATGAGGAGGAGGAGGAGGAGGGGGAGGAGGGGGAGGAGGAGGGGGAGGAGGGGGAGGAGGAGGAGAACATCCAGATCTCTTCCTTCCAGACTCCCAGACTCCCATCTGCTTCCCATCCCCGCTCATTTTGCAAATCGGTATCCAGGGCTTCCTGCATGTCTGAACAGTTCCAGGCACTTGGGGAGGCCCTGTGAGCAAGCCCAGCTGCAAGGCCCTCTCCCTGTTGTGCTCAACATGGAGCGAGGGGGCCGGAGGTGAGGGTTGCAGGTCAGACATGGCATAAATAAACTAAACAAAGACATGGTGGAATACAGACAGTGGGCAGAAGAGGAAGAGAACAGGGGGGAAGAGGGAGGGGCCTGCTGGGCAGGGTGTGGCTTAAGTCACGTGGCCAGGGAGGAGGAGCTGGAGAAGAGTGTGGACAGAGGGAGTCTGTGGTCCGAAGTCTGGGGTCTCTGCAGTCCAAAGACTCTTGGATGCACCTGGCAGTTCCCCCTCGGGTTCCAAATGCTATTGTTATAATGCTGAGCACACAGCAGGTGTCAAATAAAGACTTTCTGAGGGGTGGTGTTTCCAGCCCAAGGACAAAACTGGGGGCAGCTGGAAGACTCAGCATTCCGCCCTGGCATGGCCGCGCCGCGCCCCCAGGGCCCCCAGCCCAGGAGCCTGGTGCAGCTTGCCCCATTATTGAACAGGTGAGCGGGGCTCGCGGGGCCTTCTCTGTAATTAGGGCAGTATCCGCGCAGGGGATATATTTATAACCCCCAGCCCTCAGCAAGCCTGGGAGAGGAGCCCAGAGTCCCTGCGCGGCTCCTATACCAACATCTATATGCGAGCTGATTACCACAATTAATTTAATAGGGGTTCCTCCACACAAACAATGTATCATTTTATTAAGAAACTCTATAAATGTCGGTGGTGCAATTCATTTTTATTAATTTTCTAAAATGAAATTAGCAGTGGCGGTGGCAGCGGCGGCAAACGGAAGTTGTTCTGCCTCCCCGTACAGCAGAGCCCGAGCCGGGTGTCATTAATTCCTTAATACCAGGAGGCCAGTTTGTATGAACTCAGCAGTTAACTGCACCAATTAATTTCAATACTGGAGATGGGGGGAGGGGGGCCCAAACTCAACAACTAATTTAGGAAGGTCCTTGAACAACCCTGGCAACTTTTCTTCTCCTGGGACCCAGGAGGCTTTCTAGTGTAAACTGGGAGCGTGTATTATAATGCTAATAGGAACCCCCAGTCCCCACCCTCAGCCTGTAGCAAAGAAGTCCATCCTTCCAGGGCCTGGGGAAATTCTGCCTGATACCTTCTGACGGGGGAGAGAGGGAACTCCCAGTTCTGGGCAGGGACCCAAATCCCACTATCTATCATCCTCCAGTGAGGACGGGATTAAAAGCAGCTCTACTTTCTACAAGAAGATGTCTAGGAGCCGAAATGATTTTCTTGCCGGCACAAAGCTCAGGAGCGACAGAGCCAGGGCGCGACCCCAGACCTGTCAACATGGAAACCCGTGTTGCTGATTCAGCCCCCGCAGGCCTGGGCAGCAGGACAGCCAGCGTCTGGCTCCCTTTATCCTCCAAAAAGTCCAGTGAGCTGGGCGTGACCCCGCGTGACATTCACTTTTCCATGGAAACTCAAATTCTGGAGGCTGAAATACAAGGTACATCCCCGGCCTTGGGATGTTGTCACGGCGTGCATGTGTGTGTCCGAAACCAAGGCATTCTGGAGAGCACCACTTGAGACCCAGAGAGGATTTCTCCTCCCACTTAGACTGGAGGAGCGCCTTACAGAGAAGAGAGGCGAGCCCATGGAGAGGCTGCCGGGAGCCAAGGCGACCAGGAACTAGTGCGGAGGGAGAGCCATATCCCATCATCTGGGAACTTGTTCCAAATGACAGATTCCCAGGCCACATGTGTTCTAACAAAGAGTCCTCTTACTCTGATACCCACTCAGGTTTGAGATGACTGCCCCAAAAGGTACCCCAGGAAAAAAGGAGAGGTGACTGTGCCCAGCTTTCCACCTCTGTGATATGGCTCCATTCACCAAATGTTAGACTGAGCACCTCCTGCTCACTCTGCACTCCCTACCCCGGCCCCCACTCTGGAAGAGCGTCCTTTCCAATTCCCTTCTCACTGGCCGTGGGACTTGTTTCGGCCAGTGGGTTTGTGAGCAGCCATGACATGTGCTATCGTATCCAACCAGGGGTTTTAATTGTGCCTGCTTGTGCTACCTTGGGATTTTAATCCCCTGTCTTTCTCCATGAGAACAGTCGTCACACACAGAGGGTACTTCTTTGGTCGAGGTTCCGTAACAAAAGATTCATAGAGCACTCCTGACCCAAAATCAAAACCTTAGGCAACCCATAAGCAGGGATTAAAAATTGGTTGTTATAAGTCACTATGTTGGGGGATTGTTTCTTAGGCAGCATTATCACAAAAAAAGCTAGCTGTTACAAAGCATTTGATTGTATATCAAAGGGAATCATAGCCACAGAAGGCCAAGGAGCTGTGGATATTCTGCAGGAGGACTCTCTTTCAGGTATCAGACTGGAAGTCTGAAGCGTCAGAGGTACCCAGGGAAGGGGCGAGTCTTGGCCACCGATCTCTCTGGCTTCAGTATCCTCTGAGCTCCAAAATGGAATGTCCTGCCCTCATCTAAAGGATGCTCCCCAGGAAACATCTATGCCTGACGAAGTCGTAGGTTCAGATTGGGGCCAAGTGAACAGAGGACCCACCTTACCCCTTTCCCTGGTTCCTGGAAAATTTGGAGATTCTGTCCAAATAAAGCGGCCTGACCACTGGCCTCGCCCACCCCAACCGCAGTCCAGCCACCCGCAAGCCACACTTCAGTCTCCCCCTTTGGCTAACACACACCTGGCCCTGTCACCGCTAATAGAAAAGTTGCAGTAATCGCAAGAAGGGTGGCCACGAATCTCTGGAAATATAACATGCTGAAAAATAAAAACTTAAGAGTTGGGGAGGAAAGAAGACGCTGCCTTCAAAACAAGCACTAAGTCCCAACCTCGCCATTCTTCACAGAATAATAACATCATCCCCCGGCAGGACACAGGTCGGCCGTATTTTCGCCAATTCCCTCTATTCCCCAGCGGTGAGAGAAGTTAAATGTTTGTGGCAGCGAGTAGGTTCGAGGACATTTACTGCATAATAAACCACAGCGCCAGCCATTGCTTCTGATCTGGGGGATCCTTTTCCCAGCACTCAAGAATAACTCGACTTTCCTTTTGTGAAACACGTTGAGATGAAAGCGGGCAGTTCCGCTAGTTTCTGCCTTTTAAGACGTGCATTCCTAGAGCCTACTGGTGGCAGGTGGGCACTTCCCCAAAATAAATTCCCCTGATGGTCCCATAAAGGCTTCCAAGCCCCCACTAAAGACCCAGTCCTGGGCCGCAGGCTAGAAGCTCCGACCCATGCTGTTTAAGTCCACCTGACTGTATTTACCACCATGCTCTCTCCAGTTAAGAGACCACAGTGTCACAGCCCATCGAGAACATGACGTTTCCGTTTCCAACTTGTTGCCCTGAACCGACTGGCCAAATCAGGTAATCCACAAAAATCGATCAATCCATTTACTGTATAAGGTTGAAAAACTGCAAGACCGGGGACATTACCTTGTCTTAGGGGATGTGGTTAGCCATTCTTCGTGTTTCTCAAATGTTATTAAATAAGCTGCAATTTCCTGAAACAGAAGAATAGAAAGATAATAATAACAATTAGCTCACGTTGGACCCTGAGAAGTATGAAAAGTTTCTCTCGTTCCCCAGCCGCCGTCCTCCTCGCCAGGCTGGGACTCCGGCTCTGCTAGAAAGACACGCCCCTTGGACCCTGCTTCCGTTTTGATTTTCGGAGTCCTTTCCACTCAACCGGCCATCCAATAATAATCAAAGCACCCGGTTTCAAAAGAGAAGTCAAAGGCAAGGGCAAAAAAAACCATTTCTCTGTGGGAGGAAAACATCAGACACCCTCTCAGAATCTCATCGTCATTAATTTGAAGGAAAGAAAAACGCACACCGACAACGGGCTTCTACTGAGGCAGGGTCGCCATTGGAAAAGTGTAGACTGTATTTCTGACGTTGGACGAATCTTTCAATTCTGTTACAAGGGACGCCTCACTCTCTCAGCTTGATTCCCAACCCCTGAGCCACATCACAGAAAAATTACAAGGGAAAGAAAAGATAACGCCTTATTTAAGAGAGAGAGAGGGGGAGAGAAGTCAGTTAGCCTTTCCCACCACTGATAACTTGATCTATGTAGCGCGCTTCGGAGAAGAGCTGTACGAGCTGAGTTTAAGGCAAAGATGGAGAAAATGTAAGCACCTGAAGGCAGATTAAATATTTATAAACACAACAACCTCACTGCAGATGGAATTACTGATTTATTAATAATTTCCATAAAAAGCCAGTGGGTGACAACCCGCCTAAGTCACTGCTCCGGCTCTGAGGCATGATATGGCCCATTACTTCCAGCTCCAAACAGATCTGCTAACACGAAATTGGCAGCGATCGTAAGTTAAATTAAGGTTGGGCTGCTACACGTTTCCCTGGATCTTGGTGGTGATAAGACACATTGCTGCCCTTGACTAGCCAGGAAACGCAGAGTGACGGCGTCCCTCTCAGCCTGGGATTCTCAGATTGAAGCCGCCTGTCTGTCCAGAGGCCGGCAGCCTCTTGGGCTCCAATGTTACAGGGATGAGATCTGTGACCAGAGACGCTGTGCTCTGCCTTGAGAGGAAGAAAAGAGGCTTCTCCCAGAATCAGGTAAGCAGCGCAGGTAAGAGTACAACATACCACCCATACCATGCGGTACCACAGCGGCCTGGCAGAGTCGTGAGAGGGAACGCGGAGCCCGGGCCGCCACGGTATGGAAGCCTGCCTCTTACACCAGGAACCTGGGAAGCAACAGCCTGCTCAAAAACAGAGGCCTCGGCCAAGTCACCCATCCCCTGCACACTGTCCCACCGTCCCCAAGATTCCTGCGGCTTACTCCCTCTCCTGAGGAAAATCTTCCCCGAGGTCTCACTGTGGGTGAACGTCACTTCCTTTGGCTGGTCCTCCCTAAGTACTCAGGACAGGGTAGCTGCCCATCCCGCAGGCTCCCACGGCCCTAGGTAGGACTTATGCTCTGTGTCCACTGCCCATTTGCTTGGGTGACATCCCCATTGGACTAAGCAAGGGTAAGGAGTATGTCATCTCTAATGTGTCCTTAGGACTGGGCACGCAGGAAACGTCTGACAAATGTTTGTTAGATAAGCTTGGATGAGTGGGTGAATAGAGAGAGGGAGAGGAAGGGAAGGGGTAGAGGGAGGGAGAGACGGACGGACGGACGGACGGATGGATGGACGGATGGATGGATGGAGAGATGAATGGATGGGCGGATGGACAGGTGGACGAATGGAGTAGGGAAAAAGAGGAGTAGACACTATAGAAATAAACATGCATTTTTGAGTGTGTGTGTGTGTGTGTGTGTGTGTGTGTGTGTGTGTGTGTTACTGAAGGTAGCTAAAGTGCGATCTTAGAGGCAGCGACAAGGCACCCAAGTTTCTGGACAGCACTTGCCAATAACCGAGTTAACTAAGTTACTGTAGGAACGCACCACGCAAAGCACGCACGCGCAGGAGGCAGACCTGGCCTTGGGTATCAGCTCTGCCACGCACCAGCTGCCTCGTCTTGAGCACTCTGCTTACCCTCTTTAGACGTCAGCTGCCTATGAAACGGGAAAACATCACCCCCTGGGGCGTGATATTTATGAGAGAGAGAGAGAGAGAGAGAGAGAGAGAGTGAGTGAGTGTGTGCGTGCGTGCGTGTGTGTGTGTGTGTGTGTGTGTGTAACATACTACCTCTGAGCTACACCACAGTCCTATTTTTTTTTATTTTGAAACAATCTAAGTGACCACACTGGCCACACACCTGCAATCCCCCTGCCTCAGCCTCCCAAGTACTGGGAGCACAAGCGTGTGCCACCGCACCCGGCTAACAGTGACAGCTTATAACACACTGGCTGTCACAGCACGCCCCCGAATAAGAGCTACTTATATTAGCAATATACAGTCAAGGCGGAGTAAGCCGCCCATCTAGAAGGCCCCCGATCACGTAGCAGGTCCCACAATGGCCAAAGTTACCACCATCCATCCCACCCTACCCTCCAGTTACCACTCGCCCACACTCGCAGAGGACGAAAGTTCACATGAGAATCACTGGTCAGGCCGGTGGTGCACGCTTGCAATCCTCACGCTTCGGAGGCGGAGACAGGAGGATCGCGCTCCCAGACCTAAAAAATAGGTCTGGGAGTATAGCCCGTGGGAGTGTATCCCGGAGGTAGAAGGGCTTCCAGGAACCCCAGTACCACCAAAAAAAAAAAAAAAAATACTGGTCAGAGTTGTTGAAGTCACGCCTTCCAGTTACCTGCTGGTTTCCATTTGGGTTCTGGAAACACTCAGAGCACACTGCAGCTAGCTTCACACTGAAGCAGAGATGCAGACCCACCTCTCAGCATCTCAGCCCTCTCCCTGAATCTCAGGAGACTTGGAGGAAGAGGACACCCATCTGGAAGCCCCTAGATCCACAGCCTTGCCCACAACCGAGGGCACCCCAGCCACCCCTAGACTTAGTATTCTGTTCCCAAAACCCAGAGACCCAAAGACCTTCAGGGACGTATTCTGACCAAGGGTCAGCCCAACCTGGCAGGACCACCCATTGATACTGACCTCCGAAGACCAAAACGCCGTGCACCACTTACGACCTTCAAGATTTACTCTGCCAATACTTAG
Organism: Muscardinus avellanarius; assembly: GCF_963383645.1. NCBI lineage: Eukaryota > Metazoa > Chordata > Mammalia > Rodentia > Gliridae > Muscardinus > Muscardinus avellanarius. Next base: position 5,288,813 of record NC_137788.1, on the reverse strand, counting down.
CGCCTGCTGTGTGCCAACCCAGGGACAAGACCGCCAGGAAGCCCGCAGCCAGGAAGCTCACCATCGAGGCAGGGACAGAGTCAAGACAGCACGAAAGGACAGAGTCCGCGCTACTGCAGATCAGCTGTGCAGACGGCTCCGGAGCCAGAATCAGAGCGTCATCACAGGGCTGAGAGTGGGAGGGACCCCAGGAAATCACACTGACTTATCAAACTTCCTTTGACCACTGGCCACTCCCTCCTCCACCAAGGGCTGTATAACTTCTCCCAATCCATGAGACCTGCCACCCTTGGAAGAACACTCATCCCGTTCAAGACCAGCTTTTCTGAGCAAAAGAAACTAAACACCTGCTCCTGGGTCCCATCTCCGCCATGCTGAGGTTGGCTGGCCTTGACCACCAGGGGTGGTCTCCAGCCGCACTGGACATGCCTGGGGCACCTCTGTCATCCTGGATCTGGCCTGCCCAGTCTTCCTAGCTCATTTCTCTTTTCTATGGATCCTCTTTACAGACAGACTTTTGAGGGACCAGACCTTGCTTCTCCGAGCTTAGGAGCCTGTTGAGAGGGTGGGTTTACACACACCAGAGAACCAAAACACACGCGCTATTGGGCGCTTAATGATGTGAAACAACGTGAGGGGGAGGGTCAGCCAGGCTTTGTGGGGGCGATCCGGGGGGAAGGAGGACTTCATTGTCCGTGTCATTGCGAGCGGGAGTGGAGTTGCTGTCCAGGTCATGGACCGCTCTAGGCCTTTTTCTCTTTTTCTTTTCCCTTTCATGTGTGTGTCGTACTGCGGACTGAACCTAGGAACAGTCTACTCTGAGCTACATCCCCATCCCTCTTTTATTATTTTGAAACAGGGCCTAAGTTACTGAGGCTGGCTTTGAACCTGCAATCCTCCTATCTCAGCCTTCCAAGAACTGGGATTACAGGCGATAACCACAACCAGTATAGCCCCAGGCCTTTCCTGAGGGATGATCTCATTACTGTTCATAATACACTATGATGTGGGAGGCATGCCCCCACTTTACAGGCGAGGAAATCAAGGCCCAGAGCAGGAAAGTGGCCTGACCAAGGCCACACAGCCAGCACCTTAGAGCTGGGGCCCAAACCCACTAGATGGTTCCAGAGCCACAGGCTGCTCCACTGTCCTGAATTTCTTAAGCAACAGCCAGAATGTGGTAGGCAGGGAACAGAGGAGGTGTGGGTAAATCTTCCCCAGCCTCCGGTCCCCACTGACACTGTCACTTCCTGCCCCGCCTCCCCATAGGGGCCGGGAGTCCAGACTGAGCGGTCCCCGGCCTATTCTCTCCACCCACAGGCTCCAGTTGTGTCCACCCCGAGACCTACTGTGATTCTTTAAGTCATCTGCTCTGGTGATAGGCAAAAGACCTTGTATCCATGGAAGCCTTTGCTTAAAAGGGCTTCCAAGACAGAGAAAGAGAAGCCCACGCTGAGAGGGGAATCAGCTGCAAAAAGAAGCAATTTCAGCGGGGCCCTGTCTGGCCTGCCCTCCGTTCCCACACCCCGCCAAGAGGGCAGCTGAGAACCCAGATCTGGCCCCATTTTCTTCTCACACAGAAAAAACTGAGAAGGGGATGGCCTTGAGCCCCGCTAGGACCCAGCACCCCTCATCCCTCAACCTCGCCACCTCTCGCAACCAAGTCCCAACAAGAAGAGAGCGCACCCCAAAGAAAACAGGCCCTCGAACGGGAAGCTGGACCCCAGCTACCAGAGCAGAGCGCTCAGAGTGACAAAGGTGGCAGCCACCCGGTGTCTGCAGGTCAGAGAAAGCAATGCCAACTAGTGGTTGCCAAGAGGCTGGCAGGGGGCTTAGCGAGTGACCGCCGAAAGGGTCCGGGATTCCATTCTGGAGTCATGCAAATGTCAGGGACAGATAACGGTGACAGTCACACAACACTGTGAGTGTTCTCAATGCCACTGGTGGCAAATATTGTGCTGTATTTTACCACAATTAAAAAAAAAAAAAGAAGAGTGTGTAGGCATCCAGCCAGGCGTGGCTCCGGGAGGAGGGAGACGGTGCCAGCCTCCCCTGCCTACATCTACACCTACGCCTTCACCTAGGCCTGAACCCAAAGGGCCCTGCTCACCGCCCACTGCTGCCTCCCCTGGCTCTGACATCCTCTCTTCCTGGATCCTAGACGCTGCATCGACACGGAGAAGAATCACTTGACTGTCAAGATGAAGAAATTCACTGCGGGCTCCAAAGCAAAGACTGTCCAGCTTGCAGATTTTAAATGTTTAGTTTGTCCTTTGGACGTTCAACTAGAAAAACTGCCGCTAAAGTATGCTGTCTGCCCAGGGCCAGTGCAGCCCGGGGTAGGTTCGCACAGTCCTTTAGGATTGCTGGGCATCGGAGGGGTCCCTGCAGCTCCGGGAGGCAGGAGGGCCCTCCCTAGGCGCTGGCAGGCCTCACCAGTGGCAGAACTGGCTGAGGGGCAGGGAGGCTGCGCTTGGCACCCCGGCCTGGTCGCTCCGTCCCCCAAACACATGTGGGACCATCGCCATCCGATTGCCAGCTCTGTCTCCAGGCGGAGGGCTCTGCAGGAGGACTGCAAAGTCCATACCAATGGTGAGCCAGCTGGGGCCAGCAAGGCTGGGGGACCATCCATGGGGCCTGCCAGATGGGAAGGTATCGCCATACCCAGCTGGCTCCTCCTGCCCGTCCCACAGCCCCTGTGCACCAACCCTGCCCACCTCACCTGCCAGGCCCTGGCCATAGCTCCACCCCTGCAGAGAGCACTCCTTCTGCCTCGGTCCGCAGTGGACTCCTGTTTCTGGAACCTTCTCGGCAATGGCTGCAGCGCTCTGGGACTTGCAGCAGCCGGTGCTTTCTGTGACTGGGCTGAGTCTATGCTGGTTCCTCCTCTCTGGCTGTGGAGTATCCAGGAAGACCCGGGTCTCAGTGGCCATTGAGCCTGCACAGTTCTTAAGTCCATAGATAACTGGGCTCAGTAGCAAGGTGAATGAAAGAACGCAAAGTCTAAAAGAGACCAATGTATGGAGCCACGCCTGAGCATGACGGGTGTGGTGGTGCACGCTCGTGATCCCAGCATCTGGGAGGCTGAGACAGGAGGATCCGGGTTTGAGGCCAGCCTCAACTACTTAGTGAGGCCCTTGCAACTCAGTGAGACCCTGTTTTGAAATAAAGAATAAAAAATAGGGCTGGGGGTATAGCTCGGAGGTAGAATGCCCCTGGGTTCCATCCCCAGTATTTTAACTCCAAGTGACAACCCCCACCCTCAGCCCTATTTTTTTTTTTTTGTCTTTATTTTGAAACAGGGTCTCACTGCGTTGCTGAGGCCGGCTGCAAACCTGCGATCCTCCTGTCTCAGCCTCTCAAATCCTGAGATTACAAGCGTGCGCCACCACGCCCGGCTGATTTCCCTAATTGTAGAAAGTCGTTGTGAGTTATTTCCTTTCTTTTTTCTCCTGTTTTCTAAATTGGGTATGCATTGCCACCTCAACCAGTCTCAGCCACATCCCTGGCACTGTGGCCACACACAGCCGCTGTTGGGAACAGCCGGCTCTAAACACAGACCCATCCGTGGTGCCTTCTGTAGCCAAAGGCAGTTTTGTCCTGGGACTGACTCAGAGTCCCAGCTGGGAAGGAAGAGCCACCACGGGCAGGACTTCCCCAGAGAGGAGGGCTCCCTGTCCCGCTGGGCCACGCGGAGTGAGGAGAGGAGATGGTCTCCCACCTACGGGCTGTGGGAGGCGCCCCTCTGTTTGGGGTGGGATTAGGGAGTCTGGACCAGTCCGTTCAAGCCCTCTGCTGCCCCAGTTCCCTCCCTAGGAAGAGCGAGCCACAGAGCCTGTTTTCAACTCCACAGAAGGGTCCAGCACAGAGAGATCAGCTTCCCCTCCAACAACTTTACAGGCGACAGCCCTCAGAAAAGAGGCAGGAGCTGGGCACGGTGGGACACACTTGTAATCCAGTACTTGGGAATCTGAGTCAGGAGAAATGCAGGTTCAAGGCCGGCCTCAGCAACTAAGAGAGGCTATGTTTCCAAATGAAAAATAACACAGGAGCTGTAGCTTGGAAGAAGAATGTCTCTGGGTTCAATCCCCAGTACAAAAAAAAAAAAAACAGGACAGGATTCCTGCCCAGGTCTCTGGGACGGTCTAGTTCAATCTGTCCTCAAGACACGGGTTCAATGTCAGGGAGAGAAAAAAGGGTCAGTTGAGGGACCTTGGGTACTTTTTTTGTAACACATTAAACAAATAACATCTATATGTATATGCATATGTGTATGTATGTATATTATGTCTATGACATTTATATGTATATGCGTATGTGTATGCATGTATATTATGTCTATGACATCTATATGTATATGCGTATGTGTATGCATGTATATTATATGTCTGACATCTATAGATATATGCATATGTGTATGTATGTATATGTCTGACATATGTATATGTGTATGTGTATGTATGTATATTATGTCTGACATCTATAGGTGTATGCGTATGTGTATGTATATATATTATGTCTATGACATCTATATGTATATGCGTATGTGTATGTATGTATATTATGTCTATGACATCTATATGTATATGCGTATGTGTATACATGTATATTATATGTCTATGTATCTGTGTATATGTTATGTTCCTTATCTCCTGAGCCCAAGTAATACAAATGTCTCTATGATCTACACAATCGCAGATACCTTTTGCACACAGGAAATGGGTTTTCAACCAAGGGATAATTTTTTAAAGTTTGGTTTTTATGAGAGTTCTGCACAGGGTTTTATCTGTAAGGGACCAACGCTGAAGGGAGAGGAAAAGAAAGGCAAGGCTCTCCTAGCAGCTGGCTCCAGCATCTGCTAGCGCCACAAAATGCAATTATATTACTCCCAAACGAGAAGTAAAAATATCTTGTTTCCAATACTCTTGGTTTTAAGGCTCATACTTAATGTCCTCTGGGTATTTCCATGGTGCCAGATCTCCGCGTTACCTACTTTATTAGGAATGTGTGAGTGTCATATTAATGACTTCTCACCAACATGTTTACAGTGGACGCACATTTTCCCAGAATCCACCACTCTGCATGTCACAAAAACAAAAAGGGCTTAATTTAAATAAATAAATGACCACCCCACACCCTGTCACAGTGGTGTCTTCTCCCTGCTCTGTCCAGGATACCCTGTGCATACAGCTGGCAGGTCTCCTCTATGAGAAATATTCCAACTAGACTCCGGTGACACAGTGCCCTGTCCAGACGCTCCCGTGCGGGTCCTCTGGTGGACTTCCCAGGCACACAGACAGTCAGGCCTGTATCCTGCAGGTCAAGTTCTGGGGTCAAAACCAACATCCCAAATCATGCCTTCAAAATGACGGCCAGCTCTTGTAGAAATGACTAGTACATGGAGTAACGGCATATATTTTATGGGCATTTGACGGCAAAGCTTTCTGCTGACCACTTACAACAACAGAGGTGGTTGAGACCCTCAGAATCTAAGGATGCCTGCAGGACTCCCTACACAATGGTACAAACAATTTGGAATACATTTCTAACAGCCTGGCCTTCTGAAATAATGCAGCCTGGCTCAGTCGCCCAGCTATTATGCAGACATGGTAAAGCTTGCTGATGACCGTCTGCATACCAATCGGCGAACCAACAGTGGGCCACCGAAGAACATTCAAAGACAGACTGGATGAAGGAACAATGTGGCCAGCCTTCCGTTCATTGGTTGGATCGTTGGATGAATTATTGAGCACCTACTATGTGCCAGACACGACACGAAGCCCTCCCAATGCAGAGATACAGGAGTGACGATGGCTGTCGGAAGCACCGCCAGGCAGACAGACAGGGCTGCTGGATCCAGGGCCATGTGTCAAGTGCAGAGCAGATGATGAGACTGGATTAGCCGTGTGAACAATGAGTGCGTGCTGAGAAGCGAAGGGGAGGCTGAGCCAAGGAGCTGACACCTCGGTGGGGCCGGGACGAGCAGGGGTTGCCAGGCAGACAAGCAGCGGGCAAATTAGGGCAAGAAGACAGCGCATGTAGACGCAGGGAAAGCAAATGTGCTCTGGCAATTTCAGTAAACGAAGTAGAGTCGCAGGGCCCGGAGCTGGAAGGGAGGAGGGGGGAGCTCAGAACGTGGCAGAATTAAAGTGCCCGGCGAGTGGCATTTGACCCGCAGGAGCCAGGCCAGGGAAGGCCTGTAAGAAGAGGGGACACAGGAAGGGCTGTGCTTTGGAAATATTGTTTTCAGGGTGCAGCAGCTCGGGGGGAGACAACAGGGAAAGGGATGGGGAGATCCTGAGCTGCTGCAGGAGGGAGTCGGGGAACAGCCCAAGCAACACAGATGGGGGTCGGGACCCTGCCGGCTAGAGAAACCAGATACTGAGCACCCATGAGGCAAAGGCCAGCTGGCGGCCGAGGCCACAGGAGTCCACTTGGCCCCCATTGGTTGATTTACCCCAAAAGGGTGATTTTCCAGTTAAAGGCTGGGAGATGGGGATTCCCAGCTGGACCTCAGGCCCCACTCCAGGGGAGGACGGAGCTGAGTTGCCCCTGGCCCTGGGGACAACTCCTGGGAGCACTCCTGAGACGCTCCTGTCTCCACCCACCGCCACCAGAGCCTACTTGAGCCTCTGGGCACTTGGTTTTGCGCCCTGTTCTCATGTCTCCAGCACTGGAAACTGAGCGGTTGTAAGACCATGGACTGATGACAGGTTCTCCAGAAAGAAACAGCTCTTAGGTACAGTTTAGAAAAGAGTGACGTTAACCAGAACACCCACTGCCCCTTAATACAACGACCTTTGCTGAGTAAACTGGACCCAAGGCTGCCCTCCGTTCCTATCTCAATATCGTGCCAGCCGAAAGCCTCTTACAGCCTCTGAACCCTAGTGTCCCCCTTCTTTGTCTTGCCCTGTGATGCGGAAGCCGGGCCCTAGAAACGTTTCCCCTTTGCCAGCTGAGCAGAATTTCACATTCGTCCCTGAAGAGCAAGGAAGGGACCTTGTGAGGCGACCCTGGCAAGAAGACACCTCCCTCTGGCTCCGGCCACTATGACTACTGCCATTCAGAGTGGGAGCCCAGGGGTGGCAGCCGAGCAGGCTCCACCCTCAGGACGCCCTCCCTCCACTGGCCCCTTTTTTAGACCAGCTCTGCCTTGGCATCCAAAGCAACAGCGGGATGCCTCTGCAAACCCAGGCCCCGCGCCCTGTGCCAGGCAGTGCGCCCCTTCGTAGCCCTGAGCTCTTGGAAGAGGTCTGTAGCTCCACCCAGGAGGGGGACCAGTAGAACAGAAGAGAATAAATAGGGGGAGGGGGAGAGGGGCGGAGAGGGAGAAGGAGGAGCTAAGGAGAGAAACAGTTTCAATGATGGGGTGCCCCTGTGTGAGGGCATCACCACCAACCCCATTTATCACGCCTGAGGAGGGGTGGGGGTCGGGTGGGACCTGAAGGGAAAACACACCAAGACCTGTGGCCCTGTTTATGTGACGTTGCGCCTCATTATGACGTATAACGCACCAGTAAAAGTGTATCTTTTAAAAAGAGGTCTGGATTCCAGCCTTTGAAGTGAGAGGGGAGACTTCTCATCACCGAGGTATCTGCTGTCTGCTCTTCCTTAGCCTAGAGGTGTGAGCTACTCTTTTGCACCTCGTGCTCTGGGAACCCTTAGAATCCTTTTCTATTGCTAATAGGAGTCAGCCGGCAGCTGGGTGTGGTGGTGCTCACCTGTGCTCCTAGTTCTTGAGAGGCTGAGAAGGGAGGATCATAGATTTGAGGCCAAGCTCAGCAACTGGACAAGACCCTGTTTCAAAATAAAAATAAGGGCTAGGAGTGGAGCCAGGTGCACACCTATAGTCCCAGTACTTAGGAGGGTGAGACAGGAGGACCACAGGTTCAACGCCAGCCTCAGTAACTTAGTACGGCTCTCAGCAATTTAGGGAGACTCTGATTCCAAATAAAAAATAAAATCAGTCTAGTAATGTAGCTCAGAGGTAGAATATCAATGGCTTCTGGCCTCAGCACCTGTCGCACACTTTCACTCAAGAAAGGCTGAATCGGCCTATCTGGAGAGATAAGGAGTATTATTCTAAAATAGAAAGTTACCCCCTCTCTCCTCGGCTGTGTGAGCTGGGGCAAGTCATAAGACAGCTCAGTTTCGTCACCTGAGATACAGGATAACCCAGCGTATTACGAGGCAACAGAGTGGATTCCCGTACGCGTCATATCATTGGGTGAAACTTCTCTTCTTAATCAGTTCATTTAGGTATCATTTAGATGCAATGCCACGTCCCCCTCAAACGGACGGTCAGTGAGCGTTAACCAAGGAACACACGAGGTATCTGTCACCACGCACGAGACATTGCCGGCACCCTGGAACCACGGTGTCGCCGAATGGAGAGCTCTAGGTTGACGGAGCTCGGAGATTTCACCCCGTTGTCCTCGGGCTGGCGGGCTTTGGGATGGGAACCCTGCGGACATCTTCCTCTCCATCCTCTATGACTTCCGCGCCCCGTCCCCAGGCGACTGTACCAGCTCCTCTTCATTCGTCGCTGGCTTGAAGTGATTCGGTCAAAACCACCTTTCTGTGGTTTTCTTCATGTCTGTCTTGCTTGGGCTGTGTTGAGCTTCTCGGATCAGTGGGCGGGTTTATAGTTTTCCTCAGATTGGTGCTGGGGACTGAATCCAGGGTCAAGCGCTCCACTGCTGAGCCACAGTCCCAGTCCTTATATATTTCAGAACATGAGGCCCTGCTTTGGCAAGCTCTCAAATTACTTTGGGGTCAACCTGGTCTCCTCAGGGTTTTGTTTTGTTTTGTTTCATTTTGTTTCTGGTATTGGGGAATTGGACCCAGGGGTGTTCTACACCTCCAGCCCTATTTTATTTTTTATTTTGAAACAAGGGCTCACTAAGTCACTGAGGGCCCCGCTAAATTGCTGAGCCTGTCTCAGCCTCCCAAGCACTGGGATTACAGGCAGGCACCACCATACATGGCTCAGAGCTTATTTTTAATCTGTTTAAAGGTAGCTCTACAGTACCTTTTACTCCAGAAATGTTTTAGCCCTACCACTCTTGTTTTCTCGTCCGGAAGTCTCTAGTAAATGTCCCAGGTATTTAGAAAGGACCAATCTTGGTGGCCAGAATGTAAGCACCTCCAGGTCTGTATGACCCGAGGTGTCACTTCACGGCCCCCAGGTGTTTTCTGCCCAGCCTCGTAGACCTCTACCTTATACACCAACAGCTTCACGCCCAACACAACATCCTAGGGGAGCCAGTGGAAGTTTCCGGATCACTTTATCTATAAGACCCTCTCCTCTGGAATCTTCAACCCTGAAAAATCCTGGCCGACTCCGCCTCTCCACACTTTCATATCTGTCTCCTAACTCAGCAATCTCAGAGTCCCCACTTGGGATACCTCCCGAAATCAGCCTCGAAACACCTCCAGGCAGAAATACAAAGTGATTGTAGGGCTCCCAATCTTCTCTGTGACTGTGTAGCAACAGTTCTATTCTGTTGTCTAATATCGGGAATTGTTTTTCTTATATGTTTTCTCCAGTTTTATAACTGTTTGTAGCAAGAGGACAAATTGGGTCCCAGTTACTCCATCATGGCCAGCAGCAAAAATCTCACCACGGATTTTGCGTTTTATTCTTAGAGAGGTCGGCAGTCTTTGGAGGAAGGGCATGGCCAGCCTGAGGGAGTAGAGGTGAAGCTTTGAAGGTGCCCTCCTTGTCGGAGACAGAGGTGACCATGAAGCCGGTGGTGATCTAGGTTTTCTCAAATACTCAACAGCAGAAGGGCAAGATGGTATCGGGGACGACCTCCAACTCTGCCTTCCTCCGCCCCCGGCTCAGGATGCAGACTTGCCACCCGACAGGTTCAGCTCAAGAATCAGAAGAGCCCCAAAGAGCAGAGGCTGCTGTTATCAGCACTTCCAGAGCAGTGATAGAAACCTGAATCTAAAACAGAAATAGCGCCGCACGAACTTGGCTCCTGCCTCAAACTTGGCAGGATTCTGTCTGCATAGAAAGTGTCACTGAGAGCCACACGCTGCCAACTCCCATTAAGAACCAGGGACAAGGGCTAAGCCAGGCGAAAAGAGGCTGCTATGTCTGCTTGGGCTTTGTGTAGCCACTGCCCTGTGAGACCAAAGCTGACTCTCTGGCTAAATACATTTTTTAAAAAATTGGTATCAGGGTGCGTGCGTGCGTGTGTGTGTGTGCGTGTGCGTGCTCTTCCCATCGACAAATAACCCTTCCCACAGTGCTGAAAAGCCCCATTCACACCTCTGCTCTAACATATTAATAGTCCTTTGGAAGTCGGTGTTCATTCAAAGAGGTCAGAAAAAAGCTTTGAAGGCGGCAGAAATGGCCCTGGTGCCCACCGGCACAGGTGGGCACTTAGCCTTGCTCCGGGCCCTTCCCGCCACCAGGTCAAGCAGAGCCACTGCACTCTGAGCAGCGATGTTCCCTTGTAGGACAAACTGCCGGCACCCATCCTAACCCCCCAACCACCGCGGGAAATCCAGTAAGACTAGTAAAAACAGAAGCAAGCCATCTTAAAATTAACACATCCGAGATACACGCAGAAACCATTGATCAAAACCTCCTATCTTCCCTTGCAGCCGACAGCTCCCAAAGCAGCCCTAACACCCCATAATGGAATTCCATTATCTACAAAAGAAACTCGTTCCAGAGGAGAGTCACAAACAAAGAGAGTATCAAAGGCTCCTGGCAAAGGGGGAGATCCCACCACTCGGCCTGCCCCCCGAGAAGGGACGCAGTACTTCAGCCGGAGACAGCCCTCAGGCTGCAGCAAGCGGGGTGCCCACCCGGCACAAGACTGAGAATCAAATAAGCAGAGGCGGGGCCCAGAGGGGCAGGGGGGCTGGAGGGCCCGCTTCCTCCCACTGTAAAAAGAGCAAAACAGAAGCTGATTCTACACAGCCTGAGAGAAGGAAAAAAAAAAAGAAAAAAAAAAAAACAGGGTCAACAAATACCTTTCCCGGAATTTCAGAACTGCCTGCGTTTGGAAAATACAGGGATTTCGGCTCAAGTAAGGAGCAAGCCAGTTTCATTAGCAAATGTCTCAAATCCTTAATTCACACTTCAAACAAACAAGTTAATTGTGTAGCTAACAGAGCGTGACTTGATTATAGGCCACCGGTGGCCGTTAATAGATGAAAGGTGTTTGGATTTCATAACCCGCCCACCTTTGGAGGAGGTAGGCTCAGTCCCCCCGTCCACTCGCTAACACCTGCGATCATGAATCCCACGCGACAGGCAAGCGCCCCAGCTTTGAGCTTTGGGGATGGAAGAATAAACAGGAGGAGAATTTATGAATTGTATACAAGTAATTGTTCTCCCCTACTTTGAATAGTAGTTGAGTTTAGTCTCAAAAGACCTTAACATATGCACGAACACGGGCTTCCTACCTGACACGTAACTCCAAAGGCCCACGGAGAGGTTGCTCCTACAGAGATCTCCCGGGGGAGGCAGAGTGGGCCCGGGCTCCCAGTCTCAGATATTACTGATAGGTGGTACAGGATGGGTCATCCCCAAAGACGCTGGCGTAGGCCCATACAAGAACCTAATCAAAGCCCAAGGGAGAGATTCTGCGGGCGCTGGCCACACGTCAGTCTGTGTCAGCTTTCTCTTTGACCCGGTGGACCCGATCCTCAGAATCTCAGATCCCATTAGAAGGTTAAAAAAAAAGAGACCGCCTTCCTCTTTTCTCATTTCTTGATAACACCAAGCTTTAAGATAAAAGGCAAGGGGCCCCAAAGCATCATATTGTTTCACCTGCTGAGCAGATGGCTGTGGGGTAAAAAAAAAAAATACCATAACCCAATACATCTTCCCGAGACCCTTATGATGTGATGGTGCACGGAATATCAACACCATAAAAAGAAAACTTGCTTTTCAAAGGGTTACAGCTGAGCAGTGTCAATAGGAGGAGGTCGGAATTGGCCTCTCGGCCGGCCAGCCTTCCTTCTCTCCCTCTCTCAAAGAAAAAGAGTTTCCAATAAAGGGAATCCTTCCCTCTCCAATGTGATGAGAGTCTACAAAGCCAATCCCAGCGGGTCTGCAGCCAGCCGCACCCCCAGGAGAGTCACCTGGATGCACTGGGCTCTTCTGCCAAGCTCCTCCCAGGCCTCAGAGATCTGAGTCCAGCATTTCAGGCACTGTGAGCCATGGAGAAGGTCTAGGCCTTTTCTCCAAAGAAGCTGACAACTTAGGAGGCCCCGGCACCAAAATTGCAGAGTCACACAGGACAGGACTCGAAGACCACAGAGACTGGACATTAGTCATGGGAAATCCAGGGGGAGCCCCAAGTCCACCCAGGGTGGAGAAGTCAGAATGAAAACCTGAAAGGAAAGCAGCTGCGTTGGCCGCTGGCCGTGGTCCTGAACCAGCGCCCTGTTCCAGAGCAGCCGTGTGCCGGGGAGGGAGGCGGGAAGAGAGGTCCCGCGGATTCAGTCGAGGGCCGTTCTGCCTCTGAGCTACACTCCCAGTCCTATTTTATTTTTTATTTTGAAACAGGGTCTCACTAAATTGCAGAGGGCCTTGCTAAGTTGCCGAGATTGGCTGCAAACCTATGATTCTCCCGTCTCGGCCTCTCAAGGACTGGGATTCCGCCTGGGCCAGGGTGGCAGCTTTGCACTGCAGGTCCTAATCCACTCACGGTCCCGGAAATAACTGAAGGTAGACTTTGGTGTTTTACCAACATGAGGTGCACGGAGGCGGACACAGCGCGGGAAGCGTCAGCGTGCACCGCAGCTAGTATTGCTCCCGCGCCTTCCATCCAGACAGGTCGGCGTCAGCAAATACACAGATGTGTGTTCTGGGTCGTGATGTGATATATGCTTCCAGCTGCTGGCCAGGGACGGAGTGCTGAAAATCCACTGCTCCGGAGCACAGCTGCTGCCATCTGTCCTTGGACACTAAAGGCTTCTGACCCCGTCCCCAGGAATTCTGACCGAAGTTTCAGCCGAGAGGCAGTGGTAATAGAGGATGTAAATCAAGAGGAACAAATAAACGGAGAACTCCAGCCTCCGGAGAGCATAAGGGGAGGGCTGGGGCTGAGGAAGGGCTTTATTTCACCATGACCAAAACTGCTGGGATTTTTTTTTTTCTTTTCTGAAAACTTGAAGTAGGAGGCATATCTGCAACCTTTGTTCTCCACTCCCTTAGGACTATATATACATATATATTTTTAATTTATAATTTATACATATAATTTTGTATATGTATAAATTATATATATTTTTTGGGGGGGTGGTACTGGGGATGTAGAACCCAGGAGCATTCTACCTCCAAGCTACACCACCAGCTCTATATTTTTTTATTTTGAAACAGGGTCTCACTGAGTTGCAGAGGGCCTCACTAAGTAGCTGAGGCTGTCCGTGAACCGAGATCCTCCGGTCTCGGCCTCCCGAATGCTGGGATTGCAAGCGTGCGCCACCACGCCCGGCTTCCCTTAGGATTTTAAGAAGGTAACCACGTACCAACCCACCCGGGCCCTCACGTGGAGGCAACACAGCTACAAGATGTGCCGGCCTCATCCCATGAGGTCGTTGGTCCTCACGCTCCGTGGAGGTTCGACTCCGTGTCAAAGTCTTTAACTGTAAACTGGAAATAACGCTTGCACTCAAGTGCAAAGGTGGCCATAAGGATTTTTGTTTTATGTACCGGGAATTGAACCCCACGGCATTCTTCCTCTGACCTACAGCCCTATTTTATTTTATTCTTTATCTAGAAAGAGTCTTGCTAAGTTGCTAAGTCTAGCCTCAAACCTGAAATCCTCCTGTCTCAGCCTCCTAAATATTGGGATTACAGGCATGTAATTAGTAATTTGGTTATAAAGATTAAGTTATAAAGATTAAGTCAAATAAATTCATGTAAAGTTACTTAAAACAGGACCTGGAACTCTGATGCTCTAAGCGGGTTAACTATTAAAATAACTTTACTTAGGTATAAGAAAAGTTTAAAGATTAAAATAGCCATTAAAAACACTTATGAGGAACTGAATACTTATACAGCTGAGAAGAAAGCAAGCAACAGAGCCCATCGACACCGTCATCTTGAGCACAGTTTAAAGGGTTCATAAAACTATTTGAAGAAATTTTACTACAATGTTCACTGCAGCTGGACTGGGGTATGAGGGCTCAGATAAGTTTCTCTTTTGTATGTTTTTTCCCCTACTTTCCATTTTTCTACAATTAGTATGCGTTTTATAATTAGGAGAAAACTATACTTCAAAGACTGTAAGTCAGTCAAAGCGGCTTTAATCTGAGACGCGCCCTTCCGCAAGGTGGCCCATAAAACCAGATGCAGGAAGGAAGAGGGCAGAGCGCTCGAGCGTCCGGCGACGGCTGTCACCCAGCGCGAGTACTCCGGGGCCGGCTTGCTAATCTTCCGACGACGGGTCACAATTGTGGACAATGGAGAATGGGCCCAAACTTTGAATTTGCTTCCAACCCCGGGAAGGCAGAGTAACAGAAACTCCTCTTAACAACCCAGGGTCCCGCCGGGCGTAGTGGCGCACGCTTGTCATCCCCGCGCTTGGGAGGCGGAGACAGGAGGATCGTGCAGGTTCAAAGCCAGCCGCGCGCACTGGCTTAGGAGACCCTGTTTCTAAATAAAAATGTAAAAATAGGTCTGGGAGTGTAGCCCGGAGGTAGAAGGGCTTCCAGGAACCCCAGTACCACCAAAAAAAAAAAAAAAACAGGGTCCAGGCCCAGCAACACAGATTTTTTCCTGCCCACACTTGAATCACAAAGAACCAGCCACGCTGGCCCAAGAAACCGTCAGCCCTTCCTGCGTGCCCAGCGCTGAGCCCCCAGCAACATCTCGTTCAACCTGCCACGCCTGCGCTGTAGGCATTATTAATTCTTATCGTTCCTGTCTTACAGATACTGAAACAGCGGAATCAGCCAAGTGGCGTCATCGTTGCGTTTGCAGGCACTCGTCAAAGCAGACTGCCTTCAGTCTCTCTAGCTGGCTGCTGGCCGTTCCTCTCCTCCTGCTCCCTCCCAGCCACTGCTCTCAGGGTTTTTACTCCCAACAGCCCTTCCCGACACTGCCCCTCAAACTCACCAGAGACACCGCACTGCCAGCGCCAATGGCACCTTCTTTTTTCTGTTGCTTTTTCTTTCTTTTTCGCTACTGGGGATTGAACCCATAGGCAGTCTCCCTGAGCTAGACCCCCAACCCTGTTTTACTTGTTATTTAGAAACAAGGTCTAAGTTGTTGAGGGTCTTGCTAAATATGGCTGAGACTGGCCTCCATCCTCCTGTCCCAGCCTCCCAAGTACTGGGATTGTAGGCGTGCACCGCCACCCCAGGCCAATGGCCCATTGTTAGATTTCACTTTACTTGCCCCATAAGCGCCTTTTGGCATCCCTTCCTGTAAAGGCATATGGCTTCCCAAGGGCCTCTACTCGCTCTCTCTGGCTGTAACCTCTGTTTCTAGTTACTAGCGCCCCCTCTGCCCCCAGCCCACCGAGTCGCCCCCACGTGCCTCCCTGCAGCTTCTCTTCACCTCCACTCCTTCACCAGGTGTCTCGCCTGGACAGCTTTAAGATTACTTCCACAAGGACCACCTGAAATTCACATTTTTAACCTCGCCTTTTTCCCTGATCTCCCGATCGTCTCTCCGGTCAGTTAAATAACTCCACCTGAATATCTGCCAGGCTCTTCAACTTCACGGGTCTCACCAGGAGCCCTTGACCCTCCCCCAAAACAACCTGCTCTTCCTGCAGCTGCCCCCCCCCAACTCGGTACACGAAGCTCTACCCTGATTGCGGCTCTGCCAGGCAGCCGAGAGTCCTGTATCTGTTCACTTCACCTTCAAAAGTGGCCCAGATCCAGCACAAATCTCCCATTCAAGCCCCAGCACCTCTCACCTGGACGGCTACGACAGCCCCTCCCTAGCCTCCCTCCTGCTCCCTCTACCAGCCCGAGGTCCTCGACGGCCGTCCAGTCCTGTGCAATCTACTCCTTGCTACTCCCTGGACACCCAGCATGCCCTGCCCCAGGACCCTTGCACTTGCAGTTTCTTGCACCCAGAAGAGACTCTTGTCCCAGAATTCCTCGTGGCCCACTTGCTCCGAGGCTCAGCTCGGATGTCCCTTCCTTAGACACCGCACCCAACAGCGGCGGCAAGGTTCCCAGCGCGCTGTCTCTCACCCCTGTCCCTTCTCTCCACGTGTGCATCCCACCTAACGCTGTGGTACCTTCCCCATCTTCCTGGTGTTCTCTGATTTCTCCTCTCCGTCCCTGACCACCGCCCCTGGGGGGGTGCAGAGTCTCCGTGTCAGTATTGCTGTCCCCCACTAGAACAGGGGTTGGCCCAGTGTTGAATAAACAGACGGATAAAGGAAGAAACAGAAAAGGCGCTGGAGCTCACGTGAGCGCAGGGTCCACCCAGGCCTGCGCCTCACACCCACACCCTCCCGCCTCTCCTTGTTGCCAAGACATGGCGTCTGACAACCTCCCGACGGAGACCTCCATCTGCACGAGGCCAGGAGGAGGCTGCTGTGCGCCGCCCTGGATCTGAGCTAAGTGGCCAGCTTGGAGTCCCCACAGGGAGGGTCTGCACCAGAGAGCCCCCCACCCCGGGACCAAGAAGGAGGGAGGAAGAGTTCACCTTCAACCCGAGTGGCTCAGAAGACACAACACAGACCGGCAGCAAGTCTACCTTCCTGCTGGAGAAGGAGCCCCAGCCCGGCCCCCGCAGAGCCAGGGGCTCCGCTCTGGCCTCCCGCCCCCTTCAGCGCTGCTCGCCCGGGTGGGGGCCACGGGGTGTTTTCAGCACCGTCTGAGCCAAAGCCTTTGTTTCAATTGGCCCACGCATTTCTACTTTTAGGGCTTGCTGCACCGATTCGGTTTAAGAAGTCAATCTCGGCGTGACCCAGTCGGAGCCCAGAGAATAGGTGAGAGAGTGAGGTTAATCGATAACATTTGTGTTTAATGGTTAGATATTAATAGGCTTTTTTAAGAGTGCGAATCGGGCCGTTTTGGCCTTTGTGATCTGTTTGTTCTCGTGAATGAAGACGCAGCGATCATCCGCCGCTCTACGCCTCACGTCACCTTGTAAAACCATCATCCGTTTATTTTTTTAAATAAAATAGATTTATCACAATCTGAAATACAGAAAGTCATTAAAATAATAATTAAAAACACAACCACAAGCACAATAAAAGTTCCATGATAATAAACTACATCTTAATGTATATTAATTCCCCTAATGATTTACTCTATATATCTTAGAGGGTCAAATCAATGTCTGTACCAAAAAAAAAAATTCAATTAAATTCTATTCACTGTATCTTTCAAGGGAGTCTATTGTTTGCTTTTGTCTCCTCACGGGCCATTTGTCAGTCGCTCTAGACCAAGATTACAAATAGAAGAACATGGCCCCATTAAGGTCAGAGAAACATGCAAATCCCACCCAGTCCACGGTTACTACCGCCTGTCCATTTGTCATCGGTGACCTTGTTTAGGAGGGGAGACGAGGGGGAGGGGAGGGCACACTCAGTTTCGCATCAGCCTGGGGGCCCTGGCTGGCACGTGTCTCCCCCACACTAGGCCAGCCCGTGCACCTCCACGGAGCGAGGGAGCCCCCGCCAAGCACAGGCTCAGACTATCCTTCCTGCAGCTTCTGCTGGCCCCGGGCACACCTCCTTTCTTCCAACACTCATCCCCCGGGTGCTCAGAGCTAGAAAAAGCACATCTGTGTCCCAGTCGCCTACACCAAACGCCGGCAGTTCACCAAGCCCATACCTTGTGTGAGTGACTTTTCTAAAATTAATACACACACAGCCAATTTCCTTGCTTGGAGAGAGCTGACCGTTGCTGACAGTTCCATGAGACGGAGGGAGGGCTAGGCATTAGGGCGTCTCCTCGCCGGCCCCTCCCTGCCATCCATCACTGCCCAGTGGGTGGGGAGCAGAGCCAGGCCCGCCTGACCTGATGGACACTCCGGGAGCTGGGCTCAGCGCCGCCCTCTGCGGGTGACCACTAGGGGCAACACATGGTCACCCACATACCCGCCATAAGGCCCAGTGCTCCAAAGGCTTTTGTTTGGCAACACCCAAAGACCTCTGGAATTGGGAAAGGGCAAGGCATAAACCAGAGCCTCGCTTTGGGGAGCCAACGGTGGCCGGCAGCATCACGCCCATTTTTCAAGTGAGAAAAAACAACTCATAAAAACTGATGGAGCCAGGCGTGGTGGCGCACGCTTGTAATCCCAGCAATCGGGAGGCAGAGACAGGAGGACCCTGTTTCAAAATAAAGACTAAAAAATTGGGCAGGGGGTGTAACTCGGAGGTTGAATGCCTCTGGGTTCCATCCCCAGACCCCCCCCCCCACACACACACACAAAAAAAAACCTGATTGGCTTTGGAACCCAACATGAGCGAGAAGCTAGAATGAAGTTGGGAGTGGCTGTTGAGTACTTCTGTGCTTTCCTGACCGGCCCTGCAAGGCTGGGAAGCCCAGTGCTTCCTGGCCCTTTGCAGCTGTGACCACGGGGGACCTGCAGCCCTGCACAGCGGCCCCTTCATGGGAGCCACCCGCCTGCAGCTTCCTCTTCCTGAAGGATGAGAGGGAGCGAAGGACCCCTCTGGCTTCCAGACCTGGGGCTTCCCGGCCTCCTCCGGGAGCGCAGGGCACATGCTTCCTGGACTGGCGCCCCCGTGGAGGGTGAGGGCAGAAAGGAAGATAGGAAAGAGCAGGCAGCGGAGGTTCTCATTAACGGAGACGGCCTCACGCTGCTGCCGAGCTTTTTAAGTCTCGGCTGCACAATGTTTTTTAAAATATAGGTGCAATTTGGGCCTGTGGTTAATACTGTTTAACTTTGTACCATGGAATATTTTCCCAAGCCGGGCCGACTGTGAGTCTTAAGTCCTGGCTCCAGGCTTGCTGACTGGACAAATTGACTTAGCCAGGCGACCATACATTGGCCCCCACCGCCAGCCCCCAGGAGCCCCTCTGCCAGGCCTCGCCCCCTGCAGCTCTCAAAGACCACAACACCCCAAACAAGGCCACCCAGGCTCCTACCACCCCAGGCCCACCGTGCAAAGACAGACCTGGTGGTCCCTGAGACCCACGGCTGGACAGGCCACGGCCGGAAGTTCTGAGACCCACGGCTGGACAGGCCACGCCGGAAGGTCTGCGCTCCGCCTGGCCCGTGACCGCGCCCGTCTCCGCCTGGCCCCTGTGATTGCCCACTCCTTCCATGGCTGTGATTGCCTAATCTCTCTGTGCCGGGCCACCGCCTCCGGGTGTGGCTTGGAACACAGGATTGCTGAGATCCTGGGAAAGAGGCAAGGTTCTAAAAGGGAGATTGCATTTCTAATCTGGACATACTGGTCACAAGCTGTGTGGCCCCAGGCGAGTCACTGAACAGCCTGGGTCTCAGAGCTCAGCGGGGATAAGCGAGGTGAAGCACTGAATTCCGTCAGCAAATGCGGCGTGCAGTAGGTGCTCAGCAAATTCGGCATGCAGTAGGTGCTCAGCAAATGAAGACAGCTCCTTCGGGGCTGGTGGTAAGTCTTTCTCGGCTGTCTCCAGGTTCAGAGAATGATCATAAAACAAAGACATTTCCTGGGAAGGCACCCAGAGGACCTGGGGCCCTGCAGGGTCCAGGGCATGACAGGAAGGCGGGTGCCGGACACCTGCTTGCCAGTCCGTGGCTCTGGGAGGCCCCGTGAGCTCAGGGCAGAAGAGTCTGGCTCCCTTTATGTCTGTTATCTACTTAAAAACACATCAGTAGATCTGCTCAGCCCCAACCCCCATAAACACCAGTAGGTAAAAAGAAAGAGAAAGCCGGGCGTGGTGGGCACGCTTGTAATCCCAGCATCTGGGGGGCTGAGACAGGAGGATCGCAGTTGGCGGACAGCCTCAGCTACTTAGCGAGGCCCTCCACAACTTAGTGAGATGCTGTTTCAAAATAAAGAATAAAAAATAGGGCTGGGGTGTGGCTCAGAGGTAGAATGACCCTGGGTTCCATCCCCAGTACCTCAAAAAATAAAAAAATAAAAAAGAGAAAGAGAAAGGAGGTTTCCCTACCCAGTAAGAGAGAGACAGAGCTGCAGGGTCCCTGCTACACACAGAGGCCCGGTAATGTGCTCAGGTGCCGCAGAGCTGGGTCGGTCGAATGCTTGGGAGCCATGAATTTTTCTGAATCCCAATAAAATGCCTTTTACTTTATTTGTCTAGATTATTTATAAATGGATTTTTCGATAAAAAACCAAGCTCAGGACGCGTGATGGATTTTCTCTGGCACTTTGCAGGGGGGAGGTCCGTCCCTGCTGCCGTCTGCCTGGCCCGACGATGCTGGCTTCCATCAGCCCGCCCTCTTTGGGCTGCTGATTGGCTTTCAGTAATCTCTCTGAAGCCCATGGGTGCTCACTAAATTTAACTCCTGTCCTCAGAACTCAAATTCAACTCAATAAGCACTTATTGATGTCCTACTACACGTGAGACGTTAAGCAGGTGTTGTGTGTGCGGCAGTGGTGGACCCGGAGCCAAAACCTAAGTCCCTCTAGCAGCGTAGAAAAGGACATGTCTCTGTACCGAGCCCAGTACCAGGAACCAGATAAGGGCCAACATGGGCACGTCGGGGGAATTCTTTGGGCAACAAAACCACCGAAAAACCATCCTAAAACACCTTGACGAAGAAGGAAGATGTACCTCCTCCCGTCACAGGTCTGCAGGCAGGGCCAATGTCTACAACACCTTGAGAAACTGTGTCTGAGCCCAACAGGGTGGCGCACGCCTGGAATCCCAGCACTTGGGAGACTGAGACAGGAGGACCCCAGGTTCGAAGGCAGTTTCAGCAACTAACAAGGCTGTCTTGATAGCTTGTTTCAAAATTAAAAATAAAATAGAGTTGGGAGTGTAACTTGGGGAGAGAGTGTCCTTGGGCTCAATCCCCAGTACCATACACACACACACACAGACACACACACACACACACACACACACAGACACACACACACGTCTCTCATGTGGGCCAAGCCCAGTGGTAAGAATTCCAACCCCTTCTCAGAAGCTGCCTCCCATCTCCTTGGCAACAGCTGAGTTGCAGGACACCCCCAAACCAACCCCGGGCAGGGTGGGCTATGGTGGAGCTAGATTCGTCCCCGGGACGAAAGGGGCCTGTCCTCTCACGCCTGCACTCGGCCAAGGTCCTGCCGGCTAGAAATGAGAAGGGGTTGCTGTTGGGTGCGCCGTGGAGGGTCACCCCTGCCTGGGGACACAGGCACCGAAACTAGACACCTGATGAAATCACAAACGAATACATCCGTTCTTTGTGTATCCTTTGCAAGTAGCTTGGTGCCTGGAATACAGTACACACTCCACTATCTGCTGAAGAAGTGGATGGATGGATGGATGGATGGATGGATGGATGGACAGACGGACGGACAGACGGACGGACGGACACTGGAATTAAACCAAGAATTAATTCAAGGACATGCAGACCCCTCCCCATACCAGGTCTTACAGAGACAGCAAAAAAGATTATAATTAGGCTAATAAAAATATCCTTGGTGCACGGACAACTGTTTAAAGATGATGATCAGAGACAGGGGAGGGGCCCAGAGTCAAAGCCTGACACCGTGTCCAGCACTGTGCAGAGAAGGGAGTCCACAGGACATTCAGCTACCTACCCCAAAGAAAGGCCTTCGTGCCCGCCAGGAGAGCAGAGGCGCCTTCTAGCTTTCAAGGAATGGATTCGCCAGCCCTTCAACAAACTTCCACCCTCTGCTCCAGTACCCTGCCCAGGAGCCTTCTCCAGATGAGATGGCGCTGTGGGGAGGGGCGCCCTGCACAGCAGCGTGAGCGTTCCCAACACAGTAGAGAAATGCCGCCCCCACCCCAACCCGCAGAGCGGCAGCTCACTGACAGGCCCCTCTTGTGATGGACAGCACAAGTTATCCTCACACAACTCAGATCCTGCTGCTGGGCTGAGGCTCAGACGTGTCGTCCTATAAATATCACACCTTGGTCTAAACCCATGCCCAGCCCCGGGTCTCCGCTTGAACCACAAGTGCGGCCACTTCAGACCAGGACGATGATCTGTCCTGCTCAACCCAACCCAGGATGGTATTTGCCAAATGGAAACCCAGCCCGTGGCGGCGGGGGAGCTTCCTCTGACTCCCTGCATCCTGGTCATCTCCAGCTCCTCGCCCTGACACATCCCAGGGCTAACACAGCCCTTTAGGAAGCGGCCAGATGCCCCAGACGTCGTTAGCATCCAGACTTCCGAAAGGATGCCGCCGTGTACGCGGGTAGACAGATGGACACACGGTCAAGGGCAAATCAATGTCACACTCCATCTCAATACGGCTTGTGCTTGCAAAACAGAGGATGGGTGGACATTGATAAGCACGCGGGAAGGCACCTGCTCTTTGAGAGGGGAAACGGCTCACAAGGTTGGAAGAGAAAAATGATCTATCTCCCTCATCGGTCCTTTCTGTGATCTGACATTTTGACGCGGGCCTCGCCCCTATCTGCCTGCCCGCTCCATTCCTGCCCACCTTCCTTCCCGCCCTGGCTGTGGGCTACACGTGCCTGCCCCGCCCAGGCCGAGCCCCCCATCTCCTCTCCTCCTGGCTCCTCCAGGACCCCACTCCTAAGGTGCGCTTTCTTCTGCATTTATTCATCAGTCGAAATTAACTTCTCTCCCTTCGGTCACCAGATCCAGCAATGCCTCTTTTCTCGCCTCCGCCCTCTCCTCTCTTCTCTCTGCCCTTGACCCTGCTGTGGCTATGACCACAAGCGCCAACTTGTCAGCTCTGCTTTCAACTGCAAACTCATATCTCAAGCCCGGGCTACTTCTCTGAGCACCTGACTCTGGGACCCACCTGACCGGTGGTATTTCTAAGGGTGGTACGACGCCAAGAGAGTATATCCAAAATTGTATTCTGCTTTATTTTGTTTTGTTTTGTTACTTGTTTTGTTTTGTTTTTAGTTCTAGGGATTGAGCCCAGGGGCATTCTACCTCAGATACACCACACACACACACACACACACACACACACACACACACAGTCCTTTATTTTATTTTTTGTTTTGAAATAGTGTCTCTTTAAGTTGCTGAGGGTCTAAGTGGCTGGGGTTGGCCTTGAACCTGGGATTGTCTCTGCCTCTCCCAAGTACTGAGATTACAGGTGTATGCCACCATACCTGGCTGAAAAGAGATGTTTTTATTTACCGCCTTGAACCTGCCAATCTTCACCTTCCAGGTGCACTCCACCCCTGGCCACTTGGAGACTCAAGATGGGAATCTACGAGTGCTGTGGGTTCTCTTTTTTTTTTTTTTTTTTTGCGGGTGTAGGGATGGAACCCAGGGGTATTTGATCTCTGAGCTACACCCTCAGCCCTATTTTTTATTTATTTGGAAACAGGGTCTCACTACGTTGCTGAGAGCCTCACTAAGTAGCTGAGGCTGGCTTTGAACCCGTGCGATCCTCCTGTCTCAGCCTCCCAAGTGCTGGGATGACAAGCGTGCGCCACCACGCCCGGCCATGCTGTGAGTTCTAACTAAGGGGCATCTCAAAGTGCCCACTTCCCTTCATCGCCCCTACCGGGCCGAGCCGATGGCTGCCTCATCTAACCTGGACAACAGCACGAGTGCCCAGCCAAGCCCTTGACCTGGCGCACCCCACCCCCAGGACCCAGAAAGTCCCTTCTCTCCTCCAGCCTCCCTGGCTCCATCACACCCCTCCATCTTGTCCGGGCACTCTGTGACCTTGGGGTCCCCCGCCCAGGAACTCCCTCAGTCCTGGGACAGCTCACTGTGAGATCCCCCTTCTCTTCCCCTACTCAGCTTCCCTGGCTCTTCACAAGGCCGCCCTCCGCTCCTCCCCCAGCCCAGCCCACCGACACTGCGCCCAGGGCTCAGCCCCCACCGTGGCACCCCTTCCCTTCCAGCGCCACGCGCTCCCCCTTCCTCTGTGTTCCAGCACTTCTTGTCAGTGGGATTACCCTGGTTATTTATTTATTGGCTGCTGTGTACGGAACGGTGCCCCCTCCCCGCAATCATGTGCTCATGCCCCGACCCCAGATGTGATGGGATGATTTTGGAGACTGGGTCTTTCCTCAAGGGGTACTTGGGAGTTAGATGAGGTCACAGGGGCGGGGACCCCATGGTGGGATGAGTGGCTTTATAAGAAGAGAAAGGTAAAGGAGGGGAGGGAGCAAGGGAGAGAACTTCTGCCCAGAGGACACAAGAGAAGGCAGGAGGGCAGCCGTCACCAAGCGCCAGGTTGGCCAGGACGGCGACCTTGGCCTTCCCCACCGAGGAACTGTGCGCAGGCGTGTGCGGCTTAAACCGCCCGCCTCTGGGGTTCTGCTGGGGTGGCCCACCCAAGCAGACGGACATGCTCATTTTTCTTTTTTTTTTTTTAATTTTCTCCTCGCTAGAACATAAACAAAGGAGGCAGAACACGGCTCTGACTGATTCACCGGTGCCTCCCCAGAGCTGGCAGCCTACCCCGCCAAGGAGTGCCGGATAGAGGACCGTGGACTCGCTCCCGCTCTGTGGCTACCACCCTTTCTTTCTTTCTTTCCTTCTTCTTACTTTCCTTCTTCTTTCTTTCCTTCTTTTTTTTTTGGTGGTACTGGGGGTGGAACCCAGGGGCTTTCTACCTCTGGGCTATACTCCCAGACCTGCTTCATACTCTATTTGGAAACAGGGTCTCACTGAGTTGCTGAGAGCCTCACTCAGTAGCTGAGGCTGGCTTCGAACCTGCGCGATCCTCCTGTCTCGGCCTCCCGAGCGCGGGGATGACAAGCGTGCCCACCACCCGGCTCTCACTGTTTCTTATGAGCAAATGCCTAAGTGTCTAAATCCAAAGGCAAATAGTAGCGCCAGGGAAGGCATTTTAGACCCGAAGTAGCTTTAAGACAGAAAGGGGAGGGCGCGGGCAGCGATGCTTCTTTACTTTTTGTACTTTTATTGGTGCGATGTTAGCAGACATCATAGCAAGGTTCGAGGCGATAGAAACACACGCACACGGCACCTGGTGTATTCCGGTCGTCTGCCCCACCTGTTCCCTCTTCCTCCCTCCCCACGATATTTCGTAAACATTTTTTCTTTTTGAGAGTTGGAAGTTTCTGTCTAGAAGGTTATGGCTCTGCCCTGCCTGGGATCTGCGGTGCAGCTACAGCGGCGAGTCCTGCAGCACGCTCTGCAAAACGCTGTCTCCAAAAAACATCTCTGCCAAAATAAAGGCCGGGGCCGTGGGAGGGGGCGCGCGGCCAAGCAGGCGGGCCAGGCGCTCACGCACTCACGCTGCCCTCGGGAAGCTGCGCCTCGCGTGAGAACGCGTCTGAGCGCATTGTGGGGCAGTTCGAGACCAGGTCTGCCCTGCCGCTGCGGTGGAACCGTGGGGCCCGCGATGTGAGGTCCGACCCCTAGGACCTGTGCGTGTGACCTCACTCAGCCCTAGGATCTGGCAGATGGGATCAAACCAGACAGGTCATACAGGACTCGGATGGGCCCTGATCCCATACGGCGGTGTCTTTACAAACTGGCCACAGGAAGACGGGGATGCCCATTGGGGGTGGGGGACACATGAAGACAGAGGCAGGGGTGACGCAGGTGCACGCCAAGAAATGCCCCCTCGGGCACTGGGAGGAGGAAGGAAGGGTCTGCCGGGACCTCACAGGGAGGCGGCCCTGCCGCCATCTTGATTTTGGAAGCCGGGCCTCTGAAACTACCAGGGACGTTTCTGTCCTTTTTAGCCTTTGAAGTTTTGGGTACTTTGTTACAGCAGCCACAGGAAACTGATACCTCAAGGCCAGGCTGCCGGCTCCTCCCACCCCAGCCGGCTGGGCGCTGGCCCAGTGTCCCCTTGGGAGCCCTTCCTCAGTCGCCCGCCAGCTCTTCCTTTTTTTTTTTTTTTTTGGTGTGTGTGTGTGAGTGTGTGTGTGTGTGTGTGTGAGTGTGTGTGTGTGTGTGTAGGTGGGTGGTACTGGGGATTAAGCCCAGAGGCATCCTACCTCTGAGCTACACTCCCAGCCCTTTTTGATTATTTTGAAATATGACCTCACTAGATGGCCGAGAGTCTCACTAAACTGCCGAGGCTGGCCTCCAACCTGCAATCCTCCCGTCTCCTCCTTCTGAGATTAAAGGTGTGTACCACTATGACTGGCTCTTTTTCTTCCTTTTTTGCACCCCCCCCCAAAAAAGGTATAACTGTTTCTTTATTTGTCTTACGTCCGTAATTCATTACACAAATATTTATTCAACAACAGCTATGTGTCAGAAGCATGCAGATTCTAAATCATCTAACACAAAACCCCTCCTCCCTCCTCGTGGCCTCTGGCACCATACCAGGACATCGAAGCCTTATGTGAATCCGATTCTTCTTTCCAGCTCCTCCTCTTCCCAGAAGCACTCTCTGCTCAGCCACCCCTCCCTGCTCCTCTGTTCCAGCATCACTTCACCAAACCCACTGTGCTCTGCCCTCTCTGCCCCAGGGCCTTTGCACAGCCTATCTCCTCTTCCAAGAACAGCCTTCTTCCAGCTCCTCCCTGGTCTGTCTGTTGAGTGACTGCCCCAAAATTTAGTCTTGTCTTGACCTCCTCCAAAAGGATCTTCCCGACACCGAACACTCAACCCAACCCCTCCCATCCACGCACCCTCCAAGGTGGTGACACGCCCAGTATTTAACAACTGATACTGCACGGACGCGCTTCTCAGAATGCGTGAGGCCATGGGGGTGGCGCGCACAGGGTGCGAGGTGGCACCCCTCACCAACAGCTGAGGAAGCGTTTCGACAGGTCGACTCCACCCAGGCACCAGGGGCTGGCGGCCTGGGGGATGCGTGTGAACCAAGACAGGCCGGGAGGACAAGCGCGTGCCGCCTGCGCCCTGGGACAGGGGCAGACCTCGCTCAAAGGCCTGGCACAGAGCGCATGCACAATGAACATTTGTCAAACTGAGCCAAACTCTGGCAGGCAAAGGCAAAAACGGGAAGACGACGGATCTCCCCAGACTGGCACATCGACTGGGGCGGCCAGATCAAGCCCGTTCCTGGACAGTCTGTGTGCTCAGATGGGGAGGCTGTCGGATCTCACCGCCCCGGCGACCTCGGCAAGCTCTGACCTGAAAACAAACGAGAGAAAAGAGAGGAAAGGAGAAAGAACAGGAGGACAGGCTGCGCGCCTTCCCGGCCGCTCTCCTGGCAGGCGCGCCGCCGTCGGTTCCAAAAACAAAGGGCGCCTTGGCGATGTCAGAAAAAAAAAAGAAAAAAAAGGCACAAATCTCCAACAACGCTGCTTTCCTGGCAAGTCTTTCCGTGCTCCTGGGAAGTTGGAGCCCGATTCTCGAGCGATTCCGATGCACGAGGCTTGTCTTGTGTTATACAAGAGGCCGCAGAACTTTCCACAGTGCTGCTTGCAAATGTCATAAAGCCGAGGGCCGGGACGTAGAGCCAGGACCACGTCCAGGGCCCCGCACCTGAGCGGGGCTTGCACAGCTACCCCAGTCCTCTGAGGACGCGTATGTCCAGGCAGAAAAGGGACCGCCCACAGGGACCCCTCCCCAGTGGAGCAGAAGACCCCCTGTATGGGCTGAATTGCACCCCTCAAATCCATGTGTTCAGGCCCTACCCCAGTACCTCTGATTGTGCCTTGAAGGGGGTGATTGTGTTAAAATGATCACAACAGGGTGGGCCCTCACCCAATATCTTAAAAGAAGAGGACATTTGGATACGCAGAGACTGGGGGTGCAGGCAGAGGAAAGACCGCGTGTGAACACAGCGTGCGGGCGGACATCCGCAGGCCAGAGAGAGAGGCCTTGGGAGAAACCAACCCCCCCGCAGGCACCCTGACCTTGGGCTTCAGCTTCCGGGATAGGGAGGAGATAAACTCTGCTGCGTAAGCTCCGATGCGTGGACTTTGCAATGGCGGCCTACGCAGACCCGTCCAGCCCGCCCGAAGGGGGACTTGCCGATCTTTAAGCTCCCACCAGGCAAAGCCCCCCACTCGAGATCCGCAGATACCCAGGATGTCTCAGCTGCTTCTCTGCGCTACCTGGGCCGCAGGCCGCTCCTCCCCAAGGTAGGGCCATCACAGCAACTGCTTCTTAGCATTTGGCAAGATTTAGATCCGATTATAGCTTTAAACATGAGTGCCCAACACAATGAAAGGCTCAATGAATACCACCCAGGATATTCCATTTCAACCTTTCTTCAACACGCATGACCCACTGTGGTTGCTTCGGGCAGAAGGCGGGGGAAGAAGTGCCCTTAAGAAGGGGAAAAAAGAAAAAAGAAATAAAGAAGCCGCCACTGGGGGAAGACTCCGAGAGCAAGCGCACCGTGGCAGGGACACTAGCCGGAGGTTTCTCCCTCGTCAGACTCCCCCAGCTGGCATCTCTTCCGCCAACTACTCAGATACAGTTCTCGCTTTGCTTTGGCTTGGGGTGGGGAGCCTGTTTGTTTTGTTTCTGTATTGAGGGTTGAACTCTTGAGTATTCCACCACCGAGCTACATCCCCAGCCCCATTTTATTTTTATTTTGAAACAAGGTCTTGCTACGTAGCTGAGGCTGACTTCCAACCTGCGATCCTCCTGTCTCAGCTTCCCAAGTACTGGGATTACAAGTGTGTGCCTTCGTGCCTGGCAACAAACACAGTGGTTTTTGTTTTTTGTTTTTGTTTGTTTTTTGCTTTTGTGGTACTGGGAGTGGAACTCAAGGGCTTTCTATCTCCAGGCTATACTCCCAGACCTACTTTATACTCTATTTGGAAACAGGGTCTCACTAAGTTGCTGAGAGCCTCACTAAGTAGCTGAGGCTGACTTCGAACCTGCGCGATCCTCCTGTCTCAGCCTCCCAAGCGCGGGGATTACAAGCGTGCGCCACCACGCCCGGCTCTAAACACAGTTTTAAAACTAAGCCAGGCTAGAGTCTCTGGAGCCATCGAGATGATGAGGGATCCAGCGGGGGCCTTGGTCCCCACCTGTCTAGTGGGACGGAGATACTTGGGGAGGGGCTGAGTGGTGGCAGCGGAGGTGGGAGAGAGCAGGAGGAGATCCTGCAGAGCCCAAGAGGAGGACGGTCCAGGAACCAGGGCAGTGACCCCGGACGCTGAGCCCTCCAAATGCCCAGGGACGGGCCAAAATGTGCAGCTGACTAGCCCGTGAGCTGATGCCTGGTCAAGAACTCACGTCACAGAATCGGGGAGCTTCCTTGGAGCCTAGAACTCAGCTTGCGAGTCACAGAGGGGGCCGAGGAGTCACGACAGGAGAGAGAATGCGCGTGTGCACACACATATACGTCTACACCACTCCCCAGCTCTAGCCACTGGGAGTTCTTGGCTTTCTCAGAAATATTATTAATCCTCCCATGGGGCCGGGGTAACCTCAAGAAAGTACTAAGTAAAGGAGAGAAGGGACTTGGGCCTCTATGTTCAGACCCGGCAAATCCGTCGATCCAGACACCGCCTCCGGAAGAGGAGCACCACCACCTTGGGACTGCTGCCCTCAAAACACTGGTGTCCATGGAGGCACCTCTACCTCCCACTCACGGAGCCCCACGCGCACATCCACGTAGACATCCTCTCCGTGGACATCGGAAGGTACCGGCACCCGCCCGCCCATGCGAGGAGTAGCACAAACTCCATAGCTACGGGTCTCATCCGCCTTCATCAGCCCAGAAACCAGCGGTCTCTGCAGACCACTTGACCGAACGTCTCCAGCCCCAGGAGGGGATCTGCCCCTCACAGGGTCAGACGGGCCAGATGGGCAGCCAGACATCTTCCCAGGTCCCTGAAATGGCACCCCTTTCCTGGGAAGAGCAGGCTGTGATCTGCACTCCAGCCAGAGCCACCCAGCACCCAGGAGTTCGCCAAGTCGGCTGCAGAGAGATGTCATAAAATCCGCTTTGGGTTGCAGTTTAAATACCTGTAAGGTTGGCTCTTTGAAATCTGTGTTTTGTTTTGTTTTCTTTTGTTTTGTTTTGTTTTGTTTTGTTTGGCTGTCATACAAGCTCTTTCAAAGATGGCTTTCCAGGTTGGCTCTTGCAAGAGCAATCGATATATATGTGGGATAGGTTACAGACATGGCAAGAGGCTGGGGGCCAGGAACAGCAGCTCCCCTGCTCGGGTCCATTTCTAAGCCGAGAAACCCAAAGGCAGAACTGGAGATTACACTCTCCTCCCAAGCGGGTGGACCTCCAGAGACCTCGGATGGTGAAGCCGAGCCAGGACTTGCACCTCAGGTCCACAGCGGGGAAGCGCGGAGAGCGAGGGCGCCGTCTCTCTCGCCTTCATCCCTGGGCCCCCTGCCTGGCCACGGAGACAAAGGGAGACCTGGACAGAGCTGGGGATGTCGCCCTGATCCTTTGGCGGGCAGCCCTGTGGAGCCACGTGGGGGGAGCCCCTCAGAGATCTGCCTCCCCTCCTCAGACTCCGGGCTTCTCCTCGAGGAGCGGGACCAAGCTGCCCATCTCTGCATCCCTAGCTCCAAAGATAGGGCTCTTGGTAAATGCTGGCGGAGTTGGCCCATCTGCGGCCCGATGCCTGGTGTTCTGTAGCTCTGTCCTGCGTCACTGTTAACAGTGTACATTTTATTATTTTTTTATTTTTATTGTTATTTTTTGGCAGTACTGGGGATGGAACCCGGGAGCATTCTGCCTCATAGCAACACCCCCTGCCCAGTTTTTATTCTTTATTTTGAAACAGGTCTCACCGAGTTGCAGAGGGCCTCGCTAAGTAGCTGAGGCTGTCCACGAACCGCCATCCTCCTGTCTCAGCCTCCCGAATGCTGGGATGATGAGCATGCGCCACCACACCAGCTACATTTTTTTTTTTTTAAAGAAAAAGAACCAGAAAAGAAATTACTCCCAAACGGCTTTCAGGTGGCGGCATGTGGCCTGAACCGAGTAGGTGAGACCGGGGCCCTCTCCCACCTGGTGGCAGCACATTCTAATTGCTGGTTCAGTGACTTGAGTGGTTAAAAATAAAACGATGGCAGCCACACACTTAAATACTCAAAAGCACCTCGGTGACATCAAAAGAGGCAGTGAAAGCCGCGCGCGTGTGTGGAATGAGACATTTGTGGCTGACTCCAGGTGGGGAATCATCCTCAAATGTGAGATCCCTCCCAAGTCCTCTGAGCTGTCGGCCCAGCCTCTGGGCCCCAGGGACCAGCTCCGCATCCTTGGATCCTAGACTCTCCTCCCACCCTTAGACGCCTGGCGAGAGTCCAGGACCCGCCAGAGCCATGCAGACTGGGGGAGGGTGTAGACACCTCCGGTGCAGGACGCAGAGAGTGCAGAGGGGGTGGGCACCGTGATGTCATTTGGAGGGCTCCCCAGGGAGCCCCCTCCCACCACACGCTCAGTTCAGGAAGGCTGCTTAGCCCTCAACTCCTGGCAATCAGGACTCGTGGCAGAGAGAAAGGGCCATGGCTGTGCCCGGGTGGGTCAGCTCAGGGTGTCACAGACCCAGCACAGGACGGAGCCAGGCAGGTGGCGCTGAGCCCACACGCAGGAGGGCCCCCTGCAGGGGAGGTCTCTGCTCGTGTAGGTTGTCCCAGCACAGAGAGGGGCTGGCCAGTGGTCACCGAGAAACAAACAACAAACATGAGTAGGTAAGACACTCACTAAAATGCCTACTGTGCGTCAGAGTCCAGAGAGTCCTTCTGGTGTGTTCAGGCATTTGCTGCCCAGGACAGCCCCATTTGTGCCTGGGAGTGGGGATTCAGGGTAAACCGCACGGAGTCTCTGGGAGTCAGGAACCGGCCAGGGCTTGGAGGTGCAGGGCGTGGCTCTGGGCGATGTAAAGGGAAGCCTGGCTCTTGCTTCTGGACCACACACTCGCCTGTAATCTTCTAGGGACCTCACGAGCCAGGCACTATTATAGCCCCGCCTACAGATGAGAACATCTCTACACCCAGGAGGCCCCTTTAGCCAGCTCTCAGAGCCAGGAGGGGGCGCCAGGACTCTGATGCAGGTGGAGCCAAGTCATGCTGGGCCCCTCCCGCCAGCCCTCCGTACAGCCCCCCCACTGGCACCTAGAGCCCCCATGGGGCTTTTTTTTTTTTTTTTTTTGCAGTACTGGGAATGCAACCTAGGAGCATTCTACTTCTAAGCTACACCCTCAGCCCTATTTTTTATTCCTTATTTTGAGACAGGGTCTCACTGAGTTGCAAAGGGCTAAGTATCTGAGGCTGACCACGAACCGCGATCCTCCTGTCTCAGCCTCCCGAATGCTGGGATTGCAAGCGTGCGCCCCCACGCCGGGCTCCCCGCGGGGCTTTATTGGGTTCTTTGGACATGGGCAGGTCCAGCTCAGTCCAAGCTGCTGCTGGGCTCCATTGGTTGCTACTAACAAATAGAATAAAAATGGAAGAGGGAAAAAAGAACTAGAAAAGGACAAGTATGTGTGTGGTGCACACGGGCAGGGTCAAAGCCCTAAATCACCTTTCACTGGCGGCGGCGGCTCTCAGACCTGGAAAACCCAGGGAGGCGTCTCCGTCAAGGAGACCGGGAGACACGGAGGCGGCCTGGCCTCCCTCTTGTGCATATCAAGGGAGAACGCGAGCTCAACACAGGTGATTCCAGGAGCATCAGGGGACCCCCACATCCTGGCTCACCACTTTAAACTTGGGGTGTCCTGTGGGAAACCACGGGGCGCCTCAGGAGGCCCCCGCCTGCATGGCCGAAGTACTCAGGTGGGGTAGCAGTGGCCTCGCGTTCCTATAGAGCTCTCGCCAGGCTCAGAGCTTTACAGGAACGTGAGCCCAGGAACAGAAGACCTTAGGGGTCAGAGCCCCAAGCCTGAGGCCAGGCCGGGGACCAACAGAGGGGACGGGGCCAGGCAGGGTCTCCCTGTGGAGGACTCGGGAGTGCCGGCAGTATCTACCCATTCATTCCACAAATGTGCACCGAGGACCAACCATGTACTGTAGGTGCTGAGGACACAGTCCAACAGATAGCAATCCCCGCGTGCAAGACTAAGAATGAGCCACACAGGTACCCGGGAGGGCATTCCCGGCAGGAGTGGCCAGCGCCATGGGCCTGGGGTGAGAAGCGGCCATGGGGCCGTGCCCCCGCCGTGGAGAGTGTGAGGGGAGGAAGGGAGGGCGGGAGGGGACAGAGGAGTCCCGGCCACGGGCCCTGATGGAGCAAGCTCCCGCTTCCACTCTGAGCGCCGAGGGGACAGCTGGAGGGTTTTGAGCAGGAGGTGACCTGCCCGCGTTCTAACAAGGACTCCTGGGCAGCCATGATGAGCATACAGGTAGGAAACGAGGTGATGCAGAGACCTGAAAGGAAGCGGTTGCACCGGATGGTCAGTCGTGTCTGAGCATGCGCCGGCGGCAAAGCTGGAGAGAGCGGGCAGTGAGCCTGTCTCTGATCCTGGTTCTGCTGCAGTGGCTAATGGAAATGCAGTGAGGACAGGCGGGGAAATGAGTCAAGAGAGGATTCCTTCTCTTGACCGGAGCTCTTGTGCCTGCTGACGGGAAAGAGCCGGGGAGGAGGAAAAAAGAGAAAGAAAGACAGCCGAGGAAATTGCCAGGAGAGGCGATGACCGGGAATAGACATAGGGGACGGGTCAAGTCCACGAGTGACAGGTGGCCCTTAGCCAAGAGCATAAGGCCATCCTTCCAGCTGGCCTGCAAACATCCTGTCCCCCGCCCCGCTGCACCTGCCTGCTCCTGCCGCGGACACTCAGGGCGGAGGCTGGAGGTGGGGATTGCCATTCGGTGGCCTTAGTCCCCTAAGCCGGCCAGCGGGCTGGAGTGAGCAGCAGGGAGGCCAGGGGTGACTGGCAGGCACTGGAGGCGGGCGGTCATGGGCTGGCGGCCCTCAGGCAGCACAGTGGGTGCAAGCCCAGCACGAGAAGAGGATGGGTGAACAGAGCGGCGGGCGGCCAGGTCTGAGCATGTGGCGGGGCAGAGTGCCCCATGGCTGGGATGTGGCTCAGAGGTAGGACATCCCTGGGTCCAATCCCCAACACCACTGCCACAACAAAAAGAAAGTGCAATGTTTCAGGACTGGGGGGCTCTCAGAAAAAAAGGTGCGCAGAGGCAAACGGGAACAGAGTCTGGGCAGAGGGAGGAATGTGGGGGTCCCGGAGCCCACCTTGAGTTGAAAGGGGCCGTCTATTAGAATAAAGCCAGCAGGCTCGGCTTCAGACATGTCTGAGGCTGCCCTGAAAATAGCAGTGTTTGCTCAGAAAGGATACTTGACCTGAGCAAACAGCAGCTCAGTCCCCAAGCTCCTGAGGTGAACGCTCAGTGAGGACCTGGCTGGTCAGGACAACAGGGAGCCTCCACGCAGGACACCTTGGGCAGCCAGAGGCCAGAGGGTCCAGTGCAGCAAGAGGCCCGGGATCCAGCTCGCTCCACCCGCCAGCCCCAGGCAGACCCCAGGATTTGGTGGGAGCTTCCGCCTGAGTCAGGAACCTGCCAAAGTGGCAGCTCCTTCCAGACTGGCCTCTCCCCAGGGCTGGGCGGTCACCATCACCAACGACGGCCACCTGCCACCGCCGTCAGCCACATGTGGCCACCCAGCCTCCCCCAACTCCCTGTTCTGAGTGAACTCAGCAGTGGCCTGCCTGGATTCTGACGTTTTCAGCCCGAGAGTAGTGACAGGGAATGTCCAGACCCAAGGAGTCATATTGTCCCCCACTAAAGGTCCCCAGGACGCGGTCCACATCTGGGGCTGTGCCCTTGCTCCACCTCCACGTGCAAACCAAAGGACACCCCGAAGCAGGCAGCCCCGCTCCGCTCCTGGGGCCCGGGACCCAAGGGTGGCCCTTTTCAAGCGGAGCACCAGCTCTTGCGGCCAGCTCTCGTACATACACTATGACCCGCTGTTGCTGCTCGTGAAGGAAGCCCTGGCCCTCGTCCTGCCAAACCCACAGGGTCCTAGAAATGAATGGAGGCCAGGGCTTCCTTGAGGCTGCCCCTCTCCCATCACACCAATCTCCCAACCCTGCTCTACTTCCTCACAGCCGCCTCTCTAGTACCAAGGTCCTCCACGCAGAAACGTGAAGTGATTGTTCCTGTCTGGGTAGCAAACCCCCAGCGACAAACTCAAACAGCCTGGTATGGCTGAAGCGGACGCCCCGCTGGGCACCGCCAGAGGGTATTTGCAGAAGTCTGATGTCGGTTCTGTGACGATGGCCTTGAACTCCAAGCCTTCTCATCCCCAAGAGGTGCTCCGTACAGCAAAGGCCTGTTTGCACATCAACACCGGAACCCGCAACCCCAGTCAGGACCCTGGGACGACTGATGGCCAGAGCATGGACACCACCACCCAGGGAGCCCCACCTAGACCCCCACATCAGAGTGTTTCGTTCATAGGATCCCCACTGGGTCTTCCGCTCCTACTGAGACCTCAGCACCGACGTTCCCCGGATGTGCAGACGCCCAGCCTTACGTGAATGAGTTCAGCGTGGCGTCCAGAGACATGACGTCTGGTCCTCAAGCTAATTCGCTGGCATTCAGCGACGTTTTCCTCACAGACCCCATCAGCGAGCTCCTGGTTAGACTGAAGCCGCCTACTCTACTTTCTAAGTCAACCCAGGTCTGGGGAGATGGGGCCTGTCTGCCAGCTCTGATTTTAAACTAATTCCTAAAGCTGGAGGAGATTTGCAACACGGGTCTACAGATCGTCCTAGAGGCTCCAAAGTCCTGTGAACGGTCTGAAGTGCACTTGGGGAAGGCCTCGGCCTCAAGTGGCCATCCCCCGCGAGGCAGGCGCGGGGAGCTGCCCCTGGCCGCAGATCCCTCTGCCGACTGCGCGCTGCCTCTCCTGAACAGCGAAGGAAACTCCCCACATCGGACCCTGGAACGGCTCAGCGAGGAAGGCAAGAATTTAGCACATAACACCCAGAGGTGGGTGAGAGCTGTGCGCAGGACACCAGCAGAGGAACGCTGGGTTTCCTGCGGAGCTCAGACAGGGTGACATCGCCAGGTGACACGGAAGCAGGCCCCTGCTGCGGTCTCTGCACGCAAAGGCTGCTGGGAGCAGGCCCACCTCACGCGCTGCACCAGAGCCAGCATGAGACTCTGCCCCTCTGCTAAGGAGCCTCGCGCCTACGACTCTTCATTTGCTAATTCCATCAAAAATTAAACTCATAATTTTATTTTGTTTTTCAAATGTCTCCCACTGTGACTATCTAGTTAGTGTATGTCTCACTCTAGTAATTACCTGGACTTTCCAGTGTGTGGTTTATTTTACTTTGGAGTGACTCCCTCTTTTTCCCTCTTTCCATACTCAAAAACTTCCCCTTGTCACGATAATTAATTGGTTCTATTCCTAAAGCAATTATTTTCAAATTATCTAATAAAGCGCAGCTCTGAGTGCCATCCAGAGAAAGAGCAAATCTTGGTCCTCACCAGGCTGGGAAGGTTCCACGCTGCCACCCCCCCCCCAACACACACACGCCCTCTCCCAAGTCCTCTTTGTCCCAGGGAGATTATGCAACTGTGACCAAGGTCATCTGGAGTCAACGGGCCACCGGGAGAATTCACCCACTGGCTAAACAGGGAATCCAGCCGGAGAGGGAGTGGGGTCCTAAATCTCTTGATCAAGGAAAACTAGAACAAGCCACCCAGCAATAGAAATTCCACCAGAGCCCGGTTCCTGGGGAGGCCATAAGCTGGGTGGGTGGCTAGGGCACAGCTTCCGCTGGGCTGACACTCTGCAATCACCACCCAGCAAGCGGAAAATTTGCACCTTACAGCTTTACTATCTAATCCTAGTAATCTCTGGGATTAAAAAAAAAAATCCTGGGGCCGGGGTTGGGGGCGGAGGCTGCAAAGCCTTTGAAACCTGTGGCCTCCCTGGAGACACAGTCAGGCAAGTGCTGACTTCCAGGATGGCTCTGAGCCTCAGAACTCCTGGCCAGAGAAGAGACGGCAGGGAGGAGACCAGCTGGGGAGACAGAAGGTGGAAAAGAAGACAAAAGGAAGAGAGGAGAGACCGAGAGGAAATGTCAGGCCAGACTGTCCCCAGGCCCGAGGGGCTCCCTCAGTGGCTTCAAACAAACAAACAAACAAACAAACAAAAAAGTTTGTTTCTTGCTCATTCCCCAGGTCTACTGCGAGGGAAGGGGCTCTGCTCCCAGGAGCCTGGGGGTCCGGGCTGAGGGGCCCCATCCCCCAACGCCACAGTATCTGTTACTGCAGAGCTGCGGGAGATGCCAGCGAGCGCTGGCTCTTCCAGCTTCCACTCGGAACGCCTCTGGGCTGTGCTAATTAATGCCGCATCACCGCAAAGCCAGCCGCACACCCACCCCAAACCTCACGGCCAAGGCAGCCCACGCCCCGCCTCCCGGGAATGCAGAGATGCGGATGGTCCTGTGGGGGCGCCCCGGGGAAGGGAGCTGTGCTGGGCACTGCTCCAGGACTGCCATCTAACACGAGGTTTTATAACAAGCCTGGCAGAAAGGAATTGCCATTTGCACTTTTTCAGGTGAGGAAACCAAGGTTCAGAGACATTAAATTTATGTATCAAGGTTGGATATTCAAGTCTTAAGAGCAGCATGTAAAGATGGGTCCTATGTGACTGCAAGACCCATACTCCTGCTCCGAGCCACCCTCATCCTAAGGGTGTTCTCTCTCTCTCTCTCTCTCTCTCTCTCTCTCTCTCTCTCTCTCTCTCTCTCTTTCTCTCTCTCTCTTTCTTTCTCTCTCTCTTCCTCTTTCTCTCTCTCTCTCCTATCTACCTACTCTATCTATCTATCTATCTATCTATCTATCTATCTATCTATCTATCTATCTCTTGTACTAGGGATTGAGCCCACAGGTGTTTACAACGTAGGGTCTTCTACGTTGCCCAAGCTGGCCTTCCAGCTTGCGATCCTCCCGTCTCAGCCTCCTAAATTCTGGGATTAGAGCCACAGTGCCTTTTTGTCCGGCCACCAGAGCGTCATGCTCTCAAAACAGAGGAGCACATTAACCCCACCCCAGGGACACGCGCCAAGGCCAGATTCACACCTTCCCTGAGCACCAGGGGCTCCACCAGCCCCAACACCCGAACCACTGGCGGCTTCTGCTGCCACACTCGCCAGCCCCCGGGAGCAGCGCCTGAGCACTTGGCAGGCGCGAGGGACGTCTCGGGGGGCCTGGGGAGGGTCTGGCGTCCGGGCCTCCTCCTGCTCTGGAACAAGCTCAGCCCCAAACAAGCCAGCCAGAAAAATCTGGAAGGTTGTAAACAAACGCCCTCCAGGTTTTCACCCGTGTGGGCTCCACTGCATTGGTCGCCAGCTTATTAAATAAAGTAAATTAGGCCTCAATTATTTGCTTGCACACCAGGCAGGAAAAATGAAATTTTCAATTTAGAAGTAATATTGCTATTAATATGCAGAAGGAGATCTGAAATTGGACTTTTCTGTGCACTTCTGCTGAGAGAGATCAGAACAAGAGATTCCCATGAGGGAGGCGCCACCACCACCACCATGACGCCCTCCTCTCCCGGGGGGTCTCCTCCCCACACCTTAGAGAGCCCCCAGGCCCTCCGGGGAGGGGAGTCTGGGTGCCTGGAAAGGCCGCTGGAGAAGGAAACGGCAGCCCTAAACCGTTCATAGAATCTTTTATTTTCTGCCAAAACAGTGCCTTCAACACCAAAAAAACTACATCAGGCACATGCTAACCTTGGAATTTACTCTCCCCCTCCCCCCATGGTACTGGGGATTCAACCCAGAGGCATTCTGCTTCAGTGCTACACCCTCGGCCCCATTTTCTTTTTATTTAGAGACAGGATCTCGCTAAGTTGCTAAAGCTGGCCTTGAACCTATAGTCTTCCTGTCTCCGCCTTCCAGATACGGGATCACGTATGTGCCACCGGACTCAGCTGGAATTTACACTTTTTAATGAAAAGGGAGAACTAGTAAGGGGGAAGGATGTGCTTAACCCCAAGCCCTTATCAGCCACACAACCCAAGAACAGGTACAAACGGTCCCTTCAAAGAGGAAACCCTTTAGATCAACTCGGGTTGCTTTATTCAGCCCCAATTGGCTCAAAAAGCCAACTTCATATCTGGAATGGGAAGAACCAGGAATCAAACACGGTAGTCACCTTCTAGGTCCCTCCTTCCAGAAACTCTTCTACCTCAAGGGGTATCTACAGCGGCTTTAATGGAATGAAAACAGCCTTTCAAAGGTAGAGATATTTGAACGCTTAAAGAAGAACAGCTCGGTGAACAGTAGGACACACGAGGCGGGGTGCAGCAAGGATGCAGCTGTGTTCTGTTCCAACGGAGGAGGGGCGAACAGGACGATGCCCCACACCACGGCAGAAGGGACCAGGCAGGCAGGTGTGGCCACGGCCGGGGACCTTTCCTGGACAGGCCCTCCTGTCTGGGGAGGCCACTCCACATAGTGGGTAAAGGGTGCCAGCTCTGGGGCTCCACCACCTCCCGGAGGGGTGACCTTAGGAAAGTCACCTTTTAAACACTCTGAGCCTTATAGTAAAACATAGAGGTAATGTTGGTACTGGCTCCTTGGGTCCTTCTGAGAGAGAGAAGAGTCTGAGACTCAGTAGAAAACAGGGCTTTGGGCCAGCCATGGTGGCGCGCACTTGTAATCCCAGCATTCGGGAGGCAGAGACAGGAGGATCACAGTTTGCGAACAACCTCAGCTATTTAGTGAGGCCCTTTGCAACTCAGTGAGACTCTGTTTCAAAATTAAAAATTAAAAATAGGGCTGGGGGTGTAGTTCGAAGGTAGAATGCCCTGAGTTCCACCCCCCAGTACCCCCGCAAAAAAAGGAAAAAAGACTAAAAAAATAGGACCAGGGGTGTAGCTCGGCGGTAGAATGCCCCTGGGTTCCATCCCCAGTACCAAAAATAAATAAATAAATAAATAAATAAATAAATAAATAAATAAATAAATAAAAAATAAAGAACAGGACTTTGCAGCGGGGCATGGTGGTACATGCGAGACAGGAGAATCTCAAATTTGAGGACAGCCTCAGCTAGTAGTGAGACTCTCATCAACCCAGAGAGACCTTGTTTGGAAATTTAAAAAAAAAATAGATCTGGGGGTGTAGCTAGGAGGTAGAAAGCCCCTGAGTTCAATCCCTAGTACCATAAATAAATGAATAAATTAATATAACTAATATAATATAATATGGCTGGGGCTGTAGTTTGGAGGTAGAATGCCCTGGGAGAGAGAGAGAGAGAAAGAAAGAAGGAAGGAAAGAAAAAACGGTCTCGCAGGCAGTCTCTAGGTACCAGCCACACTTCCCAAGGGCTCGCTGTTCAGAAGCTATCACCAAGGACAGGGGTCAGTTCACGGGTTTATCAAGGAGGCTGCTTACAAAGAACTCAAGAACCCATACAAACCCTCCACCCCAGTGGGTCTGGGTTCTGTTTTGTCCCAAATCAAAATGGCGGATGTCGTGAGAGAGCAGACACGGCAGGCAGGAAGGGGAACGAGAGGGAGGAGGGCCTGGGAAGAGAGATGCCACAGCAGGTGGGCACCGGTGACAAGCCAGGATAAGTTCCCTCTCCAAAGTGAGGGAGGAGCTGCCGCCTCAGAAGGTCGCCAGAGAAGGGAGGGCAGCCTCCTCCCTCTGCTCACTCAGCTCCAAATGCCAGGCCTTCAAGGTCGGCGGGAGGGAGGAGCCTCCTCTTCGCACAGGGTGCCTGCGAGCCAAGCCGGCCACCCACCTGCCAGCCACGCCTGTGCCTCCCCACACCAGCCCCACGCCCCTGCAGGGACCCCCGAGTTCTGCCAGTCACACAGGGGGCACAGGACAGATGCGGGGTCCCCAGAAGCCCTGCTCTGCGTCTACTGGGGCTTCTTCCTACTGTCCGGCCATTCAGGATAAACTCCTGTGGCCAGTTCTGGCTGCAGGCACACAGCCCAGCAATTTCCATGTGTGTGTGTGTGTGTGTGTGTGTGTGTGTGTGTGTGTGTGTGTGTGAGAGAGAGAGAGAGAGAGAGAGAGAGAGAGAGAGAGAGAGAGAGAGATATTCTCAGAGACATTCAGGGGAAATTACCGCTGAAGGTGGATGGCCTTGCATCCCCGTAGATCATGGCTCCCAACCTCCCCAGCTGGCAGCCAGAACAGCTCCCTAGAGGACTGGGAGCTGCATTCACCTTCCCCGAGTGCTCCTGGGGAGAACGGAGCACCTGCCCCACGGCACCCCTGCCCCGCTGCCTGGCCCCTCGCGGAGATCTGCAGTGTCACTGTACCGCATGCAGGAGGCCGGAGCAGGAAGGGCCAGGCAGGGTTGGGCTCCCAGGAGCTCTGGCTGTGCCCGTATTTGCCAAGCGCAGGCCTGCTGGCTGGGAGCTCCCCCACCAGCCGCCCCCAGAGAGAACACTTTCCCAGGCACGCACGCAGGAGCCTCCGCTAACCAAGGCAAGAGCGTCTGACTTTCCGAGAAGCATCAACAGACGGAGAAGATGACCACACAGGGCAGGGAGGGCGGTGTCAAGGATGATGGGGGAGGCCACTCCTGGGGTGCGAATGTTCACTGTCGACCCTGCCCCAGCACACCAGTGCACTGGCCGACACTTACCAAGCGCTAGCCTGGAGCCAGCGCTGGGCTTTTAAGTGCCTTCCACTGTGGACCAGCTCTTGGGAACACTAAACAGCTCTAAGTGGACAGTGTCAGAGGGGTGTACACACACACACATACACATGCCCTCACGCGTGTGCGCACGTACACACACACACACACGGAAGAAAGTAAGTCCAACAAACCAAACCCAACAGAGCCTAACCCCCGATTGTGCAAGCAGTGGATTCGCAGGGTGCCGCCCGGAGTGTGGCGGTGGCCCTGGAAGGAGAGCCAGGCAGCTGAGGGGGCCTCGCTCAGCATGGCCACCGCGGCCTTTACCAGGAGCCGCCTGTGCTGGTCCATCCGGCCTGTGCAGCCAGTGGACCCTCCACAGTGAGGCGGAGGCACGGGGGTGAATCTGTGCCCCAGCGCACGCCGTGGCCGTGGCACACCCGTGCCCGGGAGAACATGTGGAGGGACTTTGGTTTCAGTTTTTTTTTTCTTGAGGCGAGCGCCAGCTTAAGGACTCTCTGAAACACCTGCTTTCTACCTTATTACAGTGACCTCTGGTGGTCAAGAACCAGGCATTGCACGGCCAAATGTGAATTAAATTGCTTTATTTCAAGCAACTGAGGAAGGCAGGCTGTGAGCAGAAGAGGGGAGAGAGTGAGCCCGGAGCTGCTGCCAGCCCCGCTGAAGGCAGAGACTGGCAGTCACCCGACCCCGAAGCGAACCAGCCGGGCTTTGGAGGTGCTCCCAACACAAGCCCCAGGGCTCTGAGCTCCAGCCCGGTCCAGCCCTGCTTCCCCCCCCCCCCCCCAAGCTGGCGGCATCTCAAAGCCAGGCACAAGCTCCGGGAGGTTTTGTGGGAAGCCTTCAGAGCTGCCAGGGGATCTGCTAGGAGCTAGTGGCAAAGGTTTCTAAAAGATTCCCAATCTCAACACAGCGGCCAGCGCCGCAGCTCTGGAGTTCCTGGGGACAGCAGAGGCCCCCGTTAGCAGGAGAGGCAGGAAACGGGGAGTCTCAGACCAGAGAGGAAGGCGAGCAGGCCCCTGCCATGCCATACCCAGGCCCGGGGCCAGGCAGGGGCAGGGGACCTCGCTTTGGGCATCTTTCTGGAGACTGGAGCTCCTGGCATCAAAGTGAGAGAAAGGAAGAGAGAAATCCCAGAGGGTGTAGCCAACGGTCTACTTATTCCCACCCAGGTCAGCAGGAATCTGGGGCAGACGCGGGATTCTTCAGTGGGAAACCAAGTGTAGGCTAGAAGAGAGATGGGCCCTGGGATACGGCTCCACCAGCAGCTGGAATTAAGAACGCTTGGCACAAGCCAGGTCTCCATCACCCCATACGCAAGGCCACCCCAGACCGTTTTAAATAGATATTTTTAAGTCCCCCAAAAAAGACTCTTCAAAGAAAAGGATCCAGCAACCTCATTGCCACCCGTTCTAGAAGCTTCCAGAAGCTTCCGGTTCATCGCATTCAGAACTTAATCCTTACAAAAGCTATGGCCACCATTTGGTGCAGGGATGATTGTTCACTTTGGTTAAATCCCCAAACACCAATGGCAGGCCTCCCAAAGCCCCTACGAGTCACAGTGAGGATGGACTGGGCCTCGATGTGTAGACCAAGAGGCCATGGAGACCATGAAGACAGACCGGTTCACTCTCCTGATATTCTTTAGATCTCAAAATGGATGTAGAATATCAATATTGTCTCAATTTTCCTTTATCTATGAGAAGACGTCAGCAACCCTTTCTGGCAAGGCGCGTACAAGGATCATTAAGAGGAAAATGTCCACGGTAATTGTGCCTTTATGCATATTTCTCCAATCCGATATTCTATAACATAATAACGTTTCACATTCCCACAGAACTGTCTTTTCAGCATGTTTGCGCATTATGCTTAATTTCGTAAGAGTTTCTCAGCCCCACATAACGACACAGTTCAATGCAAAATCAGATATAAATCTAACTTAAGAGATTCTCAACAGGAATTTCATTTAAAACTGTAAATGTTAAAAGATTCTGGCTCTGATTTATGTCGTGTTGTGTGTGTGTGTGTGTGCGCGCGCGCGTGTGTTTCAAAGCGAGAGTGTCACCGGCCCTCTCAGACAATAGATAGATCCTCTTGAAATGGCAGCAGCGACACCTCGTCTCCACAGGTGTGACAGGATGCCTCTCTGTCCCTGGCAGAAGAGGCAGACTACAGATCTGATGATGGAGCTCCAGCCTGGGGCCACTCCGGGCCTCGTATGCGACACCTGGTCCCCTGCGGGCTCGGAGGCAGCTTTTAGGGATGAGAGTTCAGCATCCTCTGGCCTCTCTGCTCCTCCAAAGCACAGGGGCATCACAGCCGGGCACCCTCAGCCTGCTCCCACTTGCGCCCGACCCTATCAAGAGCGAGGGGAGATCACCAGGACAGGCAAGAGCCCAGGTCAGGGCTCCAGTGTGCGTCAGGCCTGGCTCTGCTCGTGACCCTCTGCTTTGAAAGGTTCACGGTAGACCCCGGCGTCCACTTCTGCATACGTCTGGGACGTGGCAAGTCCGCGGTGCTGAAAGCTCGCTTAAGAAGCAGGCCGCTACCTTCAGGTACTGTGAATTCTTGATGGAATTAATGAATCTGGCAGAGGCATTCATCCATTGTCTACGCGCATTTAAGATAATTTTAAAATGCGGATTATTTACATACTAGGCTCTAATGACTCCGAAGCAGCCATTACAGTCCGTCGTGTAAAACCATATCCAGGCAGTTTTATTGCAGCCCATCACACGCATGCCGTGTTTAGACAACTTATGATACACAAATTATTTACATCGGGAAAACATCTCTGTGGCCCTGGCACTGCGCTATCAACACCAGACAACACGGCTGCACTAGATTAAATTGAAATATGCCGGCTGCTCTCTGAAACTTTAGACTTTATTCCAAAATGCTAAAGGCAAAAAGGAAAAGAAAAATTCACGGTTCGCATTTGGGAACCCACCATGTCAAAAAAATAATAATAATAATAATCTCACTTGGAAGGTGGAGCTATTGTGAGCTGCAACCCCAGAAA
Source organism: Muscardinus avellanarius (assembly GCF_963383645.1). Taxonomy (NCBI): domain Eukaryota; kingdom Metazoa; phylum Chordata; class Mammalia; order Rodentia; family Gliridae; genus Muscardinus; species Muscardinus avellanarius. The sequence continues at coordinate 5,244,279 of NC_137788.1, read as the reverse complement.
AGACTAAGTTTCCCCTTTGCCATTGTAAAATCCACTTATTTAAAGAGACTTGAGGTATCTAAGCCTTATGATAAATCTTAACATATTTTAAAAATATGCACTGCAGAACTCTAAAAGTTCCTGAATTCATCTATGAAAAAAAATCTTTTGCCACTTCTAATGGGCTCCACCCAACCCCACGCAGAATCTGTAGGGTACACACCCCCAGAAAAGAAAAGCAATTGAAATGACTTGAATATCTTTCCAGGAAAGTAAATTATATATAGGTCTGTACTCGCACCCCCTCACCCCTATAGATTACCCATTTTCCTCCCACTCTCCACCGCCCACGGAAATGAAGAGACAGTTAGCGTGTGAGTTTGAGTACTTGGATACCTAACTGCAAGCCATCCACGAGCCTGGGCTCCTTGCCTCCCAGAACTTGGGTTTCAGACTTTAAAGCCGTTCCCATTAGCCAACCTGACACCTGCCAATTAGCCCGAACATTTCACAGAATAAAACGCCCCTCGAGATAAACCACCCCGCATGCCTACGCGTCTCCCAAATATCTCCATTTGTTTCTCAATATTTCACTAAAATGAGGCTTCTTTTCACATCTCTGTCATGGAAAAGCCTCAATTCCGAGTTCTCAGACTGAGGTACTGGAGAGGACCCCAAACTTAACGGCAAAGCAAGTCTCTGATCGGCAGAGCGCCCGTTTCTGTCCCCTTCGTCACGGGGAATGCAGGGGTTGTCCGGGCATTTGGTATCTTTACAAAGGCAGAAAAGCTTTCTAGAACCATGAAGAGGAGGAGCAGGGGGAAAGCAGGAAGAAAAGAGGAAGATGGATATATGGAAGCGGAAGGAGACGGCGGCGGCCGCCACGATGCCGCGCGCTGGCAACATTAAATTGTAGAATTCACAGAGAAGAGTCCGGAGCATAACGTCAAGACGTCGCATTGCCCAGAGCTGTTGCGAGCTGCAGCCCCAGAAAAGACTAAGTTTCCTCTTTCCAATGGTAAAACCCACTTATTTAAAGAGACTCAAGGTATCTGAGCCTTATGATGGCGTTTAACATATTTAAAAATATGCACTGCAGAAAAGTTCCTAACAGATCACCACGGAGAGACTTGCTGTGATCCTTACGGAGCCGCATATAGAACATTTTTGTTTCTTACGTAAATGGGTGCATACAATATCTTATCATTAAAAAAGCTAGTTTTCCAAAAGAACTCTAATGAGCTATATGTCTGCGTGCTGCGAATCCTTGGGGAGAAGCTTACTGATGTCTACAGCTTTCTCTGAAATGGGCCAAAATATGAATACAGATAGATGAGTAGAGGGGTAGCTATTGGTAAAGCCAGGTAGAAATGTTCACTGTAGAAGCTAATCAAAGGGTGCATTGATTTCATTGCAAATTTCTTTCCACTGTATTATAGGCTTGAAATTTTCAAGCTGAAATCACAAAAATAATCAATTTTCACTTACTAATACGACACCGATCTCTTTCTGTGTCGGTGTGTGCGGCTCTCTCTGTGCTTCCACGGCTATCCTGGTTTCCACGCTATGGGTCCACCGCCACCGCTTGGCCTGTCCTTCGAGGATGGACATTCAGGCTACTTCGCAAGGACAAACAGTGCCACCGCCGATACCCGCGTAAACACGGCTGCAAATACTCCTGCTGACATCTCCATAGGATAGGTTTCTAGATGGAATTGTTGACTCAGAGAGAACACACCTTTCTACTTCGACACAGCACTACCAGGCACACCAGCTGCCGGCGAGCTCCCGCAACCCTGCCGGCCCATTGCACGTGCTCCTCACAAGAATTTCAACCAGCTGCTTCGACCGTCACCCCATTTCATGTCTGAGGAAACCGAGGCACCGGAATATGAAATCACTTGCCCGAGATCTTACAGCCACAAAATGGCGACCAGACTCCAGAGCTGTTTAATGATCACGCTTTACAAATTATGGTCAAAACAATCCAACAGATGAACAGTCGTACGGAGAGTATTGAGAGTCACTATTTCCCTGGGCCATGAGGGCTTCACGTGGATCCTAACGTTAAAGAAAACGCTAACATGTTTCCATGTACTGTGAAGACAGGTGCGGAGAACCCAGCGCACCGAGAGTGAACCCGACGCCGGTGGGCAGGGCTGGGAGCCGCGCTGACCGGAGCAGGGCGCGGGGAAAGCCATCAGTCCGCTTCAACGTGCAACTTTCTCCGTGCCCTCTGCAGCAAGCAGCCTCTCCCAAGTTCTGCAGGAGTGCTGGCAGGTAAGCAAACCTACAAGATGCTCTGACTTCTATTTTTGAACTCTCTGAATCGTCAACCCGTCTCCCCAGACGCATCAATGCGATCTCAAGTATTCTACCTCTGTTTTCCTTTATCAGACAGCTGCAAGTAGAGGGACTAAATAAATAAGTATATCATCTCTCTTTCCATCATCTATTCAATTAATTTAAATGAATCTTTAGACGAGGCTTGATATGTCAGAGGGATATTATTACCAACAACCTCAAAAGGTCCTTTTGTTTTATGACTTAAGATGTTATAAATGATCCCATTAGAAAAGTGATTAAGAAGTCTTCCTATAGCAGGCATACCACCAGCCCAAACTTCCAAGCTTCCCCGAAACAGCCTCCGTGCGATTAGCTTCAAAGACAAGAAGCTGCAGTGCCTGGGAAGAGCCCTCTTGCAATAGCTGAGCGTCGGTCGGTTCACAACACAACTTAACAGTAGCAATGCCTAATAATACCGCCACAGCACTGTTGCTGTAGCAACAAAAATAATCTAATTGATACAGCTAGCTCCCTTCTCAGAAACAGCAAACTCTGCTAGAAAATCGGTTCGGAAGAATAATTGAAGGAGGACAAAGAAAGAGGGCAACTTCAAAGCCAGGTGTGGGGGCACACGCCTGCAATCCCAGTACTTGTGATTACAGGATCACAGGTTCGAGGGCAGCCTCTGCAACTTAGCAAGGCCCTCAGCAACTCAGTGAGACCTTGTTTGAAGATGAAAATTAAACAGGGCTGGGGATGGAGCTCAGAGGTAGAATGCCCATGGGTGGTTCAATTACAGAGAGAGAGAGAGAGAGAGAGAGAGAGAGAGAGAGAGAGAGAGAGAACGAACCTCAAGTGACAAGAAATCCTCAGATGTGAACAGAAGACAAAGCACAAACTTTTAACCCCAAAGACCCAGGATCCAGAAGGACTTCGTACCTGGCCGACCGTGCGACGTCAGACAGGTTGCATAACATTTCTGAATGCTATCATCGCAGCTGCTGAATTAGGATAAATTTTAGTTCCTGGGTGACCATAAAGCTGGACATGAAACTAGCTAGAGCCCCTGGCACAAAGCGGTCTCTCCATAAAAGGCAGCTGTTGGCACCACGATGACCATCGTGCGGCCGCCACCGAGAACTGAGGCTCTGTCGTGCGCGTAAACGTGCTCTTTTCTTTGCTTCTTTAAGATGAAGTGATCGTGGTCCTGCAGGAGTTCCCGCTTTCCAAAATCTGTGAGAACTAATAGCAGGAACCTACGGGTCAACCAACCAGCCATCACTTTCCCCTGAGGTCCTCAGATTTATATTTTAGGACTAATAAAGAAGAATGACAGAGCTAACTGGAGCTCCTGTGTGTGCCTGCTCCATCTCATCCTCCGCCCTCGCTCAGAGGTGGTCATGTCATCCACTTAGGTTTTATTTCTTACACATGTAGGGATCCATGAATAATGCGTGTGTTTTACATTTGAAGCCTATGTAAATAGTACCATACGACACATTTCTCTCTGAAACTTATTTTTCCACACTTCTGATCGTTGTACATACACACCACAGCGTATGCATTTTAACGGCTATATACTTTTCCAGTCTATAAATTTATACTACGATTTATTTGCCCATTCTGCTACTGATGACCCCTTAATTGTCTCCAAACTTCTCTTAGTGTAGACAATGTTACAAAGGACACTCTGGTATGCACCTCTGCACAGGTACAAGGGTGTCTGCAGGTCAACGACTCTCAAAGTTTGGTCTGCAGACTCCTGGGGCATCCCCAAGACCCTCTCAGGGGACAACGAGGCCAGAACAATCTTTATAAAATACTAAGAAGTGGTTGTCCCTCTCAGTGCGGTGACATTTGCACTGCTGAATTAAGAGCAATGGTGGGTAAACTCCCAGAGCCAACCTCAGGTGACGGCAGTGGCACCAACCGCGCTAGGAATCATCAGGCGCTGACGGACGCACACACGTGCATACGCCCTTCCTGGTTCTACTTCCGAGTGTCTTGATGAAGCCGCCAAGACAATTGGTTATGGTAAATCTCAAACTGCAATCATATTTTTAATACGCATTTGCCAAAATGAAAGCACACATTAAGCACTTCTGCTGCAAGCGGAAGAACAATGGCTCTCTTTGTTAGGCATAAATTCTCGTGGCATCATAAGAAAAGACACAGACTTGAAAGCAGCTCAGCAAGGCAAATTTTACTTTTGGCCAAAGGAATCCTGCCACCGGTTAAGTTAGGTAGGCAAGAACAGTGTGGCAGAAAACTGTGGGGTATGTTTCTTCAGCACAGGTGTCTGTGCTGTTCTCCTTTTGGTGGAATCCTAGACTCACAGTCTTTATGCCAGTGGCTGAAAAAGATGGCAGGGGAGGTATTGGCACTCACAATTTCCAGGAAATGCTATCTTTATTTAAAAAAAAAAACCCACAAATTCACACGAGGTTATGCAATGGTGGTTTTACAAAATGGAGCCTAAGTCAAGCCATTCCTCCAATAGCAAAAGATGTAATTACATTTTCACATCTTGAGGAAAAGCATTTGCCTGCTTATTTGTGTTACAATCTAAGCTAGCCACTGTTTTCCATAGAATTCCATTTTTATTTGAAAGAAAAACTGATAAACCAAGGCTGGTTATTTTTTATGGTTTTTTTTTTTAATATTTTTGCAGGTCTAGGGATGAAATCCAGGGGCATTTGACCTCTGAGCTACACCCCTGCCCTATTTTTTAGTCTTTGTCTTGAAACAGGGTCTCACTGAGTTGCAGAGGGCCTCACTAAGTAGCTGAGGCTGTCCGCGAACCGCGATCCTCCGGTCTCAGCCTCCCGACTGCTGGGATTGCAAGCGTGCGCCACCACGCCCGGCTTGGTTATTTAGACTTGGGCATTTGTCAGGACTTCTGCTTCTGGCTAAGACGGAGTCGCGGGGCTTAGATGTACTCTCCTGCTTGAAACAACTAAGAAGCTAGATATCGTATGTGAAAGCTCAGTACTCTCGATGCTGGACGTGAGGCAATGAAGAACAGAGACCCCTGAGAAAATCCAGGCACAGTGGTACATGCCTGGAGCCCATGGACTTGGGAGGCTGCGACAGGAGGATCACAAGTCTCAGGCCAGCCTCAGCCACTTAGACAGGCCTTGTTTCAAAATACAAAATAAAAAGGGTTGGAGGTATATCTCAGAGATAAAATACACCTGGGTTCAATCCTCAGTACCAACACAAAACGAAGAAAGATCCCTGAGAGATGGGAAAGACACAGGGCGAGTGCTGTGACTACCCTGGCTAACTTGGTAGGGTTTCAGGATATGGCACAGGGTGGAAACCCAGGCCCAGCAACCTCTTTAAGTGGAGGAGAAGGAGCCAGGAATCCGAGGCGGCCAGGACAGCCAGAGGCCACAGGGCAGAGTCTGGAGATGTGCAGTGAGCTCTGGAGTTGTGCAGAGGGTCTCCTTAAGGTATTCTAGTAAATAAGGATTAGTACATGTGTATGAGGGAAGCACACGGAGCCAGGTAGTGAACTGGCCAACAGGATTAACAAGAATCATCACTGTCCAAGGTCTGATCAGTCCACCGGGTGGCCAGGCCACAACTGGGGCCGTCAAGAGTGGGATCGGTATTTGCAACGCGGCATGCACAGAGAAATATCGCAGAAAATAAAAACCAGATGCTTCCCCTAAATCAGCAATAACTAGGAGGAAACGGGCAACAGGAAGTGGTTGAGCTATAGAAAGGGCCCTATAGTGAAGCAATTAAGGTGACCAATCAGAGGGTATGAAATAGGGGAGGATGGAGCCTCTTTAAAACACAGGAGGTACATAAACAAGTGTATCAAAGTTAATCACCAAACAAGCATGGGATGGAGGGAGGGGGAGGGAATGGGATGGGGGCTGGATGAGGGCTGATTGGATGATGTGCTTGTATATCCTCTCAAGTCTTATATTCCAATGTGATGTATGATTACAATGCACCAATAAAAATAAATTTTTTAAAAAAAGGAATCATTGCTGTTGCTCCCACGAGGACCTGAAGTGGTGCCTGTGCTTACACACGGGGCACGAGGGGCAGTTCTCAGTAGAAGAGAAAAAATCAACCCTCGATTCAACACTACTGAGGACTCACATAGCAGAGCGCGAAAGCAGGACCCGAAAGGTTTACACTGCTTCCAGATCATGTAACCATGTTCCAGGACAAAGCTCGGGTGTATTTTATGAATAAAATATATACAGTCTCCAGAATTGTAAATTTGTAATGTCTGGAATCAAATGGAAAATTTCCAGGCATGCAAAGAAGCAAGAAAATATGACTTCTAATGAGGAGAAAAATCAATCACAACAAAACCAGAAATTATGCAGTGATAACATTAATAGATAGAAAAATTGAACGTGCTAAGAAGAGACACGGAAATGTTAAACAGCCTCAAGTAAAACTCGGAGAGATGAAAGCTGAAATCAATTTTTTTTTTTGCGTGTGAGGTCCTAGATATTGAACCCAGAGGCAGTCTACCTCTAAGCCATACCTCCAGCCCTTTTTAATTTTTTGTTTTGAAACAAGGTCTTGCTAGGTTGCTGAGAGCCTCCCTAGGTTGCAGAGGCTGTCCTCAAACCTGCAATCCTCCCGTCTCAGTCTCCCCCAAGTACTGGGATTGCGGGCTCGCACCCCACCCCAGCTCTGAAATCAGATTCTAAGTTGAAATCGGAGATGAAATACACATTGCATGGCATTAACACAAAACTAGGTGCCACAAAAGAAAATACTGATAAACATAAAGAAATAGAATCTATCCAAAAATGAACAGAGCATCAATGACAACTTAATGTGGTCTGATATGTTCACTAAAGTCCCAATGGAAGGGTGGGGACAGAAAAAAAAATCTTAAAGAAGTAATTGCCAAAGTTTTCCAAATCTGATAAAATGTACAAATCTGCAGGTCCCAAGGGCTTCATGAGCCCAAGCACGAGAAATGTAAGAAAACTATCTTAAGGTGCGTCATGACCAAGTTGCTTAAATCCAGTGATAAACAGAAAATCTTAAAAGCAGCCACAGAGCCAGGCAGGGTGGCACACCCTTTTATTCCAGCACTTGGGAGGCTGAGACCAGAGGACCGCAGGCTTGAGGCCAGCTTCAGCATTAGTGAGGTTTCCTAGAACTTAGTGAGACCCTGTGTTAAAATAAAAAATAAAATAGGGCTGGGAGTGTAGCTCAGAGGTAGAATGCCCTCAACCTTACTAAATACTCTAAAACAGCCACTACAAGAGTCATATCTAATAAGCCAGCAAAGAGACAAAATGGAATCATTAAAAATTCTCAGTTGATCCAAAAATTAGACAGAAAAAGAGAAAGGGGGAAAAAAAACAACAGATGGGAAAAACAGAAAACAAATAGAAACTTAGCCATTTTCATAATCACATTAAAAGTAAATGCTCTAAGCCAGGCGTGGCAGTGCACACTTGTAATCTCAGCGCTTGGGAGGCTGAGACAGGAGGATTGCAGGTTCAAGGTCAGTTTCAGCAACTTAGTGAGAACCTGTTTCAAAATAACAGATAAAAATGGCTGAGGGTGTAGCTTGGAGGTAGAACACCCCTGGGTTCAATCCCCAGTAACACACACACACACACACACACACACACACACACACACACACACACTGCTTTAAATATGTCAAATAAAGGCCGGGCGTGGTGGCGCACGCTTGTCATCCCCGCGCTTGGGAGGCGGAGACAGGAGGATCATGCAGGTTCAAAGCCAGCCGCGCACGCTGGCTTAGGAGACCCTGTTTCCAAATAAAAATGTAAAAATAGGTCTGAGAGTGTAGCCCGGAGGTAGAAGGGCTTCCAGGAACCCCAGTACCACCAAAAAAAAAAAAAAAAATGTCAAATAAAAGAGATTATAAATTCAGATTATAAGGCAAGAACCAACTATGTGCTGTCTATAAGAAGCCTTAATTACAAAGACAAAAAATACATAAAAGTAAAAGGATGGAAGGAGATATGCCCCATGCCAATACTAATAAAGAGAAATTGGCAATGGCGATATTAATAGCCCACAAAGTAGATTTTAGAACCAAAATACTACTGGGGATAAAGAGGGTCATTTCATAATGATAAAGGGTAAAACTGCTCAAGAGGATACAGAGTCATAAATGCGGATGAATCAAACAAGACAACTTAACAGATTACCAAACGAAAAACTATAGAAATGTAATAGATGAGTCTAGAATTGTAAGGACCTCCCCATTCCTCCCTGAACAACTGATAAAAACACATAGTCAGAAACCAACAGAGATGCAGGGTCTGAACATCAACCAACTCGACCTAGGCGACACTTACAGGACGTCTGTAGAACATTCCAACAGAACACAGAGTGCAGAGCCTCTTCACGTATGCACAGAACATTCACCACGATAAATCATATCCTGGGCCATAAAGATGTCTTGATAAATTTAAAATAATTAAAGGAATTTGCCATACCACAGTCTGTTCTCTGACCACAATGGGAATAAATTAGAAACTGATAATAGACCATTTTTCAAAAATGAAAAATAGTAGGACTGTCATTTCAGCTGACTATAATTGTTGCCAGGGTACAATCTGAGTCTTTAAGTAAAAAATTCGAATTTGAGACTGCTATACCTAATAGAGCTTTTGACGTTATAGTACATTCGCCACTGTGAAACCAGCAGCTCAAAAAAGCATGAACACTTTTCTGAGGACATCTGTAACAATATTAACAAAGGTAAAAAGGGGCAGTCGACATACAATGAAATGCATAAACATTTGGAAGATCTTGCATAACCCGGGGAACTAATATTTTCAAAACGGCCAGTGTGATTTTACAAGCCCATATATGGGTAAAAGATCTTTCTAAAGATTCATACTAAAAGATAAACCAAGGACGAGGCAGGGGTAGAAGGACAGACCAGAGGATTTCAGTACAAAAAGATAAAAAAAAATTCATCGATATACAGTCAGAGGTTGCTGAACAACAAATATGTACTCTGTTAGGCATATGTACTCTGAAACGCATTGTTAGGCGATTTTGTCACTGTGCAAACATCCTATGACGTACTTCCATGGCCTGAGAGGCTGTGACAGCACTGCACAGCAGAATCACTGGACAGCCATTGAGTGTACAGTCTGCGCTGACGAAATGTCACATGTCACATGACTACAGTTTCAGATTCCACCTTGCCGCTAACCTCTAAGAACTTTCTGAGAGGACATCAGTGCCTGCTACGGCCTGGATCATAAATGCCCTCCAGAGGCCCAGGTGATTCAAGCTTGGCCACCAGCCTGTGGCTGTTGGGAGGTGCGGCCTGATTGAAGGCAGTCACATCCTTGGGGTTGCGCTCTTCAAGGGAATGTCGAAACCTCAGCCCCGTGCTGCCCTGAAGTGAACAGACCTCCTCAGCTACGTGTTCCCTGCCGTGATGTTCTGCCTCTCTACGGCACAAAACACCAAGGCCAAGCGACCACGGGCTGAAGTCTCTGAAACTGTGAGCCAAAGTAAACCTTTCTTCCTTTAAGTTGATTTTCTCAGGTGTTTTGTCACAGCAACGAAAAGCTGACTAATACAGAACCCCTTGTATATGCTGTCAAAGACGAATACTTTCAGTTCTCTGAAATTGCTATTAAAATGCTTCCTTCCTTCCTATTTACTCATCTGTGCCAAGCTAAATTTCTTCTATTTCAACATATCAAAGCAGACCGAAGGCAGAAGCTTTCATTAAACCAAAACATCAAAGAAATTTGCAAAGATGTAAAATGATGTTACTCTTCTTGCTAAATTTTGTTCTGTTTTGTTTTGGAAAATGCAGTCATTTTTCATTCAACGGTATTGCTATTTATGCGAACATGAAATGGGTTTATTACTGCTATCTAACGAGTTAATACATATTTAATAATTTCTCAGTGTTAATGTCTAATGCAGCATAGATTACAGCCATAACTCATAAACAGATCATCTTTGGGGTCCTTGATAGCTTTTACGGGTGTGAAGAGGTCCAAGAGGTCCAGAGATCCAGACGTTTAAGAGACATTGCTCTAGAAAAGCTGGATTGCTCAGCCCTCGTCTATGCAGAAAAGGAAGTCTGTTTAAAAACATCTCATAGTCTCACTTGCGTGGAAGCCCAAAAGGTACATCTCATAGAAGAAGTCATATAGTAATCGCTAGAGGCTAGAGAGGGAGGGAAGCTGGTCAGCGTGTATCCAAATATAGTTAAATAAGAGAAATAACTTCCAGTGCTCTACAGCAGAAGAGGGTGACCATAATTAACAACATCTCAAATACATTATAAAAAACTAAAAGAGGGAGTTCATAGGTTCCAAATACAAATTAATCATAAATGTTTAAGGAGATAAAAATAATAATTACTCTGATCTGATCCCTGCATATTGTATACATGTATTAAATTGCCACATTATACCCCATGAACATATATAATTATCACGTGTCAATTAAAGAGATATTTTTAACTGTCTTTTAAGGGGAGGTTTTCTTGACATTTGCAAAGTCACTAGGAGAGTCCAAGAGAACCGGCAGACTGCTGGATGCAGATGACTAATAGAGCTCTTGGGTTTATAGCAGCCGTCATAATGATTGTAATAGCAATAAAAGCTCTGTGTATGATGTGCCAGACATTATCCTCAAACTGAAATCCTTATTATCTCCAACAACACTGGAAGATGAACATTATTCACATATTATGGATAAAGAGACTGCAGCTCACAGAGGCAAAATTAGTTGTGCTCAAGGGTAAAGGCACCAGGATTTGAATCCAGATCTGTCCGATTCCAGGCCGGCGACACCTCCGCTTTCACACTCCTGTGAGGCTGCCGCGCGCCATTCGCTCGTTAAGCCCGGCTCTCTTTTCTTCTGTCCTTGCCCACCAGGCTGCCGCACAGCCCCCGTGTATTGTCTCCGGGCCCCATTAGAATGCAGGCCCCGTGAACACAGAGGTTTGGGCCTAACCTGCCTACCGGGGCCCATGGCAAGGCTCTGCACACTGTAGCGCCTGGCTCCGTAAGCATTCGATGAGTGAATGGGGAAAATGAATGAATGGATAATCACGGGAGGGCGCATTTCGGTGGCCTGCAGCATCTAGAGTGCCCATTGTATCCATATTTGTTCTCATTGCTGTTACATGTTGGGTCTTGAATGTCCCCCAAAGGCCTATGTGTTAAAGGTCACGTGATGCCATTGGGTAAAGGTAGAACCTTTAAGAGTGGGGCCGACTGGAAGGGAGTCAGGCTACTGGGATATGTCTTGGAAGGATGTATGGGGACCCTGGTGCCTCTCTCTGTCTCTCCCTCCCTCTTTCTCTGCTCTCTCTCTCTCTCTCTCTCTCTCTCTCCCTCCCTCCTCTCCCTCCCTCCATCTTTCCCTGCCTTCCTCCCTCTCCTGCTCTCCCTCTCTGCATTCCTGTCACCACGAGGGCAGCAGCTCCTGCACCACCACAGGCCCAAGGCAATGGGGCCAGGTGGCCAGGGGCTGGGACCCGCTGGAACCTCGAGCCAAGACAAACCCTTAGGAGCTTGATTAGCTCACCTATTTCCTCACAGTAACACAAGGCTGACTAACGACAGCCATGTTGTCTTGAATAAAAGAGGCTCTGTAGGACTTCGTTTGCACACGCCATGAATAATCCTCCCACTTTAGAGAAAGAGGAACCAGTTCGGGTGGTTGTGTGCCTCGGGCCGTGCAGGCATAGGGGAGCGTCCCTGGCTCCAGCTGAGGGCGTCGTCCCCAAGTCTCAAGACAGAAGCCTTTATCTAGCTTTTCTTGGGGGAAGGGAGGGTGCTTCTCTGCTGGGCCTCGTAGGTAAGAGGAGGGACTCGGAGCCGTCACCGTTTGGTCCCATCTCTGCCATCTCTGCCGTTTATGGTTATTAAAAATCCCAACTTGCGAATATTTTGAGGGCCATTCCAGAAAGAACGGGAGAGCGCTTTGACTCCTAATACCAGGTCGAAATGTTTCCTGAGCATGGCTGAGTCCTGGGCAATCCCCTGAGGAGGCGAAAGGCAAGAAGATGGACCTCGGAGCAGGGCCACGGGGACATGAAGAGGGATGGGCACCCCAGGGAGTCCAGAGCTGCACGTGGGGGCCCCGAATAGGGACGATCAGAGAAACGGCAGGAGAAAGGATAACCTTGAAAGAAGGACAGAGATTTGTGGGCAGCAAGAAGGAGGGAGACTTCTGGGTAGCAAGAAGAAAGAGATGCGGGAAAGAAAACTGCAGCTGCAGAGAACAAGCAGGGACCAGGCTAGAGAAGATCCTGGTCCCGGGGTGGCCTCCCGAGGGGGGAGAGAAAAAGCATCGAGTGTGTTAGAAAGTCTTCACTGGTTTGTGCCTGAATCCTGGCTGCAGGTCCACTCTGACCACCAGCTCTGCCACCCAGGTCCTCCCTGGCATGAATGCCCGGCTCTACAAGTAAGACAATGCATACCTGGCAGCTATTTTACCGCTTGCTGGTCCACATTATACGCTTATCCTCCTGGGCTTAGCTTCTGCCATAAACCTGGACCCAGAAAATTGTCAGGAAGAAATATACTAAGGAGCATCTCTGGTTGGCAGTAAATGCGCACCTAGGCATTGCAACCGAAGAGAACAAATAAAAAGTCTAAGGGTCTTTGCATCCATGCCCAAGCTTCCTAACCATCGCGGACAGATGGCTGCATCCCACTTTGAAGTCTTGTAGAATCTCCCTCCGGGCCCATCGCCAGACTAAATCTCTCCCACACACTTGCAGCTTCTCATCCGGCAGCTTGCCGTGTTCCCTTTACCCACCGGCACGCATGCCCTGGCCCCGTCTCTAGATTCTGAAACCTGGCTCACGGGTCCTATAGATCGGTCTCAAATAAGGCCAGCCAGGAAGTCACCACAGGCACCACCCAAAACGTCAAGCCGACGGGGCGCACCGGAACACGGACCCCACAGAAGACTGAGACTTAAAGAACAGACAAGAACATGTGATCTGGCATTGAACTAAGGTTCCATTTCTCCTTTCCACCAGGTCCAGAGGCCCTTCAGGAATTGTGCTTCCAGTCTCTGGCCTTAATTGCAGATTGGTTTTTGTTTTGTTTGTTTGTTGTGTGTGTGTGTGTGTGTGTGTTTTATTTTTGCAGTACTGGGCATTGAACCCATGGACATTCTACCACCAAGCTACACCCCCAGCCCTATTTTTCATTCTTTATTTTTATTTATTTTTATTTATTTTTATTTATTTATTTATTTATTTATTTGGTGGTACTGGGGTTCCTGGAAGCCCTTCTACCTCCGGGCTACACTCCCAGGCCTATTTTTGCTTTTTTTTTATTTGGAAACAGGGTCTCCTAAGCCAGCGCGCGTGGCTGGCTTCGAACCTGAGCGATCCTCCTGTCTCTGCCTCCCAAGCGTGGGGATTACAAGCGTGCGCCACCACGCCCGGATCATTCTTTATTTTTAAACAGAGTTTCACTAAGTTGCAGGGGCCCTCACTAAGTAGCTGAGGCTGGCCATGAACCTGCGCTCCTCCTGTCTCAGCCTCCCAAGTACCAGGATCACATGTGTGCACCACCAAGCCCGGCTAATTGCAGATACTTAAATGCAACGCGTGCATTGCTACTGATCCTTAAAGCAGCCTTTTACTGTGCTTATTCGCAATGGTACCATGAATCTTGGTAGCCAGTGAGTGATGTGGGCATCCCCACTCTGGCCCCCCGAAATAAGTCAGATAATGTTGTGGTGTTGACACCTCTTCAACTGCGTTCCTGCTCTCTTGTCTAGCCATCAAACGAGGCTGGGGGATTCCTGAAGCACAAACTTCAACCATGAGTCAAAAGAAACCCAGGACCGGGAATCCACCCCAGCCTCAACTCGGTACCTCTCTAGAAAAATCACCAGCGCATGGACAAGAGCCTTCAAGAAGACTCATTAAAGTAGCCAGAAAAAAACTCATGCCAGCGAAAGTGAGCAGCTACCAAGTCCCCAGCCCTGGGACCAAAGTTAGAGACACATCTCTCCTTAGCCCTTATTTTCCCATTTTTAGAAACTGGCTATGAACATCTCCCAAAGCATCAGAAACCAATTTGGAATTTGTGCAGATTTCCAAATTTTGGCAAGAAGAGCCCGTGGAGCAGGAAGCCTGGACCTGCTCTCTGGAGTCACTTCCCTCTGCAGCGCCTCCCAAGCCCACGGTCCAGTTGCCAGCATCACACACTGGTCACGCTACACACACACCGAAAGAAAAATGTGCACTGAGCTTCCTTCTATCCCCAAACCAGAACGGCCATCATCAAGAAGTCAAAAAACAATAAATGTGGGCAAGGATGTGGGGAAATCAGAACTCTTCTACGCCGTTGGTGGGATTGCAAACTAGTTCAGCTGCTATGGAGGGCAGCGTGGAGATTCCTCAGGAAACTGAGAATGGATTCACCATCCCATCAGGCTATACCACTCCTGCGTATGTTTCCCAAAGGGCTGAAATCAGAGCGCTGCGGTAATACATGCATACCCATGTTCATAGCAGCATAGCTTACAAAAGCCAAATCATGAGACTAACCTAGGTGTCCATCAACAGAGGAGTGAATTACAAAACTATGGGATATGCGCACAATGAAATTCTACTCAGCAATAAAAAAGAACAAAAGTATGTCATTTGCAAGAAAATAGAAGGACCTGGAGAACATTATGTTAAGTGAGATCAGCCGGGCACAGAAAGTGAAGGGTCATATGTTTCCGCTAATATGCACAAGCTGGGTAGTAATTGGGACACCAGAGGGGCTCCGGATAATGAAGGAGAAACCACAGTGGAGCCAGGGTTCAATAACAGAATTACTCCCATCAACTATGTGTACATATGTGAAATACCGATGTCAATCTCAGTACTCAGTACTGGGAAGGAGATGGGGAGACGGGGGAGGGGGCACCAAGTAATGAGTGTGTGTATTAAGATTTACAAGTAATAAGATTTACATTATGACGTGACCCTATAACACACCAAAAAAACATGTTAAAATATTTTTACATATTAAAATTTGATAATTTAAAAAAACGGGGAAAATACAAGACAATCATGACGGAGTCCAAGACCCAGCAATCCACAACCCCGCCCTTGACAAACTGGCCTCCGGCTGCCTCTCGCTGTGGGCCCCTGGCAGCGACATCCCGCCAAGGCCCTAGTTATTCTCACTTTCAGCTCCCTCCCCCCCTGCTCTTGGTCAAATCTTAATCATGCTTAGATTTAGCTCAGGTTTTACTCCTCCAGGAAACCTTTCCAAACCACGATCCCCCTCCTCCTCCCTTTCCCTGAAAGCCGATAAGACAGAATCATCAGTGAACAATCACACCCCATCCTTCACCAACCAGGTCACAGACCGCCCCTCAACATGCCTCTAGGAGCACCTCAAAGGCAGAGGCGACGTCTCAGTGATTTAGTTGTCTCCGGCCCTGTGTCTGGTGCCAAGATGTGCTCAAATTCCTATTAAATGCAGCTATGCCCCCCATCCTCTCGCACCCCCACCAAAGGAACTGATGAGATGGAACCCAGACACAGGTGGACTTATTGCAAACCCCACATCCTGTGGTTCGCTTCAAGGCCCCGCAGCCTTTTAATTTAAGAGACCCAGCAATGCTCCTGCACACCCTGGAGATATGACCGTCCCTTCTCCCCGAGGTGCAACTTCACGGCCGGGACCCCGGGCTGCAGCGCCAGCTCTGAGCCCCTGCAGCACCAGCGGCCACGAGGGAAAAGTCATCACATTCAGATCAGCTACCGCGGCAATAGGTCAGGCTTCCAGAAGCCTCCCCCAAACGCTGATTAATGGGCAGAAGCGGCCCTCGCGCATCTCATTACGCACATAGCTGCAATGAAACCATCTTTGCTGTACAGTTTTGTGCAGGACATAAAAGTGGGAAATATCCCAGCCTTCCGCGGGAACAGGCCATGAATATTGAAGCGGCCCCGGGTTATTAATCCAGCGCCATCAGTCCTAGGGAGTCACCCCAGAACTGACCCCCCGGAAGGAAATTTCTCTGGCGATCCATTTCTCATTTCAAATTATCCGTTGAGTCACCATACCTTACCACCTGTGAATTATTTGATATTTTGGAGAGGAAAGTAAACAATATAAAAAATCAGCAGAACTTAGGGGATCTATAAATTCTCAGCAAGTTATTTTCAGAGCAAGGAAAGCTGATTCATATGACACTTTGCTTCCCAGGACTAATTTAGTTTGCTTTTTTCTTTTATTAATAGGAGGTAAGCACCCTGGGAAGCTCACATTTTCGTTTTGGGCAGCACCTGTCAAGGGGATCCCAGGCCCACAGCCCATGTTTGAAGGTTTCTCCCAGAAAGCTGTTCACGGAGAAAACACGGCACTAGCAACGCGCCCCATAAACAATACTTCAAAAATACTGAAACAGACGCCGAGGCTTTGGTTTTTAAAGGCCGGCAGCACATCACTAGTACAGACTGAAAAAGAACCAAACATCATAACCACTCTGTTAATTTCCTTAGGAACACATATTAAAACAGACAGCAGCCTCTGCCTTGCTTTTCTCCTACTTCATATTTACCCAAACGAATGAGGTCCTGCCACTGTTGGCTTTCTGGTGGTTTTTAAGGTATCTCCTTATCTCACTGGTTTCACCATGATGTGTCCACACGTGAACTTTTTTTTTTTTTTCTGGTATTGGAAATTGAACTCAGGGGCGTTCTATCTCTGAGCTACACGCCCAGCACTGCTTATATTTTGTTTGAAATAGGATCTCATTAAGTTGCCGAGGATGGCCTCACACTTGATGAGATACTGAGATTACAGGTGCATGCCACCACACCTAGCTAGATTTTTTTCTTTTATTCATTCCACTTGGGCTTCCCTTTTCATTCTAATAGAAAGGCTCGTGTCTTCCTTCATTCCTCCGGCCATTTTTCTTTAAAGAATGCCTCCTGTCAGGGCATGGTGGCGCACACCTGTAATCCTTGGGAGTTTGAGATAGACAGGAGAATCACAGATTCAAAGACAGACACAGAAACTTAGCAAGACTCTCGGGAACCTAGTGAGACCCTGTTTCAAAACAAAACAGAATAAAAGGGTTAGGGGTGTAGCTCAGAAGTACCATATCTCTGGGCTCAATCCCCAGTAATGAAAAAGAAAAAAGAACGCCTCCCTCTTGTTCTCTCTTCTCCTTCAGAGGTTCCATTGGCCGTATGTTGGGCCTTCTTCGCATCTATTTTTTTTCCCAACTTTATTGCCTATGCTACAATCCGAATGACCCCAGGACTACCACATGGTTGACCCATTCTTTCTTTGGCAGGGTGTCTATTCCTATGTTTATACCATCTATTTAGGGAGGTTGTTTTCATTTCAAACACTATATATTTTTGTTTCTAGAATAACCAGTTGATTCTTTTTATCTGCTACTCGGGTCTTCTAGGTTTCATTTCTTATTTTGTCTCTTCAAACATTTGACACATATTTGAGCTAATGTCCTTCTCAGGTTGCTCTATTATCTATAGTTCCAGAGACAAAAATTCTCCTTTCACACATTTGCTGACTGACTCTTGCAGTAGCGGATTTTCTTGTTTGCTCCGTCACTTTTGCCTAAGAGCTTATTGACACTGAGATCCCACCAGTTTTTCCCACAAGACTCTCACATGTGCTCCGTGGTGAGAAATCACCCTTCTCCCAACAGGGAAGTTTTATACTTATATTCAACAAATCCTTAAGGGCTCCCCTAGTTCTAGACCGAACGTGCTCAGGTTTTCAGCTAAGAATTTCTGCCCACATGGCATAAGGTTGGCTCTCACATCTATGCAGTATTTAAATTCGATAGCCCTCTTTCTTCAAGAAATTCCTTCTATAGCTACGGCTTGGGGTGCTGAGAACATATCTCTAAACCCATGGGAGGAATTTTTCTGGTTTTTATTGGCAGAGAGGAGCCCACATGTGTGCAGCTGGCACCTCGACAGGAAAGTCTGCCGCGGCTCACCCAACCCTGCCCAAAGGAACAATACTTTTGCCTAGTACTCATCAGGGACATACCAGGATCATAGCTAACCCTCCTTCAAACACATACGATGGCATATGACCAATAAAAGCCATCCAGTCAGATAGAGAGAAAAACATATGTCAGACACAGCACTTGGGAGCACCCCTACAATGCTAGGATTTCAGAATTTGCCAAGCAGTTTTGCCTGGATATCCCCAAAACTTGGAAACCAAGATCTGATTGATGCCTCTTCTAAAGAGAGGCTATTTCATGTCACCCTACACTAATCAGGTAGAACAAACCAAAACGAAACCTCATTCCTAATTCCTAAGGTCCCCTTGTTGCAAAGCCAGGGCACGCGGTACTGCCCACGCCAGGCACCCATCGAGGTCACCCCACACCCTCCCCATCAGCCTCCCTCGGTGCCTGCCAGACAAGAGGGAGGGAGAGTAGAGAGCCCTCCTCAGCACTGACAGCACACAGTCTGGGCTGCAGGAGCATCAGAGAGACGGAGGGAGAACAGCCCGTTGCAGAAGCAAAGACCGTCTTCCCTGCACATGCAAACCAGCTCTCCAGGTGGGCAGCAAGCAACTTCCAAGCTGCACTTGGGTCCCACTCCATGGCTGGTGCTGGAGGAGAAGGCACACTCCAGAGTGGGGGGGCGGAGCAGAACCCTGCAGAGCCTGGCGTGTGGCCCTTCATGTCCCCTCTCGGGGTCTCCAGGGACAAGCTCGGGAGTTGTGCACAGGCTCTACAGCAGACACAACTGCTCGCCACATGGCAGAAGCTGCTGCCATCATTAATCATGATCTGAAGGTGCCCAAACCCCAGAATTAAATCACCCTGCCTTGGTCTCAGCCTCCCTCTGTTTTACAGGGAAGCAGAACACAGGCTTTTCTGAAAGATAAATATTCCCAAAAAAATCCTCAAGGCTTTCCTGTTCCGAATGGGTAAGGAGTTTAAAACAGTTTGCTTCACATAGCATTAGCATACCATAAGCTACACATATCTAAGGGGCACATGGCTAAATTATGATACACAGTAGTTCCCTTATCCATAGCAGCAGATATATTTCAAGACCTTCAGTGCATGCCTGGAACTGCAGATGGTACTGGAATACACGCGTGCACACACACACAGACACACACAGACACACACACACACACACACAGACACACACACTGTATTTTCTCCTAAATATACTATAAGGTTTGAATTTAAAATGACCCCCAAAGCCTCATGAGTGGGCTGTGTAGCCAGGTTCAGCAGTGGGACATGGCCAGAGGGATGGATCCCTGGGAGAAGTTGAGCAGTGCTATTTTTCTGTGTCCCTCTCTGCTTCCAGGCAACTATGTGGTGAACACAGATCCTCTTCCATGCCCCGAAGTGCTGCCACTGTGGTTTCTGCCTTAGAGCCAGCTGACCATGGGTTAAACCTCAAAGACAGTGAACCAACTAAACCCTTCCCCCTCTAAGTTGTGCATACCAAGTGTTTTGATCTCAGCGACAAAAAGCGAGCTAAAACATATACTTACCATTAATAAGGTTTAATTTATAAATTAGGCTCAGCCAGCCATCAACAACAGTCACCAATAATAAAAACAGAAAAATTATAACCACACACTATAATAAAAGTTAAGTAAATGGCCTCTCTCTCTCTCTTTCTCTACCTCTTACTAAGGCGGATGACACAGGTATTGTGATGTGGCACTAGACGCCTATCGGCCTTCTGATAATACGTACGTATCCCAGACACCAGCTGCCTGTGGATAGCTGAAGCCCAGGAGGGAGACACTGCAGATAAGGAGACTGCTGTACACAAACCCACAAGACCATCACCACAATCAGGACAGCGATGGTCTCCCTCATCCCACGTTATTCTCTGGCCCCTTTGCCGTTTCTCCCTCCTGGCCCTGTACACAGTCCAGTGGGTCGTTTCTTTTATACTTAAAAAAAAAAAAATACAGAGGCTTAGCACAGTGACACACGCCTGCAGTCCCAGTACTCGGGAGGCTAAGATGGGAGGAACACAGGTTTGAGGCTGGCCCTCGGCAATTTAGCAAGACTCTCGGCAACTTAATGAGACCCTGCTTCAGATTTTAAAAAATGAATAAAACAGGGCTGGGGGTGTCACTTAAAGGTAGAATGTTTCCAGGTTCAATTCCCAGTGCCACAAAAAAACATTTTTTAATAAGAAAGAAGGAAAGAGAGAGGTAAAGAGAGGATTAGAAGAATGGGAGAGCGCAAGAACGGCCAAGAGGCCAAAGGAAAGAGAGATGGTGTCCAGGAGGGGAACCAAGGTGCAGGGGGAGGCTGAGGCTCCCCAGGGCTGGGGGAGGCACCGCCGCTTCCAGCTGAGGCAACACCTGGCCCAGGTGCAGCCCCACACCTTCCTGCTCCGTCACAGCGGCCATTTCTCACTGCAATTCATCGTGGCCACACCCTCACAGCTGGTTTCACTCGCCGAGGGCTTGGCTGTCCTCGAGGGAGATCCTCGAAGCCCCTCGGACACCTGCCATTGTCTGTGTCAGCCGCGATGGCCCTGCCTGCCTTCTCGGTGGGTCCTCACACTTACTCCCCAGCTCTGCACAAAAAAGGGTGAGAAGCGAGAAGCATCCCAGGTGCCCTGGAGCCTGGAGCCGCTGCGGGATGCAACATCAGGGCCTAAACCTGAACTGGAATGGAGAAGCGGTGCCCGAGGGTCCAGGTGCCCAGCTGCCAGGGGGCAGTGAGGCGATCGCCCAGCCTAAGTCCCAGCCTGCTGACAGCCAGCCCCTAGCCAGGTCCCTACAGGGAGGGTGACCGCTGCCTCCTGCTGAGCCCCAGTCCCCCCCTAGCCCTGGTGCTAATCGTGAAGCCACCCCATGTCATGGGTCAAGCCCAGCTCACGGGCTTCAGACACAGCTCTCAGCCCCTGCCACTGTGACGGAGGCAAGGCACACACCCCACGGCACTCCGCAGCGGGAGCAGGAGGTGGTAGGAAATCGCCTGTTTACTTGTTGACTGCCTGTGCACACTTTGGAGTATTCTTGTGTTAGCCTTCTGTTACTATGACCAAACACCTGAGAAAATCAATTTATAAAGAGGAAAGGTTTACTCTGAGAGGTTTACGTCCATACTCAGTTGTCCCCACTACTTTTAGACCTGTGCCAAGGTGGCTCTTCATGGTGGGAGCACAGGGCGGGGAAAAACACTCATTTCATTGCCTGAAAGAGAAAAATAGAGGAGGAGGAGGAGGAAGGGGCGGGAGCTCCACAATCCCCTCGGGGCGTGCCCTCCATGACTTTGGTCCTCGCTCTGGGCTCCACCTCTTAAAGTGTCCATCATCTCCCGAGGGCACCAGGCCATGGACCAAGCCTTAACACACGGGACTTAAAGAGACATGCTAGATCAAAACAGAGCAATAGCCGGGCGTGGTGGCGCACACTCGTAATCCCAGCACTTGGGAGGCTGAGACAGGAGGGTCACAGGTTCAAAGCCAGCCTCAGCAACTTAGTGAGGAGACCCTGTGTCCAAATAAAATAGGGCTGGAGGTATAGCCCAGAGGCAGAAGGCCCCTGGGTTCCACCCCATACCACACACACACACAAACATACTATATAGGTAGGTAGGTAGGTAGGTAGATATGTGTGTGTATCATATAGAAAGATGTGTGTGTGTGTGTGTGTGTGTGTGTGTGTGTGTGTGCATCTCAATACTCTTAGCTCTGAATGGCTCCAATGCTCACTCCTGATTATAGAATCAGTTAGTTCAGAACGCAGCACAGAGCTGCCTGTTAGGAACGACAGAATGTATTCGGCAGGTGACGCTGGCACCAATGTTCCGTCACAGCACTCCTGGAAACACAGGCAGCCCGGTCACACCAACGTCCACTTCGGCCAACCCCCAAGTGGCCCCTGACGGAAGCCATCAGTGCCCAGCACCGTGGGGTGGAGCCTCCTTCGCCTCTGAAATCACAAACATTACACCTGGGAAAGAGGAGGGAGGGGTGTGGTTGGCTTCCGAGCCCACCGAGCCCACTGTCTGTTTCCAGAAGTGCCAGAGTTGGGGCGAATCAAGCCGAGCTCAGGGTGGAGGCGGAGCCAGGCGCCTGGCGGCTTCCTCCAGGAAAGTGTGATTTCGGCGTCAAAAGCCACGGGCCCCCAGTGTTCCCGTGTTCCTGGTTTCTATCTGGATGAATATTTGTACCTTGTTTGCACAGGAGCAGAGCAAATAGACCCTGGCTTCTGGTTTTGTCCTTTCTGTGGCTAGTTCGCTTGTACTCTGCTGGTTCTATAGTCTTTCTGGCTGTGAGACATTGCCCCCTCTGGGAAGCTGAGAGGGTACAGGGGCCCCTGTCCTGGTTCTGTAAAAGGGGCCCTTACACAACATCATTCCCCATTTCAGACTTCGCTGCCACTGTGCCCCAGACCATAGGAATTGCCCTCCGCCCCGTCCCCTGTTCATGAAGCTGTCTGTTGAATTATACACGCAGCCTACATCCCATCCCCAGTCTATGGTCCTCCGTTGCAGGACTTGCCAGCCCCTGAGCATGCTGTTCAGAGGACACTTTCTAAATGTCCCCAGCACACCTTTTACAAGTATGATCCAGTGACTGATGAAGCCTTGGGCCACAGAGACCCTTCTAGAGGCTGCTCAGGGGACGTCTCAACATGCCTGCCAGAGAACCCAGCAGGACCCCGGGTGCAGGGGGAGACTGAGTTGAAGCCACAGGAAATGGCAAGTTAGAGGTTCTGATGCAAGAACCTGGGCCAAGCCGGGCATGGTGGCATACACGTCTAATCCCAGTACTTGGGAGGCTGAGACAGGAGGTCCCGGGTCTGTGGCCAGCCTCAGCTACTTAGTGAGGTCCTCTGCAACTTAGTGAGACCCAGTTTCAAAATAAAGAATAAAATAAAGAAAAGAACCTGGGCCAAGGCTACCTGGAAGATGTGTAGGCGTCCCTCTGTCCACCACAGCCGTGTATCGGGGTGGAAGGGGCCCTGCGCCAGGCGGCTCTCTGGCCTTCTCCAGCACCCGCAGAGCCTTTTCTAATAGGATTTGCTGTCCCTGCCGCCCTCCTGTCACGGTCCCCAGCAGCCCCTGCTGCTAAGCAGAGGTAGCAGCGCCAGGGCACCGGGTCGAGCCACAAGCAAGGCTTTTCCAGGCTGGAAACTTTAATGGCTGGGAAGGGAAAAGAATGGAATTTAAAACCCAGACGTGACTCCAAGAACGGTTCTGACCCCAACAACGGGAAACGTGTCTCCCCTGGAGCAGATAGGCTCCAGGATCCCTATGGCTTGTGGCTGAAAGCCGGGGGTTCTGCTTTCTGTAATTGAGACCATCTTGGTAGCTACTGGGGGGAAAAAACAACCAGAAAGCAGCCTTTCCCCAGAGCCCCTTCTCACTAGTGTAGGAGTATTTGAGGGGGGTTGGGTACTAGGGATTGAATCCAAGGGCATTCTACCTCTGAGCTACACCCCTAACCCTATTATATTGTTTTATTTGGAAATAGGGTCTCATTAAGTGGCAGAGGGCCTCACTAAGTTACTGAGGCTGCCCACAAACCTCAGATCCTCCCGTTTCAGCCTCCCAAGTACTAGGATCACAGGCATTTGGCACCACGCCCGGCTCACGAATCTAGTTTAATCAGCAATGTAAGTTTGGCAGTGGGGTGAGAGGGAGCAGCTGGGCGTGGTGTTGCACACGTGTAATCCCAGTACTTGGGAGGCTTAGACACACACACACACACACACACACACACACACACACACACACTCACACATGGGGGCCGGGGGAGGATGGATATATGATCCTTTGGCTAAGTCTGGGAAATTCTTACAAAAATAAGAGACAAGCAGGTGGGTACACAGAAAGGTAGAAAACAACCTCCCCATTACCTGGCTATCTTGATATCTCTCCTCCCGTCTCTCCTATTCTGAGAATGTGGGGGAATGGGGTATCTCATTCTTCTCAGTGCAGGAAATTGGGGGTGATTTTATTAGAGATCCTTTCATGATACAAGAACTGCCAAAGTTCTGCAGAATTAATTTTACTTTCCTGTCACCCGCCGTGCTCATCCGTTCATCCCTCCGACAGTCAAGCGAGCACGATTTGCATAGCACTCGCGAGGTTATAAAAATGAATCAGACGCTGACCCTGCCTCCCCGCGTCGAGCGACGCAGGGCAGGCATTTAGGGGGGAAAAAGGCAAAATTCATCCAGGGAAGGTGCAGGCAGAGTGTTATGGGAACAGACTTGTTCCCAGCCACCCACAGAATCCAGCTGTCAAGACACACCACGAGGGGATGCTCAGGGCTGAGGGGAGGAAGCTAGGCTCCACTGAACGGTCTAGAGAGGGCTGAGCAGGGGACAGAGGAGAGATGGGGCTGCGGGTCAGGGTGGGCAGGACGTGGCTGCAGGCGACCCGGCTCCTGCTGCTGTCTGCCTGCAACAGGCTGCCCCAGGAGGACCAATAGGCATGGAAAAAATAAAATTGAAAAAAAAAAAAAAGGTTTCTTTTTTGAAAAAGGAACAACGACACCTCGTGTATTCAGAGTAAGTGGCTGCAGCCCCACGGGGAGGCGTCAGACTGGACCAAGAAGGGCAGATGGGTCAGGGGGAGACAAGGGGGACTGTGGAACATTCCAGGCAAGGGGCAGGGCCGAGCCCACGGTTGCAGAAAGGATCTGCACAGACACTAGAAGGTCAGCTCTGGGGGCGAAGGGGGAGGGCAGCAAGAGGCCAGACAGGACGTCCATGTCAGTGTCCCCGCTAGTCCAGCAGAACGGCTCCTGTGCTCTGAGGACCGGCTAGCTCCCCAGCCCGGCAGACCAATCTGTCTGTCTGTCTGTCTCTGTATCTCTCCCTCTGAAGATCAGAAATCTGGAAGCCGAGGTTGCCTGTCCACCTAGCAAGCCAGGAACCACCCGGGAGTGGAAACTTACAACCCCTGGCATCTGCTCCGGGAAGGCGCTCCGTGATGTCATTTTCAAAATTTCTTGACTTGGAATAATAGGATTGGAGGCTCTTGGGGCTGGGAGAAAATTCACACATCATTTAGCTTGTGGTCTGTGAATCAGGGGCCTTCGGGAATCTGAAATAAATGCTCCGCACTCTTTCACCAGGAAAAAAAAAAAAAGTAGAGACCCGATCATGCAGTTTCTTCCCAAATCACTTGACGCTCCCCCCAGGTGCACCCGGGGCCTCAGACAGCCCACAGCCCCAGATTCAAACTCTGGACACAAGGCCTAAAGGCCACGCAGGATGATGAAGCCCTAGAAACACCCATCTCCGCTGTCCCATCGCTTATAAAGAGCCTGCAAACAGCTCCTAGAAGGAGGAGCCTTAAGCCAGAGCCTGAAACAGGAAGATCACAGGTTCAAGGCCAGCCCCAGCAATTTGGCAGACCCTATTTTGAGATAATAAAACAAAATAAGGTTGAGGATGTAGCTCACTGGTGAAACACCCAGGATTCAATCCCCAGTGCTGAAAAGCAAAGAAGGGAGGACCTTGTTGAAATAGAGCCAACGTGGAGTTTCTAGAGAGAAGTCAAGGCTCCCTGGGAAGGGACAGTATCTTATCAGTTTGCCGCCTTAAGACAGAAGCTCAAACCTTGTACACAGAGCCAAGCAGAGCTCTACTTGCAGGAGGCCGGGGTCCCCACGGCACCTGCCTGTCGCTGCCTGGTCTCCTGGGGCGAGCTGGCTCAGGGAGCCGAGCTGAGTTCACATTCTAGTGGGCGCTGGGATTCCCGGGAAAAGGCAGCCTGTCTCCAGCTCGCTCACAGTTGACTGCATCGCCGCCATCCCCCTCAGGCCTCCGGGCTATTTATAGCTGCACACACCAAACCAAACACACACTGTTATCTGCAGCTTCTGCAAAGCCTAGCCCAAGGCCCCATCTCAATCCAGATCCCCATATGCGCAGACATGAAGCAGGTAAGGAGAGCTGTGCGCCGCCGCCTGCCTCGGGGTGCTTCCAAAGCACCGGGTGGGCCGGACCTCCCAGAACCCAGGCCTTGGCCTTGGGCACCTTCACGCACCCCTGCCAGGTCGCCACCATCCGAGCAGGCTTTGGAAGGGCACATGGCAGGCTTACAAACGCCTGTCTATTTTAAGAGGTGTATTTTTAGGACAAGCATCGACTGTGGGTTTCTACGTTCCAAGACAGCAGCCTCGGACAGCAGCCCACTGCCACGCCTCCCGACCTGCAGCAGCCCACCGCCACGCCTCCCTGGCCTGCAGCAGCCCACTGCCACGCCTCCCCGACCTGCAGCAGCCCACCGCCACGCCTCCCCAACCTGCAGCAGCCCACTGCCACGCCTCCCGACCTGCAGCAGCCCACCGCCACGCCTCCCTGGCCTGCAGCAGCCCACCGCCACGCCTCCCCGACCTGCAGCAGGCCTTTGGCCCCAGTGTGTCCTTTGGGCTTTAAAGAAGAGGAGGCTCCCAGGTGCTATGGTGGCGCCGACCTGGAATCCCAGTACTTGGGAGGCTGAGACAGGAGGGTCAGTCACAGGGTGGAGGCCGGCCCTGGCAACTTAGTGAGACCCTTGGCAATTTGGCAAACCCCGTTTCAAAATAAAATAGGGCTGGCAATGTAGCCCAGATGTGGAATGCCCCTGGGTCCAGTCCCCGGTACAGAAGAATACAGAGGAGGAGGAGGAGGAGCAGGAGGAGGAGGAGGAGGAGGAGGAGGAGGAAGAGGAGGGAGAAGAGGAGGAGGAGGACGAAGAAGAGGAAGAGGGGGAGGAGGAGGAGGGGGAAGAGGGGGAGGGGGAGGGGAAGGAAGAGGAGGAGGAAGAAGAGAAGGAGGAGGAGGGGAAGGAAGAGGAGGAAGAGGGAGAGGAGGAGGAGGAGGAGGAGGGGGAAGAGAAGGAGGAGGAGGAGGAGGAGGAGGAAGGAGGGGGAGGAGAAGGAGGGGGAGGAGGAGGAGGAGGAGGGGGAAGAGGAAGATGAAGAAGAGGAAGAGGGGGAGGAAGAGGAGGGGGAAGAGGGGGAAGGAGGAGGAGGAGGAGGAGGAAGAGGAAGAGAAGGAGGAGGGGAAAGAGGAGGAGAAAAATGAGGGGGAAGAGGGGGAGGAGGGGAAGGAGGAGGAGGAGGCTTAAGGCGGTTGGCGTATGGGATACATGGCATGGCTTAAGACAAAGGAGCACCTTTAGACAGGTTCGGAGAAGAGGATCCCCACGCCACATAACTGTCAAAATGACCAATGTGGAAGCCAAGCAGAGAATCTTAAAGGCAACAAAAACAAAGGACCAAGTGACATTCAGAGGCAAACCGATTAGAATCACTCCAGACTTCCCAAACCAAGTTATGAGAGCCAGAAGGGCTTGGAGTAACATATTCCCAATTTTGAAAGAAAACAACTTCCAGCCAAAAATTTCCTATCCAGCAAAACTTTCTATCAAATTAGATGGAGAAATAAGAAGCTTCCATGACAAACAGAAACTGAAGGAATTTATGTCTTCAAAACCAGCACTAGAGAAAATACTCAAAGAAATTAACTACAAAGAAGAAATAGGTAACACACACCAGAACCAGAGAAACAAGATTTTCCATCCAACAGACAAATAAGATTAGTTATCTGTGGAGATTCATTATTTATGTTAGTCTTTTACCTATCTCTAAATTGTATTGTTTGCCTTTATTGTTGCTAATTTTTAGGATTTCTAGTTGGAATATTAATATACCTTCAGATATAGCATTTGGAAATATTTTATCCCATTCTATCAGTAGCTTTTAACTCTGTTTACATTGTCTTTGGATATACAATTTTTTTAATTTTTAGGAAGTTTGTTTACCCTTCTGTTGCCTGTGCCATAGAAATCATATCCAAGAAATCACTGCCAATTTCACTGTTGTGAGGTTTAATGACCCAGATTTTCTTCTAAAAGTTTATAGCCTTAAGATTTATATTTAGGTCTTTTATCTATTTTGAGTTAATATTTGTATATGGTGTTAGTTAAGGGTCCAATTTTATTCTTTTTCATGTAATTATTATTTTTCAACAATATTTAGTTAAAAGATTAGTATTTCCTCCACCAAATGTTTGTGGAAACCTTGTCAAAAATAACTTGACAATATATGGAAAATTTATCTCTAGGCTTTTATTTAACTCCAATGGTTTATATATCTGCCTTTATAACAGTACTACACTGTTTCAATTATTGTAGTTTTATATGGTTTGAAATCAGAAAATATACATCTTCTAGCTTTGTTCTTTTTCGAGATTGTTTTGTGTATCTAGAGTCCATATTCCATATTAGGATAGATTTTTTTCTGAAAAATAAATAAATAAATGTATGATAGTTTCACCAAAAAAAAAAAAAAAAGAAAAGAAAAAAATATTCTCTGGTAAGAAAGAAAGCAAAAAGAAATATTGAAATGTTTTCTTTAAATCATCAAAAGCTTGGTATCAGACAAATTAAACTGTTATGTGAGATTATCATTGTTAATTTTGGATAAATTGCTATAATACTAGATGTCAACCACTAAGCCAAGCATGGGAAGGAGGGATGGGGAGGGAATGGGGTGGGGATCGGGTAGGGGCTAATTGGGCGATGTGTGCATGTATGTCTACAGAAGTTTTTTTTTTTTAATCCCATTATGATGTATGAATACAGTGCACCAATAAAAATAAATAAATTAAAATGGAAAAAAAAAAAGACAAAGGAACAGAGGTAAGACTGGCAGGAAAATCCCATCAACTTCCAGGGTTGAGATCTTCTTGCCCTCAGTACCAAAAGCAAAACAGAACCACAGACTGCAGGGCCCTGTAGGCCGGGGAGGGTGGGGTGGCCCCAGAGCTCCACTCCCAGCCCTGGCCGCCTCTGTTAGCTGCAGCCAGGAAGAGGCACCCTTGAGCCACACTTGGTGCCTGCACCCTGAGAATCCCAGGCCCACCTTGTGGGGCCACTGATGACCGAGCTGGAGTGCGGAGGCCTGCGCGCCCTCCCGATGGGCCTGAGGGAAGATGTCCGCTGGCATTGCCGGATGCCCGCAGGATCATTTTATGCAAGAAAGAAGCACAGGGGATCTGGGGTTCTCTGTCCTCCTGCCATCCCCAGGCCTGGGACAAGACCTTCACCGCAGCCTTCCCTCTGCCTGCCCCATCGCCTAACACCCTCTCCTGTCTCCAGCCTCCCCTCAGATGTCACACAAGTGAGCACCCTAAAACACAAACCAGAGCCTGACCTCCCCCCGCTCAGAAACCTTCCATACGTCCCATCTCCCCAGGATAAAATACAGTCTCTTCAGGCCTTCCCCCCGAAAACAACCAGGCTCACGCAAAACCTCATCCGATGCAACAAGAGGAAATTCACTTCAAAAAGCAGCACAGGATCGGGATACACTTTTCTCCAGGGAAGGTGGGTACACAGATGGCCAATGAGCTCATGGGACTGTGCTCAGTATTAGTAATCATCCCAGCCGTGCCAACGCAAACCACGATGAGGTACCGCGTCACACCAGTGAGGACGGCTATTATCAAAAAAGGGGTGGGACAGAAAAGAGCAAGTGCTGGCAGGGGTGTGGAGAAACTGGAACGCTTGCCCATCGCGAGCGGGAGTGTAAAATGGCGCGGTCACTGGGGAAGAGAGTCCGGCTGCACCTTGAGTAAGGAAATATAGAAATGCCGTGCGATCCAGCAATTCCATTTCCGGGAATATGCACAACGGAGCTAAAATCAAGGGCCTGGGCAGATATTCGTCCAACAACGCTCATGGCAATGCTGTTCGTAATAGCCCAGGGCAGAAGGAAGCCAAGTGTTCTATGTTATCACAGATGAACAGAGAAACAGAATGCGGTGTGCACGTTTATGTGTATGTGTCTATGTGTGTGTGTGATATGTATGTAATAATATGTGGCGTGCATATATATGTAATGACATTACATCAAAAAAATGAGATAGCCGGGCGTGGTGGCGCACGCTTGTCATCCCAGCATTTGGGAGGCTGAGACAGGATGATCGAGGTTCACAGACAGCCTCAGCTACTTAGTGACGCCCTTTGCAACTCAGTGAGACCCTGTTTCAAAATAAAGAATAAAAAATAGGGCTGGGGGTGTCGCTCGGAGGTAGAGTGCCCCTGGGTTCCATCCTAGTACTGTAAAAAATAAAGAGATTCTGACACATGCTACCACGTGGATAAACCTTGAAGACCTTACCCTGTCATAAAGGACACTTACTGTTTGAGTCCATCAATACGCCGAACCTAGAGTGGTCAAATCTGCCAAGATAGGAAGTATGTGGTGTTTCAGGGGCTAAGAGAGGGACATTCGTGTTGAATGGGTACAGAATCTCAGATTTATAAGATGTAGCCGGGTGTGGTGGCACACACTTGTAATCTCAGCACATGGGAAGGCTGAGACAGGAGGCTCGCAGGATCAAGACCAGCCTCAGAAACTTAAGGAGACCCTCTGAAACATAGTGAGACCAGAGAGCCGCAGGCGCGGGCAGGTGGTGCCGGGGGCCGAGGCACAGGTGCACTTGGAAGCAGAACCAGTGGCATCTGTTGATGGATTGGATACTTAGACATAGAGAGGTCTGGGCGTTTGACCAAGACACTAGAAGAAAGAGGTTGGCTTTAACTGAGAAGGAGCAGAGGGTCGGAGGATCGGACTGGGGGTGAATGCCGGGCGCTCAGGCTCTGGGTGTGTTGGACAGGAGCAGGCGCCCGGGCAGTGGCTGGATGCGTAGTCAAGGCATTCAGAAGAAGCCAGGCCACAGACACGCTGTGGGGAGGTATCCTCAGAGATGGCGGCCGAGTGCTGAGCAGAGAGAGAGTGTGGGCGAGGCCAGAGCTCCCACCACGCAGAGGCGGGGATGCAGGGGACCAGAGGCACGGGGGAGCAGGGTTTTCCAGCAAGGACTGAGCTACCACGCCAAATGCTGGCCCAGGGGTGTCTTCAGCGGAGTGCTCCCCGTTCTCTAGCTTTCCCCGGATCCAGAAGCCCTCCCAGCAGCCGTGTCCTGCTAGCCGGCGGCTATTAGTTAAGCTGAGACTGTCTGTCCCAGGGACAAATCCAAGTCCAGAGGAAGGGGAAAAGCATGCCTGGCCATAGAGATGGGTTAGTGAATGCCCAGGAGCTGCTCTTTCCTGCCCGCCCCGTCCAGGTCCTGGACAGTTTCCCGACCTCTTTATGGGGTGTCCTCAAACCCACATGCACATCCCAGAGGCCTGATGCTCAAGAGGGGAGATTCCTAAGGAAATCCCCTGGAGCCTCAGGCTGGAGTCTTGAAAGAGCAGAGACCACCTTCTGAGGAACAGGCACTCGGCGTTGCCGCCTGGACCCTGGGAACAAGGCAGGACCAGACGCGCAGCCTTGTAAGCGCCAGGTGGCTCCATGGGAACCCACTTGTTGGCGGCCACTGTGCGGCAGCTACGGGAGCTCAGCCTGGACCCCGGGCCTGGCTCTGCTTGGGGGCAGGCGCAGAGTGGCTCGCCCCTGGGATCCACGCTGCCAGGTGTGGAGCTGGTGCCGGGGTCCAGGTAGCCTGTTTCCTGCCCTACCTCAAGTTCCAGCAGCCTCTCAGAGCCAGGGTGGTGTCCCCAACACCCTGCACCCCACAAAGGCAGCCCACAGAGCCCCAAGCATCCCTGGGACAGGCCTGGATTGTTCTGAGGAGCAAATAGGACCCAGGATGTGCAGGAGGCCCTCGACACTCCCTCCCCAGGCCCGGGTTCCTCTGAGGACAGAGAGTTGAGGGCGCTGGGGAGTAGAAGTCCTGCCAGTGCAGCTACCACACCACGCTACCGCTGGGGCAGAGAGGAGCCAGAGGTTCCCGAGGGCCCCTGGCCGGGGACAGGCCCCCGAACGTCTGTTGATTTCCCTTAGTTTCATTTCTAGCAGTAAACCCTAACATTTATCATAGGGTCACTTAAAGCATATAAATTAGGTTAAATATTTCACTCACTAGATAGCTCAGATGTCCGTGGGTTCTTCCGTTAAGCAAGCAGAAAGTTCGTTCTTTTCTGTACTTACTCCAGAATGTGAAATAATCGTCTCCAATGAATATTTTATGGTTTGCATTTATTAGAAGCCCAGTCTCTTTCAGAGCCACTCACGGGGGGGGGGGGGTGTCTCGATGCCTTCTGAAATTTCAGCAACCAAGACAAAGCCATTAACTTGTGAAAGCGCTGCCGATCCATAGAATCTGCGGCTCATAGATTCCCAGACTTACTAGCTCACTGTCTCATTTGTAGGGGAAAAAATTACTCAGCATCCCCTGAATGCATCTACTGCCCCCTTAAGTATTGCCCATGCCCCCCAGTAGCACCCAGGCTACCACTGCACTTCTAGGTTACTCTAGCACCCTCTCCTGCTGGGGTGGTACTGACTTGGGGACTCTAAACCCCAGGTTACCTAGTAGATACCAGGTCAGACCTTGCCCACCAGTCACCCGGCAGGGTCCAGCCGCCCGGACTCACCCACCTTCCTCCAGGACGCTGGTGTGAGACAGGGTCACAGAGGTCCAAGCTTATTCCTGGGCCTGCTGAATTCTCTCACTTCATGACCCATTTCTATCACTTAAAACAAGTAGGCCTTTAAAAAACGTTCAGTTAGCATGTTCTCCTCCAGTGATGTGTCTGCCTTCCTGACACCCCTCTGCTCCCCTCCAGACCACTCGCACCTGGGCCAGGGACTCCTTCACATCACCGGCTCCCTTGAATTTCTGTGAACGTGTTCTCTGCGTTACCCACCAGCACTTGTCTTCCCATGTGCGGTTCTATAAGAATCTCCTCTGAGTACATCAGAGGCCAAGATAGAAGACAAAGATTCCATCTTCTTCTCCTCCTGGACTGCCCAGGACAGCCCAGGCCACACAGCCAACTCCCCACAGCCCATCCATGTCCCAGTACCTGCCCCAGAAAGGTACACAGAGCTGGAGATAGGCCCCTGTGTCCCTGTGACCCTCTTCTGTCAGCGTGGGGCCTTGTGCATTAATCATAGAGGATGCTGCTTCTCAGGTCTCAAAAAGGCTGGGCACACAAAGGTCAGTCCTGTGGATGATCATTCCATAGTATTAAGTGCTAAGGCCTTTGGGAGGCTGCTCTGCTCGCTCTCTCTCTCTCTCTCTCTCTCTCTCTCTCTCTCTCTCTCTCTTTCTCTCTCTCTCTCTCTCTGGAGGAGGCAGCTAACCCTGGCAGGGAAGGCCCAGTGGGAAGGTGGTTTAGCATTGGGAAGTGCTGTCACAGCAGAAGCTGGATGCTACAGAGGGCCCTTTGGGAAGGAGGAAGCATCCAGCATCAGGCAGAGCCCCAAAGGCCCTTGGTGGCTTGCCTAAGGGCCTGAAGGATGGGCCAGGTGGGGATGGGGAAGAGCAAACAAGAGCCGAAGGGAGGAGGTAAGCTGAGACCCAGTCATTAGGACCACAAAAGCACCCAAAGGGACCTCAGCTATTTGCTGTGGGAACCTGGGAATTCCCTGGGTTTCCAGAAGCCAGGGAAGAACCCAGGAGTGGTGTTCTGTCTCCCTCTGGAAACTCCTTGGAGCTGTTTCAGCACACAGCTACTTGAATCCCTAATAAGAGTCCCTGTTTTCATCTCTTGATTTCCTAGTCTTCCTCCTGCTCAGTCCAGTGTTTATTAGGAGATGATTATAAAGCTGGGCCTGGTGGTGTATGCCTGTGATCCCAGTACTTGGGAGGCTGAGACTGGAGGATTGCAGGTTCTAGGCCAGCCTCCTAGTGAGATCCTGCTTCAAAATAAATAATACCAGAGACTTCTGGGAAGATGGCGACAGAGAACAGCGGGGCTTAGGAACCCCACTAATAACCAATCTCTATTACCACCAAATCAGTGCCTTTCATAGCCAGAAAACACCATCAGCAGAGAAACAAAAAATGTAAATACAAGGGACAGAGAAAAAGAGGTCTGGAAAAACGAGACACCAGAAGGAAACCAGACCACAGTGCTGTGGCCGGAGCCGCGGCATGGAGCAGTGGGCACCATCTTCCCTTGCAGCACCAGGCTCCAGAGAGGAGGGGGACTCAGAACAGAGCTCAGAGCCACAGAGGAGATACTCCGGCCTCACGCCCGAGGACGCAGCAGCACCTTACTGCCGGCGGCAGCAGCAATTCACCAGACGGCACCAGACCAACGCACTCAACAGCCCACCAGGCTCCAGAGAAGAGCAGCGGACAGTGAGCCAAGGTGAGCCGCTGTGGATCAGCTGGGCAGAATTCGGCAGATTTTTCGGCACAGGGAGCATCTAACGCTCCCAGGGGCTGGGCCCAGCACACCCTGCAGGGATTCAGAGCAGAGTTCAAAACCAGAGAAGAAATACGCCAGCCTCATGGCCGAGGGTGTGACAGTGGTGCCATATTGCCACCGGCAGCAGCAACAGCGAATTCACCGAGTCCACTACAGCTCCATCAGCGCACTCAACAACCGTGAGTCAAATTGCGGCCCTTAGAGGAGAAATCCCAGTACTGCACTCCCAAGGACTTGACCCAGTTGGGGAGTGGCGGTGGCAGAGATATCACATAGTCACAACTCCCTGCAGGAGAACGCCCAACCTGGCACCCCCCACAGTCTAAAGCAGCCTCGATTGACTCCCTGGGTCTGAGACTTTGCAATACAACCCAGTAAAGGAGTAGTGGTGACTGAGATACCACAGATTCGAGATCCAGAGCACCTTAAGTGAAGTAGTGACCTAGGGAAGAACCCAGAGAAGGCACAAACTTCCAAAATCATGGAAAAGAGGAATAACAATGGAGCAATCAATGCCCACAACCCCGCAACTTCAGAACCCGATAAAACAGAAATTCAGAGATTTCTAGAAGATCAAATCAGGAAAATAACTGTAGAAATAATAGAGGTGTTTTGAAAAGAATTCAGAGAAAGCCAAAAAGAGATAAAGGATGCAATCAATGAAGTAAAGGCCTCAATTCAAAGTATAAACAACCGATTAGACCACATGGAGAACAGAATCTCACTCCTAGAAGATGATAACTCCAAAAATGAATGCATATTTTCTAATTTAGAAAAAAAAATCTGACAGCAGGAATATGACATTGAAGAAATATAGACCCATTTTAAGAGAGCTAACCTAAAAATAATTGAAATAGAGGAGGGAAAAGAAGGTGAAACCAAAGGGATCAACAATCTCTTCAAGGAAGTAATAGCAGAAAATTTTCCAAACATAGAGCAAGAGGTCGATACACAGGTCCAGGAAACTTATAGAACTACCTTTAGACAGGATCAGAGAAGAGGATCCCCACGCCACATAATTGTCAAAATGACCAATGTGGAAGCCAAGCAGAGAATCTTAAAGGCAACAAAAACAAAGGGCCAAGTGACATTCAGAGGCAAACCAATTAGAATCACTCCAGACTTCCCAAACCAAGTCATGAGAGCCAGAAGGGCTTGGAGTAACATATTCCAAACTCTGAAAGAAAACAACTTCCAGCCAAAAATTTCCTACCCAGCAAAACTTTCTATCAAATTAGATGGAGAAATAAGAAACTTCCACAACAAACAGAAACTCAAGGAATTTATGTCTTCAAAACCAGCACTAGAGAAAATACTCAAAGAGATTAACTTTGTAACACACAGCAGAACCAGAGAAACAAGATTTTCCATCCAACAGACAACTAAGATTGGTTATCTTTGGAGAGTCATTATTTATGTTAGTCTTTTACCTATTTCTACATTGTATTGCTTGCTTTTATTGTTGCTAATTTTTAGGATTTCTAGTTGGAATATTAATATACCTTCAGATATAGCATTTGGAAATATTTTATCCCATTCTATCAGTAGCTTTTAACTCTGTTTACATTGTCTTTGGATATACATTTTTTTTAGGGAGTTTGTTTACCCTTCTGTTACCTGTGCCATTGAAATCATATCCAAGAAATCACTGCCAATTTCAATGTTGTGAAGTTTTATGACCCAGATTTTCTTCTAAAAGTTTATAGTCTAAAGATTTATATTTAGGTCTTTTATCTATTTTGAGTTAATGTTTGTATATGGTGTTAGGTAAAGGTCCAATTTTATTCTTTTTCATGTAATTATTATTTTTCAACAATATTTAGTTAAAAGATTAGTATTTCCTCCACCAAATGTTCGTGGAAACCTTGTCAAAAATAACTTGACAATATATGGAAAATTTATCTCTAGGCTTTTATTTAACTCCAATGGTTTATATATCTGCCTTTATAACAGTACTACACTGTTTCAATTATTGTAGCTTTATAAAGTTTGAAATCAGAAAATATATATCTTCTAGCTTTGTGCTTTTTCGAGATCATTTTGCGTATCTAGAGTCCATATTCCATATTAGGATAGATTTTTTTCTGAAAAATAAATAAATAAATGTATGATAGTTTCACCTAAAAAAATTTCTCTGGTAAGAAAGAAAGCAAAAAGAAATATTGAAATGTTATCTTTAAGTCATCAAAAGCTTGGTATCAGACAAATTAAACTGTTATGTGAGATTGTCATTGTTAATTTTGGATAAACTGCTATAATACTAGATGTCAACCACTAAGCCAAGCATGGGAAGGAGGGATAGGGAAGGAACGGGGTGGGAATCAGGTAGGGGCTAACTGGGCGATGTATTCATGTATGTCTACAAAAGTTTTTTTTTTTATCCCATTATGATGTATGAATACAGTGCACCAATAAAAAAATTAAAAATAAATAAATAAATAAATAATACCAGCCAGGCGTGGTGGTGCATGCTTGTAATCTCAGTACTTGGGAGGCTGAGACAAGAGGATCACACAGGTTCAAAGCCAGTCTCAGCTACTGAGTGAGGCTCTCAGCAACTTAGTGAGACTGTTTCTAAATAAAATATTAAAAAATAGGTCTGGGAGTGTAGCCCGGAGGTAGAATCCCCCTAGGTTCCATCCCCAAACCTGTGTGTGTGTGTGTGTGTGTGTGTGTGTGTGTGTGTGTGTGTGTATGCCAGGCGTGCACCGCCACCACCACACCCATCTGGAATTATTTATTTTGAAACAGGATCCCAGCATTCAGGAGGCTGAGACAGGAGGATCACAGTTCGTGGACAACCTCAGCTACTTAGTGAGGCCCTTTGCAACTCAGTGAGACCCTGTTGCAAAATAAAGAATTAAAAAGAAAAAGGGGGCTAGGGGTATAGTTCGAAGGTAGAATGCCCCTGGGTTCCATCCCCAGTACAAAAATAAAAAATACAATAAGGCTAAAGTATAGCTCGGAGATAGAATGCCTCTGGGTTCAATCCCCCTTGCCACAAAAATTAAAAAATAATAAAAGAGAGATGCTTCTTTAAAAAAATAATAACACATGCACCACTGACTACGCGGTCCTCACTTGGAGCCTCTGCAACCAGTTCCATGCAGCAGGACTTGAAAAGCAGCAGGCTGGGTGAGCCAACCCTCGGGCCACCTGGGAGCACAGCCATCCCGCCTCCGCGCCCCAGCCCGCTGCCCCCAGCTCCCAGGCAGGCCCGTCTGCCCCCGAATTCCGAGCTTTCTTCCTTTATTTCTACATCTTCTCTCAGAGTCCGTCTGTTTCCTTCCAAGCAAATAATCCTCCACGGAGTTTCATCCCCCGTCTTGCCCTCACTACCAGGACACTCGTAGCTGAGCTTAAAGCCCATGACACAGTGGACTGCCTGGTCCCCACATTGATTTTGGCATTGTTACTAATACTATGCTTTGTATTACCTACTTCTATCCCGCAGCCTCGTGGAGAACAAATATTTTATTATAGGCCATCACAAGTCCTTCCTGGAAGCAAACAAGAATGCAAACCAAAGTCAGTAAGTCAGTCCTCTGACCCGGAAACAAAGACTCTAGAAACGATATATCGCAAATGCTTGACTTTATTAAAGGGCTAAAGGAGAAATCATAGAATGCAGGAACAGAATCTACACAGGATGGAGAAATAAAGGAAGAAAGCTTGGGATTCGGGGGCAGACAGGCCTGCCCTGGGAGCTGGGGGCAGCGGGCGCGGAGGCGGGATGGCTGTGCTCCCAGGTGGCCGGAGGGATGGCTCACCCAGCCCGGTGCTTTTGGAAAAGGCCATTTCTGTCCCATCCCCCCTCAGCAGTGTTATGGGCTGGACTGAGGCCTGGACGTGACTCAGCTCAGCTCTGTACATGCATGTGCGGTACTAAGGATTGAACCCAGGAGCGTCCTACCTCTGAGCTACACCCCCAATCCTGTGTCTTTCTTCTTTTTTTTTTTTTTTTTTTCAGTACTGGGGATGGAACTCAGAGACATTCTACCTCCGAGATACACCCCAGCCCTATTTTTTATTCTTTATTTTGAAACAGGATCTCACTGAGTTGCAGAGGGCCTCGCT
Source organism: Muscardinus avellanarius (assembly GCF_963383645.1). Lineage (NCBI taxonomy): Eukaryota > Metazoa > Chordata > Mammalia > Rodentia > Gliridae > Muscardinus > Muscardinus avellanarius. The sequence continues at coordinate 5,205,777 of NC_137788.1, read as the reverse complement.
AAGTAGTTGAGGCTGTCCACGAGCCGCGATCCTCCTGTCTCAGCCTCCTGAATGCTGGGATGACAAGCCTGAGCCACCACGCCCGGGCTTTCATTTCTTATTTTGAAACAGGGTCTCCCTAAGTTCCAGCGCGCTGAACCTTAGGTCCTTCTGGCTCAGCCTTCCATATCCTTTGCCTTTTGATTAATATGCTAATTCTCTTTACCTAATTCTCTTTACCGGGGCCTCAGGGTAATTCTGAAAGGGCACAAGGTTGGATTTTTTTCCCTCTGTAGAATAAACAATAAGAGGAATGAAAGCTGCCATTCTCCATCCAACTGTACTCTAGGAACAAAACGCAATCCCCCAAATAAGCCACCATGTATCCCTCTGCTTTTCTGTACTTTCTAAATATCCTATAATAAGCATGTGCTAGTTTTTAAGGGGGAAAGGCAAACTGTACTCTTAAAAATTCCCTTCACCAGACAGCCCTTACTGTCTAGGATTTTAAGGACAGAGTTAGGAGAAGGAGAGGACATTGCCCCAGGCAAAATGAGAATTAAGTCTGGAGATCTTCCAAAACCAAATGCTAAGGGCAAATCTAGGCAGCAACTCCCAGATTTTTTCTCCCAGTCTAGCTACGCGCACCACACCTGGCACATCCCGGCCTCTTCCCCCTCCTCCCGCGTGCTCCTCCTCCCCCAGCCTCTCTGCTCTTCCTCCATCAGAATCCCCTGCCCTGAGTGTTCCCCTCCTGCACAGCGGCCCCGGGACAGCACTGGCCCGCCCTCCAGCTGCCTGGATTGTGCAGGTGTGTGCGTGGGTACCGACCATCAGTAGCTGGGCCTACAGGGCTCTGAACATGGAGGAGAACTATAGCTCAAAACACTCCCTCTCCTGTTCCCTCCTTCCACTGCAGGCACCACCTGCAGGATGCCTGCCCTGGTCCTCCTACCAGCTGGTAACCTTCCTGTGCGTTCCCACCGTGTCTCGGCCCCCCTGATACAACACTTTTTGATTTGTCTGTATATTAACTAGGCTCTCTCTCACACACAAATCCAGCAGACGAGACCCACAAAGGCACAGATCCGTCCTGCCCATGGGCACCTGACACAGAGGCCTCCTGTGTTCAGAAAGGATTCACTGAAGGGGGGAAGAGGAGAGGAAGAAGGGAGGGAAGGCCAGAGTGGAGAGAGAGAGAGAGCCTAATTATAATTACTTACCTCACTGATGGAATGAGGGATCTTCTTTCCCCGACACATCAACCTGGACTCCTTAAAGGAATTCGCCACTTGAGGGGACTGTTAGACAGCCTCTCAGAATCCACCAGCTTTTAGAAAATGGAGCATTTGTCTGGAAAATGGGCCTTTGTGTAATGTGACCTTGGAGCCTGAAGCCAAGGTTGGCGTCTAAGAACGCCTTAGGGTTGTAAAGTATATGTATCAAGATGTTTTGAGTTGATCCATCCACCCGAGTGAAGGGCAGACAGGTGCCCACTGCATCCCTCTCACAACTCTCTACAGGTTTAGAGCCTTTTCAGCCCGTCCTGAAATATAGATAGCCTCCTGCCTCAGCCTCCCACGTACTGAGATCACAGGCACGCGCCATCACAGCGGCTTACTTTCTTGAATTAGATGGTCCTCCTACTTTCATTTTCTTATCTGCATATTTTCATTTACTAAGTTTTTTTTGTACATTGGCTATTTTACAATAAATAGGTCCATAGTTTAAAAAAAAAAAAAAAAGCAGAATACTGGTTTCTGAAGGCCCTGGGGAATCGTGAGGACATTCTAGCAATGGGAAGGGCATACCTGATGCCGGCTGATCGGCCAAGGCCAGCCTTCCAGAAGCCAGTCCAAGGCCCCTGCCTGTCCCTCGTGGCTCAGCTTCAGGACCCCCACCCCAGTTCTCCAGCTAAAGCCCGTGCCTCAAGTGCAGTCTACAGCAAGCCCCCATTTTTGAAAAAAAAAAAAAAAAAAGAACAAAACCCAGTAACAGACTTGGCCATTCTTCTCCTTGGCAATTATCCTCTCTTCAAATAGACAATTTTTCACCATTAACTGGATGATGGAGCTTTGCACTGTAAGGTGATCCATCTAGAAGATATCGTAGCGTCCACCATAATTCCCACTTCCTAAGCATGCCGGGTGATTTTTTATTTCAAGGAAAGCTAGGGAAATCATTTTCTGTAACTGGATGCATCCTTGTGCTCGAAGGGCCTCCATATAGCTCACACTTTAAAGTGGAATTATGCCTTTGAGATGCACTGCACAGCCTGACCCCTTTGGGGAGTTAATTTTCTAAATAAAAATACTAATGATGAATAAGATCTTGTTTGACACACAACGGTGGCCCCTGACTCACCTCTCACTTCTATTACCTCCCAGGGCATAAGCCAGACACTTTGGGCAACTTGGAGATTTCCTATTATTCTCCTCCTTGGTCTGTGAGAACATGGCTTTATTCTTGCCGGTATATGAAAATCATTACTCTTTCTAATAGGAAACAATAACTTGTGCACAAAGTACCTATGTGGCCTCCCATGACCACCAGCCTACCTGCAGGAGTGATTACTGAAAACCAGAGAAACATAAAAGGCTCCCCTTGCCTCTCCTGCCCCGAGCACCATAATGAGGTCCCAGAGCTCCTTTGCTGTGACCTGTCCTGCTGTGGTCAGGTGTGGTTTGCCTCCAAGGGCCCATGTGTTGGGAGCCTGGTCCCCAGTGTAGTGATGTTAAGAGATGGTGAGACTTATAATAAGACGTCGGCCCAGTGGGAAGTTGATAGGTCTTGCTGGGAGCGCTGCCCCCATGGGCTCCCCGGGATGCTGAGTTAGTTCTCACCAGAGGGTTATTATAAAGAGACCTTGTCTGGTGATGCACTGTCCCCTCTTGTATGTGCTCCCATCAACATGGCTCCATCACCAGGGCCGAGCCCTTCAATCCTCAAGACTAGAAGCTAAATAAACCTCTTTGCTCTATAAAGTACCAGCCTCAGGTATTTCATGATAGTAACAGAAAGAGACAAATATATGTACTGATAAGATCTGGGACCAATGTCTCCCCACCTAGTCAAGCCTAATTCCAGTTGTTCTCACGTGAACCATCAACTTAGCCCGTTATCTGGACCCCAGGGATCAATCCCAGTCTCTAACTGCCTGTCAGCAAATGTCCTTCTGGGCTACATTATGTTGGCAATGCATAATTAAAGTATGTGAACTCATTTTAATAATAACTTCTGCAAAACACAATTAGGATAACAAGCTTGTGTTATCCTGAAGCCAATCCAGAAACCGTGTGGGGGGTGGGGGGGAATCACTCTTCTGAACATTTATGCACATTCTTCTTTATTTGACTAGTGGTTCACAGCGGGGGACAATTTTGCCCACCAAGGGGCATTTGGCAATGTCTGGATATGCATTTTTACAACTGGGCAGGGATGTTCCTTGCATCTAGTGGGTAGAGATCGGGGATCCCGTTAACCATCCTATAAAATAACGGACAGTTCTTACAGGCAAGAGTTATGGGGAACCAATTATCAATGTGCTGAGGCTGCGGGGGGGGGGGGGGGATGGTCACATGATCACCAGCAAGGGGCCGTGGTCTGCGCATGCGCCCTCAAGGTGTGCCTGTCACCTGCACGTTTTGTGCGGTGTGGGAGACGCTGGGTTTGGGGAACACTTAGGAAGCAGCCAAGGCTTCCAGGGTATGTTTGGCTTCATCAGGAGTGAGTGGTGGCCAGGTATCACCTTACTTTCTCCAATGAACCTGCGTGCTGGGGCCTCGGGGCGTCTGGATTTTAGCACAGCTGCCTGCAGAGTCCGGCTTGTCGTCCCTGTAAACTAGAGGAAGCTGCATGGGCGAGGTGGTTGCGGAGTCAGGGAGACTCATTGCTGATTGAATAACAGAGCTCACAAAGTGTGGAAAAAATAGACCCAAGTCATCCCAGAGGTAGGCGCCGTGAACGTCGCTGCCAGCCCTGTCGTGAGGAACTTTATCAACAGCTTGAGTGAAATCATACAAGTTTTCCTCTGAAATACCATGACTCGCAACACCGAGCAGAATGCTGGTGACCAGCGTGGCAGCGCACGCTTGTAATCCCAGCGCTTGAAAGGCAGATCGCAAGTTTGAGGCCAGCCTCAGCCACTCAGCAAGACCTCAGAAACTTAGGAGACACTGCTTCAAAATAAAAAATAAAAAGGGTGGAGGTGTGGCTCAGAAGCAGAATGGCTCTGAGTTCAATCCCCAGAAAAGGAAGGTTGCTGAAGGTCCCGTGAGCTGAGATGCAACTGAAGCCGACCTCATGGGCTTGGAATAGCACACGCCAGCTGTGCAGGGACAGGTGGCCCTGGGCTCCTTGTGGCTTTCTCACAGGGCTATTTTATTTAGATAGTATCACCAGTCACTTAGTGGGTCTCCTGACCTCCTGCTCTGCCGGCCTTTCTCTCTCCCACTCTGCTGAGGGGGAGTGCAAGTTTGTCCCCGGGTTCAAAACATCTGGTTGGACAGCAAGGCAGGGGAGACCGTCAATATTGGGTTTGGGCTTTTTGATTGCTTGGTACTGGGGTTTGAACCCCCATCTAGAGCCCTAGATGTCCTCTGGAGAATCGGCTGTGGCCCCGGGGGCCGGCTAAGGTGGGAACTGTACAACAAGGGCACATTAGTAGAGTGGCCTCCCCGGACCCCATCCATGGGGCCAAAGAGCCTGCCAGCGCAAGCTGGTCAGGACAGGCCAGGGGGCTGGGAAGCAGGGAGAGACGGAGACCAGATCGGCCCGCAGCCCACCTGCTCTACCCCGAGGGGTGCGCACCCCGCCCCTTCTCTCCAACTCGCCAGGAAGGAGCCAGGAGAGGGTCTGGCCCTCCCTGTCCTCCAGGCCTCGGGACCATCCACGGTAGCTGCCGCTCCAGGGAAGAACAGCAGGACATCTACGGAGGGCAGCGACTCCACGTCTGTGCCGGGGGCAGGATTAACAGACAGAACAGACCATGAATTCAAAATGAGCAAATAAATATCCACAAAGAAGCGGGGATCCTGGGAACACAAAAGCAGGAACAGGCAGTTACGAAGAACTCCGTGGAAACGCCGGGGATGAGGTCCACAATCGCTTGTTTAGTGGAGACAGAGTTCCAGCGTGGGAGATGAGAAAGTTCCAGAAGGGGGTGGCTATGGTGGCTGCATGATAATTGGGAATGTATAATACCTCTATACCCTTTTTTAAAATGCTTGCAATGGTAAATTTCACATTAGATATATTTTATCGCAATATAATAATATAGAAACGAATGGATAAAGAAGTGTTTGGGTAATGCTAGAAACTTAAAGACCTTAACACCGTCGCTGGTACACAGATATCAAAAAAAGATAGCTTAACGCCGGGCCTGGTGGCACACGCTTGTAATCCCCGAGCTTGGGAGGCGGAGACAGGAGGACCGCGCAGGTTCGAAGCCAGCTACGCTGGCCTAAGAGACCCTGTTTCCAAAAATAAAATAGGTCTGGGAGTGTAGCCCGGAGGTAGAAGGGCTTCCAGGAACCCCAGTAACACACACACACACACACAGATAGCTTGATTAAAAAATGTATAGGTGAACGCTGGGTGTGGTGGTGCACGCCTGTAATCCCAGCATTCGGGAGGCTGAGGGCCAGGGGCGCTTGGTGCGGAGGGACGCGCAGGGCTCTGGGGCTCCCTCTGGACTCGGATGAGGGGCTGGAGGCTGCCAGAGGTGCAGACTTGTCGTGTTTTATTCCTAAAAGAAAGCATTTGGTAGAGAGCCAAAGAATAATTTACTGACCTGAGCTGGGAGATCACATAGGAAACCTACCCAGGAAGCACCAGAAAAGATTCGAGAAATAGAAAATATTTTTAAAGTAGCTGGGCATGGTGGTGCATGCCTGTGATCCCAGGGTTTGGGAAGCAGAAACAGGAGGATCACAAGTTCGAGGCCAGTCTAAGCAACTTACTGAGCCTCTCAGCAACCTAGGAAGATCCTATTTCAAACAAACAAATGGGCTGGGAGTGTAGCTCAGAGGTAGAATGATCCTGAGTTCAATCCCCAGTATAGGAAGGGAAACACGAGGATGGAAGGAAGGAAGGAAAGAAGAGAGGGAGGGAGGGAGGGAGGGAGGGAGGGAGGAAGAAGGGAGGAAGGAAGGAAAGAAGGCAGGGAAGGAGGGGGAGGGAGGGAGGGAGGAGGAAGGGAGGAAGGAAGGAAAGAAGGGAGGGAGGAAGGAAAGACAGGAAAGAGAAAATAAATAAAAGGAAATTTGGAAAACAGAAGAAACATCAGCATCTATATAACCAGACAGACATCAATGGAGGGAAACGTAAGATACGTAACTGCAAATTTCCCAGAATTAAAGAAAGATGAAAAGACCTCAAATCGCAAGGCCGCTCAGCGTGCCAGCAGACACGAGCTAGGCAGCAGGACACTGAATGCTTCTGAAAGGAACAATAGGTCAGGGAGATGGAATAATCGTGAAAATATATGCACCTAAGAATTTGGCCTCGAAAATTGCAGAGTAACAACTGGCCAAGCTTCAAAAATAAGCCGCTCAGTCAAGAGGTCTGGTCGGAGACTTCAGCACAGCCCTCGGGGCGGACGGCTCACGCACACAGAACGCGAACACGGGGAGAAGGAGGTTATGAAGGCAGGATCGTGCGGGCGCAGACCCTCTGTCGAGCCTATATGAAACAGTCACCAAAATCAAGCCTGAGTTAGTCTGTACAGGAAGTTTCAGTAAATGCCAAAGAATCTGTACCATACAAACTATGTCCAAGACCCTAACACGGCAAAACTGAAAATTACTAACAATCCATTCCCTTTCCCCAGTCACCTCCTGCGATCTACTGCTCTCTCTCCTCCTTTGTCTGGAGTTCCTTTTTTTTGCTATTTTCTCTCTAGCTTCCATGTATAAGAGAAAACATAAGACCCATGACTTCTGAAGACTGGCTGATCTCACATAGCTTAATATTTTCTAGTTCCATCTATTTTTTTGCAAATGACATCATTTTATTCTTCCTTTTGGCTGAATAAAATTCTTTTTTTTTTTTTTTTTTGGTGGTGGTACTGGGGTTCCTGGAAGCCCTTCTACCTCCGGGCTACGCTCCCAGACCTATTTTTATATTTTTATTTGGAAACAGGGTCTCAAGCCAGCGAGGCTGGCTTCGAACCTGCACGATCCTCCTGTCTCCGCCTCCCGAGCACGGGGATGACAAGCGTGCCCACCACGCCCGGCAGGGCTGATTAAATGCTATTGTGTGTATTATTGTGTGTATATATACCACATTTTCTTTACCTATTCGCCTGTTGGTCGACACCTAGGTCGGTTCCATAATCTGGCTGTTGTTAACTGTGCAGAATGAGGAAGGAAACCACCCAAATGCTCTGTGCGGACATGACGGCACCACTACCCACCTCGTTGGCGGCCCGGGAGGCGGGAGGGAGGCGGTGCGGAGGGGGACTCTGACTGACGCATGCATGGATGTCTGTGTCATTTTGAATCTTGCTGTGACCTATAACAACAATGCACCAATAAAAGTATAAAAATTATTAACGAAAGGATTGCTTGCCTGCAAATCCAATGCCTCTGGGAACTAAAAAAAAAAAAAAAAAAAAAAAAACATTCCATTGATCCTTATTAAAGGAAAAATCGTCAGGGAAATTTTTAAAAAATAGACCTTTATATCTGGGATTCTGTGTCTACAGAGCCAACCAACCACAAATACAAAATACTCAAAAAATTGCTGGATATGTGAGGGATTTTTTTTTGTTATTACTCCCTGAACAATACAACATAACAACTATTTACATGACATTTAAATTGTATTGGGTTTTACAAGTAATCTGGAGATTACTCAAAGTACATGGGAGGATTGCAGAGGTTATATGCAAATCCTACGCTATTTTACATAAAGGACTTGAGAACTCATAGATTTTGATATCCTTGGGGTCCCAGAGCCAATCTCCTATAGATACAGAGAAATGACTGTAATTAGAAAAATATCACTGTGCCAAAAACTATGGGACACACAGAATTTCACTTCCAATAACAAGAGTACCCCATATTATATCAGCTCTTCAAGGTTCAATATATATATATATATATTTTAAATCTAGCCGGGTGTAATGGCACACACCTGTAATCCCAGTACTTGGGAGGTTGAGACAGGAGGATCACAGGTTCAAGACCAGCCTTAGCAGTTTAGCAAGACTCTCAGCACCCTCACAAGACCTTGTTTCAAAACAAACATTTCAAAAGGGCTGGGGGTATAGCTCAGAGAGAAAATGCCCCTGGGTTCAATCTCAAGTCCCCTCCCCCAGAAAAAAAATCTGATAATCAGACACCAGAGAGCAAGTAATGGGACTGGGTGAGTTTCTGAGGGTTTGGGGTTTTTAAACAGTGCCCCATTCAATGTCATGGAGCAGAGAGAACTCAGATAAAAAAAAAAACTCAAGTCTTACTTGTTGTAGAATCAGAGGACAGTTTGGGGTGATCACAGCAGCTGAAAAAAAAATGAAGGAGAAAATCCCAAAAGGAGAAGATCACAAGGGGAGGGCTCCAAAGTCAGTGTGAACCTGCCCAAGTCTCTGGCTAGGCCTTGAACTGTGCACAGACAGACTCTGGGAAGTTCGTTAAAACTCTCAGACTGAACAGAGGGTTTTGCTGCTGCCCACCTCAAAGGAGAGGTTCAGCATTTGAATCGAGCAAAGTTAAGCATTTACTAAAACAAAATCTCTATTGTTGAGAAAGCCTAACAGAAGCCCAAGTCTCACAGCACACAATCCCAAATCCAAGATCCAGAACACAATCCCAAATTACAAAGCAGACAAGAGAAACACATCTCACAACCCCCAAAAAACCAAAACAAAACAAGAAACAAAAACAGCCAGCCAGTGAACAGAGTCTAACTCTGAGATGGTGCAGATGTCTTCACTGTGTCTTTCTATCCCAATGTGTTGACGTCTGGGGACCTCGCTGGTACGGGGAGGACTGCCCCTCACCTAGGAGTTAGGGTTAGCTAACTCCTAGAGGCCACCACGGACTTGCCAGGAGGCCCCTTTCATGGGCAAGTCAGCAGCCCAAAGCCCATGCCCCGAGCGCCTGCTTTATCAGACTCACACAGTCCTCGACACTGTCCCCTGCGTTGTCACCCTAGGCCCAGGGACCAGGCAGCGAGGGACAGCTCCTATCCCAGAGCCCACCGAAATTATCCAAACTAGCCAGCACTGAGTCTGCTCACCTGCCTTGCGCAGACACCATGATACAGGCCCTTGCCCCCCAATTTCTCTCTTTGTCCTCTGCCTGTCGGCCCATCTGGTGCCTCCCCAGGTCCCCAGGATAGAAGAGCCATGCCCCTTCCTCTTAGGAACTGGAACAAGCTGTCTTTTCAATGGCAATCGTCTGACCTATGGATCTCACCAGACCTGAGCAATACCGACTTATCTTTCAAAACAGCACTGAAATTAGAAGACAAAGCGTGTGTGTGTGTGTGTGTGTGTGTGTGTGTGTGTGTGTGTGTAAAATTTGGTACTAGAAGTCAAACTCAGGAGCATTCTACCACCAAGCTACACCTCCCAGATCTTTTTTTTTTTTTTTTTTTAAACGGGATCTCGCTAAATTACTGAGTTGCTGATTCCGAGGTTGCCAGGACTGGCCTCAGAACTGCAGTGCTCCTGTCTGAGCCTCTCGAGTACTGGGATTCCAGGTATGTGCTACTGTACCTGGCCAAGACAAAGACTGCAAGTGTGATCAGGTGAGCAAAGACGCTTGCAATGAGTGAGATAAGTCAGCATGGCAGAGAGGCAGAGATCACTAAAAACAGAGCCAATGGCAATCCTACAACTAAAAAATAAAATACTCAGATTACATTTGCTGAATCGCAGACGACAGTAGAAAGAGTTGGTGAGCTGGGTTGGGTAAATTCTGTTGACTTGTTCCAGCGATTCTCAGCTAGAGGTGATTTGGTCCCCAAGGGACACTTGGGGAATCAGGAGACACCTTTGCTTCTCACATCTGAGGATCAGTGTTACTGACATCTAAAGAGGCACAAAGAAATACCCTAAAATACAGAAGAAAACACACACGACAGAAATTATCCAGCCCAAAATGTCCACGGTACTGGAAGTTTAATCCCATTCTATCATAAAGCAGAAAAATGGTCGGGAAAGGTGAACAAACCTTAGTGATACGCGGAAAAAAAAAATAACATGAGGTCAAATACCACATTAAAAAGCCCAGTGAAAGAAAAAGAAAATGAAAATAGGGCAGAAAAAGTATTTGGAGAAATAACGGCTAAAATTCTACCGATTTTGTTCAAAGACATAGGCTTCCAGGTTCAAGCCAGCATGGTAGCGCACGCCTGCAAAACCGGCGGTTCAGGAGGCAGAGGCAGGAGGATCACCTAAGCCCACAGGTTCAAGACCAGCCTGAGTAATATAATGAGACTCCATCTAAAAATAACAACAAAAGTCAGAACCAAGAAGCTCAGCAAACCCTAAAGTAAATGAAACAAAACAGGACAAAAATACCTGGGCAAGTCATAGTCAAGGAGTAGTCAGAGTCAAAGTGAGTAACACCAAAGACAAAGGGAAAGTCCTGGACGCAACCAGAGACGAGTCACATGTTACATAAAGAACACACCCAAATAGATTCTGAATAACTCCTCATCAAAAAACAAGAGGCCTTAGCCGGGCGTGGTGGCGCACGCTTGCAATCCCAGCATTCGGGAGGCTGAGACAGGAGGATCCGGTTCGAGGACAGCCTCAGCTACTTAGTGAGGCCCTCTGCAACTCAGTGAGACCCTGTTTCAAAATCAAGAACAAAAAATAGGGCTGGGGTGTAGCTTGGAGGTAGAACGCCCCTGGGTTCCATCCCGGTACCACCAAAACAAAACAAAACAAAAAAACGAGAGGTCAGATATTTCTTTAAAGAAACTAACCATCCAGAATTCTACACCCCGTGAAAATATTCACCAATAATGAAAGTGAGATAAAACAAAATACATATCTGTAAAAACAAAATATAAGAATTTTACCACCTGTAAATTTTCCTATAAAAGAAGTCAAATTTAATTCTTCACATTTAAAGAGAGTGATATAAATGAGAACTCCTATTTCCTGAAGGAACAAAGATCCTCCTAAATGTGTGTGATTATATAAAAGATATCATTTTCCTCTTTTTACTTTCATAAAATACATGTGACTATCTAAAAAAAAAGAAAACTGTACTATGGGCTTAGACTATATATAGATATAATATACATAACAACTATAGTATGAAGGACTGGAGATAAATTATACAGTCACAAGATTCTTATAATTTACATGAGGTGGTAAAATATTAACTATAATTAGACTGTGAAAAGTTAAGAATATATATTATAGTCTCTAGCCACCAAAAACAAAAAAAAGCAAAGACAGGAACAGTGGCGCATGCATATAATCCCAGCACTTGGAATGCCGAGACAGGAGGATCACAGGCTCGAGGGCCAGCCTCAGCAACTCAGTGAGACCCTGTTTCAAAATTTAAAAGGACTGTGGGTGTAGTTTGGAGGAAGAATGCCTCTGGTTCAATCCCTAGTACCAAAAAAAAAAAAAAAAAATGCAAACCATACAAAGAGGCAATGCTAACAAGCCAGAGGTAAAATTAAAATGAACTTCTTGTTAAAATATTCAGTTGGTCCAAAGAGCAATGAAAAAAAAATGAGACCATCAGAAAGCATGTATCAACGTAGCGTCCTGAAATCCAGCCATTCCAGTAATCGCATTAAATGTAAACTGACCAAAAACTTCAATTAAAGAGAAGAGACGGTTGGAATGGAGGGAAAAGCAAGTGCCAGCTATACGCTGTCTACAAGAAACACATTTCAAATATAGAGACAAAGAAAGAAATGAATGAAACAAGATAGACCATGTAAACCGTAAGGAGGCTGGGATCGCTATGGAGAGGAGACTTTAGACAAGAGTATTACCAGAAATAGAGACAATTAATAAAGATCGCAGGGCGAGTGATCAAGAGGAGACCGGAACCATAGAGGCACCAGGGCCTTAACAGGGCTTCAAAAGAAAAGAAGCGAAAATGGACAGAAATAAAGAGAGAAGCAGACAAATCCATTATCTGAATTGGGGATTTTAACAAGTGTCCCCCCCAAATCATCAAATGGCCAGGAATAAATTTAACAAGACAGAAAACTACAACTGAGGTAAATTAAAGCGGGCCGGAGTCAATGGGGAATGTGCCACCTCTGTGCACCGGAACGCCCAATGTCTCAAAGGGGACGTTTTTCTTCAAATGACCAAGATCTTAATATCATCTCATTCAAAAATGCCTGCAGTATTTTTATGTATAAATTGGCAATCTGGTTTTAAAATATATATATATGGAAATGCAAAGGAAATAAAACTATTTTCAATAAGAACAGACCTGGAGGACCGACTTCAAAATTTCTTATAAAGCCACGGTAATCAAGACAGTAGGGTACTAGAGTAAGAATAAACTAATAGGTTAATGGGAAATAATGGAGTCTGGAATAGACCCACCTATATATGGTCAATTAATTTTAAACAAAGGTGCCAAAGCAAGCCAAGGGAGGATGGAAAGGCTTTTCAATGAGTGGTGCTGAACGACCAGGCATTATTAAGTACCAATGTCGTCTTCCACCTTCCACCACACACTGACAATTACTTTAGGATAGGTAAGAGACCTGTGTGTAACAGCTAGAACTATAAAGCTTCCAGAAGAAAATATAAAAAAAATATCTTCACAAAAAGGGGGTAAGCAGGGATTTCTTACAAAGGACATGGGAAACTAGAACCATAAAGTAAAAGGAGTGACGCATTAAACCTCAGCAAAATCAAAGACTTCTGCAGGGGAAGAGGCGCCATTACACAAATGAAGAGGCAGAGGCCGCTGTGTGGCGCACGCCCGCGATCCCAATTCTTGAGAGGTGGAGAGAGGAGTATTGCAGAGTGGAGACCAGCCTCAGCAACTTAGCAAGATCCTCGGGAAATTTTCAAGACCCTGTCTCAAAAAAAAAATTAAGTCTGGGGATATATCTCAGAGGTAGAATGCCCCTGGGTTCAATCCTCAGTACAAAAAAAAAATTGTTTTAACGAATAAGCAAACTACGTCCTAGGAAAAAATATTTGTGAAACATATAGCTAACAAAGCACTTATATCTATATTATATAAATTACATAAACTATCCCTGTAAGCCAATAACCAAAAGAAATCCAAAATGTGTAATGGGCAAAATATTGGAATAGATACATCACAAAGGAAGATATATGAAAGGCTAATAAGCACAGAAAAAATATTATTAGTCATCAGGGGCACATAAATTCAAACCAGACTGAGATCCATTGCACGCCCTTCAGAATGGACACAATTAAAAAGACAGAGAGTGCCCCAAACCAGCCAGTGCACGCCGCGGCTGGCGCCCCTTAAACCGCTGGTGGGAGCGGCCTGCTCACTTCAGGGAGGGTGAGTCTGGCCGTGTCTTTTATAATAAAGAAAACAGAGCACCCACAATTTACCCAGAAGGAATACACACACACACACACACACACACACACACACAAACACACACACTCTCTCTCTCTCTCTCTAAAGAGATTTGTACAAAATATTCACAGACGTTTTATTCATAATAGCCAAAAACTGGAAACATACCAGATGTCCATGAATAAACAGATAAACACACCATGGCACATTCCTACAATGAAATACTACTTGTCAAAAAAAGGAGCAGAGAGACGGCTGATGCTTGCAATCACACAGGCGAAGCCCAAAGGAAGGAGGCTCGCCCCAGAAAGAGTCGGTGTCATATGAGTTCATCCATAGGGGGTTCGACACCCTAAGCAACACGCCCCAATTTTATCATGGGCAGAAAAGCACTGAGGAACAGACCCCTTCCTCTCAGCCCCTCTGCAGCTGGAGCTGGGCCAGGGGAGGCCCGCAGGAGTAGCCGGGTGGACGCCCAGGAGAGCTCATTACAAGCCAGACAGGCCTCTCCCACCCACTTCTTGCCTGGAACCCAGAGGCGGGCCTGCAGCTCTCCTCCTGCCCTCCCTGCTCTGACCCCACTGCAGTCCCCTGCTTTCCCCAAACCCAGGCACAGGCCACCCAATACCAGGGTAGTAAAGGATGATGAATGAATCAAAAGTTTTGGTGTGGTTTGGTTTGCTTTGGGCACTAGGGATTAAACCAAGAGGCTGAAGCAGGCCTCAAACCTGCAATCCTTCTGTCTCAGCCTCCTGAATACTGGGATTATAGGAGTGCTCCTGGCTTCCAGAGATCTGGGGCGGTGGAGATGTTCGAGCCTCTCTTTAGTAGTTAGCAAAAAAAGATGTGAATTTCCAGAATCAAAAGCCGTACACCCTCCTTTCAAAGCCAGCTTGGATCCCAGCAGCTTTACGCCAGCCCCCAGCCGGTGACCTGGGGAAAGACGGCTCTGGGTAAAGCCAAGAGCACCCACCCTCGTGGAGGGGTCGCCTGCCTCCGTTAGGAGCAGTAACGGAGCGGACACCTCGAACCACGGGGCTCATATCTTGTTTGGGGTGGGGGGCTTTCAACTCCCACTGGAAATATGCAAAACAGCCTCCGCACTGTAAGTCTTTTTCAGTTCTAAGGAGATAAGTTGGACCTATTAACCTTCCATGTTATTTTCAACTCCGTTATTCGAGCCAGCACAAGAGAGCGGCGACGGCTCCTTCTGGCAGAGTGCGTGTAAATCGCTTTCTCAAAGGAAATTACTTCTCTGGCCTAGATGTTATTAATCTAAATTCTCCGTTAGTCAAATTGCTGCCCATAATAAATATGGAACAGGTGGTGATACTTATCGAGTGTGCCACCCTGAGTGGATGCCGCATCCTTTCCTGACCCCCTTCCACGGAACTAGCCCCTCGGAAGAGGCTGGTCCCCGGTGGCTCGCTCTGGCCTTAGTCCCTGATGCTGAGGGCGGGAATCGGTTCGCTCTGCTCTGGTCTGCCTGAAGCACCTCGACCCTGTCTTGTCCCCTGCGACTCCTGGCCTGGTGGAGCCCTTCTGAGGACCTCCCCCTCAGAACATCTTTTAAAGGAAACGATTAGGGGTAGGTGCGGTGGCGCACGCCTATGATCCCAGTACTTGGGAGACTGAGACGGGAAGATTGCAGGTTCGAGGCCAGACTCGGCAACTTAGGAAAACCCTGTTTCAAAATAAAAAGGGTTGGCAGTGTAGCTTCGAGGTAAAGCATCCCTGAAGTCAATCCCCGGTACCAAAACAGAAAAAAAAAAAGGAAAGAAATATAAAAAGGAAAGAAAACGGTGAGCATTAAGTCATCTGTCTAGGATTGGCTCAGTCTAGACGTGTTGTGCCCGGGGCTCCAAAGTCAGAGCCTCCCCATCCCTTGGGCAGTCAGCCAGAACCTTCACAGGCCGCGCGTGGGGCTGTGGGACACTTCACCGTGCCATTCAAGACCCACTCACCGTGTTTAGCACCGAAGTCTTTAGAAACCAGAGTATTTTCAGGACCTGGGGCTGGCGGGGGTGGGGAGAGGGTAGGGAAGCAGCGTTGGCTCCTGTGCACGAGGCTCGGCCCGACTTCTCGCACAGGCCTGGAAGAATCCATCACAGGAAGATGCTCGTTTCTGACAAGGCGGCCTGAAGGATGGGGAGAGCTGCCTGCCATAATGCAGGGGGTGGCGGAACACAAAAAGCTTCTTTTCGGTTTCTACTGGGGTTCTTTCCAGGGTAATTACAAGAAGTTTAGAATCCATTCGGGGACTTGTAGTTCATTAAATGAATTTCCATCTGTGTATCCACCACCTAAGAAGTATTGCTTTGTACAATACGCGGGTTTTTATTGTATACAAGTCAGATTGTTAATCTGCAGCGCGCAGCACTGAAAGGATCATTTCAATAGTGCCTGATTATGCAAAATGAAACTGAGTTTTCATTAGGTCTGCCTCCTGCGCGCCTTAACATTTGAGGGGATGCCAGGGTGCAGGAAGGAGCCCGGCGCAGAGGAAGGAAGCCCGGCACCAGCTCCCAGAGGGTCCCCGCGGGTGTCCTTTTCCCAGTGGGGCTGACCGGTGCACCTGGACCACCTCCCTGGCCTGCAGGGGCCCCGACGAGCCCCACCACGTATCTGCCCTTTTCCCAACACTGCAGAGCCCAAGGGCCACTAGAACCCGGATGGGAGAAGGGAATCCGGGAAGGATTAGCTTCCGGATTCTAAGCATATCCTGGGTCGATTGATTTTATTTAAGGGCTGACGCTCCCAGGGACGGGGTGGGGGAGGAACGGCAGCTATGGCGGCTGCTGCAGCGCCATGCTGGCGTCAGGCTCAGCCAATGAGCCCGTCAGGGCTGTGAGGAGACCAAAGAGGATGGAAGCCAACTCCAGCCACACGCAGTGCTGGCCTGGGCCCCCGGAGCTGGACTGGGCACCTCGTGGGCACTGGCTAGGCATGGAGGGGGGAAGGAGAAGCATGCACCAGGTGGCCCTCCCCACCCAGCTCCAGGGCGTGGGCCTGTCAGTCGCACACCCGGTCCAGGAGCAATGGTTATCTGCAGGTGGAAGGACTGAGGGTTCTTCCAGCTATGTCACATAAAGGCCTGGCCACCACCCATCCTGCTCAACCTGGGTTGGGCACTGGAATCGTATGAGGAGTATATATATATATATATATATATATATATATATATTTTTTTTTTTTTTTTTTTTGGGTGGTACTGGGGTTTCTGGAAGCCCTTCGCCCTTCTACCTCTGGGCTACACTCCCAGACCTATTTTATACTTTTTTATTTGGAAACAGGGTCTCTTAAGCCAGCACGGCTGGCTTCAAACCTGTGCGATCCTCCTGTCTCCGCCTCCCAAGCACGGGGATTACAAGTGTGCGCCACCACGCCCGGCCTCTAACTCACGAAGGCAACCAACCTCTCCCAGGAAGGACAGCCCATTCACCTGGGCCCTGACCACAGGGTCACCTCCCTCTCTCTGTCCAGCAACCCTCCCCCAGACCCCCTCAGGCGCTTCTTGGCCTATGACCCCTCCCCACCAAGGGCAGAAGGCTATTTCATCTCTTTGCAAAAAGACCTAATCTTCTATAGAATGACCCTCCTCTGGCGTGGAAGGTATGTCACCATGCCCCACACGGCAACCCAAATTCCTGAGCAGGAGGTACAGTAACAGACAGGCCCTGGGTCAGATACCAACACAGGAAACACAGAAGACCAGAAGACCGTGGGGAAACAGCCAGCAGGCCAACACCCAGGAGTGACCCCTTAAAACTTAATACTCAGGGCTGGACATGCTGGTGCACCCCTGTAATACCAGTACTTGGGAGGCTGAGACAGGAGGATCACAGGTTCAAGGCCAGCCTCAGCAACTTAGCAAGACCCTGTTTCCAAATAAATATTAAAGCAGGGTTGGGGTGTAGCTAAGAGGTAGAACGCCCCTGGGTTCAGTCTCCAGTGCCCCTCCCCAAAGAAAATCACTTAACACAGAGAGCCTGCGTCTCTAGAATGTTCTGCCATCCTTGAAGGAACCGGGTCAGCCCAGGAAGAGTTAATCTCCCCGCAGTCAGAGGTGAGAAGACGAAGCTCCCGCCCATACACAGAGGTGCAGAGCGCATCCGGAGCACAATAAATCTACGCATGCAGAAGGCCTCTCTCCTCATTTGTTAGTCAGCGATGTGTGAAAATGTTAATGAAGGGAATTATAATCTACGAGAATTCCACTATTAAAATGTAGTTCACGTCTGCGGCTCCTGCTTACACACGGCCGCCGTACATCAATCCTTCCCGCACGCTGCTAATAATAGACGTAATTGCCTCTCCCTGTCTAGCTACCTTCGCCCTAGCAATTCGGAGATTTGCTACAACTGTTATTGTAGAAATTATTTTCATGCTATTAACTTTGAGTTTTATTATACGTGTTCTTAAAAGAAAATAAATGCAGAGAGATTGTACGTGTCTATCGGGTCCCCGATGAAAGTATTTTTAAAAATATAACGCGATGACAAAAAGCACTGAAGTAGGGTGATATAATGGTCCCTCTCCTTATTGAAACCTAAATTAGATTCGGCATTGTACACGTGCATAAAGGGGTTTCTTTCTCCTCATGGAGAAAATTTCTTCTCTGACAATGGCGGCACATTGCCTGTTGCAAAACTGGAGGGGGAGATGGTCAACACTGCTCCTCCCTCCTCACAGAGAGTCCTCCCGCTTCACTGTGGGTCCTCCCTCTTCACGGTTGGTCCTCCCTCTTCACAGGCAGTCCTCCCTCCTCACTTCGGGTGTCCGGCAGGCCCCAGGAGCATCGCTCTTGGGTGAATCCAGGAGTGCTTTCCTGGGGCCACGCGGCTGCCGCTGCGGTGCTCCTCCCCAACCCGCCTGCTCCTCCGGTGCCACAGCTGCGCACGGCAGGCTGCCCGGGCTTGAGCTTGGGGCAGAGCCTCGCTCCCAGGCCTGGGGCCTGACAGGCATCGGGCCAATCAGAAATCAAGTGGGATGTAAGAACTAGCCAACAAGGGAAGTAAGACCCAGGGGGCAGCCTAGGTGAAACTGGGGGCCCTTTCTCTGGGGAGCGACCCTTACGGTGCACCACGGAAGTGTCCCCAGCAGGCCCCCGGCAGTAGGTCCCTCCAGACTCTTCTCCAGGAACGTGGCATGGACCCAGGGCTGCCGGTCACCTCTTCAGGTGGCTGGCCTGACACGTGCCAGTGGCTCACCATGTGGCGTGGACCAGGACCGAGGCCGTGTGCAGAGAGGGAAGAGATAGGAGAGTCTGGATGGCCATCCAGCCCCGACCCAGGTTCTGCATGAAGTCTCCGCCCCGCGGGACTGGCCTGTACCCACAAAACTGCCCTCTGCCTCCTTGGACGAGCCTGAGTGGCCAAAGGATCAGAACACAGCAGCCTACTGCAGGATGAGCCCAGGACACTTTAAAATATCTGGCCCAGAAGAAGAGTATTGGTATTGCCAGCCACTATCCACCCATGCACCCACTCACCCCTCCACCTCACCTCTACACACCCATCACCCACGCACCCACTCACCCATCACCCACTCGCCTACTCATCAGTCCATGCATCCACCCGTTACTCACCAACCCACCCACTCATCCATCCACCCACCCCACTCGTCCTTCTACCTACACACCCACTCACCCACCCACCCACACACTCATCCAGCCAAGAGACCTGCCATGTGCCAGGCCCTGGGCCACAGCAGCTGACAAATCGGCTATGCAACCTGCCTTCATGAAGCTTTCTAAAGAAGGCTAATTGGAAATAAAATACAGCAAAATACTAAAATAAGTGCCTGAAAGCAAGCTATGATAAGAGTATTCTAAAAGAAAAGCCACAGTGCGGGGAGGGATTGTGATAACAGGGTGCTACTTAGTCTGGGGGTTGAGATGCAAGTTGAGGCTTAGTAAGAGCAGGTGAGGAAGGAGGGTGAGTGCTCCGCCCCGAGAACTAACTGCCCGGACCTTTGGAACTCAAAGGTTCCAACCAGGCTGGAAAGTGGTGGATGGGAGGGTGGGCAGAAGTTGGGGGTCACGCAGGTCTCAGAAACTGGCTCATAGCCGGGCGTGGTGGGCACGCTTGTCATCCCAGCATTCGGGGTGGAGGAGACAGGAGGATCGTGGTTCACGGACAGCCTCAGCTACTGAGTGAGGGCCTTTGCAACTCAGTGAGACCCTGTTTCAAAAATAAAGAATAGGAGCCGGGCGTAGTGGCGCACACTTGTCATCCCCGCACTTGGGAGGCCGAGATAGGAGGATCGCACAGGTTCAAAGCCAGCCTCAGCTACTGAGTGAGGCTCTCAGCAATTTAGTGAGACCCTGTTTCCAAATAAAATATAAAATAGGTCTGGGAGTATAGCCCAGAGGTAGAAAAGCCCCTGGGTTCCATCCCCAGTGCCAAAAAGAAAAGAAAAAAGAAAAGAAAGAAACTGGCTCATCGATTTTCTAAGAGCAGAGGATGAAGCTGGGAAAGATTCCAGAACGCAGGTCCCCTCGCCAGCCCCACGCACCTCACACTCTCTCCGGAAGGCACATGTGCACAACCTTCCTGAGGGGGATAAACTGGCTGGAGGCAGTACTTAGCCCCACCACCCACACACTGCAGAGGTCCTGGTGACTGCTCCCAGTGTCCAAGCAGAGTCCCAAGGAGGAGCCATCAGAAAGGTCTCCATGGGGCAGCCTCAGAGGTGGCCCTAAGACTAGGGTCTGAGCCAGGCGTGGTGGCGCACACGTGTAACCCCAGCATTCGTGAGGCTGAGACGGGAGGATCGCAGTTCGCGGCCAGCCTTTGCAAGTCAGTGAGACCCTGTTTCAAAATAAAGAATAAAAAAATAGGGCTGGGGGTGTAGCTTAGAGGTAGAATGCCCCTCAGTACTTAAATAAATAAATAAATAAATAAATAAATAAATAAATAAATAAATACTAGTGTCTGGGAAGCCGGGCATGGCGGCACACACCTGTGGTACCACTACTTGGGAGGCTAAGATAGGAAGATCACAGGTTCAAGGCCAGTCTTGGTAACTAGCAAGGCCCTCAGCAACTTAGCGAAACCCTGTTTCAAAATGAAAAACAGTCAGCCGGGCGTGGTGGCGCACGCTTGTAATCCCTGCGCTTGGGAGGCGGAGACAGGAGGATCACGCAGGTTCGAAGCCAGCCGCGCGCGCTGGCTTAGGAGACTCTGTTTCCAAATTTAAAAATATAAAATAGGTCGCCGGGCGTGGTGGCACACGCTTGTAATCCCCGCGCTTGGGAGGCAGAGACAGGAGGATCGCGCAGGTTCGAAGCCAGCCGCGCGCGCTGGCTTAGGAGACCCTGTTTCCAAATCAAAATGTAAAAATAGGTCTGGGAGTGTAGCCCGGAGGTAGAAGGGCTTCCAGGAACCCCAGTACCACCAAAAAATTAAAAATTAAAAAAAAAATGAAAAGCAGTCAGGCATGGTGGTGCATGCCTGTAATCCTAGTATTTGGGAGGCTGAGGCAGGAGGAGGATCGCAGGTTCAAGGCCAGCCTCAGCAACTTCACAAGGCCCTCTGCAACTTAGTGAGACCCTGTTTCAAAATAAACAATAAAACAGGGCTGGGAGTGTAGCTCAGAAGCAGAATGTCCCTGGGTTCAACTCAGTACCACAAAAGATGAAGGAGGAAAAGGAAGAGGAGGAGGGGAGGGAGGGCGAGGAGGAGGGGAGGAAAAGGAGTAGGAGGAGGGGGAGGAGAAGGAACCAGAGGAGCAGAGGGGAGGAGCAGAAGAGGAGGAGGGGAGGAGGAGGAGGACAAGGAAGAAGAAAGGAAAAGAAAATAGGGCTGGGGGTATAGCTCAGAGGTAGAAAGCACCTGGATTCAATCCTCGATATCACAGAAGAAAAAGATTAGGGTCTGTCAGCAGTAAAGCGAGCCTGGGCTGCTGAGGCAGGGGCCGCTTCTGAGACTGAAGGGTCATCAGTTTGAGAATGCCCTCATAGCGAGGCCTCCTCTCCAGCTTTCCGCAGTCAGGGCCGCTGCACAGACAGCCTAGTGCAGGTTTCTGTAGAGTGACCGGGAAGAGAGTCTGAAAGCCATCTTAGGATGCGTGGCTTCCTGGCTGTCTAGATTGACCGTGACCCAGGCCAGGCCGCCTGTGACTGAGGAGGGAGGTCGCTCAATCAGGAGAGGAGAGCTTGGGGCACTTGGGAAGTGAACAGGGCTCCTGAGAATGACACGGCAGACAGAAAGGCTCTGCCCTGGCCTGCCTCCCAGCAATGGCCAGAGGTGGCCAGCAGCCAGGGGGAGGCCAGGCTGCCTAGAAACGGCCTGGGGCACTGTCGCCTCCAGCCAGACTCCCCGGTGCAGCTCTGGGGGCTCCTGGCCAGTCCAGACACTGACCATCTGCATGCGCACTGGAGGATGCTCTGGGGGTTATGGTACCGCTGGGTGGAGAAGCAGCCTGTGCTGCAGGGAGAAAACCCCACAAAAATGAAGACGCCCGGGCTTCTGCTGGGTGTCACGGCACACACTTGTAATCCCAGTTTTTGGAAGGCTGAGACAGGAGGATCACAGATTTGAGGCCAGCCTCAGCAACTTAGCAAAACTGTTCCAAAATGAATGATACTAACAATAATAATAATCATATTCAAAGGGCTGAGAGTGTAGCGCAGAGGTAAAAGGCTCCTGGGTTCAATCCCAGTAACAAACAAACCAAAAAAAGCCCTAACTTCCAACACTGCAACCATCAAACTGGTTAAGTGTTTAAAACAAGGAAATGTGTTTATTATGTAATGCAATAAAAATATATTGTGCATTAAATGCATTAAGTGTAAAACTATATATTATACATTAATATAATGAAAAACTAGCATACAAAATTGCACAGCATCAGAACTGGGCTGCGTAAAAGTATGCAGATAAAAGTGTAGAAATTGGTGAGATGTAGGGCAATTGCCATCGTTTTCATCTTCTGAACTTTTCAACTCGTCTTCAAGGCACACGTGTTTCTATTAGACACGGCCACATCCTCTGTTGGAAATTCTGAAATCCCAGACGCTTGTAGAATCCAGAGGTTTGCTCCCTTAATTAAATCTGATGCTTGAGGATCGCAAGATTTAACGTCTCCTGGGGTTCACTCCCACGTTTCACTGGGGAAATGCCAACATGTCTGCCTACCGGGTGCTGTTCCCAAAGCCGCTGGGCTGTAGAAGCCCAAGTCGGGCAACGGCAGCACATGCCTGTCGTCCCAGTACCTGGGAGGCTGAGACTGAAGGATCATCAGTTGAGGATGGCCTCGGAAACATAGCGAGGCCCTCTTCAACTTAAGGAGACGCTGTTTTGTTTTTTCTTAAAGGCCTGGGGTTGGGGGGTAACTCAGAGGTAAAATTCCCAGTACCACACACACACAGACACCCAAAAAATTCTAAATTCTGAAACACAGCTGACCCCGAGGGTCTCGGGTAAGGGAGCCACACACTCTGGGCTGCCCGAGGCTTTGGGCTCATCCTGTGCACGCTGTGCCTTGCTGGGTGACCCAGGAGAATGTCTGTCTCCGGGACTTGATGTCCTGGTGTGCCCCGCACAGGACACAGAGCTTTAAGTCTCTCGTGGTCTGTGATTCTCGATGAAGCTGCGATGCAGTCTGAAGGGGACCCACCCTTCATCCCACCCGCCACCATGCCTCTTTGAAGCGCCCTGGCTGCCCAGAAAGGGGCCCTGGAAGGGAAGAGAGGACTCTGGATGCCTGGTGGTTGCAGAAAGGGAATTTTCCATTAGTAGAGACAGCACCTGCCCTTGACCCCGTCCCAACTTGTAGACCCCAGAGGGGCGTGCCCAAGCCCTGCTGAAAGGGACACACAGGTGTCCTTGCTGGCGCCGCTAACAAGACCATCAGCAAGGCATGCTGGGAGGCCTCAGAAAACTGCACCGCAGAGGCCCCTCGGAGGGTGCTGCTCCCTGGTGGGAAAGCAGGAAAGGCCCTAAGGACCCGGGGCCAGGAGCAGGTGGTGGGAGGGCGCAGCCAGCTCCTGTTTGTCCCACAATCCCAAGCACTAAGACACACCCCCTCTTTCATGTGCACTTAGGGAGCTGAGCCCTGATCAGCCTGGTGAACAAGGAAGGCACAGAGAAAGCGTCCCCCACACCAGGGGTCCCCAACTTCACGACCACCATCCCCACAGCCTTGTGATTTTTAATTTTCTTCTAATTTTGGGATTGTGGCGGCGTTCTAAGAACCCCTGTAAGTGTTTTAGGGAGATGGTAATGGTCCTACACTAAAATAATTCAACCAACACTATAATTTTAGTACCACCATCAAAATGAAATAATGGCTGTTTACTGTGTTACACCTTTCAAATGACCTTCATTTGAATACAAATTGTGGCTTGAAATTCTAAAAGCTGCTCAGTTCCAGAAGGCTGAGAAACCCCAGGAGCGCAGGGAGGGCTGCTCTTCCCAGGGCGGCCTCCTCAAAACCATAGTTAAAATGGATCTCTTTCTCCCGAGCTGCTGGAGACCCATTTAGCTCCTGGATACAGAACTGAATGGGCCTGGCCCGGCTGAGTGGGCCCAGGAGCTGGAGGAGGCCTCGGCCTCCCACGGAGCAGGTGAGGGAACGTCACCTGGGAAGCTCCATCTATCCCAAAGACTGGAGCCGCAGGCAGAGCTCAGAAAACACCCTCCCAGGGGCGCAGGGACACTAGCCTGTCTCCCTCCGCCTTCATATAGAAACCCTCCGAGCACCCTGAACTCATCCGCTTTATCCCTCTGGGTCTGCTCAGACCCCTACCCTCTCAGGCGCCAGAGGACAGAGCCCCCAGGCACGTCTGTTGCTCATCAATACGCGGCGCCTCCAGTGCGGCCTGAGCGGCTTCCGGGGCACAGGGACCCCCAGGCTAGGGTTGGGGTGCTCCCTACACCTGGCTGGACACCCAGATTCAAAGTGTATCTCACTCGCTGTGGCCCGAACACTCAGCCCCCAATTTTAAAGGTCTGTGGGATTGAAATTTCACCTCTAGAAGCTTCCGAGATTCACCAGCAAGGTAAATCCTTCCTGTCTAAAATATGCTCTAATGATTCCTGACTTTTGTTTATAGCCAAATGAAAACTATTTAAGAACTCGGGCCTGGCCGTTTTCACAAACGTGACTTAGGGCAAGTGCTTTGTCTCCGTGAGCCTTGGTCTCTACATCTGTGAGGCAGTAATAATGATAATAACCTACCTGGTAGGCTGTCACGAAAAGAAAATGATACCATATACACTAAAAAACAAAACAAAACAAAAAAAAACTCAGCCTGGTGCTCGCCACAGCATAAACCAGTTTGCGGCGTGTCAGTAGAAACGCATGGGTGTGCTAGACTCGCCATCCGCACACACCCGCTCCTACACCCTGCGGCCCAGCTTGTCCTCGGGGTTCTCCACAGCGGGGACCCCAACAGCAGGCCCCACCCACACTGCCTTCTCTCCTAGCCAGCGCGTGCCCCCGCTTGCCATTCGCCCGGCTTCGGTCTGGAATATTCTCCTCCCTCCCCTCTGCTGCACTTAGCCCATTCATCCTTAGGAGAGTCCTGCATCCCAGAAAGGCCGCAGGTCCCGCCCGGCCTGCGCTGCTCTTCTCCTGGGAAAAGCAAGGCCAGGCCAGTGAGGGTGCGCTGCTGCTGCCCAGGGACTCTGCTGGCTCTTAGTTTGTGCCGAAGCTTTCAGGGTCCACTCTTAAGGGGCGCCTGAGCCCCTCAAGGTCGAGGATAATGCCTGTCCCTCTCCTTTTCCCAAAGCTCACAAGTGTGTGGCGGGTGGGGCCTGTGGCATTGGCCAGGAGGCTGGGACAGCTTCCCGCTGTGCCCCGCCAGCAGTATGATAGGATGCCCTTCATCTCTGCCGGTTGAGTCCTCCCCTTGCCCGCAGAGTCCTCCCCTAGGAAGCAGAGGCGGGGCCTCCTTTACAGGAGCCAAGAGCATGGTGATCCCATGAGCATGCGAGCTGGCAGGGTGATCTGTCGAAAATTAAACTCGTATTTTGTAGACTCATCATAAATGAAAGAGAGGTATCTCCTCTCTCCCCGGAGGATGGTAGGGACTTTTACTTATTCCAACAAATATGCGGATGAAAAAATGACTTTTTCTATAACCGGTCACCCCCACCGGGGAGGAAAATAACTTCCCCGTATTTCTGGGCTGGAAGGCGTCAGGGCCTTTCCCTCAGGGACATCCCTTGGCAGAGGCCGTGCGTTTCCAAGGGCTCCAGAGAAAGGGTGAGAGTTCAGGGCTTGGTCGAGGAGGAGAGCAGCCTGTGCTGGGGCCGCTGGCTCCCCCGTGGTCTGCAGAAGGCGCAGGGGAGGGTCTCGGGAGGCTGGGGCATCTGGGACCAGAGCTTGGTCAGATGCCGCAATGCCTAGGGGCAGAACCTCAGAGACCGCGGAGGCCCGGGACAGATGTTTTGGGGCTGACCAAAACTCATGGTGGGCCTGCTTGGCAAGGCACAGACCTCCCCCACGGACCCCCACAGGGACCGCCCAACCCTGAATGGCCTCTGCTGGCCTGGGCAGAGCTGCACAAGCAAAATTCTCATGAAGAGAAGGAGCTGTCCCCCCAAAGGGGGTCCTCTGGACTCCGCCCCGGGGCTCCCATCCAGCCTGCAGGGGAGCCCCAAGAACTCCTGATCTGGGACCAACCTCTAATGGTGGCAGATGGGGCCTTGAACTGGATTTAATTAGATTTCAACAAAGAAATGTAATCTTCCCTGAACTCCTAGTGTCTTGGAGCAATTCCAGCCTGACATTTAGGGGGATTCTCTGAGATGATTAATTCATATCTGCCTCACCAGCCAAGCACAATTCCTGGACTCGGAGACAACTGATGTTTCCTTTTTTGAGATAATGACCAGAGAACCATCCGAGAACTGGGGCAGAGAGGAAAGTGAAATCTCTCCAGAGTCCCTGCTGCCCTAAGGGGTCCCAGGGAAGGACAAGACGCACAGAAAATCATCCTAGGAAATGTTTCCAAACTTGGGGAGAGATAGACACTGAGCAGGAGAAAGAATGTTCAAGAAAAAAAAAGCTGGGAGCCAGGCCTGGAGGTGAGCACCTGTGATCCTAATACATGGGACTGATACAGGAGGATTGCAGGTTCGAGACCAGCCTCAACAACTTAGTGAAACCTTCAGTAACTTAGACCTGTTTCAAAATAAACAAAAATAAAAATAAAATAAGAGGAATTGGGAGCCGGGTGTGGTGGCCACGCTTGTAATCCCAGCGTTTGGGAGGCTGAGACAGGAGGATCGCACAGGTTCGAAGCCAGCCTCAGCTACTTAGTGAGGCTCTCAGCAACTTAGTGAGACCCTGTTTCCAAATAGGGTATAAAATAGGTCTGGGAGTGTAGCGGAGGTAGAAAGCCTCTGGGTTCCACCCCCCAGTACCACAAAAAAAGGAATTGGAGTATACTCAGAACTGGAATGCTCCTAGGTCCAATCCACCCAGTATCCACCCCTCCCCCCCCAAATAAAGGGCTAGGCATAAGAAAGTGGAGATTCTATTATAAATGAGTGAAGAAGTCTGCCGCGCGTGTGTGTGTGTGTGTGTGTGTGTGTGTGTGTGTGTGTCTACCTCTGAGCTATACCCCAAGCCCTATTTTATTTTATTTTATTTTTATTTTTATCTTTTGGTGGTACTGGGGATGGAACCCTTCCAGGCTACACTCCCAGACCTATTTTTATATTTTATTTGGAAACAGGGTCTCTTAAACCAGCGCAGCTGGCTTTGAACCTGTGCCATCCTCCTGTCTCCGCCTCCCAAGCACGGGGATTCCAAGCGTGCGCCACCACACCCAGCTTTATTTTTTATTTTGAAACAAGGTCTTGCTAAGTTCCTGAGGCTGTCCTCGAACCTGCGGTCTTCCTGTCTCAACCTCCCAAGTGTTGGGATTAAAGGCAGGTATCGCCACGCCCACTGAGCCCTGCAGCTTTTCCAGTGCAAAATGAGTAGCTCGTCTTTCCCGTTGCTGGGTCTTAGGTAGGTGGCTGCGGCTCTCAGGGGAGGATTCTTCGCAAACAAACAGGCTTTAGGTGGCTCTCCACCCACGGGAAATCCACATGGGGACATCCTCCAGCGCGCCATGGCTCAGACTCTGTCCCTGGTGCTGCTGCAAACCGAACGGCAAAGCCTAGCTCTTTTTTGCCAAGCTTAAGCCTCCTGAACCCGGTTCCAAAGTACCAGGAAAACGCAGCGCCGACGCACACACAGTCCTCCTGGTCACGCAAACATGCGCGACCCTCTGGGCGCCCTCCCACCCTTGGACCCATCAGAACTAGAACAGAGGGACAGGGAAAGCCCTTCACTTCCAGACCGAACCAAACACATCAAAAATTCACATCCATCCCTCAGCTTGCTTAAGAAGAATTGCTTGTCTACAATTGCAGGCCACCACGCTGTGTGCCACCCCATTTAGAGTTTATTTTACATTAAATCTCCAAGCCCGAGACCCTCCTGTTGGTCTGCATAAAGCAGAGTTATTGGTCCAAGTGTTTTTAAAAATAGATGCAACTCCAGGCCCCAAGAAACTGAAGGGATATTATGGGAATACCCAGCCATATTGTTTTGTTACCATATGAAAAATTGGATTCTTCGACTCCAATTTTCCCCTCCTGCCCCTGGGCTCCTCCCTCTCCTTGTTCCTCACCTGGGAGGCTGTGGCGGCTCCTGGCATCAGAACAATATATATTGCAAAGTAGAACAGCCCACGCCAAGCTCCAGGGTCTCAGGCTACAGTGCAGAGGGCCCTAGTGAGCTCCGCCCGAGCTTCCCGCAGACGTGGGCAGTTTACCATCTAGGCCAAATTTCACGTGAGACCCCCATGGCTCAAGCTAGATTTGAGGACCCCATTTCCCCACAGGCCTCCCACAATAGAGGGAATTTCTCTGGGCACTGGGATTTGGAGCCACTAAACGTCCTACCAGATGGATGTCCTGGATATAACACCACTAGTCCTTGATTTGAACACCCCTGGACACTGTAGTAAGGACAGGTGGCCCCCGTTATCCTGAAAGAGGCCGCCATGGTCCAGATGAGCTCTGAGCACTGGATATCACTTATGACGACCAATAAAGAAGGTGTCCTCTGGTCCATGAGGAAACCAAAGAGGTTAGGAAGCGTGTCAGAACAAATCAGAACATGAGCTGGCTAACCTGTTTCTAGGTAGCATCCGAAAGAACCAAACCTGAATCTCAAAGAGACAGTACCAGCCAGGCACGGTGGCACAAGCCTGGAATCCCAGTACTTGGGAGGCTGAGACAGGAGGATTCCAGGTTCAAGACCGGTCCTAGCAATGTAGCACGACTCTCAGCAACCCAGTGAGACTCTGCTTCAAAACAAAAAATAAAAAGGGCTGTGGATGTAGCTTGGAGGCAGATGGCCCAGGGCTCAATCCCCAGCACCACAGACATACACACAAACAGAGGCATGTCCGATGTCAAGAGCAAATTAGAATAGATCCGGCCATTCCCGTTTCAGAACTCTGAATCTCAGGCACCCCCACGCCCACTGTGGCACCGTCCGTAACAGCCAAGATGTGGCAGCAACCTAACCGCCCACCCTCAGAGGAGCCAATACAGGAAACCTGGCACAATCGTACACTGGAACAGTATCCACCTTAAAAAGGAAGGAATCCGCCGGGCGTGGTGGCGCACGCTTGTAATCCCCGGGCTTGGGAGGCGGAGACAGGAGCCAGCCTTGCTGGCTTAAGAGACTCTGTTTCCACATAAAAATGTTAAAAAATAGGTCTGGGAGTGTAGCCCGTGGGAGTGTATACCGGAGGTAGAAGGGCTTCCAGGAACCCCAGTACCACCAAAAAAAAAAAAAAAAAGGAAGGAATCCTGCCTCCGTGGCAATGGGAGTGGACCTTGAGGACATTGGACCAAGTGAAATCAGCCAGACCCGAGAGGAGAAATCCTGCAGGATCCACTTAGATGAAGCCCGGAAAAACAGTCAAAGTCACAGAAGCAAGGAATCAGAACGGGGTCGCCAGAGGCGAGGGAGGGGAAGGGGGAGGGGCTAGTCACTGTGCATAAAATTTCAATTACACGAGAAGAATTAGTTCTGGAGACCCGTGCACCAAAGGAGAACAGTGCTGTGTTGTACACGTAAAACCCTTTTAAGGGGATAGATCTCCATGATAAGTGCCCTTCCCTAAATAAGGATTACGACAAAACAAATTAGGCCCAGGCTGGGTTTGGAATCAGAGAATGAAGCCCACGCCATCCCACCTCAGCCCAGAGGCTTAGGCAGAATTCAGCCTTGGCCCCTTAGCTGACTTTTCCCTGGGCAGTAGCCAGCTCCCCATGCAGCCAGGCAGGACTTCCCTCTCGTGTTTCCCTTGGTAGCTAAGCTCACTGAGGGCAGGGTCCACGCACCTTGATGTCCACAAGAGCAGCCTGGCACACTGAGGGCAACCACAAAAGCAGAGGGGATGGATAAGTCTCAGTAAACATCAGTGCACAAAAGTGCTTACTAAACATAATCCTTTCCCCAGACACACAAAAATTAAAATCCGAACACTTGTCGAACATCAAATCAATATTAATTAATTTCAATGACCTGGTGTGCCATAAGGGTATACACAGAGCCGGGCCCATGCCTGTAATCTCAAGTTTGAGGCTAGTCCTCACCACTTAGCCAGCCCTTACAAATTCCAGTAAAAATAAAAAAAGCAGTACCCACGGGACTTCCCTGAAGTTACATATTTGTCTCCCCTGCAGCCTACTTGTGCTTACAATCATGAGCGAATAAAGACTTAAATCACCAGAAAATAAATAGGCATGGAAACCGAGTTCCCTCCCCACTGGAGGCTGAGGACACTCACCTCTTGCTCTGCACCAGAACCTGCCTGCTTCAGCAAACCTTCTCACTGTGCGCCTCCCGGCAGGGAGGAGGCAAAGGAGACCTCAGGCCAAGATCCCCTCCAGAGCTGCCAATCCCGCCTCCGGCCTTCCTCCCTACCCACAGCGCTTTGATTACCTTTTTATAAGTATAGTGCCACAAAGAAGAAATGTCAACCCCCCAGGGAAAGAGGCGCCGCTATAAATACACCCACGGGTCCTCGTTGAGAGTAAGTCTTGGAGGGCAGAAAGGGCCTACTGTGCGCTCTTCTTCTTTGGTGACCTTCGAACCTCTCCACCTCTGTTTGGCTCTCGCTGCCCATCCGAGGGCCCAAGTGACAGAGGCTCGCAGAGCTGTCCCTAAGAAGCCCGGCCGTGGCACACTCTGCACAGACTTTCCGCCTCCTGCTCAGAGGCCATGAAGCGTACAAGGAGGCCGCCCCTGGCAGGAGCAGCTGGCACCTGCCCTGACACCTGCCTCGGCACCTCTCTCCCGGGGGTCATCTGTTTTGTAGCCAGATGAAAGAACAGCGGCTGAAGAGCCAGGGCTGATGGCAGCCGGCGCCAAGTCACACCCGGGTTAGCACTGATAATAGCGTCGCTGAGACCCTGCAGCGGCCGCAGACCAGCCCTGCCTCTCCAGAGAGCCCTGATCTTTTCTCCTTCAGAGAGCAGGGATCACCCTGATTACTTACCTGACGGTGGAGGATGGTCACGGGGGCTGCCGTCCCCCGCCCCGCACCAATTCTGCACTAACATAGTGAAGACTTGTGAATCATTAAGTGTCTTTTAATAAAGGGCCTGTCTGTGGATCCATTCTCCAGTTAGAGACTTACCAGGAAGGAGCTTTTGCCACTGAGCAGCTTAAGAGACACTGTAAAATCAGGAGTAAGGGGAGGGTCGTTAAAAAAAAAAAGGAGCTTGCATCGATGTGTCTGCAAACTGGGAGGGAGATTACGATCTCGGAATTTCTATTTTCTACTTATTCTTAGCCCTCGCTAAAGTCATCGCAGGATGACACGGATCCAATCACATCATCTGGTATTCGGTTACCTTTTTATGAGTGTAGCTCCACAGAAGAAGAAATTTCAACACTCCAGCTAAAGAGGCGCCATAAATACACCCACTCGCAGACACCCACACACCAGTCCTCATGAGAGTATGTCTGGAGGACAGAAAGGGCCCACTGTGCGCTCTTCTTCTTCTGAAACCCTCCTGTGCATCATCTTTTATGGCCTTTGAATTTTTCCCACCTCTACTTGGATGCAAGAGAGTCAGCCAGAGAGAGAGAGAGAGAGAGACAGAGAGAGAGAGATGACAGAGAGAGACAGAGATGACAGAGAGAGAGAGAAGGGGAGGGGAGGGGAGGGGAAGAGAGAGAGAGATATGACAGAGAGAGACAGAGACAGAGATGACAGAGAGAGAGAGAGAGAAGGGGAGAGGAGAGAGAGAGAGAGAGAGAGAGAGAAGAGGAGGGGAGGGGAGGGGAGGGGAGGGGAGGGGAGGGGAGGGGAGGGGAGGGAGAAAAGAGAGAGAGAGCGCGCATCAGCCTTGGAAAGAAGCAAGGCTTCCAGAGGAAGGGAGGCCGGGTCAGAGAGCCTCCCTGGACACTGAGCCAGAAGGGAAGCGAGAGCAGAGTCATGGGGTGGGAAGAAGATGGAAACCCAGCCAGCCAGGTCCCTGCAGATGCTGCTGAGGGCCCGCCAGGCCCAGCCATGCGCAGGGGACGGCAGGCTCTTCTGCTCAGAGGCCCCTGGGGCCTGGAAGTGTTCAGAGTTGCTGAATCCTTTGGGCCTTGTGGCAGGTACCGGGCCGGCCCCATGGCATTGGCCACAGGCCTTGGGGTGACCCTCCGAGCCGAGTGTCCCCAGCTTGGTGGGAACTTCGTGGCCTCCACCCGGCCTCCGCTCCCGCCTCGTCCCCCTCCCTGCCCCAGGACTCTGCTCCTGGAAGGCCATGTGCGCCGACACACACGGAGAGGGCGAGCAGTATCGAGCAGAAAAGGCAAGGCTTACAAATGCGGAGGAGCAAATGCGTGAAGTGGGTGCGCGTGAGCCAGAGGCACGGGAGGAAACCGAGGGGACGCAGCAGCGGACAGTGGAAAGGTCTCGTTCCCCGTGTCCCTACCTTTACGGTAGGTTATATTTTTAGAACAAAATCAAATAAGTTCATAATTTAAAGCAATCGGCCGGGCGTGGTGGCGCACTCATAATCCCCGCGCTTCGGAGGTGGAGACAGGACGATCGCGCAGGTTCGAAGCCAGCCACGCTGGCTTAAGAGACCCTGTTTCCAAATAAAAATATAAAATAGGCCTGGGAGTGTAGCCCGGAGGTAGAAGGGCTTCCAGGAACCCCAGTACCACCAAATAAATAAATAAATAAATAAAGCAATAGTACAGAGATGGAGAATGTATCAGTGGGTGAATGGGATAGAGCCCGTGGGAGGGGCTGGGGCTGGCCACCAGGGGACAGGACAACACCTGTGGCCACGGAGCAGTTTCATGTCCTGACTGTGGCGCTGGACACAGGATCCTCCACGCGACAGGAGGTGACGCAGAGGGGCTTACGTGTGTTGCATCAGTGCGCTGGTCAGGACACCGCACTCCAGTTACACAGAGGGGACCACTGGGGAAACTGGGAGGAGGGTCCACAGGACCTCGGGGTGGCCTTCAACACTTCCTGTCATTCTGCGATGGCCTCTAAAGGGAGGCCGAGACTGGGGAGCGCAGTTCCCGGCCCGCCTCAGCTACTAAGCAAGGCCCTCTGCAATTCAGTGAGACCCTGTTTCAAAATAAAGAATAAAAAATAGGGCTGAGCCAGGCAGTGGCACACGCTTGTAATCCCCGCACTTGGGAGGCAGAGACAGGAGGATCGTGCAGGTTGAAGCCAGTCTCGCTAGCTTAAGAGACCCTGTTTCCAAATAAAATATAAAATAGGTCCGGGAATGCAGCCCGGTGTTAGAAGGGTTCCATCCCCAGTCCCACCAAAAAAAAAAAAAAAAAAAAAAATATATATATATATATATATATATATATATATATATATATATATATGGCTGGAGTGTAGCTCAGAGAGAAGAATGCCCCTGGGTTCCATCCCCAGTACTGCTAATAAATACATAAATAAGACTTGAAATTGGCCTAATTATGGTCTTCACGTGATGCTGAGCCACGTGGATGACCTGTGAGCCTAGACTGGCCATGAGGGCCTGACCCCACCCAAGAGCTGTGTTGTGAACACTGGGGGCGCACGCTCCTCATTTCTGTTGGCCCTCAAAGAAACCCCACAGGTAGGCGCCCTATGTTCAAGGCTGCAATCCAAAATCTGTCTCCTGGTGCCCAGAGGTCACTGTCCCGCTCACAGCTCCCAAGCAGGCAGGACTGTCCTCGCTTCCGAGGGAGGAGCCTGAGCAGGTGACAGGGCAAGGGACAGCATGGTGACTGGAGCCCAGGGTACCTCCCCGGCCCGGCCCGGCCTGCTGCGCCCCGGCCACAGCCCTGGGAGAAGACCCCGCCTACGCTTACCCCGCGGCCCCCCACCCGGGCTTCTCCACGCTCATTCACACTCCGTAGCTCCCAGCACCCGTCACATCTGGATTCTGTCCTGTTCGCACGTTCTGCTCCCTTTGCCCGGCTTGCTCTTCCGTGCATTCTGCTTCCTCATTATCCCCCAAACGCACATGCGCACTCCATATATCTGCCACCAGGGCACGTCCAGTTCGTCCTCCAGGCCTTTTATTTTTATTTATTTTTATTTTTAATTTTTTTGGTGGTACCGGGGATTGAACTCAGGAACGTTCTACCTCCAAGCCACAGCCCAGGCCTATTTTGGTTTTTATTTGGAAACAGAGTGTCCTAAGATGCTGAGGCTTGCTTTGACCTGCGATCCTCCCTTCTCAGCCTCCCAAGGCCTACACTTGAACAGCCCTTCCTCTGGAGTCCTCCCGGGCCCCCGGGGCTGGATTATATGCCCCAAGCAGGTGCCGGGTGACCCCCTGTGCTTGTGACGGGCACGGGCACTCCTGCTGCTTGCTCGTCTGCACCGCCCGACACGGTCTCCGGCACGCAGTAGGCACACAGTCAGCATCTGCCTACTGCGTGATTCCCCAATGAGGAAGGCGGTACGACCTCCCCAGGCCACGTCCCATGCGGGTCCATGATCTTTCTAACTCAATCAAGGACAGGATGAGGGCCGCCCTGCAGCCCTTCCTTCTGACCCTGCTCCAACTCAGACCGAGAGGGAGCCGGCCAGGACCCCGCGCTGGCTCTCCTGGGGAGATCGCGGCCGCTCTGGGTTCCCCAGAGCGGTTCCCGGGGCTCAGGAGGACCGGCTCCCCAGGGCGCCAGGCGCAGGGGCGCTGGCGGAATCCCAGGCTCCACGATCCAGGAGCAGGAGGAGAGGGCTCGGCGGCAAAGGGAGAGAACGGCGAGGGCTCCGGGCTCGGTTTGGCGATTTATCGATGTTCTGTGAGTTAATGCATTATTATTAGTTTGCATTTTTTAATGTGCCCTCTGGTTATTAACGGTGATATAATGCCATCTGAGAAAACCAGGGACCTCAGAAATATTTACATAGCAGCATAATTAAGACTAAAGCCGAGTCACCGCAGGAGCCTACTGATTTTTTTTTTCTGGGAAAGGAAAAAAATAGAACATTCTGATTGGAACCCCTGCCCTAAGCCCCCCGGCCCCTTAAATCGAGGCCAGGCAGAAGCCCCACACCGTACCTCCCCTGGGGCCTTCAGTGGAGGCAGCCGCCTGGGACAGGCCTTGGCCTCTGAGGATTCAGCCCAGACCTTCCAAGCCGGGCAGCCAGAGCTGGTGGGGAAGAGGACCCAAGGCAGGAATGCGCGGCTCCAACCCTCCACCCAGGACGCCTGGGGAGGCCTCTCCGACCCACCAGCAAAGCCCTCCCCAGGACCTCAGCCTCAGTCCTGGGCCAGGGCTGGCCCAGCAGCCACGCAGCCGACGGCAAAGGAGCACCTCTGTCTTTCCACCCACCCCTTCCCACATTCTCCCAGCCAGTGCCCTCTGGTTCTCCTTCAACCCAGAACCCCACTCTATCAGAAAACCTCAGGTGGAGTCCAACACGCTCCAACATGATTTTTCATGTGTCGCTTTAAAAAAAATTGTTTTTAAAGGAAATTTTTTTTTTTTTTTTTTTGGTGGTACTGGGGTTCCTGGAAGCCCTTCTACCTCCGGGCTACACTCCCAGACCTATTTTTACATTTTATATTTGGAAACAGGGTCTCCTAAGCCAGCGCGCGCGGCTGGCTTCGAACCTGCGCGATCCTCCTGTCTCTGCCTCCCAAGCGCGGGGATTACAAGCGTGCGCCACCACGCCCGGCCTAAAGGAAATGTTTTTAAAGGAGGCGGGAATCCACTAATGAATACGTGACTAAGTATATTGGTGTGAAGGAATATTATTCAGCCATAAAAAGTAATGAAGTTCTGTCACGTAGCACAGCACAGTGGACCTGGCAGAGTCCGCCAAGTGAAAGACCCCAGTCACAAAGGACAAAACCAGTACAATTCCATCCGCGTGAAACATCTGCAGGGGAAACACACCAAGTGACGTCTAGATGGATGCCATGTGCCTGGATCACTTCGAATCTCACTATGACGTATAAACTGCACCAAAAAAAAAGTATCTTTTAAAAATGTCTGGGAAAATCCGCTCCATAGAGGGGCAGTAGATTAGTGGTCACTCAGGGAAGGAGAGGATGAGAGGGTCGGGTGATGGCTACAAGCGGGAAGTTTGTTTCTCAGAGGGATGAAAAGTTCTATACTTGACTGGAGATGGACGCACACTTGTGTATATACAAGAAGCCACTGACTTGTACACTGAAAACAGGTGAATCTGACGCGATATGTATTACATTGCAACCTAAAACACTAAAAAAATGTGTTGCGAGCCAGGCGTGGTGGCGCACGCTTGTAATCCCCGCGCTTGGGAGGCTGAGACAGGAGGATCGCGCAGGTTCGAAGCCAGCCTCAGCTACTTAGTGAGGCTCTCAGCAACTTAGTGAGACCCTGTTTCCAAATAAAATATAAAATAGGTCTGGAGTGTAGCCCGAAGGTAGAAAGCCTCTGGGTTCCACCCCCAGTACCACCAAAAAAAAAAGTGTTGGGGGGAGAGTCCCGTTGCTCCTGGCAGGGTGGGTCTGCCTGCAGCAGGCGCCTGGCACATGCCTCCTGCCTGTCCCCCAAGGCTGCCGCTCCGCACCCCAGCCCCTCTCCCAAGCCTGCTCTTGACGTAGGCTGCTGCTGCTCCAAGCCCCAGAAAGATGCCGAGACTGGAAATCTACATTCCACAGGACACAAGCAGTAAGTCATGCCAGACACGCGGCATCGCCTTGCAAGAAATGTCATCCTGTTTGGCTTCTGAAAGGGTCTCTGCTATGCAGTTAATGCCGCATCCAGCCTCCATCACGGGCGATATGCAAATGCGGCTTTTGTCACAACCGGCACTAACTCTAATAACTCCCAAAGTGAAAATGTTCCCATAAAAACCACCATAAAAAGTCCCTTGTTTTATTGCCGGCTAAGTTTTCTTTACTTGTTGTCAGGACTTTCTTCTTGCTGCTGATTAGCCGAGAGGCGGCCCGTCATTTCTTTTCCTTTAGAGAAGCCCGGGCGCACAGTCGCCAACCCGGCCCCCCTCCATCTGGAGCCGCCTTGCTTCAGCCGCCTGGCTGCCCGCCCCCTCTGAGCCAGAGGGGCTTATAAACCACATTTACCTTCCCCGACGGCCGGTGGAAACACATTACCTCTGCTCTGTTGGCTGTACCACATGGTCAAGTGGGAATATAAAAATCAGCCTTATTTATAACGACGGAATGCCCCTGCTGCTCAGGCTGGAGCTGGCCACGCTGCCACCAAACACACATGCATTCACATAAGACACACAAATACGCACACAAGTATGTGCTTGGACTTGTGTGTACACACTTGCGTACACTCTGCAGGACAGAGCCCCAGCCCGGCTCTCTGAGTGGCTGCCTCGCGCTGACTCAGGAGAGAAACCTCCCTCTGTTTTGCCAGCACCCAGGCACCCAGGGAAGGAGGGGCTGGTAGACCTCCCAGACCAGACACTCTCTCTTGAAATCTCAACCTGCCATGCTGAGGTCCTTGGGCCAGGGTTTCAGACCCCTCCATCATGGGCCAAGACAGGCCCTGCCTTCACGGCAAAGGCAGAGAAATCTGCTCCCTCTTCTGGAGAGTCCCCGGCAGCATTGCACAAGCAAGGCACACGTACTACTTCTCCCAAGAGGCCCTGCGTGCCTCAAAGGGGCAAAGCAGAGGGTGTGCTGAGGGTTCTTACCAAAACTGCAAAGGAATAAATGAATCGTCCTTCCTATGGCGGCCACTAGTATGTGGGGCAGAGGAAGACGCAGCCTCCTTGCTGTGCCTGTGCAGAGCCCCTCTGTGGGCACCAGAGTGTGCCTTCTCCACGAGGGAGGGAGGCAGGTATCCTCTCCCACTCACCCCACCCCACCCAAACAACAGCGGTCTCAGATGAAATGCAGGACTAAAGTACAGTGCTTCCTCCAAGCTCTGTGATGTTTTCCAGATCCTTGCAGAAGGAGTGCCCAGAGAAGGAGCACACTGCACCTGCCCTGGGGACCCAGGACACTGCACCTGCCCAGACACCCAAGACGCTGCACCTGACCAGACACCCAGGACCTGCACCTGCCCAGACACCCAGGACGCTGCACCTGCACCCTGAGGAGTCAGGATGCTGCATCTGCCCAGACACCCAGGACCTGCACCTGCCCAACACCCAGGACGCTGCACCTGACCAGACACCCAGGACCTGCACCTGCCCAGACACCCAGGACCTGCACCTGCCCAGACACCCAGAACGCTGCACCTGCCCAGACACCCAGGATGCTGCACCTGCACCCTGAGGACCCAGGACGCTGCACCTGACCAGACACCCAAGACCTGCACCTGCCCAGACACCCAGGATGCTGCACCTGACCAGACACCCAAGACCTGCACCTGCCCAGACACCCAGGACCTGCACCTGCCCAGACACCCAGGACGCTGCACCTGCACCCTGAGGACCCAGGACGCTGCACCTGCCCAGACACCCAGGATGCTGCACCTGCACCCTGAGGACCCAGGACGCTGCACCTGACCAGACACCCAGGACCTGCACCTGCCCAGACACCCAGGACGCTGCACCTGCCCAGACACCCAGGACCTGCACCTGCACCCTGAGGAGCCAGGATGCTGCACCTGCACCCTGAGGACCCAGGATGCTACATCTGCACCCTGAGGACCCAGGACGCTGCACCTGCCCAGACACCCAGGACCTGCACCTGCACCCTGAGGACCCAGGATGCTGCACCTGCACCCTGAGGACCCAGGACACTGCATCTGCCCAGACACCCAGGACACTGCACCTGCCCAGACACCCAGGACCTGCACCTGCACCCTGAGGACCCAGGACGCTGCACCTGCACCCTGAGGACCCAGGATGCTACATCTTCCCAGACATCCAGGACGCTGCACCTGCATCCTGAGGACCCAGGACGCTGCACCTGCCCAGACACCCAGGACGCTGCACCTGCCCAGACACCCAGGACCTGCACTTGCCCAGACACCCAGGACGCTGTGCTCTACCAGGACACCTAGAACGTGCGCTCTATGCTCATAGCCTTGGGCTAGTCTCAGGTACTCCCAGGGATGGCACAGGCGCCTTAGCCTTTATGAGAACCCACCATCCTGTAGTACCCCATGGGAACACGACCGATGTGCAGAGGACCCGGACCCTCTTTCTCACGGTCACGGCCAGCACTTGCCGGGCTGGGGACCACAGCCTGCTGAATCAGGGCTGGGAAGGGGGCCACGGTGAGCAGGCCAGCTCAGAGCAGGCACCGCAAGACCCGTCTCCTCCCTCCAGCCCTTCATTTACGTGGGGTTTTAAAGGTCATTGTTCTCCGGCAGTGGAAACATACTACATGACACTTCTGAAGCGGACGCTCCTTTTAGAGGCATTTAATCGGAGAACAGCCGCCCCCTGAAGAAAAGGGTTTATAGGTCACTGCTCAGATGGCCTACAAATCAGGCCGGCTTCTGCCCAGGGTGCAGGAGGAAGGAAGGAGGGAGGGCGGGCGGGGAGGGGAGGGTGGGGCCACGCGGAAGGGGCGGGGCCAGTCAGCAGCCTGTCTCTGGGCTCCACCTCCCATGGGGCTCGCCAGCCTGGTGGGGTGAGGTGAGGCAGGGCTCCAGGGGCGTCCCAGATGGCCGCAGCCTCTGACAGCCCCTGTCTGCCGGATACCAAGGTGCTGTTCTCCCCACGCGCCCCGGCTCAGAGCATACTGAGTCATGGATGCACCGAGGTGGCGTGGACAGCGACTCAGGGATGCCCAGGGGAGGCCAGAGAGGCCTGTCACCAGTCAGCCAGGAGGCAGCGCTGAGGGAGGGCTTAGGTCTGACACAACAGGGCAAACGGTTTTCTGTCCTGGAAGATGCTGGACCGGCCTTGGAGGGCAGGTGCGCCATGGCCCTCCTTCCCTTCCCTGGAGAAAATTTCAAGCAGAGAAAACTCCATTCCCCCAGGCTGCGGGGGACACCCAGCCAGATCCCACCTGCTCCTGTTCTAGAGGCTCCGTGCCAGCCCAAGGAAGGCCCGCCCCATGATATTTATGTCCTTTGGAGGCTGAGAATGAATGGGCTTAGATCAATCCAATCAATCCCCTCAAAATGTTAAAAACCTAAGAAAGGTCACCGCCAGTGAATATTCCTTTCAGAAGCATCACCCTCTCCCGCTCCCCACAGCCCCCAGAACTGTGTGTCAAGGAGATGTTACTGAGAGCCCTGGACCCTCACCCCCACCCTGCAGCCACAGGACCACGGGCGGAGGGCACAGGACCGACGGGAGCAACACCAGGCAGACCACTCAACAGCACACACCACCGGCCGCTCGGCCTTCCCCCTGCGCCCAGCTCACTGCGGTCACCATGGCTGACACTTGCCAGGCCCAGGCCTGAGTGGGGAGCCTGTGACCCACCCTGCTCTCCAAGAATGCCATCCTCCAGCTCCCGCTTAGGGCCTTATGGCGCCCGGCCTTCCCGAAGCTCAGCCTTCCAGCGTGTCCCTCCCGCGAGCTACCCGCAGCGCCACAACGGAATCGTCTTTGCTTAATTTAGCCAGAGTTGCTTTCTGCGGCTTACAACAAGGGAACTGTAACTGCAGCACCGCCAAGCGCTTTTCCAAACCTACATCCGGACGAGTTGGGGGGAAAAAAAGGAAGAAAAGTGAAATGAGAATTCCAGAAACTCCCTAGTAGAACTCTAACTACAGTGAGAACGGGCTTATCTACAAAAACACTTAAGGCAGAGGTGTCTGCCCAGGACGGCCTGCTTTTGAAACCCCAGCTCCCCCACTCGCCGGCCCTATGACGCGGGCGTGTTGCATAACCTCCCTGGGCCTTGATTTCCTCAGCTGTCACACGGAGGCCACGACAGGGTGGTGGTGAAGATGAGTACGTCTTAGCAGGTACTGTATGCATTGATACTGGCATCTAGTGAGTGCTCGGCTCTTGGCCAATTAAATCAAGCTAAATCGCCCTCCTTTCTCTGCATCATTTCCCGGGCACCCACTGTGGGTACCGCACTGCCCCAGGCCCGGGGCTCAGCGGCACAGGGAGTCGGCCTCAGAGGTCCCTGTGTAGCTGAAGAGACTTGTAAACACATAAATACTTTTGCGTCCGATGTGATAAGACTATTCTGGAAGTATGCATGGAGTGCGGTGGGAGCGCAGGGGAGGGATGATTAATTTTGCTCCAGGGGTTGGGGAGTCTTTGCAGAGGCGGTGACATTTGAGCTGGACTTTGAAAGACGAGCTCTCCACAGAACTAAATCTGGACCCGGTGCCAAGAGAGGCGGCCTCAAAAATCAATCCTGCCACCGGAGGAGGGGCAGCCAGCCCCAGGCTCGCTCCTGAACAGCTCCCAGCCGGCCCCAAGGACGCCCAGCTCCCCCAGGACACGAGACGCTCCCGGGTGTCCCCGCGCGACTTGGCGTCATTTTCCCCACCGTCTGGTCCCATCGCTCGGCCCCAGTTTGAGAGCTCCGGGTTCCAGGCGGACTCCCCCGTCCCCACCCCTTGACTGTAGTACGCTATTCTTCCTCTAGGAATAAGAACAATCACGATGGCTTTTAAACTGCATCCTACCTTTGTGGAACGCTTTACAGATCTCAAGAGAAAGAGACAGAAAAACGGCCACGGGCAGAGCTTCAGCCCAGCCCTGCTGCCGGCTGCAGGGGCCTGGAGCGGGCGGTTTCATCTCTCGTGCCTTGATTTCCCCACCTGTACTACGGGGTAACTGGCTTGTTGCGAGGCTAGGACGATTAATAGATGGGAAGCTTTTAGAATAGGATTTGGCCAACTTTGGGTACTCAGTGAGCGCTGGTGCCTTTGGGTGGGTCCCTCCTGCCCCCTCCTGGGACCTTCTGCTCTGGACCCTGTGTGTGTGTGTGTGTGTGTGTGTGTGTGTGTGTGTGTGTCTGAATGCAGATTGAACCCAGTGGTGTTCTACCTCTGAGCTATACCCCCTGCCCTATTTTATTTCTTATTTGGAAATAGGGTCTCACTACGGTTGCTGAAGCTGGCCACGAATCTGTGATCCTCCTGTCTCAGCTTCCCAACTACTGACGTTACAAGCATGCGCCACCATGCCTGGCTTGCGTTACTTTATTTATTTATTAATTTTTTATGTGGTACTAGGGATGAAACCCAGGGGCCTTCTATCTCCGAGGTACACTCCCAGATCTTTTTTATATTTTATTTGGAAACTGGGTCTAAGTAGCTGAGGTTGGCTTCAAACCTGCACGATCCTCCTGACTTATTATATACCTCCTCCTGGTATTACAAGCATGCAACACCACGCCCGGCTTGAGCTAGCTACTTTTTTTTTTTTTTTTTGGCACTGGGGATAAAACCCAGGGGCATTCTACCTCCGAGCCACACCCCCCCAGCCCTATTTTTTTTATTCTTTACTTTGAAACAGGGTGTCCCTGAGTTGCAAAGGACCTCACTAAGTAGTAGCTGAGGCTGTCCTCAAACCGCAATCCTCCTGTCTCAGCCTCCCAATGCAGGGATTACAAGCGTGCGCCACCATGCCCGGCTATTAAGCTACTTTTTCATGCAGAAGATCTGCAGGAGGACAGACCTGAGTCTGAATCCTGACTCAAGCCATGTGCTCACTATACAACTTCCTTCTGTTAAGCCACTTAACCTCCTCAAGAAATAGGAGGCAGAACGGGCCGTCTCTCTGAATGCTAAAATGAGGCGCACCACGTGCTTGGTACCTGCTAGGCGTACTAGGCAAGACACGCTCAGTAAACATTAGCTACTTTTATTAATAACAGTTATTTTCCTGCCACCTGACATTTCCATGCCTGGTCTCCTGCAGGGAGGTTGTACTTTCCTTGCAGCCTGGGACAAATCTCACTGGCTCTTTCCACCCCACCCTGCCCTGCACCAATGCAGTACATAACCAAGGACCTGGGAAATACTCACTGGCAATCTGACTTTTGGCTGTGCCTGTGCTGAGCCATCAACTTCATCCGGCCTGGTGCTAGAGGGGTGACCGGCGTTGCCCGATGCCATTGCTCCCCTAAAGACCCCGCCCAGGGTCCCCACATCCTGGGGAACCTCCGCTCGCCCCAGCCTGCCCCATCACACACACACACTGGGCTCCCCGTAGCACTGTCTGGACTGCTTGTTCAGAGAGGAATCCGACCACCGCTCCGCTCCCGGAACACACTGCGTACAAATCTGTGATTTCCCCTGGATCTCCATCTAATTTCTCTCAACACAAACTGAACCGAGGATGGACATGTTTTCAGGACTCTCTGCAGAATTGCCGATGTTATTTCTGAATCGCTGGCAAGCAAGGACTCTGCCCAAATACTCAAGGTCAAGAGACCAGCATGGTTCTAGGCAATCTGTACCTCTTAAAACAGTGACAAATATGTTATTTAATTTTAATGAGCTTTTTTGCATCTCAGATCTAATTACAGCATTATCAAGTACTGCTCTGAACTGCAGGTGGTTTCTCATTACGTGTGCGAAGCCTGCCACGAGTGGTTTTCGTGAATGCTAATAACTGCTTAATTTTACTATCCGCTTAAAAAATTTAAAAAAAAATAACTTCCAGCAACTTAGAAGGCTGGGCTTTATAAAGCATCTGTGGAGGGAAAGCCACGTCGCAACGTAGCTTAATTAAAAAAAAATAAATACTGTATGCGGCCACCCCAAGGGTGGCAGCCGAGGAAGCCGCAGAGGGCGGCGGGCCGGGCCAGGAGGAGACCCGCTCCCTGGGCTTCTGGAGGCTGTGTTTTATTGCAGGCTTATTGCTTTGCATTCAAATTTCCCAATTTGCTTGCAGTTCAGAGAGAACGATTCCGTCAACAG
Source organism: Muscardinus avellanarius (assembly GCF_963383645.1). Classification (NCBI taxonomy): domain Eukaryota; kingdom Metazoa; phylum Chordata; class Mammalia; order Rodentia; family Gliridae; genus Muscardinus; species Muscardinus avellanarius. The sequence goes on along the minus strand of NC_137788.1, from coordinate 5,162,038 downwards.
ATTTTCTGGGTGACAGCCTTCAGTAATAGGCCTGGAGCTGGAGGTCCCTAGGGACGCGCTCCACAAGTCGGGTGCGTGGTCAGGTCCAGCGAGCCGCCGCGGAAGCTGTCCAGGAAAGTCGGCTGCTCCCAGCCAGGCCGGCGGGGAGGGCGGGCGGCCCACGGGGAGAAGCTGGCTGCCCGGGATGGAGAGGTGCGATCGCCCACAGCCACGACCGCTCCCGCGGGCCGGGGTGGCGTATCATTCGTTTATTCTGAAAAGCGTCAGGTTGACTTCATCTTGGCTGGCCAGCTTCCTGACTGACGCCTTCTCCAGGCAGCGGGGAGAGGAGGGAGAGCTGCCCGCTTGGTTTTCACTCAGGAAGGTCCCTGCACGTGTGAACTGTGGGGTCCACCTGCTCCGGGGGTTGGCTGCGGCGAGTGCGTGCCCTGCCCGACTGGGAGCTCCTGCACACTGCAAGTAACGTCCACGGCGCGGGCTGACCCTGCACGGACAGGTCAGGCTGCTCACCCAGACGCCCCTCCTTTTCTCTCCGATGCCCCATACGTTAATATATTAGGCTTTGGGGTTTTTTTTGTTTTGATTTGTTGTTTTGGTTTGGTGGTGGTGGTGGTGGAACTGGGAACGGAACCCAGGGACATTCTACCTCTGAGCTACAACCCCAGCCCTATTTATTTATTTATTTATTTATTTATTTATTTATTTATTTATTTATTTTGGTGGTACTGGGGGTGGAACCCTTCTACCTCCAGGCTACACTCCCAGACCTATTTAATATTTTATTTGGAAACAGGGTCTCTTAAGCCAGTGCGCGCGGCTGGCTTCAAACCTGTGCGATCCTCCTGTCTCCGCCTCCCAAGCGCGGGGATCACAAGCCTGCGCCACCACGCCCGGCCTTATTTTTTATTTTGAAGCAGGGTCTCACACTGAGTTGCTTAGCGTCTCACTGGGTTGCTGAGGTTGGCCTCAAACCTGCAATCCTCCTGTCTCAGCCTCCCAAGTGCAGAGATTTGGGGGCGTGGCCCACCACGCCCACTGGGGTTTGGGTCTTAGGTGTCCTCCAAAGGCCCATGTGCTAAATGCTTGGGGCCAACCTGTGGCCCTGTTGGGAGGTGATGGAACCCTAGGGGTGGGGCCTAGAGAAAGGCAGTCTGGTAACTGGGGGTGTGTCCTTGAAGGTAATATTGGGATCTCAGGCCTGGGGGGAGCGGTGTCCTCTGCCACCACATCTGCCATGATGCGCTGCTCACCACAGGCCCCAAGCCACAGGGCCAAGTAAGTGACTGGACGGAAACCTCCAAAACCATGAACCTAAATGAACCTTTCCTCCTCTAAGTCGGTTCACCTCAGGTGTTTTATCACAGCAACAGAAAGCTGACTAACACACCACAGGACACATCAGCTTCCCTTGCCTGAGCTCAGCTCAGAGGAAACAAGGTCAAGTTGGCACAAGGTCCTGCTCTCTACTGGTGGTGCCTGGCAGAAAACTGGCTCTGTATGGACGTCCGTGTCCTAGCCACCAGCGTCTGGGAACGTGATGTGTTATACGGTGCTGGGTACAGTTTGAGTGTGTCCCCAAAGGCTCATGTACTGAATACTTGGCTTGGTCCTCAGTGTTGGGACATGGCAGGACCTTTAAGAGGCGGAACCTAGTACACAGTACACAATCCTCTGGGGATGCTGCCCTGGCAAGAGACGGATACAGGTCTTAGGAGTCAGTCGGGTTTTCTCATGGGAGTACACTGCTATAAAAAAGTAAGACCGGCCCTCCCTGCTCTCTGGCTTCCAGTCTTGACAAGTGATCTCTAACCTCTGGTATGTACTAACACCACGATGACATCTGCTGGCCCCTCACCAAGGCCAGTGCCATGTTGTTTGGACTCCACGCCTTCAAAAGTTGAGCTAACCTTTTTTTTCTTTATAAAGTATCCAGCCTCGGGTATTTTGTCATCACAATGGAAAACTAATAACACATGGCAAATAGAAATTAAGATTGCTCATGCGATTAAGGTGGCTAATCAGTTGACCTTGCGATGGGAAAGGCTTTCCAGATGTGCAGAATGTCATCCCACAAACACTTGAAAATGCGAGATAAAGAAGCAGCAGAAGAGAGGTCAGAGAAGCATGATGGGACGGAGGCGCGGCCTGCCGTCACCAGCTTTGGAGATGGACCAGCCAAAGGATACAGGCAGCTCTGGAAGCTGGAGAGACAGGGAACAGACTCCAGCCCTGGAGTCCAGTGAAGAACGGTTCCTGATGTCACCTGATTTTAGCCCTGTGAAATCCAGGTCAGACTTCTGACTTCAGAGCTGTAGTAATTTTGTGTGGTTTCAGACCACCAAGGCTGTAGTGATTTTCGTGGCCAGCGGACGGGCTGCCGAGAACTGATGTGGAAGCATTGCGGGGCCTTCCGTGACCGTCACCAGTCACACTGCCGGCCATGTTCGTGGCGGAATGGGGGAAGAAGACGTCTTCTAACAACATGCCAGTTTTCATCTTTCTCTTTAAATATGTAATATAGGAGCTTTTCTTCCAGATATAGCAAAGTTGAAGCGGACCTCCATCATCCCCACGGAATCACGTGGTTTTCCGAGCCCCAGGCACACGTCCAAGGTGCCCTGCACCATGGATTCTGTCTTTTAGTGAGTCTTTAAGCATAAGAATGGCAGAGCGTGCCAGTTCATCCACTCTGGCCACCTCAAAGGCTGGGCTTGCCTGGCTGCTACTCACCGACTCATCCCACCCAGGCCCCTTGCGGGCTGCGGCCCCCAGGGACTCAGAGAAGGGCCACGCCCGAAGGCAGAGGGCGTCCCTGGTGTCAGCCTGTCACGTGGATGCTCTGATCCCGGACAGACAGAGGGAGTTAATGGGCCAACGCTGAGCCCTTTGTTTTTATAAGAGAACAAGTGGTTTATGACAAAGAACAAAGTTCCCTTCTTTACGAGGCCGTCCCGCGCCCTCCCGGAGCCCATTAAGCCTAGTTATCGCACACAACACAGCCACACAGGTACCGCTGCCACCGACAAGTTCATTGGAGAGAATTTATGGCCTAATTGTGCAGCTGTTGCCTTCCGAGTCAGTTTTAAGAGATTGTTACACAAGCAGCGTCATAATTTAGTCATGTTTTCATCTTGCAACTACACTGTAATCACTGTTGTTAACGGCAAATGGTAAACAAGAGGGTGAAGGGACTGCCGGGGGTGGGGGACGGGGAGGGCAGGCCACAGGCAAGCAGGGAGATGACCCTCGGGACCCTGCGGGATGCTCCAGAAAGCCCATTTGGACCCACGGGTCCTGGTGTTGACCGTGAACTCCAAGCACGTGGTCTGCACCCGAGTATTCACCGGGCGCAGGGAAGCAGCAGAGCTGTGTGTGGCACCCAAGTCACTACTCGGGACTGGGGTGCTGACGGGCGGTCTGGGCCTCCCCGCAGGGTGCCGACCCTGGGCTTTATCTCAGTTTCTGGCCAGGGCCAGAACATGGTGGACTCCTGCAGAGTCAAGACTCCACCTGTGGCCAGCCCCGAGCAGTGTGCGTGGTCCAGAGTAGGTGCTCAATGCACACGTGGGCAACGGGGAGGATGAGCTCGCCGTAGCAGCTTCTCAGGCAGGACATTCTGGAAGCGCTGCTGCCGAGGAGCAGAAGGATCCCCAGGTGCAGCTCTGAGCCTGGCCTCCCGGGCGCGTAGCTGCCCTTCCTGGAGTTGCCTGGAGAGTTATTAGTTTACATACGCAGGTCCAGTGGAGAAAAGCCCTCTGGAGAGCCTTATTCTTCTGCCCTGGGCCTTGGTGCAGGACAGGGTAGAAACGGGAGCCCACGGCCCCCACCTGACCCAAAGGCCTCCTCCACAGGCGCCTTGCCGTGACCTCCCCGCCGTCAGGGCACACTGGGCGCCATGTGAGCGTCATGCCCAAGAGGGAGTGCAGGCCTGGGATAGAGACGCGGTCCAGAGGAAGCCCCCAGGAGAATCCGGGTCCACTCTGCACTCGTGACCACGGCGACAACCCGGTGGCCGCCAAATCCCTGGTCCTAAACCCACCTGCTTCCCGGGACCTGGCCTTTGGCTGTTGACAAGCAGCTCCCCCCTGCCCGACACAGGGTCTGACTCTGGACCATCACGGCCCCTGGCGTGCTGCGGGACAGTGCGTCTTCCCCTGGGGTGCCGGGGACGAGGAGAGACGGACAGATGTGTGGCAGGTGCGGCCGGGGACCCGGCACCATCATCATCACCCCCGCTCCCCGCCCCACCCCGCCTCCTCCGGAGCCGCCAGCCAGCCAGCCACGTCTGTCAGTCTTCTCAGAACATGGCAGCTAACGAGGCCGGAAGACTCATTTTCCAGATTGCCTGAGCCACGGAGAGAAATTGAAGGTCCGGAGACGACAATCAATAAGAACGAAGCCCTCCTAGCAGAGGGAAATAAAGACTGTGAAGTGAGGAGAAATCAAAAGGCTGACCTGGAAAACAGACAGCCACCGAGAAAGGTCAGGGCCGTCCCAAGAAGGGGAGGGCCGCAGAGCCAGGCAGGAGCCGCCAGCCCCAGCTGGGGAGGGCGGGCCCAGCCAGAAATGAGCTCGGCTTGTTCTGACTCCCGGCTTTGAAAAGCCCATGGTCCTTACAGGTCTGGTCTTTGGAACCAGGCTTCCCCGAGTTCAGAGCCTGCGCCCGTGTGGCCTCGGGCAAGTGGCTTAACCTCTCTGGGGCTCTTCTGGTCTCATCAGCAGAGTTCACACCACTTGGGCTACCATGTGCCAGACAAGCCTGGCACCAAGTGGCCACCCATAAGTAGGATCTCTTCTTTCGATTCTGCAAAGGCAAACTTGGCTTAAGTCCGACAAAAGAACTGTTCGTCATTTGGGGGTGTGAGGGGTAGCATAGGAGACCCGTTATGGATAATGGAATATTAGAGTTTGTGGAGCTCATATAAGAACTATGATTATGAGACAGATAAAAGCAGAGCCGGCTCCAAGTTGAACTTGACCAGCAGGCGACGTCTGACCTGCACTGGGCGGCTGCTTCCTGCAGGGTGAACCCCCAAACCTCACGAGAGTCTGGCCCCCAGGCCTGAGCCCGCCCTGCCCTCTCCAGGCTCTCATGCGGTCCACACGCCTCGTTGGCCTACAGCCTGCCGATCATCAGGTGACCATTCGGGGGCGACACTGAGAAAGCCGCAGCTTGGGACCAGCTCTCCCAGACTGGCTGACGAAAGCCAAGACAATGAGAAAACGAAGGAGTCCCAGCCAGTGTGGCTGAGTATGGCAGCCGGGACGGAGCCGCAGGGCATTGGTCCCCAGGTGGGGGCCAAAGCTACCACCCAGGACCAGTCTCTGGAGCACCGCCCGGCTCAGCACCAAGGCCCGAAGCCCCAGCCAGCCTTGGCTGGAACCCAGAGCCTCCGCGGGGCTGAAGGACTGTGGCTTCTCCCGCAGATGCTAACCATAACTTCATGGACTTTCACATCGCGGCTGGGTTTTTATGCCAGCATAATGCTCAGCCATTTTATGTGGGGATTATGTGCTGTGTGTACCAAAAAGCTCATAAAAAAGAAAAGGAAAAAAATGGAATGAGCATTGTTTTTGAAAGGCCCTTAACAGACTATAAAGTGCAGTGACTTTCATACCCTTGGGTTTTCCCATCTTGTGTTAGAGACTTCCTTAATCAAAGCACACTCAGGCATAAGGGGTGGCAGGGGAGGGGGAAGGGAAGGGAGTTCAAGGTCGGGGAAGTGGGAGGCCTGGGGCCTGCGGGCTCCAGGTAGGGCAGGCTTGGGCTCCTAGCCCTTGGGAGAAAGAGGGGCTCACTGCAGGAAGCCAGGGCCTCTGCTGGGGCCCTGCAGAGGGGGCTGAGGTGGGGGGCACACCGGGCAGGTGGCAAGAGTAGGGGACACAGTCCCCGGGGACTTGGCCACGTCGCCCAGGCTGCACCCGCCGGACCCTCCGCCATCCCAATCTCCACCTGACTCACAAGGGCCAGGAACGCACGGGGCGAGAGAGAATGCGCTCTGCCGTTTCCAGAATCTTCCTCTTTCTTTCTTTCTTTCTCTCTCTCTCTCTCTCTCTCTCTCTCTCTCTCTCTCTCTCTCTCTCTCTCTCTCTCTCTCCCTAAGACTTGGCTGGATTCCAGGAGCAGAATCTATGCTGTGTTCCTCGAAGCCACCACAGCGATGTGGAGGGAAATGACAGGACAGCCGCAGGATGGGCGATTAGGCAAACATTAAAAACCATGTTTGCAGAGAATATTTAATGACTAAGGGAAATGCTCACAATATGTTGTTCAATGAAAAAGTAAGCTGCAAAAACTGTGATCCCGATGTTGCAAAACACGAGAAAACAAACACATGCCTGGACGCCCAGGAAAGGGGAGGAGAAGGCGCGGCCATCCACACACCAGGAAGGGCGGCCTCCGGCTCACGGCCCAGGCCCGGGCCGAGCCTTTCCTCCTGACGTTCTCCGGGTGTCCTCAGCTCCCCGCAATGCAGAACTGCGTCCACCACTGGAATATAGTAAGTACTCAAAGAATACTTCTTCTCGAAGAAAACTCTTCACAGTTCTATTCCACTTGATGCCAGAAACATCTCAACCACCCAGCACTGATTTCCTTTTCTATATAACTGTCACCATAGACAGGAGGCCAGTGTGGCCAGACAGCAGGCTTGGGGTGGGATCCCCGGGCAGAGGCTGGGTGGGGAAGGGGCCATGGCTCAAGGCAGCGGCAGGAAACCAGCCCAGACCCTGTGTTACGGTTCGTATCCGGGATGTTCCCTAAAGGATCGAGTGTTGAAGCCTTGGTCCCCAGCTGGTGGGCATGGGAGGTGGTGTGAACTTTGGGAGGTGGAGTAGCCGGAGGAAGCAGGCTCCTGGAGGCGCATCTTTGTCTGAGGCCCCCCGACCCACTCACGCACTCACTCAGTCTCTCCCTCTCTGCCATAAGGTAAGCACTGTGTCCCAGCGCGCACTCTCGCCATGATGTTCTGGTTCACTGCGGGATCAACAGGGCCCAGTGACCATGGGTCAAACCCAGGAGCCAACAGGAGCCTTTCTTTCCTCCTTAACTTGATTTTCTCCTGGCTGCCCACCTGGGTGTACCCTGAGGCCCTGAATCTCACTACTGTGTGCAACGATAACACACCAATATGTGTGTGTATGTGTGTGGTCCTGGGGATGGAGCCCAGGGCATTCTACCTCCGAGCGACACGCCCAGCTCTGTTTTTTAATCTTTATCTTGAAACAGGGTCTCACTGACTTGCAAAAGGCCTCACTAAGTAGCTGAGACTGTCTGCATACTGTCATCCTCCTGTCTCGGCCTCCCGAATGCTGGGATTACAAGTGTGCACCACCACGCCCGGCCTGCACCAATATTTTTTTAAAATAAAATAAAACATGACGTCACACTCACGCAGCAGTTTGCACAACATTCTCACACTTATGTGGCACTCATCCGGCGCATGACAGCCTTCCCGGCACACACCGCGGTCATGCTACACTCGACAGGCTGCGCACGTGCCTCTTGTCTGCATTGCACTTGACGGCTCCGCCTGCCCCAGGCCGTCCGGCAGATGATGGTGTGCGCCGCAAACAGCCTGCGAGTGCAGCGCCTGATGTTCTGCACAGCTCTCTGGCCCTGACCTCCCCAGACCCACAACAGGTATTTCCCGGGTCAGGCCTATGTTCTTTCTGTGCCAGCCACGGCAGGTGGCTCTGGGCGGCCAGCACTGTGGAAGGCAGCCCCCCTGAAGGGCAGGACAGAGGACGGCCCCCTCTGGAGCCTCAAATCCTCATCCCTAGGAGGAGACTGCGCTGGGCTGCTGCTTTACAGAGACTGTCTCTTTGACCTTCCCAGTGGTCCAGTGGGGTAAAGATGCTGATTGTACTCCCATTGTATAGATGAGAAACACATCTGTTCTTTGAACAGGAATCTGCCGTGTGCACTTGTGCCGGGCCCCTCCTTTCCATACAGGGTCCCATTTAATCCACATGGTATCCCTGCAAGGCAGGGGATCGTTTCCGAAATGAGAGGTGAGGCAGCTGAGGCCCACAGGGCTGGAGCAACTTGACCAGTCACTGCCAGACAGAGGCAAAGCTAGGGTTCAATAACGGACGGATGGGTGGGTGGGTGGACGGACGGACGGACGGACGGACGGATGAACGGGTGGATGGACTGATAGATAGATGGATGGGTGGATGAGTGGATGGATGGATGGATGGATGGATAGATGGACGGACAGACGGATGGATGGATGGATGGATGGATGGATGGATGGATGGATGGACACATGGATGGATGGATGGATGGATGGATGGATGGATGGACACATGGATGGATGGATGGATGGACACATGGATGGATGAATGGATGGACACATGGATGGATGGATGGATGGACAAATGGACACATGGATGGATGGATGGATGGATGGATGGACACATGGATGGATGGATGGATGGATGGATGGATGGATGGATGGACGGATGGACAAATGGACACATGGATGGATAGATGGATGAATGGATGGATGGATGGATGGATGGACACATGGATGGATGGATGGATGGATGGATGGATGGATGGATGGATGGACAAATGGACACATGGATGGATAGATGGATGAATGGATGGATGGATGGATGGATGGATGGACACATGGATGGATGGATGGATGGATGGACACATGGATGGATGGATGGATGGATGGATGGATGGATGGATGGACGGACGGATGGGTGGGATCCAGATCCTACACCTGCAGCATCCCTAACCCCTCTGCTGCCTGGCCCCTCAGGAGAGGGGGGAGAAGCACAGCCCCCTCCTCTGGGGTGCAGCCTTGGGTCCTATGAAAATTCCTGACCCCAAAACAGCTACAGAAAGGCTGTCGACAACTCCCAAGCCAAACACCTATGGGCGAGCGAAACAAAGACAATTCTGCAGCCTCCTCCTGCTCCAGGCAGAGCTCGTCTGGCCAGCAACTCAGAGGAGCAGCTCACTTTGGTCAAGCACTTTCTAACTAGCTCCGAACCCTCCAGAGCCGGAGAAGCCAGCTCTGCTCTGTGAAGACGCTGAGGCCCGGGGCACTTGTTCCCACAGTCTACTCTTCGTGCCCCCTTGGGAAGCCAGCCCTGGAGGCACACAGGGTTCTTGTTTTCTTTCTTTCTTTTCTCTTTCTTTCTTTTTTTTTTTTTTTAACTGTTCAAAGTTCCAACACTTTCATACCTGGATGCCAAGAGAATACCCATTTTCTGTAATTTAAACTAATAACAAAAGAACACCCCCATCAAGATAGGAGGACGTGCCAGGCACGATGCCTGTAATTCCAGTACTGGAGAGGCTAAGATAGGAGGATCATAGGTTCGAGGTTAGCCTTGGCAACTTAGCAAGGCCCTTAGCAAATTAGTGATACCCGGTTTCAAAATAAATAAATAAATAAGGGCTGGGGGTGTAGCTCAGAGGTAGAATGCCCCTGGGTTTAATGCCCAGTACAATACACAAAGAGAAGGATGCAAGGGTGGGGCATTCTTCACTGATAGTCTTTGCCTAGAATGTGCAAGACCCTGGATTTGATGTTTATCATTGGGAGACAGGCAGACAGGCAGACAGACAGAGAGACTGCCAAGATACTGAAAGAGCCGATGACCTCTGCAGGCCCAGCTCTGCTCAGCAGTAAGTGTGTCTGCTTGAATGCAAAGAGCACGTGCTGCGGTTTGGAAGCTGAAGGCCACCTTCTTCCTCAGTGCCTCAACCCCATGCTTGCCCAGCCAACACCATCCCCTGCCCCTGCTCATACGAGGCCCCTCCGCAGCAGCCCAGAGACACTGGCCACGTGTCAGCCAGCAGAGAAAGAGGCACAGGTCCATCCATCCTGGGCACAGGGGACCCTGTGGGGCCTGAGTTAGACCCGGTGGATTCCAGTCTGGCTCTGCCATGTTTGTGCTGTGCGGCCCAGCAGACTAACCCATCAGAGTCTCAATCTCCTCCCTGTCAAGTGGGGATGATGCTGGTACTTCTGAGGCTGGCAGTGAAGACCAGAGAAGGCAACGACCCAGGAGGGCCTGGTGGGCCCAAGGGCAATCTACCCTCCTTACTGCCCTTCCCTTCTGCATTTACTGTTGAATAGCTTTGGGGATAAGTCCAAAGTCCAGTGTCTTCTTATGAAAACAAACTTGCTGGACTTGGTAAGCTATAAAGATGAGAAGACTGAGATTCAAAACCTAAATGCTTGGCCCAAGGTCCTACAGACAGCAAGTTCCCAAAGGTCTGACCCAAACATCCAGGCGCTGTCTACTGCGGGGTAGGTCTTCAGACAACGGGGGACGCAGGGGACGGCCGGATGATGGACACCCGCCAGCAGCCCCTCTACTGTATTTCACAGCTGGTATATGACCAGACAGAACGTCCCCCAAAGAGCCAGTGTTGGCATGGTTAAGTCACGAGGGTTGCAAGCCCATCCGTAGATAAATCCTTTACAGTGGGTGGTTAGGCCTGTGGGGTGTGCTGAAGGTGTGCCCCCGGGGGCATGGCCGGAGGGGTGGTGCTGTGTCTTTAAGTCCCCTTGCTCGCTGGCCTCCATGATGGGTGCAGAACCTTGCTCTCTCCTCTGACCTCGAGCCTCTGTAATGTGAGAGTGTAGCTCCATGCTCTCTCCCCTCCCTCTCTCCTCTCTTCCTCTGTTCTCTCTCTCCCCCTTTCTCTCCTCTCCCCCTCTTCCCTCCCTTTCTCTCTCTCTCTCTCTCTCCCTCTCCCTCTCCCTCTCTGTTTCCTGACGCCATCCCCTGAGCCCCATGCCCTGACTTCACATGAACTGAACCTATAATCTCCAAAAAGACGTGAGTAAATAGCTCTTCTAGCTCTTCCTTCCTCGAAGCCGTACGGTCATCCCTTGGGGGTCACGGCAGTGAGGCTGACCGAGACAACAGTGTGCCAGCTGTGCCACCCGCCTACAGGGAGCGGTCCTGGAGCAAGTACTGGCTCCTAGGGTGCGGTGGGGAGTAAAGTCACACAAAGGCCAGCGCTGTCTTTTCAGAATTCCACGCAAGCAAGCGCTGTCTGTGAGGCCCCTAACAGGGGGCCACCCTGGGACATTCAAAGCGGGAGAGGCTGGGCTCCCACCATGGGGATCTGGCCCAGCCCTTCCAGCTGGCAACTTTGGACCTTCCAACCCCCAGGAGCCACCCCGCCCTACTAACCTCACTTGCCCCAGGTGGTGTGCATGCGGGGGAGGGGAGTCTGAAATAGAAATGATTTAGCCTACTGCAGTTAATCATTGTGCTTGAGGACATTAGTCTCAGGACTGGATTAGCTAGACTTAGCCTGGAAAAGGCAGGAGTTTGTGTGAACAGGTCTCTTGCCTCGGCAAAAGGTCCCCTTCTCTGCTATTCCTGGGAAGATGAGCCCACCCCTCCCTCGGGTCAGGAGCAAGACCTGTGGGGTGGTGTGCAAGAAGGCAAGAAGTCACAGGCCTGGCTCCGGCCCCGCCCCGCTGGCCTTCCAGGAAGGCCTCCCAGTGTCTTTTCATTTCCCCTTAATTAATTTCCTTAATCATCTCAGGCTTGTAGCTCAAGGAAACAGGTAGGATGTGGGGGTCCCACACCAGGCCCGAGGGGAGACCCTGCTGCTTCCGAGCCACACGCCCAGAGCACTTAGCTTCTCTAAGCATAGATTATCTGAGCTGTAACAACAGGAAAATAATGTTGAATAAGGACTAAGCAAAATGCTGTCCATCAAGTGTCAGCACGGTGTCGGGCATATGTTACATCCACCCTGCTCCTGTTATGCCAGCATTTCCCAAGGCCAGACAGGTCACTCGGCCTCTCTGAGGGCCAGTGTCTTCCTTGTAAGTAAAATGGGGGCAGTAAGACGTGTCCTTCTCTGACAGCATTGATGAGAGAGTAAATCGTGACACTGGTTGAGGAGCCCGAGGAGAAGAGAAGTGCCGGCTTCCAGCTTGCTCTTCCTCCCCATGTACAGTGGGGAGACCCCAACACACAGAGAGGAGGAGCTTGGTAATGCCACCTGGACTTCAGAGCATGCTCCTAAACGTGCCACCAACCAAGTGGCCAAGCCCCCATGTAAGGGACGGGGCAGCTAGGGGAGAAGGCGTTCCACCAAGGAGACAGCACAGAGCACTTCCAGGCCAGACACACAGTCCTCAGAAGAGGTGCTCAACCCCTGTGAGCCTCAGTTTACCATCTGTAAACCGGAATAAAATGATGGTGATTGAGACAACATGAGGATTAGTTTACAACCATCTGTTCCTTCCCTTTTGCAGTGCACTGGAAGTTCTGGCCAGGGGAATAAAGCAAGAGAGAAAAGGCATCCAGACTGGGAAGCAAGAGGTGAAACTACCCCAATTTACAAACGAGATGGTCTTAGATGCAAAACACCCCAAAGAATCCACAAAAACATTATTAGAACGAATGAGCGGGTTCAGCAAGGCGGCAGAATACGCGATCAATAGACAAAAATCACCTGCGCGTCTCTACATTTGCAATAAGCAATGCTGAAAATTAAAGTACAAAACTAATTCCATGTGTAATCGCTTCAAAGGGGCAAAATCCTTGGAAAACCTAAGAAGTGTAAAACTTACACTCTGAAAACTGTACAACATCACTGAAAGAAGTTAAAGACGGTCCAAATAAACAGAAAGACATCCATTTTTTACAAACCATAAGACTTAATATTGTCGAGATGGCAGCACTCCTCAAAGTGATCTATAAATTCAACAAAACCCTTATCAAAATTCCAGCTGGCTTCTACGCAGAAATTGGCAAGCTGATTCTAAAGTCCATATGGAAACACGAGGGATCAGAATAGCCAAAACAGTCTTGAAAAAGCAAGAGAAGAGGGAAAAAAAAAAAAGCCGGAGGACTCACATTTCCCAATTTCAGAGCTTACTACAGAGCTACACCAGTCAAGATGGCGTGGCTCTGGCACAAGAGTAGACACGTAGCTCAATGGAACTGAGAGTTCAGAAATAAACCCTCTGTTTTGGTTTGGACTAAAAATGTCCCTCAGACCTCACTTGTTAGGTGAAGCAGCCATGCTCAGAGGCAGAACTTGGCTGTGGGGAAAGGATCCCTGGAGCCATGGCTGGGGACAGTGTTTTCCAGGTTGACTGCCGAGCTTGCCCCTTTCCCCTCTCTCTTGCAGCCATGAGCTGATTCATATTCTCATCCTCTCATTCTCCTCTTTCTCTCTCTCTCCTCTGCCAACACCATGCCCCAAGGGCCTACAGCCTTGGCTCTGCTTGGAAGCCATTACACCATGGACTGAGATCTCTAGAACGGTGAACAAATAGGATTCTTCTTCCTCTAAGCCTTGCATATCAGGTGGTTGAGTCATGGTGTTTAGAGTGCTGACTAAAACACCCTCACGCTTATAGTCAGTAGATTTACCAAAAAAGAAAAGTGCCATGACAAGTCAGTAGGTAAAGAAGAGTCTTCAACAAATGGTGCTGGAACAAGCTGATGTGCGCAAACCCAGGAATGGAGTTGGACCACCCCTCATACTATGAGCAGACATCAACTCAGAACAGCCCAGAGACCTAAATTTAGGAGCTAGAGCTATGAATTCTGAGGCAAAAACCCAGGAGTATATCTTTCTGACCTTAGATTATCCAGTGATTTCTTAGTTACAACAAAAGCACAAGCCACGAATATTAAAAACTAGTGTGGATGTCATCAATCTGTAAAACTGACGTCTTCAAAAGACACATCAAGAAAGTGAAACCAACACAACAGGAGATCGTTTTGCAAATAATGTATCTGATGAGGGCCTTGTACCTAGAATATCTAAAGAATGCTTACAATTCAGCAATAAAAAGACAAATAACTCAATTTTAAAATGGGCAAAGAGCCAGGCATGGTGACGCCTGACTGTAAGCTCAGTACTTGGGAGGCTGAGATAGGAGGATTGCAGACTCAAGGCCAGCCTCAGCTACTCAACAAGGCCCTCAGCGACTTTGCAAAACACTATTTCAAAATAAAAATAAAATAAAATAGAGCCAGGTATGGTGGCATACGCCTGTAATCCCAGTACTTGGGAGGCTGACATAGGAGCACCACAGGTTCAAAGCCAGCCTCAGCAACTCGGCAAGGCCCTCAGCGACTTAGTGAGACCCTGTTTCAAAACAAAAATAAGTCAGGCATGGTGGTGCACACCTTTAATCCCAGTACTTGGGAGACTGAGGCAGGAGGATCAGTATTCACGGACAACCCCAGCTACGTAGTGAGGCCCTGTTTCAAAATAAAGAATAAAAAATCAGGCTGGGAGTACAGCTTGGAGATAGAATGCCCCTGGAATCAACCCCCAGCACCACAATAAATAAATAAATTAATTAATTAAAATAAATAGGGGCAGGGGGAGTGGCACAGAGTTAAATACCCCTGGGTTCAATCCCCAGTACCATAAAAAATTAATTAGATCTGGTGGTGTAGCTCAAAGGTAGGACACACCTAGGTTCAATAAAAAATACAATAAAAATAAAAATGGACAAAGAATCTACTAGACATGCCACTGAAAATATACACAAATATACATAAAAGATTTTCAACTTCATCAGTGATCAGGAAAATGCAAATCAAAACCACAGTGAGACATCACCTCACACCTAGTAGGATGGCTATAATTAGAAAAAAGAAAGGTAATGTTGATAACGATGTAGAGAAGTTGGAATTTTCAAACATATTTGGTAGAAATGTAAAAGGGGACAGCAACTTTGTGAAATAGGCTGCTAGCTTCTCAAAAACTGAGCAGAGTAACCATATGACCCAGCAACCCCATTCCTAGGTAGGTACCCAAGAGAACTGGAACCATATGTCTCCATGACAGGGACAGTACAAGATCACTCACAGCTGCATGGATGATAATAGCAAAAGAAGAAAACTAGAAACAACTCGATGTCCAGGAACAGTGAACACACAGACTGGTCTATCCGTACAATCGAATGCTGTCCAGCAACGCAAGGGGATGGAGTAATGTGCGTGCTACGGAGTGGAGATCCTTGAAAACACTGCCTACTGCAAGCGAAAGAAGCCAGTCGCAGAACCATATGGCCTCTGATTCTGTTTATAGAAAATGTCCAGAAAAGGCAGCGATGGTGCTCGGATCTGGCGAGGCCGGGAAATGGCCACTAAAGGACGTAGCTTCTCCAAGGAGTTATGAAAAAAAAAAAAAAAACGTCAACTGTGCTGATGGTCGCACGGCTCTGAGAATACCCTAAGCCCACTGAATTACACATCCTAATGCCTGAATTGTACTCCACGTGAATTATATCACATTAAAGTTTGTTATCAAAGAAAATTGTTATTCAACCGGCATTTGAGTTATTCTGTACCAAGTTCCGATCTAGGTGCACAGGATATATCAGCGAGCAGAACAGAAGGCTCACTGCATTCTAGTAGGAGGCAGAAAACAAACATCATAAAAAAGGCAAATTACATAATATGTTAGATGGTGATAAACTATTTTTAAAAGGAGAGCCAGGTCAGGAGGAGCTGGGGTGCAGAAGCAGTGTGCTATAGTTTGGATCTGGATGTCCCCCAAGGCCCATGTGTTGGAGGCTTGGCTCCCAGCTGGCGGCACCATTAGGAGGTAGTGAAAACCTTAGGAGGCGGGACCTACTGGGAGGAAGTAGGTCGCTAAGGGCGTGCCTTTGAAGGGTATGCTTTGTCCCCAGCCACCTCTGCACCCCTCCTCCTCCTCTCCCTCCCTCCCTCCTTCCTGGCTGCCAAGATGCAAGCACCTCTGCCCCACCACATCCCTCACCATGATGCTCTGCCTCACCAGAGCCTAGAGCAATGGGGTCAGGTATCCATGGACTGAAGCCTCTGAATTCATGAGGTAAAATCAATCCTTCCTCCTTTAAGTTGATTTTGTCGGGTATTTTGTAAAATACCCAACTAAGGCAAGGGGTCTGACAGGGTGTTAAGCAGTGTGCCCCAGGCAGGCAGTGCAACCACTAGAGATAAGACTTGGGGGCACTGGAGGGGAGCCGGGGAGCTCCTGGGGAGGGGCGTTCCAGGCAGAGGAGTGAGGAGAGTCTGTGCCCACGCCACATGGTAGGAGAGTGGGCAGAAACGTGGCTGGAGGGGGTGAGCAAGGGCGCATGGGTTATGGTGCTGTTCCAGTGTGTAATTATAAAGGCTTGGGCTTCTCCAGCAAGACAGCTGGAAGGCCATGGCTGGACTGAGGGCTGTCACGGCCTGACATGAGTTTCAAAGAATCACTCTGGGCTTGCCCAACCCTGTTCACAGCAGTGTCGTCCCAGGGGTGGAAGAACCCCAAGTGTCCATCAGCGGATGAATCAATAAGCAAAAGCTGGCATATCCACAGAATGGAATGTTACTCAGCCTTTAAAAAGAATGAAATTCTGACACTCGCTGCAACAGGGACGGACCTTGAGGACATGGTGCTCCGTGGAAGGAGACCATCCATCAGACACACGCCGCGCAGTTCGCTCGCCAGCGCTCCCGAGAGCAGGCAGATTCACACAGACAGAAAGAAGGGTGGTGGCCGGGGGCCGGAGGCGGGAGGGGCTGGGGAGTCGGTGTTCGTGGGGCTGAGTCTCAATGCGGGAAGATGAAGAGTTCTAGGACGGTGTGAGGGCCACGGAACAGTGGGGACGTAACTAAGGCCACTGAATTGGGCGCCTGGTAATTGTTTAAATTTGATGTTGGGAGGGAGGGAGGAAGGAGGGAAGGAAGGCAGCTCTCTCTCTCTCAGCCATGGTGAGTAGAAGCTGAGTGGCAAGGGAAGATTTGGGGAAGGAGGTGGCAGGCATGCAGTGCCAGCTGTTCCTGGCAAAGGATGTGGCACCCCCACCCTCCAGAGGCAGATGTTACCAGTGTGCCCCCTCCCAGCCTCCTCCCCTTTACCACAGGGGAGTCAGGGAAAGAGGAGCCACGTCTGAGCCCCGCAGCCTCCAGAGGAGGACCAAGCACAGGACACTGAGAGGGAGGAAACCGGGAAGCTGGTATCCTGGAAGCCAGGGAAGACTGTCCTGGAGGAGGGGGACCCTGCATGTCCCCGGTAGATGGACCGTGCGCTGACGAGGAGACCAGCCACAGGCAGGTCGGTAGTGACCTTGAGCAGGGATTACGTCTGCAGAGCTCTCAGCATGTTGCCAGCCTGGCACACCCAAGGCCCTGGCAGGGGCCACTGGGAGCTGGACGGGTGGGCGTCCCCGTGTCCCGTTCTCATTTTGCCCTGGCACCTTCTCGTGCCCAGGAATTAGTCATAGTGTACCCAGAGTCCCTCTGCCACACACAGGGTGCTGCCCAGCACTGCCCTGATGTGGCATTGGAGGGCACAGGGCCACCCAGGCTGCCAGACCTCTCTATAAAGAGCCTGGGCCTTTAACACTGGGCATTCTCCACCAGCCAAATGAAGAGGAATATTTTATAAGATTGTAACACTGCATGAAAATTGCTAAGTCCATATATAAGGCTAATGTCACTGTAATATTAAAATACTAAATTAATTTATATACTTTTTCTTTAAATTGCCAGGGCAACTTGCCATAGTTGATTAAAAATTCTGAACAGGGTGTATTGGATGGGCCAATTATCAAACAGGGTGTGAGCGCGGCAAGCGGGACTTGGAAGGTACAGAGACCCATTTGTAAAATGAGATTTCTAAAAAAAATAAAATAGAGGTGCAAAGAGAACGAGGGCAGGGCGCAGACAGAGGCAGGCTCATGTGGAGCCAGTCATGCAGCCAGCAGGATCTGCAGGCCTCGTCGGCCAGGCTTTCCCCAGTAACCGCACAGCTCCGGCCCACCCTCAGCCACACGGTGCCTGCTGACCATCCCCGGCTTTTCAAGCTCTTCAGTAGCTAAACTTATCACAGCTCAAGACTCCCCCACCCCCACCCCATCTCCTAGAGTCCCGGGAAAGAGCTCCAGCCACTCCCACAGTGGACATGCTGGCTTCCCGCCGGCCAGGCCTGGGAGCAGAGCTGTGGAGTCCACCAGTGTACCTCCAGCCAAGACACAGGACAACACACCAGGCCTCCCTAAAGAGCACTGTATTCATTCTTCCATCTGTGTGTGGGGAGGGCAGAGGGTACTGGGGACTGAACCCAGGGGCAGTCTACCTCTGAGCTACACCCCCAGCCCTTTTCTTTTTTCTTTCTTTATTTTCATGTTTTATATTTACTTATTTTTGAGGTACTGGGGATTTAACCCAGGGACGTTCTATCCCTGACTACACCTCCAGCCCTATTTTATTTATTTTGAAATAGTCTAAGTTGTGGAGGGCCTCTCTCTCTACAGTGCTGAGGTTGGCTGTGAACCTGCAATCCTCCTGTCTCGGTCTCCCAAGTACTGGGATTACAGGCGTACGCTACCACGCCCGGCTTCTTCTTTACTGCGATAGAGGGTCTCGCCGAGTTGCGGAGGGCGGGCTTGAACCTCGGGTCCTCTTGTCTCTGTCCCTCTTGCCCGTACTGGGGTTGCAGCCACGAGCCCCAGGCCTGGCTTCTTCCTCCCCCTCCAACCAGCAAGGGTTGCATTTGCAGTGGCTCAGGAACTCTTGCCCCAGCTGTGAAGGTTTCTGTCACTGATCCATCCAGATGAGCGCCCCCTCCCCGCCCCCCGCCTCTCTGGATGACTCCAATCCCCTGTGGCCCTGCGGCTGCCCCCAGCCTGGTCCGTGAGGCGCCCCTCCCCCTCTGGTAACAAAGCAGAAAGTCTGCGGTGAGCCATCAGATGAGAGTATGTTTTCCATCTGTATAGGCCCCCCACCCCTCCCTTTGCCCTTATTGAATGGCCTCCTCTTATGCTTCGACATGGCAGGTCTTAAAGCCTCTCTCAGGCGGTCACATTTTGCCTACCTGTGACTTCTATCTCCAATAGAACAGGCTGAGTGGGTTGCACTAGGAGCTGGTGACGCGCGAGGCTGCTGGTCCTGCGTGGCCAGCAGCTGTGGATGGGCACGCGGAGGGCGGCGAGCAGCTGGAACGTGGCGTGGAGCAACAGAGAGCTGCGAGGAGAGCAGCGGATACCAAGCTGAAAGCTGCTGGTGTCAAAGCCCAGCGCTGCTAAGACTGAGGGAGCTGCCCACTGCCTGTCTGTAGTTTCTATCTGAACTGGGAGAAAGTGCCCTCAGCCGACTGGTAGCACATCCTTCCAGGGGTTACCTGAAGACCCACGCTGGACGTCTCTGCCCGAGGCTGTCCTCAGACCAGGCTCGGTCGACCTGCAGGACTGGCCACTACTGCTTCAGGAGTGACCCTCAAGCTCACCTGTCAACAGGCCATTCGTGGTGTGCTCCCACGGTCACTGAGGGGACCCAGCTGCCCACGGCACGACTGCTCATCCACACAGACTTACTGGAGTCCCAGCCCTCCCTGGCTCTCCTTCCGGGATCACCTCTCAAACAGGCCACTAGCACCCAAGCCTGTGCCCACACAAAGCCAGCAAGTCCCCACACTGCCTGGGGCATGGCTGCCTTGCTGTTGAACAGACGCACAGGTGTCTGATCTCTGAGGGCTGGGGAAGTGTGCCACCCATGATACCTTTGGGGACACCACGACTTCCAGTGCAGCTGTGCCCAATGCCCCAGGACAAGTCACCACTGGAACCCAATGCAGTTGTGAGTTCTGGATGGACCTAGACAGGCATTAGCATGGGCTGGAAGAAACACAGGGACTCGGACGTCTGGAAACCGTGGTCTTCTCTGCTCCATTCAGAAGGGCCGTGCAGGCTCCTCGGCAGCAAGTGAGGCTGGCTGTGCCTACCTGCCAGGATCACGCTCACCTGTCGGGACGCTCCGCAGAGCCCCCAAGCAGATGGGGCCTGTGCTGAGCCTGAGCTTGACACATGGAGTGGAGGATGATGCTGACGGGCGAGACAGTGACGATGATGCTATTTTTTACAGGGGACACCTGCCATGCACCTTTGCTGACCTCCCTAGAGGGTCACCATAATCCACACACCGCGCACCACCGGCTCCCGATCTCTACTGCCTCTGGAGTCCTTGGCTTGCCGCCCATTCATTTATTTACTTACTTATTTACCTATTTATACTTCAGACCGAATCTATGATCATTTTACCTGTGAGCTACACCTCCAGCCCTTTTTCATTCATTTATTTATTTGTTTGTTTATTTATTTTGGTGGTATTAGGGTTCCTGGAAGCCCTTCTACCTCCGGGCTACACTTCCAGACCTAGTTATTTTATATTGTTTTTATTTTGAAACAGGGTCTCTTAAGCCAGCACAGCTGGCTTCGAACCTGTGCGATCCTCCTCTCTCCGCCTCCCAAGCGCGGGGATTACAAGCGTGCGCCACCACACCCGGCTATTTTTTTGTTTTGTTTTTGAAACAGGGTCTTGCTAAGTTGCCAAGTGCCTCGCTAAGTTACCAAATTTTGCCTTGAACCTGCAATCCTCCTGTCTCAGCCTCTCAAGTGCTGGGATTCAGGCTGCACCACTGCACCCAGCCCATCTTTCCTTTATTCCCAGGGACCCATAGCCCTAATGCTAGTGCAGGATCTTTAGTGGGGACTCCCTGATGGTTCATGTTGTGTGTCAATTTGACCGGATCATGGGCCCCAGATATTTGGCTAAACATAATTTCTGTGTGTCTGTGGGAGTGTTTCCCATGAGCACTTGAAGGTGTGGACTGAGTAAAGCAGGTTGCCCTCCACAAGGTGGGTGGGCGGCATCCAATCCACCGAAGGTCTGAGTAGAACGAAAAGGTAGAGGAAGGGAGAATTCTCTCTGCCGGTTGCTGGAGCTGGGGCATCGGTATTCTCCTGCCCTTGGACTGGGGCTTACGCCATCGGTGCTCCTTCAGACTCAGCTCTCCTGAGTCTCCAGGAGGCACAGCGCAGTTGAACAAGGCCTCTATAATTTCATGAGCCAATTCCTTCTAAGTCTCTAGATAGGTGATAGATTGATTGATCTATCTTAGACAGAGAGATCTGCTTGTTCTGTTTCATGGAGAACCCTGACTAAACCGACTCCATCCAGGCTTTTTGTTGGGCTGTTAGAAGACCCGCACAGATGCCAGAGGACTCAACACACTCCTGCTCCACAGTGACGGGCTTGGCCTCGGCTGCGCCGTGGTAGCGCTGTCCCTGCCCTGGAGGAGCTCACGGTCAGGAGGAGGCATTCATCCGTCCCTCCTGTGCGTGTCTCTTTATGCCTCCTCTGCCGGCCCTTGTTCTAGTCACAGGGCTACTGGGATGAATGGGCAGATAAGGTAACTGCTTCCAATGAAGCCTGCACCGAAGCTGAGATAGAGACGAGCAAACACGTCAGAGAGTAAGTAAGTGTCATAATGAAAACAAATCCTCAGGCCGTGAGCAAGAGTGACTGGCATTTGCTTTGGTTCAGGTAGGCAGGGGAGGCTGCTCCACGGTGAAGCCTGAGTAGCGAGGTCCGTGTGATGTGTCCATCTCTGCAGAAGAGACGGGCTCAGGCCGCAGAGGACGGGCAGGGAGGAGCTCTCGCCAAAGGGAATCAGACTGAACAGGGCCCTGCAGATGAGTGGGCCTGGGGTGCCCACAGGGGGTGGGCCCAAGCCACTACTCCTGTGCACCGGGCAGCACTGGGTCCTGAGCCCAAGAGGAGGTCCACACATTGCCACGGTGATTGCTTTCTTTGGGAAACTGTGTTCATTTTCTTTTCCATATTCGGGACTGAAGCCATATGATAATTACAAAATGCAAAGCCATGACGTGCTCTAAACTGTCTCTGCATAGTATGTGGTTTTGGAATAATACATAAAATGCTTAATAAAAAGTAATGTGGAGCTAGGTTCCATGGCTCATGCCTGTAATCCCAGTGACTCGGGAGGCTAAGACAGGAGAATCCCAAGTTCGAGGCTGACCTGGGCAACTTAGTGGAGATCTTGTCTCAAAAAAAAAAAAAAAAAAAAAAGGGCTAGGGATATAGCTCGGTGGTAGAGTGGCCTTGGGTTCAATCCCCAATATGACACTCACAAAAGTAATTTAAAAAGAATCATCAGCCTCACTTGGAAATAAAATCAGTAGCAACATCTTTGCTCGGTTATACTGATGACCTGGTGTGAACACGCCCATCTCCTCAGCCTCTGCTATAACCCACATGGGAGATGCCTGCTCCTCCAGCAACAACCTCCAACCCCAGACCCTGGGACCATCAGGGCAGATGTGAGTGTTAGGGACAGCCCTGGGAGTCAAGGCATCGCCCTGAGGCTTCCCAAGTCTTGACTGTTGGTGTTATGGTTGGATTTAAAATGGGTATGGTGGCCAGGCATGGTGGCGCACGCTTGTAATCCCCACGCTGGGGAGGCAGAGACAGGAGGATCGTGCAGGTTCGAAGCCAGCCACGCGTGCTGGCTTAGGAGACCCTGTTTCCAAATAAAAATATAAAATAGGTCTGGGAGTGTAGCCCGGAGGTAGAAGGGCTTCCAGGAACCCCAGTACCACCAAAATAAAATAAAATAAAATAAAATAAAATAAAATAAAATAAAATAAAATGAGTATGGTGGTGAGCATTTGTCGTCCCAGTACTTGGGAGGCTGAGACAGGAGGACTACAAGTTCAAGGTCAGCCTCGACAATTTAGCAAGGCCTTCAGCAACTTAGGGAGATCCTGTTTCAAAATAGAAAGAAAAAATAGGGCTAGGGGTATAGTTCAGAGGCAGAACACTCCTGGTTCAAACCCCAGTACCACACAAAGAAAAACGTCCTCCAAAGGCTCGTGTGTGGGCAAAGCAGCCAGGTTTGGAATCAGGACATGGCTGGAGGGGTGGGTCCCTAAGAGCGTGGCCAGGGACTGTTTCCAGCCCTCCTCCTGCTTCTCATTCTCTCTGTTCCCAGCACCATGAGCCCAGTGTGGCTTTTCCGACTCCACTGAGCGGCTCTGCTGTGGCAGCTGGCTGACCATGGGCTGACCTCTGAACCCCATAAACACTGAAATCATGAGCCCTAAATAAACCTTTCTCCCTCTAAGTTGCGCTTGTCAGGTATTTTGTTCACAGAGACAAAAAGGTTGGCGAAAACAGTTTGTTCCCCATGCGAGGCCTGCGTCTGACTCCTGCAGAAAGCTGTTCTCTGAGAGACTCAGATCCATAAGGCCCACTGGTGTTAGGAGCTGGCGCAAACTCCAAGATCCTGCTTGAGCACGGGACTGCGGGGCAACGGAGAAGAACGTGACAGGTCCCTTGCCTTCTGATGGCTCATGTCCAGGCAGCTCAGCCATGAGCCACAATCCTGGTTTGTCTCTGCCACAGTCAGGCATCAAATCCAGAATTCCAGGTGGCCACTGAAGTCTGAGGAGATCATGAAAGGCCAGAAATATAAAGGTCAGGCTTCCTTCCTTCCTTCCTGGCTGTGCGGCCAAATCAGAGGGGTCAGACATGCCAGGTACTTGGCACAGCCCCACCATCACCATCCTTTGTGAAACAAGGTCGTACCAACAGGACGCCACACCGGGTCTATGCTGCTGGAGATACAGGAGGCCTGGGAATACGGGGCAGGGGGCTGAGCTTCTCCCCAGAGCCCACCAGCCAAGCCTCCAGATCCCCTGTCCTGCTCCCTCTCAGACACCTGGCCCCCATCAGCACCCCACTCCATGCTCCCCGCCTCCCCATGTCCCTCCCAAGTTCCCAGGGCCAGCATCCTACAGCTTCCCCATCCTGTCTCATACCTCAGGCAGCCAGGGTCTCCCCCAGCAGCCCTGATTCCCTGAGCAGATGGGCTGCTCTCCTCCCGGCCTCCAGCCACATGGAAAAGAAGTCTCCAAGGGCCACGCTTCAAGCTCAAAACTGGTGACATCCTCAAACGCTGCTCTTGACAAAAACACACAGCTGACTTTTTCTTTCCTTCCTTTATCCTATGAAAGTTTTAAAATATGTATTTAAAGTCTCCAAATGGGAAGGTGTGGTGGATGGTGTGGGCTCTGGGGCCTGGCTTCAGTTCCCGCTCTGTCGTTTACCTAAACCTCTGTTTTCTCATCTGTCTTGTGAGATTAAAGGAGATGGCCAACTTAAATGACATATCCAGCTGGGCATGGTGGCGCACACTTGTCATCACCAGACTTGGGAGGCTGAGACAGGAGGATCGCAGGGTCACGGCCAGCCTCGGCTACTTAGTGAGGCCTCCACAACTTAGTGAAACCCTGTTTCAAAATAAGGAATAAAAAAAAAAAGAGAGAGAGAGAGAGCTGGGGATGTAGCTTGGAAGTACAATGTCCCTGGGTTCAATCTCCAGTATTGAAAAAAATCAATCAATTAATCAATCAATCAATGACATACCCAAGGGTCTGAAGCATGCTACGTGATACACAAAGGATTGACTGAGATGAGGAGGTGCTGATGGTGCTCATGGTGAAGATGGAGGAATGACGGCAGTGGGATACTCCCTCTGGTTTAAAGGCAAAATCTGATCAATACATCACAAAGTTCAGGGGCTGAGTTCTATTCACAGTCCCAGTCCGCGAGCCACAGCTCCCGTTCCTCCCCCAGGCCTCAGGCCCTGCAGGCTCAGCAGACGCAATCGTGAATCTTTTTCATCAAAGAGAAGGTCAGGGAGCGAGCCCCTCCCCGAGTGAGCTCACATTCACAGAAACCTCATCCCCTTCCCGGCCCCATCCTCAGGCAGCCGCCTCCGGCCACCGGCACCACCAGGCAGCTTCAGAGCCACGCCGCGGCATTTCTCTCCCCTGAATCTTAACTCTCAGCCAGTTACTGTCTTTTACTTTCGCTGGAAATGTCATCACTTTGGACTAAATCCCACCACGGACAAAACATCGAGTGTCTTCTCCTGATAAGAAGAGATACAGCAGGAAAACTGCCACATTAGACACTGCCTATTATCTGGGCTATTTTTGTTGCAAACAGCACATCTTAGGCGTAAACGAATGGCACAGACTCCCAGTAGCCAAGCCAGAGTCCCCACGGACATCACTCCGAGAAATCGGATGTGCGCCGCCTGAGACAGAGTGTGACCGCTCTGCCCCGGGGTCTCGTCTTCCTCGAGTGGTAACAGAAGACAAACAAGAGGGCAATTTTGTGGGGTCATCTTTCAGTTCCGGCTCATCACCTCCAACAGACTTGTGACAGCCGGAAGTCACAAGAGCACGGGGAGCCCTCAGTTCCAGGCTCCCTGAGATCCTCCTACTCTCTAGGGTCCAGCCAGGGGGTCTTGAGGGCTCCCTCCATCCCCAGATGTACCCAACAACGACTTCCACACACACCTACAGCAGACACACGAGCATCCACGCCAGCAAGGAAAATCGTTCATTTTGGCTCAGAAAGGCCACAGAAAAGTTTACTTTTGGCCCATGTTTTCTTTACAGAAGCCAAATCCCAGGGCTGATGTGATGTGGGGCGGATTAGACAATTAAAGCGGGCGCACGGAATACAAATCTGCATTTGTTCAGCTGGGTCTAGAGGAGATCGCCATTTCCTTCCTCCCCCAAGTCAATTTACCCAGAGAGCAGCCTTCTCTCCAGATAAGCACATTGACTTTAAAATAAAGTGTGTGCCAACAGCTGCAGCCCTGTCACTGGAGCCGGCAGAGACGTGGCATGGAATGATAATTAAATATATTTTCATCATCCGTCATTTTTTTGCTGCAGGTGCCAGGGTAATAAATCTGGACTTGCCTCTTTTGTCAGCTGGCAGTGAACACATTTTAACAGGAAATCTCCTGGGAGGAATTAAGAGTCACTTGGCCTTGTAAAGGAGAAAGGGTTTTACTTCCAAACTGCCAAGTGGGGAGCTCACAGCTGATTGGTTTCATAATACTTTATTATTTGACAATATATACGCCTCGGGTTGTATTTCAGAACACCACACCTAACGGGATAACCGGCGCTCCCAGAGATTTGCCATCAAATTCTAGAATAAAAACTTATTTGGGAAGATTTTCACCACGATTTCTTTTTATGAATCCCAAATTTAATGTATTATTGACTAGGTATATTCCAATATTTTAGAACTTTTCCTGCATTGTTTAAATTCCCCAGCAGCCTTCCCCTGGATTTTCGCAGGGAAATCTGCCGCCTCTGCCGCCTGCGGTCTGCGTTAAGTGCTTCCGACTGGCCTAAGGAGTTCGGTTGACTTTTTATTTTGACAGTTTAACAGCTCCTTCTCCCCAGGGGCAGCCTCAAGCTTTTCCTTGGAAAAGCCCGCTGGACAGGCCCGGCAGAGCGTCCTTCCTCGGAGCGTCCCCTTCCTCCCAGGTGACACAGCCTTTGCACAACGCCCTCATTGAGAAGCCAGTCTGGCCAGAGCCGCCAGGGAATGAGGAGGAGCGGGCAGGGGAAGGGGCAGGATGCTGGCCTCAGAAACCTCCTGCTGGTCACAAACCAGCCCTGGAAGGAGGAGAGGGGCTCTGCAGCACACACCACAGCCAGCCGCACCCGGAGACATGTGACCAGGCCACCAGGACAACGGAGTTTCTTCTCCCCATTCCTCCTCCAAGGAATGTTCTGGAAAGGAAAGTCCTCCTGCCCCTTGCCCTCCCCCACCTCCCAGGGTGCCCACTCGCCAAAGCAGTGGAACTTCAGACACTAACACCTAAAGCAGGTGACTTGGGATAGATTCAAGAAGGAAGGCCTTATGCACACACCTCCCAAAGGCTGACCAAGGGCCTGAGAAATGGTAACCCCATAGCATGGCTGAATTTTCAGGTCCCATTCCTCAGATGAAACCCAGGCTCAGGGGGGAAAAAAAATCACATCCTGAATCCCTAAGTCAATGCACAATGTCTCTAAAATGCTTTATTAAATACCAATGCCCCCTTTGATCGCTGACCACAGGTGCCGTCCACTCTGGTCACTGGACTGGCCCCACAGCCACCCAGTGCAGTGGGGTGCAGGCACCACAGCTCCAGAAGAGCCTCTTGCGGAAAACCCGATATGAGGCTCAACCCCAATCAAAATCCCAGCAGGCTGTGGTTTAGAGCCTGACAAGCCAATTCTGAGGCCCACATGGAAAGGCACGGGGCCTAGAGAAGCCAAAGCAATTTTAAAGAGGAGAAATCAAACCGGAGCTAACCCTGCTTTGATTCAAAGGACTTCAAGACTTGTCACAAGGCTATAGTAGTCATGACAGTAGAGTACCGGCTTAAAGACAGACAACCAGATCAATGAAATAGAACAGAGTCCAAAAACAGACCCTCGTATATATGGACAGATTATTATTTTTTTTATAAAGGAGCAGATTGCAATTCAGTGGAGACAGAGGAGCCTTTTCAGCAAAGTGAAAAGTGCTAGAAAAACTGGAAATCTGCATGAAAAAAAGAAAAGGGAAAAGTGACACCTCATACTCTGCAAAAATTAATCAAAATGGATTATAGACCTAAGGGGCTGGATGTGTACCTCAGGAATAGAGTACATACTTCTTAATATGCATAGGTCCTGGATTCAACCCTCAGCAAAAACTTTAAAAGAAAACACAGGAGAAACTATTTTTGATCCGGAGTTAGTAAGAGATTGCTTACATCCAATGCCACAAGCATGACCCGTTAAAGTAAAAAAGTGATAAGCTGGACATCATAAAATTAGCTTCTGATCCTCAAACGATACTGTTCAGAGACTGAAAAGACAAGTCGCAGACTGGAAGGAAGTCTTTGTAAAGGCCGTGTCTGATAAAGGGCTCTGTCTAGAATATATATAAAGAACTCTCAAAACTCAATAATAGAAACACATGTGATCCATTTCTTTTAAATGAACAAAAATTCAAACAAACACTCAGGAGAGACACATGGCATGCAAAGATGTTCAGCATCATTAGTTAAATTAAACGCAAACTAAGACCATGAGGTACCACCACACACCTGTTAGAATGACTGCAATCAAAGTGACCACACAAAGGGTTGGAGAGCAGGTAGAGGAACTGGAACGCTCACACTCTGCCAGGGGGACGGAAAATGGTGCAGTCACTTTGGGAAGCAATGTGGCGTCTCTGTATGGACCAGATGCTCTGTTACTGGGCATTCACGCAAGGGAAAAGCAGGCAGACGTCCACACAAAGACTGGTACATAAAATTCCTGGCAGTATTGTTTCTAATTGTCAAAAACTGGAAATGATTCAAATATCCATTAACGGGTAAATGGGCAAACTGTCTCATATCCAGGCAATGGAACACTACTCAGCAATAAAAAGAATTGACAGTACACGTGACAACATGAATGAATCTCAAAATAATTATGCTGAGCGAAAAGCCAGATTAAATTTAAAAAAAAAAAAAAGAGTACAAGCTGGGTGAGGTAGCTCATGCTTGTAATCCCAGGATTTGGGAGGCTGAGACAGGAGGATTGTAGGTTCGAAGCCAGCCTCTGACAACTTAGTGAGGCCCTTTGCAACTTAGTGAAACCCTGTTTCCAAATAAGAAATATAATCAGACTGGGGAATTTGCCTTGGAGGTAAAATGCCTCTGGGTTCAATCCTGGTGCCACAAAAAAGATGAAAGAAAGAAAGAAAGAAAGAAAGAAAGAAAGAAAGAAAGAAAGAAAGAAAGAAAGAAAGAAAGAAGAGAAAAAGGGAGGGAGGGGGAAAGAGAGAAAGAGACAGAGACAGAGACAGAGAGAGAGAGAGAGAGAAAGCCAGCCAGGCATGGTGGCACATGCATGTAATCCCAGTATTTGGGAGACTGAGACAGGAGGATCGCACAGGTTTGAAGCCAGCCTCAGGTACTCAATGAGGCTCTCAGCAACTTAGTGAGACCCTCTTTCCAAATAAAATATAAAATAGGTCTGGGAGTATAGCCTGGAGGTAGAAAGCCCCTGGGTTCCACACCCAGTACGACAAAAAAAAAAAAATTACATGCTATATGATTCCATTTATGTTAAACTTTAGGAAATGCAAATTAGATCCAGTCTGTAGTGACAGAAGGTAGATCTGGCTGCCAGGGAGGGAGGCGGAGAGGGGCTGCAGATCACTCAGGGGCTCAAGGACACTTCTGAGGGTGATGGATGTCTTTATTACTTTCATTTGGTGCCAGTGATGCCAAAACTCACTAAGGTACGCATTTTAAGTACATGTGGTTTATTGCATGTCATTTATGCCTAAGAAAGCTATTTTTAGAAAATTATACTCTGAACAGCAACCCCTGAGATTGCACAAGGGGCTCTGTCTGCATAGGTGCTATATGCCCAGGAGAGGAAAAAGAATGAATTACTGAAGGAATAGGTACTTGCCAATAACTAGTGCTAAAAACGCTTGCACCCTAATTCAAAAGCACATCCTCTCATTCATTCATTCAGCAGATAATACACCAGCCTCGAGAGCACAAGGACAGGCTCCTCTCCTGCGCATGTGCCACCTACTCCATGCCTTGGGCCTAAATGGACACCTGGCATTCATGTACGTAGGTGTGTGTACACAGCCAGGCTGCACATGGGCAGGTTACATACACGCTTTGGGCCTGGATTTTCTCATCTGTAAAGTGAGGGAAATAATCTCTCTACCTCACAGGGTTGTTATGATTTAATAAATTAACATCTGTGTGGGTCTCAGAACAATGCCTGGCACTCTGTAAGTCCGCCGTAAGTGCGCTGCATTTAGTACTATAATTATCACTGCCTTTATTACTAAACTACCTGTGGAGACATATGCCAGGATGGAAGAGGTCGTCTTCAGCTGTTACGATAAGTGGCAATGATCTATTGCTTTCCTGTATTTCCTTACTTTTTCCATTGAACAAGTATTGCCTCTAACACTTAAATTTTTACGTAATTAAAAATGACCAAATGAATAAGCCAGGATGCCAGGCACCTCCAGTGTCTACTTACCCACATCCCCTGACACGCTGGAAAGGCAAGCCTCCAAAGGGCGCTCAGCCACACTCCAGCTCCTCCCGCGGGTAAGCAGACACCCTAGAAGTCTCCCACAAAAGCCCCCATCAGGACCACATACCTGTAGCAGGTGACGATGTTGCAGGTGTGAACGGAGGTTTCTCCTCACCCCAGTCCTCGTAGCCCGTCATTCTAACCAGATCTAGGGCATCTACACCCCAGGGAAGAAGGATTGTTACTCAGAACTGGAGAACAGATGACTCAAAGCTGTGGCTCTGGAATTTCAAAAGCCAAGACCCAGACACGTGCAGAAGAGATGCAGAAGGGGAGAGGGGAGCCTCAGTCAGAGAGGGCTGCTTCCGGCCCAGAGCCGAGCTGGAGGGAGAATGGGGAATGAGACGCCTCCGCCCCGCACGTAGTGACAGTGTGCAGACATCTACGCACCTTAGGTGGAGCCCACACGCACTGGCCCTGAACTCCAAAGAATAGAGTGAGATGGTGGGGATCAGAGACAGCCAGAGGGTCCTTCACCCCCCAAGAGGGCTGTGAAAGCAGCTGAGAAGCTAGTCCTGCAAGGCTTTGAGGTTGGGACGAAGGTGCACAGAGAAAACCCATAAGGGTGATGGAGACCAGAGGTCCAGACTTCACCTCTACCTCCCCGCACACCCACAGACCCACCAATGGACTCGGGGAGGCTTTCGGTTGGCTTAGAATCAAGAAGATGCTTCTGTAACCTGGTGGAGCGGGGGCAGGAACACTAACAGCTCAAGAATGCGAAGGCTCCGTGCTGCAGATGCGAGCTGTAGCCTGCGCTCGTGCGGGCCCCACACTCGGTCACGAGCAGTCAGCAGCCGCCTGCCCTGCCTTCAGCGTGCCACGCGTGCCAGGCCTCCCGGTGTAAACGGAGTAGGACCTGAATCCTAACGGGGGCCAGCAAGTCACGAGTGATTACGAGCAGCGAGGGGCAGGGAGGCCGGCCCTGCGGAGCTTCAGGAGACCTGTCTGGGCAGACCTGGAAGTATCCAGGGAGCTACAGGACCTTTGGGACAGAAGTGATGAAACGTGCGAAGGCAAGTTCAGTCTAACACACGGCTTCCCCGCTAGGGGTCCAAGGTCAGTGAAGGAGAATGAATGCCCCGGATGTCCATGTCCTGCTTCCAGGGTTCTAATCCACCCTGCAAGGGATGAGAAGAGGACCAATACAGCACGTTTTCAATAATAAACTTATTCCTTTGGAAGAATCATCCTTTACTGGACAATTATGTCCTTCCAACTTTTCTTTTATGAATTGTCGATGATATATGGTAGTTGAAACTTTTCTAAGTCTTACATGGCAAAATTAAAAGCCGTCGGGCCTGCAAAGCCCTCGCTCACGGAGACTCACTCACTGGGAGCCCGAGGTGGACCAGGCACCAGCCGAGTGCGGAGAAGTGACGGTGAGTGACAGGGACATAGGGACCCAGTGGTCTCTGCCCGTGGGGGGAAGGTCCAGCTTGAAGGGTGAGGTGAAGTAAACAAAGGAGCTGAGTCCTCTCCAAACAGGCCTGTTTGAAGAGTAGCATTTAAATTAAATCCTAGAATGCCGGGCGTGGTGTTGCACGCTTGTGATCCCAGCATTTGGGAGGCTGAGACAGGGGGATATCACCGTTCGCAGACAGCCTCAGCTACTTGGTGAGCCCCTGTGCAACTCAGTGAGACCCTGCCTCAAAATAAAGAATTTTAGCCAGGCGTGGTGGCGCACGCTTGTAATCCCCACACTTGGGAGGCGGAGACAGGAGGATCGCGCAGGTTCTAAGCCAGCGAGGCTGGCTTAAGAGACCCTGTTTCCAAATAAAAATATAAAATAGGTCGGGGAGTGTAGCCCGGAGGTAGAAGGGTTCCATCTCCAGTACCACCAAAATAAATAAATAAATAAATAAACAAACAAAATAAAGAATTTTAGAGCTCCAGGTAGTGGGCAAGTCAAAAAGTCTTGAGGGGAGGAGGAGCAGGTGACACCTGGAACTGGTGCCCAGGGAGGAAGGCCGAAGGGGCACACATCAGCAACCGCTGGTAAGGGCCTGGATATCCAGGGGCAGGGCGGCAGGGCCTCTTCCCTGGGGGCAGGGGTAGGTGAGGCAGGCAGATGGCAGTAAAGGTTCAGAGGCAAGGCCGGCGGGAGCCAGACCAGCGGAAGCAGACATGCTACGGTAAAGCCCCGGTGTGCTAGGATGCAGCCCTGTACCTGAGCTCGGTCACCGGTGCTGAGACACAGCGCCTGCCTCGTTGTCTGCGCTTTCCAGGACCCTGCCTTGTAGATCTAGTGGTGTGCAGAGCTCCCTGCCCTTTGAAGCAATGGATTTCAGGCCTTCAGGTCAAGGACACACCCCCTCCATAACAACAAAGGGAATCTGCTCCACGAGGCAAGCGTGCTTTTTGTCCGTATCAGCACACAGCTGCAGACTTGAAGCGCTTTGTGGAGAGGGAGGGCTTCCTGAATCCACATCCTAGAGGTTCAGATCAACAGTCAATCCATGAGTGTGAAGAGCATGCCCCTTCCATCCTGACGGCTAGGTCCCGAGGCCGAGGCCCCAGCGGGGAGAGGGTAGGAGTGGGAGAGGGAACAGCTCGACACAGACCTGTCATCCCTCTAGATGGACAGGCAGAGTCAGAACTGGAGGGCTCGGATCCGCTTCCCAGGTAGCCTGGGGAAAGCCACGGGTCTCTACAGTACAGTTCCCAAACTGCACTAAGGCACCTGTAGAACCTGGGCAGACTCCCAAGAGACTTGTGGGACGTTTTAAATTTTTGAGGGAAAGAAGCATTACTTAGTATCTTTCTGTCAGACACCTCGGACATGCTGGGACTACTCACCTGGAATAGTTTAGGCTCATCTTAGCTTAGCCGCCTCCCTCTTGAGAATGTCAAAACCTTGTGAGGCTGAGTCTGCAGTAGTTGCTGATATAACAAGCAAGTACCTCAAAAACCTGATATGGAACAGGAAGTGGCTGGTGGCATCCAATCGGACCTCAGGGTCTGAAGTGTTCCAGGGCTCCACAGGCGTGCTTATCCCACTAGTTTGTAATCTGATTCCGAACACGATTTTAAAAAATTATTTCTATTTTTTTTTTGGGGGGTGGTACTGGTGTGGAACCCAGAGGCTTTCTACCTCCGGGCTGTACTCCCAGACCTTTTTTATATTTTATTTGGAAAGAGGGTCTCACTAAGTTGCTGAGAGCCTCACTAAGTAGCTGAGGCTGGCTTCGAACCTGTGCGATCCTCCTGTCTCAGCCTCCCAAGCGCGGGGATTACAAGCATACGCCACCACGCCTGGCAGAATTATTTCTATTTTTTAACAGCTCTGAGTTGCTAGGACTCAAGTATTTATTAAGGTGTTTGAATCTAACTACTTAATGAATGGAAATACTGGGCATTTATTGAGGCCTATAAATATCATGGGGGGGGGGGGCAGAAGCACTTGGGTACTGAGATCCGAGAGTTTGGGAGCTTCTGCTCCAAGAGAAACTTGGCCAAGGCCCCCAGCACGGAGCATCAGGTAGACAGAAGCTGATGTGCGCCAGCATCGTGGACATGGCCAGGTGCCGTCCTGAGACACTGGCCTCAGCTGATCTCAACCTCCTGCCAGCCCTCTGCGGGTGGACGGTCAGCATCCACACGCGGGGCCCACGGGGCACAGTGTGGCACACAGTGTTCAGGAAGCCGCCATGGTGGTAGAAGGTGGGGAAGTAAGGCCCCATGGTATGCAGCTGGGAAGGGGCAGGGCCGCCCATGCCCTCTGTACTGCCCCCTAGTGGAAAGACCAGCTAGGAGAGCCCAGTGACTACTGCTGTGCCAAAAGGGACAGAAGGCCGGGAGGGAAAGGCCTCTTTGGAAGGGGTGGTGAAATTTCAGGAAGATTAATAGTGGGATTGGGGCTTGCCCAATGGGTGCGGGACTCCCCCCTCCCCATAAAGTCTAGATGGAGCACAACAGCCCAGCATCTCTGGTGCAGAGACCAGCAGGGACCTTAGAAATACTGAACATCAACTCAAAACAGTTAATTTGAGAGACTATATTGCAAGCCAGTCAATTCGACTCCACAAAATGGACCTCGAATGTAAGACCCCAGGACCTTCCCTCTCAAAAGCAAGGTCGGGCCACTGAGGGAGAGAAGTGACGCTTTCTCTGCACAGGGTGAGCGAAGTGGACCCCAGGCCACACAGGCAGGCGGGATGGCAGAGTGCGGAGGAGAGGAGAATCCCTGGGCCGAGGTGAAGCTCGCAGGCGGGCCTCATGGTCCCACTCCACGTGGAGGTGGGCAACAGGATCAGGCTCAGGAATGTGTCCCAGGTGCCACGAGCGCCTTCCCTCGGACCCGTGGGCAGGGTTGGCCAAGAGCGGGGACCAGTCATTGGCAATGGCCACTTTTCAAGACTCCAAGTCCAGATAAAGTCATCAGGGCACCGGCCACAAGGGCCCAGCAGGGCCAGCGCCTGACATTTGCAGCCATGGCAATGTTGCCCAGCAATTCCAGGGAAGCTACAATAATGTCACACGAAAAAAAACGCCTAGAGAAATCAGACCAAGAGGCAGCTGGGGCTGCCAGGGCTCATCAAAATCACTATTTGCAAGATTTCTATCTGCCCTACTCGACGTGTTCCAGTCCCAAAGTGCCAGATTCCCCAGTATAGTAATAGGGTTTTTTGCGGGCGCTCCAGCTTCCAATAAGATGTGAAAACTAAGCTCACATTTCTGGAAGGTTATAAATAGCCTCAGAAAAGGAGCTGGAACACGCCTCTTAGTAAATACAGCTGATCCATTTTCCTCAGTCTTCACCAGGAATAAAGCGGCCGTTACCACGGAGAGTACAGGAGAGTCTAAATATATACTTCCTCCTCACAGAGCCCAGATCAGAAAAGCAGAGTCGATGCTCAGTGGGTGAGGAGAAGCCAGGCCGGGAGGGGTGGCCGCGGGTCACCTCCTGCACACACGCAGTGCTGAAGCTGAGCCCAGGTGCCCGCTCGGGGTGGAGGGCCGCGCTGCGCCGGCCGCCATGGGACACGGCTTGGGGCCGGCTCCACCCGCCTCCTCCTGGACAAGCCCGTCTTGGAGATTTTTCCCCATCAGCCTTTGTCTTTGTTTTTGCTGTCTGTCTCCCAGGTAGAAGGGAACTCCAAGAGAGCTGGCTGGCCTGGGGCAGGCGCTCGATAAATACTTATCAAATGAATGAGTTCGTGACTGAGCGACTGGCCGGCTTGGTGCATGCTCCTGTCTGTTACTAATTCCATGGACGCTTCCATTTGCATGCCACGAACAAACCCAAGTGGCCCCGTACTGTGGGAAGCCGTAGATGAGCGGGGAA
This sequence comes from Muscardinus avellanarius, assembly GCF_963383645.1. NCBI lineage: Eukaryota > Metazoa > Chordata > Mammalia > Rodentia > Gliridae > Muscardinus > Muscardinus avellanarius. Next base: position 5,126,977 of record NC_137788.1, on the reverse strand, counting down.
GGGGGACAGGTCTTGTTGCTGGAGAATTTTATTGGGAAACTGGTTTTCCCCTTCTTTTTAGCAAAAGCTACAGCATAAAATAGTGCTCCACCGAACCTAGCAGATCCAGGGGGTTCAGAGATAGAAAATGACCTTGGCAGTTGGTGGAAAGGCCAGGGTGTGTGCCTGCCTGCACCCCGTCCTAGCACCCAGGGGCGCCTGGCTCAGGCCTCCCCGGGAGTGGAGGAGCCGCTCCGGGCAGCCAGGGGCAGCTTGGTCCTTGTCCAGGCTCGTGGACGGCTGCCTCACCAGTTCCCCTCCTGGACCTCGAGCAGTGCTGAGCATTGTGCAGGCCTGGCAGCAGACCCGCGGGCTCAGAGGCGCTATGGGCAAGGTGGAAAGCAAAGCCCCCACAGTCTGTTTTCCCAAGAAAGCGCAGAGAAGAGGTAGGTGAGGCCGGCAAAGCCCCTGGAGGTCCTCCTGGGAAAGGGCCGTTCATGCCACAGACATGGGAAGGCACCGAAGGGTGGTGAGCAAGGTGGCTTTTGTTGTTGTTTGGTTTGGTACTAGGATCGAACCCAGAGGCATTCTACCTCCAAGCTATATCCACATCCCCCACCTTTTTTTTTTTTTTTTTTTTTTTTGGTGTTACTGGGGTTCCTGGAAACCCTTCTACCTCCGGGCTACACTCCCAGACCTATTTTTTATTTTTGGAAACAGGGTCTCTTAAACCAGCGCGGCTGGCTTCAAACCTGCGCGATCCTCCTGTCTCCGCCTCCCAAGCGCGGGGATTACAAGCGTGCGCCACCACGCCCGGCCCACATCCTCTTTTAAAAAGCATTTCTGTTTAATTTTGACACAGGATCTCATTAGGTTGCTGAGAGGCTTGCTAAGTTGCTGGGGCTGGACTTGAACCTCTAATCGTCCTGCTTCAGCCTCACAAGTACTGGGACTCCTGGTACTTATTTTTTACTTTGAAGTGGGATATCACTATGTGGCTGAGGCTGTCCTCAAACCTGTGATCCCCTGTCCTGGCATCCCAAGTACGAGGATCACAGGCATGTGCCACTGTGCTCAGGAGTAGGCGAGGTTTCAAAGGATGACATTCCCAGGCTGTCTGCTTCCAAGGAAGGAGCTGTGGAGCTGGGGGCGGGGGGCTCAGCCAGCAGGTGGCAGAGACCAAGAAAGCTTGAGGAGGCTTTACTCTGAGACAGACGTGGAGGCCAGGAGAAGGGTGGGGCGGCTAGGGAAGCCTGGCTCACTGTGGAGGCAAGAGCACAAGGGCCGCCAGCACCAAGCCAGGGCGGGCCAGCATGTGTGGTCCCCTTGGCCTGGCCGTGTGGCTGCACAAAGGTCTACTGCTCTTCACTTCCTCAACAATTCTTGTAAAAAAAACTTCCTTCAGCAGGAACCCTCAGAGTGTCTCTGTTCCCTAGAACTGAAAGCAGCTCGCCTGCCCACTTCTAGTGGACTAGAAGGACTTACAAGGGTCCATCTCACCCCTCCTGCACTTGGGTCCTGGTGGGAGAGAAGGAACACGTTTGCAGACTTGGCCCCTCTTGCTTCTGACACGGCCGCCGCCACATCTGAGCCCCGGGCACCAGCCTCACGCACAGAAGTGCTCAACAGTGCTGAGGGTGACCTTACGGCGAGGGCTCGGGATGCTGGGATTACATGCCGCATTCCTAAAATCTCTCTTCTTTTACTGGTTATTTCTCTACTTGACTTTAATTCATCATCTCAGTGGTGGTCATCAAAGACCTTAATAGATACCTATAAGATGGATTCTACCTTATTTGTGAAATTTATTCCTATATACAAATGCAGGAAGGGACCAGAAAGCAGACCTCGCCACCATCCCCGGAGCGCAGGCGGCCTGCTGATCCTCCAGCAGCCTCCTTCCCGGAACACTTAAGGAAGGGGGGAGGCTCCAAGGAGCTTTGGGCTTAGCCGACGGGATGCATACATAGGGTGATTTTAAAACACGTCTGCAAATCCTCTGGCATGCCTCCCACCAAGAAGTGCAGTCTGATTCCACCTCTTGAATAAGGCTAGCCCTGATGGCTCACCTGTAGCTAAACAGTATCAGTCAGAAGGGCGCCGGTGACTTGCAAGGCTGCCTTGTAAAAGGTCCCGCAGCTTCTACCTGATTTCCTCAGGACATGCACTTGGGGCTCGAGTGAGGAGTCTGCAGGCCTGAAGCCACCACACTGGGGACCGGTGGAGGGAGGGACGCCAAGAGGCGCCTGCTGCTCTGCGCCCAAACGTTTGCATCAGAGTGAGGAGCCTTCACAACGAGCCAGCCCCGACCACCGCTGGCTGCAACTGGTCCAGCCCCAGAACCGAGAGAGGCCACAGTAAAAATGACTGCTGCTCCAGGCTTCAGTGGGGAGTGATTTGTTACAAAACCAGGAAGAGCTGGAACAACATACCGCACGCAACAGCCAGGCCCTTCCCTCCGCACCTCCACCTGCCCTCTGAGTGAGAGGGTCAGGGACCAGAACGGACTTAGAGAAGGCAACAGATACAGTGGGATGAATATTTTATAAAGCTAAACTCGTTCCACTGAAAAAGCCCTTTATCTCGAAATTATGCTCCTCTTCTGCTGCTGGTGTTAAAGTGCTCTCTCCCTTATGGGATGATGATGAAGTGGCCAGGACCTCACTTTTAACAGCCTCGCTTGGTCGAACTGGAAGTGGGCCACCCTGTGCCAGCCATGAGCAGTTTTAAATTGGGCCCATCTGTGACATCCCGTGTTGGGAACACCTGGCCAGAGGGGCTCTTCTCACTTCCATGTACGATAGACCATCACGAAATCCCTGAAACGAGGAGGACTTCCCTCTTCTCCACCAAAGGCAGTCTAAAAACTCCACCCTGGCTTGCAAGCTCAGACACCCGGCTCTGGTCTAAAACAGTCACGTGAGCCGGGCTCTGCCTAGTTCTAACAAGAATCTAAAAGCCCTGTTCCAAAGGTGGCATCCTCTTGCATCGGAGCCGCTGCCTCTGCCCAGCTTGGGCGTCTCCTCCCCCAGGACCACCGAGTGGATGGACAGGTGAAGGCTGCAACAGAAAGTGCTCTTTATTTAAGGCACAACAAAGCCTGCCTTGAGTCCTAAGCCACGTGCCCCTCCAGCCAGCACCTGCCCCGTCCGAGGCCGGGCAGCACACCAGAGAAACACACACCCTCGGGAAAAGGTGTCAGCAGATCTGCGCTTTCCAAAAACAGAGTGTTTTTGGGTCACAGAACAGAGGCGCCAGCCAGAAACCGCCGCGGACTTCATTTCTAAAACGGTACAGAGGCCTTCACATGTCCAGCTGTTGGCTTGCTGTGTCTCCCCTGGTCTCTTTGGGGTGGCTTTGGAGTGGCACACCCTGGATCTGAGGCCATGACAGGGACCAGCATGGCGGGGCCGGGGCCAGAGCCACAGGATGGTGAGGGAGGATGCTGCTGCCGTGGGGAACTCCAGTGCTTTCTGGCCCCCTCCCCAGTGCCCAAGCCCTAATGTGGGCACAGATCCGGGGTGATGCCTGGAGCCTGAGGCCCAAGGGGGAAGTTCTGGCTTTCTCCAGGAAGGCTATTGGCAAGACGGGCTACGCTGATGGTTTCCCGATGCCAGATAAATACCATTTTGAAGCCACAGTATTTCTCAAGCACAAATAGTACAGTAAAGCTGAGACATTTATATGCAATTGGGAGACATTTATCCTGTGACAACATTCTATTCCAATGACTTCTCTATTACCGCCAATGATTAATGATGTAAATTCTGTCACTCGGGATGATGGATGCAGGGCAGCGGAGGGGCCCTTGCATAGATTACCCAAACGCCAGCTCCCCGTTGGCTCCCAGGACCAGTGTGGTCTGTGCTTCAGTCAAGCATAAATGTAAAGTTCTTTTAGATTAAAAAAATATTATTCTTCTTCAGTACTTTCCAGAAGCAGCTGGCTTAGGACTGTGGGAAAGGTTTCTCCTCTTGAATACATTTCCCCTGTCCGGTGTCAGGGCTGCTGACAGGACTCTATTAGGAATAATTGCATAATTCTTCCCAAACAGGGGCTGGAGCAGCTGTCACGGCGGGTGCCACGGAAGGAGAGTGAGACGCATGTGAGGGAGGCCACGGACTTGGCCTTCAGGACTCTCAGGAACTGCCCCCACCACCCCGGTCCCAGGGAAACTGACCTCTCCACCTGGCCATGCTGGTGGCTGCCTGCAGCAGCTCCCCATTGCCCGTGACCTCTGCCTGCTGAAACACTGCCGGGCTCCAGAGCTCCATGGAGGGCTGCACACGGCCCCACCCTTGACAAAGACCCCCCAAGGGCTCTGTGGGTCTGCCTCCAACAAGAACCCCCACCATGGGGGTTTCCACTCACCCTCAAGGCTTCAGCTGCTGACAACTCCCAAATCTGTATGTCCCGAGCCTTCCTGAATTTGGAGTTTCTCGCCTGTAAACCCTACCGCAGGGCCACACTGGCTGCCTCCAGAGGTTTTCAGCTAAACTGGCCCGTCCCCTGTAGGCCCACACGGCACAGCATGCTACCTGCCAGCCAGCCGGCTCAGGGGCCGCGGGCTGTCCCTGACGCCTCTCGCCCTTGCCTCTACGCGTATGGCTGGCCGAGTCCTGCGGGTTCCTTAACTCTCTTGAACCTGCCACTTGTCCCTAGCGCACTGCCACCCTTCAGCCACAGAGCCGTGGTCGTACTGACTTACCACTCCCCTTCTGAAAGAAAACCTCAGGACCTTCCTGGGCGCTTTCACCAACTGCCCCCTTACATTTTTTCAGTGCTCGCCAGTTGTGGTCCAGGCTACCAGCACACTCCTGGACAGTCCAGCCACAAGTGGTCTCTCCGTTTGGGGAATCCACCAGGCTGGACCACTGTCACCCCGTTTGATAACAGCGAATTCATGGTCTTACTCCAGCCTTGCCAGGCAGCCTTCTCCAAGTCACAGAGGCCTCAGCAGCCGCCCCTCGCAGAGTCCTCCAGCGTCCCCTGGGCCCTTTGCGTTACCATATTGCTGCACACCTGCACACAACACCCACCCCGTTCCCAGCCGGCCTGGCGCTCCCCTATCCGCGTGCGAGCACACACGCAGGAACATGCCACGCTTCCTCCGGACGCCATGCCTTCGTGGCGCTACTCGTGAGCCCTGTCGGCCATCTTCTAGGGCTCCCCTTCACTGGCTGACTCCCACTCCACCCGCACTTGTCGGCTAGCTCAGAGAAGTCGCCCCTGACCCATATCGTGGGGGCTGCCATCCTCCCTGCCCACCTCTCCCTCAGGGATGCTAGGGTCCTCCTGGGCCTCATCCCAACTCACACACACAGCACCTGCACGGCCTGAGAGTCTGTGCTCAGCAGGGGAACGTGGAGACCTACTACATATGACGCCACTCCCAGCCCTCCCCAGAACACCCGCTCCCCAAGGCCCAGGGCCAAGGCCAGCTCATCTCTGCACCGCGGGGAGCCTGCCTGGGCCCCGCCCAGAGCAGGGGTTTGAACTGGTTCATGGAGAAACGAGAAAGAAAGGAAGAAAGATCCCGACATAAAGCACACAGAGCGTCGAACATCAGTGGCCTCATTCATGAGACAAAGGCTTAAAAGTTTAAAGAAGGAGAGAGAATTGATGTGAAGTGTGCTGCAAACATGCGGGCCTGTAAATCAAGCTGTTGTAAATGCCACGGGGAGAGCAGCCTGGTTTCCCTGCAGAAACTCAGAAAGCAGTCGTAATTCAGAGGTGGGGCGGGCCTTACAGGAACTCGGCGCGGCTGCTCCTGGATCTGGATTCCTGGCACTCCTAACTCAATTTGGCCATCTCTCTCGCAGTCTTTTCTTGGAAAATGGATGAGCTTCCTCCTCCATGACGCCTGGGAAGTGCCAACAGGTGGGGAGCCAGACCCAGCCCAGCCGGGGTGAGACCAAGAGGTTCCCTGGGTCCCGGGGACTCCCCCCTGGCAGCAGGAAAGGCAGAGGAAGAACACAAAGACATTCCTTCCCATCGCTCTCTCCTGTCCCCTTCTTGGAGGCTGGTCAGTTCTAAGACTTGGAAGCCTTCTCGGGGCAGCACTGGACCTCGGGGGCATGCCCTGGAGACTTGGGGCTCCGCTGGCCTCGCCCAATCTGATGGACCTCCTGAGGGCAAATGGGGCACATTCAGACTGTGAACTAGCCGGGAGTGGTGGTAATGCCTGTAATCCCAGCATCTGGACGTTAAGATAGGAGGATCAAAGGATCAAGGCCTCAGCAATGTAGTAAGACCCTCGGCAACTTGGCGAGACCCTGTTTCTAAATTGAAAATAAAATGGAGCTAGGGTGCCGGGCGTATTGGCACACTCTTGTAATCCCCGCGCTTGGGAGGCTGAGACAGGAGGATCACACAGGTTCGAAGCCAGCCTCAAGCTACTTAGTGAGGCTCTCAGCAACTTAGTGACCCTGTTTCCAAATAAAATATTAAAAAATAGGTCTGGGAGTATAGCCCGGTGGTAGAAAGCCCCTGGGTTACACCCCTAGTACCACAAAAAGAAAAAAAATGGGGCTAGGGTATACCTCAGAGTTAAGAATGTCCCTTGGTTCAATCCCCTTATCAAAAATTATACATAGGCCGGACATGGTTGTGCACGCTTGTAATCCCCACGCTTGGGAGGCGGAGACAGGAGGATCGCCCAGGTTTGAAGCCAGCTGCACTGGCTTAAGAGACCCTGTTTCCAAAAATAAAAAAAAAAAGCATAAAATAGGTCTGGGAGTGTAGCCCGGAGGTAGAAGAACTTCCAGGAACCCCAGTACCATCACACACACACAAAAAAATTATACATATACTATTGTGCATTCACCCAATATCCCTACACACACACACACTGAACTTTTAGACTTGGTGTGGGTCTGGAGTCTGAGAGTGGCCGCTGGGTTATCGAAGGCCCCCACAGCAGCAGGGCTCTCGGGTTATCTTTCTTAGTGGCTCTGAACGTGACTCTGCCTTCCTCACCACAGCTGGCTGCCAAGAGGCTCCACTGGGAACCCTGGTCCAGGGACCCTCCCCTCCAGAACCTGCCCCTCCCCTCCGCCCTGCCTTCAGGCTGTACCATCTCCTGGTCTGGAGAGCCGCCTGTCCTTGGCTTTTCCCATCTGGGCTCCCCTCCTGCAAGGAGACAGCCCTCCCCACAGAGGAGGCAGGGCAAGAAACGCCTTGGAGTCCAAGTCCCAGGAGGACAGGAAAACTACAGAACACAGGAAGTCGGAGTGCTTAAAAATGACTGGAGTTCATGGCTGAGTGAACACACACACTCCACTACAAAAAAATTTTAAAAGCTAACTTTTCCACGTCTGGCTTTTAGGTTCCTGTAGTGAAGGGAGTGAAAAATCTAATCTTCGAAACCTTCATAAATATATCCTTTTTAAAAACTAAAACTACTTAAATGAATCCACTTTTGCCTGACAAAGTAGGGGAATCCAAAGCTCCTGGATTTTAAAAGCTTCCATTAAAGCAGCTTTTCTTTTTTCAAAAATAATGAATTGAAAAATAAATCAGAAGGCTTAATTAAGCCTGAGGCCAATAAGAGACAGCCAGGGCAGAGCTTCCTGACAAGCCGTGGAGCCAAAGCAGGCTGAGTCTCCTGCTCTGCTTATTTTTGAAGTAGCTCTGGCCAAAAGCATGCCTTTGAGTCGCACAGAATTAGAATTCAGCTGAGATTTTTTTTTCGGGCAGTACAGTATGTCTTCATTGGTGCTACGGCAGCTTGTAAATTAAGATAAAAAGCTGGTGAGATGGAGACAAGAGCTGGTTCCTGGGGAGGGGAGGGCAGCAGCACAAAGCCCCAGGGTCGGCGGGCCCCGCTGATTCCCGGCTGGCCTGAGCTCCCGCGTCCACACACCTTTAGGTCGGCCTGGGCTCAAAGAGGGAGGTGTGTGTCCCAGCCACAGGCAGGTGCCTCTCCTCCCTGAGACTCTGCCTGAGACCAGTGCTACACATGCGCGGATGGCACCCTGCACCCGCCCACTGGGCGGAGGCCACGTGAAGGCCATAGACAGCTGCTGGCTATGGCAGTGTGAGGTGGCGAGTGTGCACGGGCCTTGCGTGGCCAGACTCCTCTAAAGTGCACAGTCATTTGTTTGGAAGCCTCGTGGAGCACCTGTTCAGTGGAGCAGGCACCACCCTCGCATCACAGAGAACAGCCACAGAGATGGCTCTGCCTTCCCGCAGCCTCCGTTCACGTGGCAGCAGCAGGTGTCATGGGTCATCCAGAAATAATTAGTTGTGATCACGCTCTGTGTTCCAAAGGCAGGATGGGGCACCGAGATAAAACCTGGCCCTCACACGGCTCTTAGCCTCTCTCCCAGGAGGCTAACAAGAATCTTGTGTTAAGAAAAGACTATTCCTGGCTGGGCGTGATGGCACACACGTGTAATCCCAGGACTTGGGAGGCTGAGGCAGGAGGACTGCAAGTTCACGGCCAGCCTCAGCTACTTAGTGAGGCCCTCTGCAACTTAGTGAGTACTGTTTCAAAATGAGAAATAAAAAATAGGGCTGGGGGGGCTTGGAGGTAGATGCCCCTGGATTCAATCCCCGGTACCCAAAATATAGACATTTACGTCTTCCTTGGCCTCCAAACGCTTCTTTGCCTACTCCCAGGCTGTGTCCCTGCTGCTCTCCCAACTGGAGGCCCCATCTCTACCTCTTAAACCTACCTTGCCCGAGGAGCCCAAGTCCACACCGCCTCGTCGGCGGAGGGTCCCATGATTCTCTCCTCTGGACTTAGCTCAGCACTGAGCACAGAACCTGACGTGGTACAGCCAGGGGAGAGGGGTGTCAGACATAAATCCTATCCATAAGCAACTTGAAAATACTCCAGCAAAGATATCAGAATCCAAGGCGGGAAGAGGTTTCTTTTTTCAGTACTGGGGATTCAGTACCCAGGCCTCATATATAATATGCCAGAGCTCTACCACTATGTCCCCAACCCGTTTCTTTCTTCTTCTTCCCTCCATCCTCCCTTTTCTCTCCCTGCCCCTCTCTGTGTTACTGGGGTTTAACCCCAGAGGCATTCTTTCTCCAAGCTACACTCCTAGCCCGTCTTTATATCTTGTTTTTAAATGGTCTTGCTAGGCTGCTGAGTCTTGCTACATTGCTGAGGCTGTCCTCCAACCTGCAGGAGATTACAGGTGTGCACAACCACACCCTGCCGGCCCTTTTCTTGTTTTGAGACAGTGTCTTGCCAAGTTACCCAGCCTGGCCTGGAACTTGCAATCCTTTCAAGTAGCTGGAGTTACAGGCATGCGCCACTCTGCCTGGCAGGAAGTTTCTTGGTGGAAGATCCCTGGAAGCTGTTGATTTGAGTCTGCCAGGAAAAGCTGTGTGTGTGTGTGTGTGTGTGTGTGTGTGTGTGTGTGTGTGTGTGTGTAAGGTGTCCCAGGCAAGAAGAGGGGAGGCGAGATGTTCTAGGCTGGGGGAGACAGGAGGAGGCAAGGTGCCCTAGTCTGAAGAGAGGGGGGAGGCAAGTTGTCCTAGGCATGGGCCAGGGCCTGAAGGAAAGTTTCTGGTTCCCTCTCAGATTTTAGAGCCTGACAACATGGGGGCAGAGATGATTTTTGTGGGGTAAGCCTTGGAGACTCAGGCTTCAACACCCACTCCAGCTGTGACAGATCCACAGAAAACAGCTGGGCACATTCAAAGAGCTGGAGCTCACAGGCCTATGGCGCTGACCAGGGTGCTGACCAGCAGGATATTTTTTTAAAAAAATTCTCACAGAACTGGGGCGCTGACCAGGGTGCTGATCTTTAGGACATTCCAAATACCTTGAACTTACATTGGGGGTGGGGCGCTGACCAGGGTGCTGAATTCTAGGGCAAAAACCTTGAACTTGCATAGCTGGGGTGCTGACCAGGGTGCTGATCTCTAGAACGTTCAAAGACCTTGACTTGCAGAGCTGGGGCGCTGACCACCAGGGCAGGATGGCTCCATCACAGGACTGCTCTGCCGTGACACCCAGCAAGGGCCAAGGAACCCCGAAGGCAGGAGGACCCAGGAGTGCCTGCAGGTCCCCAGCAGAGCTCTGAACAACTTGATGAAAAACATCTGGCCATGTGGAAAAGCGCACACTGGGTCAGAGCTAGAAACCTCCCCAAGCATCCAGGCAAGGCGGCTGGGCGAGGCGGTGGCGGCCAGTGAGAAGACAAGGCACAACTTTAAAGAAGGGAGGAATGGGGCCCAATGTACAACAAGAAAAGACAGCACGGAGTTCCTTTTGGAGGGAGGGAACCTGAAGCATAAATAATGTGCATCACTCAAGGTCACAGCACAGGACGGCAGCCTGGGGAGACCGAGTCTGCCCGGCTGGGAAAGTAGCACAGCACAGCGATTCTGTGCACAGCCATCAGTTCACACTGCCCTGGCTTGGGGCAGGCTCACAACTTCTGAGCCATGCGTCCTTTCCTGCAAACTAGGAACAGAAATGCAGCCACGCCTGCCCGGCTGGGTAACTGGGGGCACTCAGTGATAGGTATGGTGACTGGCAATGTGCCTGGCTTCCAGCCCGAGCTCCAACCAGGGCAGCTATGACGGGAGGTCGTCTATGAGCTGGGGCAAAGCCTCCTGCCAGGGAGGTGGGTACATGAGGACACTGGGAGGAGGCGGCAGCTCGAGGACAAGCTTCTGGGAGGTCTACCCAGTTAACCCTCCTCCTGCACGCCAAACAGTCACCAAATGTAAATGAACGGACCCCTCCACTTTGGCATCAGAACCGCCAAGGTTACGTGGGAAGGGCTAGGGCGAGTTAATTCCCAGGGGCTTCTTATGCAAAGATGAACTAGAATGGGGAGGGAGAGTGGCCCCGGGGAGGGGGGGGGGGCTGACAGCAAGCGGCCCTTTAATATTTCACTGGTGTCCCATTAGCGACACAACACACATTTCACACCTGGTGACTTCTTGGGAGTGCCTCATTGACAAACAAATGTGGGCACCTCTGCTGCCTGCCCCGCTGGCCGGCTAGCAAAGGACTTGACCTGCAGGGTGAGCTTGCACGTCACACTTTCTGAGGAGACTCCCCTGAAACCTGCTGATCCGGGGAGTGGAGCCACGCGGTTGGACCGACGAAGGGGAAGCCTTTCCTAGGCTTAGGCCAGGCTCACACAGCCGCCAGGCCACGCCCACCAGCGGGGGAGTCCTGAGACCTGGCCCTCGAGGCACACCCTTCAGTCACAGTCCAGAGCCAAGGGCAGGCAGGAAAGGGCGCCAGGACCAAGGAAAGCAAAAGGCCGTCCTTGGCCACTGCTGTGAAGGTCGCTGTCACATTCCTTTGCTCAACAAATACCTGCTGTACGCGGGATGTACTTGATGCTGGGCACAGACACAGAGCACTGCAGGCCGCAAACAAGACGGGGTGAAAGGCAACCAACGGAAGCGGATCCTTTCTGATTCACAGCAGTCGCGATGCTCCCACTTTTCAGATGAAGAGCTCAGCAAGTAGCTTGCCCTTGCCCACAGGGTCCCTCAGACTCTGGCAGCTAGAACAGGGTCCAGTACAAAGACGGGCATGGAGGCGGGCTCTGCCCGCAGGTGCAGGGGCCCCGAGTCTACCTTACAGATCATTTGCCGAGATGACACAAGACACATGAAGCCACTGACCAGAGGGGATCTTCTCCTGGTTCTTAACCACTAAATGTCTCATTCCCCAAACAATAACTGGCAGGCAGATGGCTGGCTCTTCCTTTCCTTCATCCCTCACAGGGTACAGCGAAGTCAAAGGAATGACGACAGCAGCCCCTTGCTGCTCAACTGGACCTCCTTCATGCAAGTAGCTCCCTGAGCCCCAAACTCCCCTTGAGGATGGCCAAGGAGCCAGCCTGCAGCTCGCCCACAGCTCCTGGTCCTGAGCTGAAGTCCTCAGCCCTGTCCAAGGAGCAGAGGGCACCTGGCCTCCGAGGACACCCTTCCCCAAGTCCCTCTAGTGTGGTCTATTAATTTAAAACAAAGGGAGCTGGCCAGCAGGGGTAGGCACAGGGGATGCCCGAGAGGCTGTAATTAATGCAGCTGCTCCAAGCGGAAGGTAACACCTTGTCTCATTAGCAGATGCACTGCAAGTTAGGCTGACATCCTGGAGGACAGCAATGGGGACGCGCTTGCTCGCAGGTCCACGCCACAGGCACCGCTGCAGCTTCCTCACTGCTGGGCACTCTGGACAAAGCACTCCCAGCAAAAAGGGGCCCAGCAGGCACCAGCAGCGGGACCCCGGGGCCCAGGGCAGGCAGGCCCAGCCACCCGCGTCCCCACGTCAGCCCCTTAGGTGACAGGAGTGTACGCCTCCGTCCTTTGAGGATTTCCTCATTAAGCATGCAGCCTGGGTTCTGGTCTCTGCTGGCTGCGCTCTGTAAACAGAAAAGGCGTAAGATGGACTGAGGACACAGTGACCTTCCCGGACAGTGACGTGCAGACGTGCGAGGAGTCAAGGTATACAGAGGGCTGTCCCCAACAGCTCAAGCACGCATCAAGTTCTACCAGCATTTTCCCTTCAGGTAGCAAGACCAGAATTCCCCTGAAAAATAAAATCTGAGCTGGCTTATTTTTATGAGCCTCAAAAGAAGCAGGAGCGTTTCTGCACAGTGGGTTAACCCTGCAAAGCTGTGTTCCAACCTAGCTGAAGTAGTTTGGGCAACTCTGTACCCATGTGGAAGGTGGAGGAAAACTGGAGGAGATGAGGGTGGGGTGGGGGGATGCTGCCATAAGGTTACTTTGAGGTTACAGCTCTTCTTTCTAACCAGCAGGTCACAAGGGAAGCCCACAGCAGCTTTGAAATCGTTTGGACTGCGAACTTGATCATGCCCCAGCAATCACTGAGCGGCCCCGGGCCCTACAGCAGATAGCACTGCCTCGGCATCTCAGCTCCAAGAGGGCAGCAAAGGGCTCTGTCGGGACGCAAGACCCAGTCAATACAGACAGGAAGCCAGACTGCTTCCATTTCCATGAGTGCACCGTGAGGAAGGCAGCTGAGAGCCGGGCCTGGGGACGCAAGCTTGGAATCCCAGCACTCGGGAGGCTGAGACAGGAAGATGGAGGTTTGAGGACAGCCTCGGCTACTTAGTGAGGCTCTGTTTTTCTTTTTTTTTGTTTTTTGTTTTTGGTGGTACTGGGGTTCCTGGAAGCCCTTCTACCTCCGGGCTACACTCCCAGACCTATTTTTACATTTTTTCATTTTTGGAAACAGGGTCTCCTAAGCCAGCGCGCACGGCTGGCTTCGAACCTGCGCGATCCTCCCGTCTCCGCCTCCCAAGCGCGGGGATTACAAGCGTGCGCCACCACGCCCGGCAGTGAGGCTCTGTTTTAAAGAGAAATAAAATAGGGCTGGGGGTGTAGCTCAGAGGTAGAATGCTCCTGGGTTCCATCCCCAGTACTGCAAAAAAAAAAAGAGAGAAAAGAAAAGAGGAAGAAAGGAAGAAAGGAAGAAAGAAAAAAGAAAGAAAGAAAGAAAGAAAGAAAGAAAGGAAGGAAGGAAGGAAGGAAGGAAGGAAAGAAAGAAAGAAAGAAAGAAAGAAAGAAAGAAAGGTGGCCGACTTCAAGATTGGGTGAACTGGAAGAGGAGGTTGGGCAGCTGCCCTGGGGCTGGACGAGGCTGGGCCACACTTGGGCACCTGGCAGCAGCAAACGGACCAGGAGGAAGCTGTCCTTTGATTTGGGTTAACACCCTGGTGGTGGGGGGACCCAAAAGTCACTACCGTTCTTCCTTAAAGCCGAGTCTGCAGTGCAAGCCTGGAAAGTTCACTTGGGAGTGTCATTGTGTCACACGTCTGTGTGACTGGCACACTGGAGTGACACTTCGGATAACCCACCCTGCTCCACCTGGATTCACACTGCAGAATGTCAGTCAGAGCTGGGGTGTAGCTCAGGGGTGAAGCACTTGCCTAGCATGCACAGCCCTGGGTCCCGTCCCCAGCACTCCAGAAATGACCAAAATCAAACAAAAACCCCACTGGCAGGCAGAGGCCCCCGGCTGCACCAGCTCCTCAGACTAGAGCCTCTATACCCGGCAGGCCACTCTGCGTCAGAGGCATGTCTGCAGTAAAGCTCCAGCCTTGGCTGTTTACCACTCGAGGGCCCTCCTCAGGCAAAGCCCACCGGCCTGATGGGCCTTTCCTGGCTCTGAATACGCAGGTCATGCCTGCTTCCAACCTGTCCTGACAGCAAGCAGTATTTGTCACCTTGGAGGGTTCTCAAGAATGAAACGACTATAGTTTTGCTTACAAAGAATACCTATAGGTTTCTTTCCAAAGTGCAACCTGACCTTCCACATGTATTCTGAATTAATTCAGAAACACCCTATCTAAACACTATATAGAATACAGGCAACATTACTTTGTATGCCCTTTCACCTATATTATTATTAAAAGTCTCAAGGATTCTCTGGCCCGCAACTAACACTTGAGATGGCTGAAGGAGACAAATAAATTGAGTTTTCTTTTAGAGGCCAGGAAATCCTTGTTTCCCTGAGAAGTAAAAGAGAACATGGCAGGTCGGTCTGCTTAATCCTGCCTGTCTCCGTGGTAAAGGAAAAAAGGATTAGGATATAAAATGACCAGGATGCTTGTGGTTATTATTGTACTTTACCGTGTTGTTCTTTGATTTGATGCCTTTTAATTAAATTTAAATTGATCGAGCAGTTTCAGCAATGATTTCTCAATACTCATGTGTGATTCTGAAAATGCCAGAATCTGGCTAAATTAATACTGCACACACTTACCTGTCAATAAAACTCCTGGCGAAACGCGACATCTGGGGGCCCTGGCGGACTGTCCCGCCAAGCAAGCAGCGGCTGGGAGGGTGAAGCGAGGAGCTGGAAAGTAAAGGGATCCCGGATGCGCTTCAAAGCCGGGCAAGCCCTTCCCTGGCTCGTGCTCCCGCCCTCACACCCCAGGGTCTCATGAAGAGATCTGCCCAAGTTGAGCCAAAGCATATTTTTAAAACGTCGTGTCTATCTTTCCCAAGGCTCCATGTCAACAAAAACAAAATGACCAATGATTACAGCTCATCAAACCTGGAGGAGAGGGACAACGCCACTGCCTTGGGCTGAGTTGCTGACATAAGAACCTTTTATGAGGAAGGAGCAGTCATCTTTTACTTTAAAGAAACTTTAGGAGGCCAGGTGTGGTGGCGCACGCCTGTAATTCCAGTACTTGGGAGGTTGAGACGGGAGGACTGCAAGATCAAGGCCAGCCTCAGCAACTTAGCACGACCCTCAGCAATCTAGTGCGACCCTGTTTCAAAATAAAATGGGCTTTTTTGTCCCAGGATGAAAAGTTTTTTTAAATAAATATGCTTCACTGGGCATGGTGGTGCATGCCTATAATCCCAGGTCTTGGGAGGCTGAAATGGGAGAATTGCAGGTTTAAAGCCAACCTCACCAACTGAGCAAGGTCTTTTGCAACTAAGCAAGATCCTGTTTCAAAAATTCAAGCCGGAGCCAGGCGTGGTGGGCACGCTTGTCATCCCCGCACTTGGAGGTGGAGACAGGAGGACTGTGCAGGTTCGAAGCCAGCCATGCCGGCTTAAGAGAGCCTGTTTCCAAATAAAAAAGTACAAAAATAGGTCTGGGAGTGTAGCCTGGAGGTAGAAGGGTTTCCAGGAACCCCAGTACCACACACACATAAAAAAAATTCAAGCCGGGCATGGTGGCACACGCTCGTCATCCCAGCATTTGGGAGGCTGAGACAGGAGGATCGCGGTTCGCAGCCAGCCTCAGC
This sequence comes from Muscardinus avellanarius, assembly GCF_963383645.1. NCBI lineage: Eukaryota > Metazoa > Chordata > Mammalia > Rodentia > Gliridae > Muscardinus > Muscardinus avellanarius. Next base: position 5,111,279 of record NC_137788.1, on the reverse strand, counting down.
TACTTAGTGAGGCCCTCTGCAACTCAGTGAGACCCTGTTTCAAAATAAAGCATAGCCGGGCGTGGTGGCACACGCTTGTAATCCCCGCGCTTGGGAGGCGGAGACAGGAGGATCGCGCAGGTTCGAAGCCAGCCGTGCTGGCGTAAGAGACCCTGTTTCAAAAATATAAAATAGGTCTGGGAGTGTAGCCCGGAGGAAGGAGGGCTTCCAGGAACCCCAGTACCACCAAAAAAATAATAATAATAATAATAAAGCATAAAAAATAGGGCTGGGGATGTAGCTCAGAGGTAGAACATCCCTGGGTTCTATCCCCAGTACCGAAAATATAAATAGTAAGTAAATACACACACACACACACACACACACACACACACACACACACACACTTTTTTTTTCCCAAAGGGCTGGGGGTGTAGCTCAGAGCTAAACCTCCCCACACCAGGAGTTTAATCCCATACCAAAAAATAAGAAGGGTTGAAGGTATAGCTCAGAGGTACAATGTCCCTAGGCTCAATTACCAGACACACACACACACACACACACACACACACACACACACACACACACCCACATGGCCAGTGTGACCCAGGAAACAAGCAAAAGTGACAAGACAGGAGGGCAGAGCCACAAGAAGGCTGACAAGTGGCGCCCCAGCAGGGCAAAGGCCTCTGGATTGGGCAGCAGTGTGGCAGGAAGCCAGGGCAGAGAGGCAGGGGCCTGCACTGGGCTTGAGGGCTGCGCTGGATCCCAGGAGAGCTAGGACTGAAGGCCTGGATGGGAAGGGCCTGCTGAGGCCTGGCTGGCCGGCCGGTCACCAAAGGTCCCTCCTCCCAGGCCAGGGCTGGCCACGCTTGTGCCCCAGGGGGCTGGCCCTGCACCTGCTGCTTGCCTGAGTCCCCTCTGCGTCTCACCAGTAAAGGACTGTCTGCAGGGACAGCAAGCTCACTGTTGGGCAGGTCACGAGTGGCTTGCTGAAGGTCACAGCCCAGGTCTGGACAGAGCCCGGAGCTCCTGTTACCTGCATGCGGATGGCGCGCAGCGACACGCCTTGCCCAGGAGCTCTCTGGATCAAGCGGCAACAGCTCACATTTAGGGGCTGTGCGCCCGTAAGCAAATGCAGGGCCCGGAGGGGGACAAGCAGGAGTCAGCTGCTGAGGCTGCAAGTCAGGCTGCCCTGTCTCCTCACCGCAGAGCTCCTCCGTCCGTCCCAGAGCCCAGATGGCTGCGACTCAGCAGACAGTCGGTGTGACGGTGCTGCTCAGCTCAGGACGTCCTGAAACTCACAGCTCCACCAACTCAAGGACACATGGAAACCACCCGCCAGAATTTTTCAAAAGCAAATAAACTGAGAAGCAATTATAACAGGTAACACAAATATTTAAAGACGGAGACTGTAAGTGACAGCTACCTTGAAGGTGGGCCTCGATTTCCTCTTCAGAGGCCCTGCGAGAGTGGCGAGCCTCGTCAGGGGACCTGGGCCACGGCGTCCGCCGCGCCCATGGGGCAGCGCCGCTGCCGCCTGGCTGCCCGGCTGCCCCCGCATGCAGGCGGCGAGGTTTTAAACTTAGCACAAATATGTATTTTGATTTACTCAAGAAACTCGAACTGGCCCTGGGCAAATAATAACTGCATGCGAATATCTCATTTAGCACCTTCCTCTCACTCCCTTCAGGGGAAAGACTGCTGTGCTCACAAATGAGGGGGAGGGGGAACCAAAGAAAAAACACAGCCAAGAACAGAGCAGAGGAAAAGGAGACACACACCTCCGAGCCAGCTTCCAAAATCATGCCACCGATGTGCCTTGGAAACAATCTCACTGTGCCCGCTGCTGCTCGAACAGTAATTATTAAGGGCATCAATTAAAGGCGCCCAACTCCATCGCTCCCAGGGCTGAGGTCCCTGGCACATCTCCCACCCTGCCTACCACACCTGCCACCACCCTCAATGGCTACGGCAGTGGGGTGGAAGCCACCCAGAACTCAGCCTCTTCTCTGGTCTCTCGTGCTGGAGGAGTGGCAAGGAAGGAGGGGCAGACACAGCATGAACCTTCTTTGCCCTCTCCAGCTGGAATCAGTAGTTCAGGCACAATAAATGCACTGACATAGAAGACACCTCATGAGGCGGCCAGCATTCCCTTCTCCTAGAGCCCCTCAGCAGGGGGTTCTCTGCAGGGTGGGGAAATTATCACGGGCTCATCCGACACGGCAGGAGAGGGAATCCCTCTTTTCCACATCACACAGGGAAAACTCCCAGGTCACATGGTGGTCCTTCCTGGTTGTAAGAACTCAGGGGCAACTTGAAGGCTCACAATCCCAGGCAGGCGCCCGGCTCCCGTGGCCAGGGCCTAGGCAGTCACGTGGCGGCGCCAGCTCCACCTCTGGAGGAGCAGGGGCCTGTGTGGGGCACTCGGGAGCAGCATGGACAGGCGCGCCTTCCACGTCCTACCTCCTAGGAGCTCATGTGTGTAGACAGACACATGCACGCGCTCATACACACGCAGACATCACGCAAACCTAAGGCAGGGAAACTTCTGCTCTGCATGGACACGTGGAAAGCGCAGGAGGAGGAGATTAACTGAAACCTTAGTGCGGCCTCACGGGCTATGTGCAGAGGGGCGAGGTGCTGTGTGGACAGAGGGCCTCTCTGTCTTCCTAAGGAACACAAACTTCTTCCTACAGCGCAGGGTGATGACGGCACAAGTCGGTCATAGAGGATGGAGGGAAACGCAGGGAGACCCAGGAAGAGTGCAGGCGGGAGCCCAAGCTCCGGGAGATGGCTGGAGGGAGAAGACACCGCACAAAGTTCACAGGTCCCCATAAACTGACCCCTGGGGAAGGCAAAGGGCATTAAGGAGGACCTGAGAGTCCTAGACTGGGCTAGTGACCTCGGGGGACGACTGACCCAGACCCTGTTGGAGAGAAATGATGTTTGGCTTCGGGGACTCTCACATTGAACTGGGTGTGTTCAGTCTGAAATATAAAACAAAGGTTTAAGGCTCAGGAGCAACACGGGGCCTAAAGAGGCAGAGGTGCGTATCATCCGTGAACAGAAACTTAACCCACCAGAATGGAAGACAGTGGAGCCTTCTCAGCAAGAGGCCTCGGATGTGAGGCCAAGAGCAGCCACTTCAAAGGGGCTCAGGAAAGTGGGAGGGCCTGGGGGTGGGGGCAGGAGGCTGGTGTCCCAGAGCAGAGGGAAAAGAGGTTTTCATTCAAGAATAGGACAACCAACATCACTACATGCTGTAGAAATCCAGGAGGGATGGGGACTGAGAACAGGCCATGGCTTCCCTCTCCAGTCAGACACAGTGGCCTATGCCCGTAATCCCAGTGCTTGAGAGGCTGAGAAGGGAGGATCACAGATTCAAAGTCAGCCTCGCCAGCTTGGCAACCTAGAGAGACCCTATTTCGAAATAAAAAATACAAAAAGCTAGGGGTGTAGCTTAGAGGTAAAAGGCCCCTGGGTTCAATCCCTAGTACCAAAAGAAAAGGGAAAAATAGTTTCTGGTACATCTTAAAATGAGAAGCTTCTATTTATTGGGGTAGGAAGGCAGACACCTTACTACTGGGGTTACAGACAGAATGGAAAAGGAAATGTCAAGATAAAAATACCAGCAGGCAAGGCTTGAGAGGAACTTATGTCCATGAGGACAGCACGTCTGTGAGCCGAGGAGAGCGCTGTCGAGTGGGTGTCCACTACAGCCTGAACACAGGAGACGCGCTGCAGGTAACCTGGGAGTCCTCTACAGGTGAGGGACAGCAAGTGCTGCGAGCAGAGGCGAAAGCGAGAAGCCGAGGGCTGAGAGCTGGGCAGGGCCTCGCGTCCACATCCCACGCCTTCCTAAGCCAGCCATTTTTTTCCCAGAGGTAAAGGCAGAGATTTATTAAAGCAAAGATGCCCACTCAAAGGAGAGCGCGGGCCAGCTTGCACCGTGAGCGGCCCAGGGGTCTCTGAGGTCCTTCCTTTTAGGGGCACTGGCTGGACTGGGTCTGGACTTCCACCTCCCAGAAGGCAGAGGTGGTAGCTGGGTGGTAACTGACCTTGTCCCTCCTAACAGATCCTTTGTTTACTGGGCATCTCAGGAGTCTCAGGTGGGCAGAGGGGCTTTTGTGGTGAAGGGTGTGGGTTCATTGAGGCTTCTGCCTAAGACAGAATACACCGTCTAGGGGTTAAGAGGTTACGAACTTCCCAGTTTTAAAGCTGTATTTTTCTTTCCTTCCCAGCTCACCCATCCATCTCGATCCATACTGAGCCCCAGACACATCGGCTTCTAGGAGCTGCCCTGAGAACTAGGCATATGAGGAGTCTCCAAGTTCTCTGCAACGCTGAGGCCCTGCAAATGGTCAAGTGGTAGAAAAGGGCAGGCCCAAGACGGAGCCAGGAGGGGTACTCACCTGCTCCACTGACCTCCAACCTTGGCACGTCGCTCGGCTCCATCAGAGGCTGGGCCTTTCTTTCCTCTCACCCCCACAACGGGGAGAACGACGGGACAGACCACATACAAACTTGGGTACGTAAAACGGCCCAAGAACAATGGCCCAAATGAAACAAGTGGCTAAAAGCAACTTAGGATTCAGTAAAATGTGGGTGAAAGTGAGCTTTTAAGGTATTTTTACTAAGGTGTCATTAACAATAAAAGATAGCTTAATCTAATCAACGAGTTTTCTATTTATTTTTGTGTACTAGAGACTGAACCCAGGGGCATTTTACTTCTGAGCTACACTCCCAGCCCTATTTTATTTTGAAAAGGGGTCTTGCTAAATTGCTGAGGCTGGCCTCAAACCTGTGATCCTCTTGTCTCAGCCTCCCAAGCACGGGGATTACAGGCCCCTGAAAGCACACAGGGCGGCCAATGAGTGCTTACACTTAAATACGCCACGTAATCGCCGCCCTCAATGGGACTGATGTCACACGTTCTTGGGTTCTAACGAAATGCACTCACAATCACACTTCTGTGTTTTAGCTCCATCCGAGCAGTTGATTGGGGTTGTTCACTTTTTTTTTTTAATAGCTTGGGTGTACTCCACTGTAGTCATTTATTAATTCTTCAGTTGGTAGATATTTGAGCTGTTCCCAGGTTTTTGCTTTGCTTTATAGAAACATCTCATATACGTCCTTTTGTGAACATGTATCTTCTTTCTCTAAGGTATATATTTAAAGGAAGAACTGCCAGATCATAGTGCAGATGTATGTTTAATTCCAGAAAACTGCTCAACAGTTCTCCAAAGAGGTCGTTCCACTTAAGACATCCACCAGCAACGTAGGAGAGCTGCAGCTGCTCCCAATCTCACCCACATTCGATGCTGGCAGTCTTCATTTTAGACTTTCTGATAGCCCGTGCCTCGCTGTGCCTTCAGTCTGCACTTCTGATGCGTGAAGATGTCAGGCACCTTCCAACGTGCACACTGGCTCTCGGCACATCTGTACTGAAGCCCCCGTTCAACTGTTCAGGCCCCCAGTCTAACAAGTGCATAGCTGTATCCTCAGTGCCACATCCGACACATTCCCCAAGTCCAGAAAGCTTCTTGTGGCCTTCCGGGATCCATTCACCTCCACCCCAGTCCCGGCAACCAGTCTCCTTTCCACGTGCCTTGTCTTTTCCAGAACGTCACGTACACAGGATCAGACAGCACTGTGTGTCTGGTGTCTCTTCACTAAGCAAAGGCATCTGAGGCACACGCAGGCGGCACCATGGCTGCCATTTACTGCCGAGTAGCATCCGATGAAGCCGGTTTACGCGTGCCCGGCTGGATGGCATTTATGGGTGTTTTTCAGCTTTTGAAGATCATGCTCTTCTCATTCTCACCCCTAGACGTGGGAGGGCTGGGTCATATTATAAACGCAGATTCACTAGATCTTTTTAAAGGGGTTCTTTTTTTGTCTTTTTTGGAACCGGGGATCGAACCCAGAGCACCACACTTGCAAAGCGGGCGCTTTGCCACTGAGCTACATCCCGGCCCCTCACTAGATCTTTTTAAGTATGGATTTATAAAAACGGTCAGATCTGACGTCCAAGCAGCTGGACCATTACGCAAGGTATGAGAGTTCCAGGTGCCCCACAAGTCCCAGCACTGCGATCAGCAGGGTTTCCCACTGATGTTTTGGTTGGAAGACATGCTAGTATCTCATTGTGGATTTTAGCTTAATTTCCCTGATAACTAACGCCACAGAACATGTCTCATGTGCTTAGTTGCCATCTATGTATCTTATGGCGTCTGTTCAACTCTCTTGCCTGTTTTTACACTTGGTTGTTTCCATGTTGTTTTAGGGGTGCTTTCTATATTCTGGATGCAAGTCTTTTGTTAGATATGTGCTCTGAAAAGGTTCCTCCCAGGCTGTGGCTTGCCTGTTTCATTCTTAACAGTTATCCTCCAAAGAATTTTATGACGCCTGGCATCCATTTTTTTCTTAGAGATTGTGCTTTAAGTGCCACAGCTAGTAAGCCATCACCTAACCCAATGTCATAAAAACCATCTCTTATGGTTTTCTTTCCTAGTTTGTTTTTGTTTTGATGCTGGGGACAGAACCCAGAGGCATTCTACCTCTGAGCTACACCCCCAGCCAAGTTTTAGGAAGCAGGGTCTTAGTAGGCTGCTGAGAGTCGCACTAAGTTGCCAAAGCTGGCTTTGAACCTGAGACCCTCCTGTTCCAGCCTCCCAAGAACTGGGATTATAAGCGTGCGCCACCATGCCCATCTTCCTAGAAGTTTTACAGCTTTAGAATTTAAATTTGGGCCTATGAGCCGGGCGTGGTGGTGCACGCTTGTAATCCCCGCGCTTGGGAGGCAGAGACAGGAGGATCGCGCTGGTTCGGAGCCAGCCACGCTGGCTTAAGAGATCCTGTTGCCACATAAAAAGTAAAAAAATAGGTCTGGGAGTGTAGCCCGGAGGTAGAAGGGCTTCCAGGAACCCCAGTACTACAAATAAATAAATAAATAAATAAATAAATAAATAAATAAATAAATAAATAAATAAATAATTTGGGCCTATGGTCTGTTTTAAGTTGATCTCTGTGTACAGTATGGGTACAGACCGAGAGTGCTTGCATATGGATGCTCAGTTGTTCCGTTCCAATCTGTTGAAGACTCTCCTTTCTCCATTGACTTGCCTCTGCGCCTTGTCAAAAATCAGCTGACCATCTGTGTGTGGGTCTCCTCTGGTCTCTGTCTTGTCCACTGATCTCTACGGCTGCCCTGCTGCAATGCCACACTGCCGTGACCACCAGGGCTTCACAGGGGCTCTTGGAATCAGGCGGCACGATCTTCTAGCTTGTTCTTTTTCTAAACTGATTTAGGTTTTCGAGGTCCTTTGCATTTCCTTATGAACTCTACAATCATGTAAATTTGACTAGGGCAGCACTGACTTCCTAAACCATTCAGAGAGCGAGGAAAAACAGACAACAGCTTCGAGTCTTTCAGTAGATAACACTTACTTAGCTCTAACTCCTTTCAGTGAGGTTTGCAATTTTCGGTGTAGCGGTCTTACTCATACATCTAGCTTTAGTCTAAGGTGTTTTATTTTTAAAAGCTATTGGAAATAGCTATTATTTACTTTATATAATATTATTTACATATGTACGTATTTACTTGTTTTGCAGTACTGGGGATTGAGTCCAGGGGCATTCTACCTCTGAGCTATACCACCAGTCCTATGTTATTGTTTTGAAACAGTATCTAGGTTGCAAAGGGCCCCAGCAAGTAGCTGATGCTGGCTAGAATGTGCGATCGTCCTGTCTGATCCTCCTGTCTCATCTCGGCCCCCATGTACTGAGATTACAAGCATGCATCACCACACCACACCACACCCAGATCACAGTACTCGTTTTTAAACTCCACCTTCCAGTGGTTACTAATATATAAGACGACAACTAATCTTATATCTTGTAGCCTTGGTCACTTATTCTCATGGATTTTGGTTTGGATAGATCATAGACAGGTTTTCATAATTATGTTTTTTTTATATAAAGGCAATGGATTAACCTGACTACCTGAAATCTCATAAGATAGGTGCTTTTTAAAGACTAAAAAGTGTTCAAATTCTAAAAAAAACGAGGAAATTCACTCTAATTGTCCAAGAAGGCAGTTTGTGTCCTTGTCTTGTTAGAGCAACAGACAGGCATGCCGGGAACCTGGTGGCCACGATTCCTGGACAGGGCTCACGTGCTCCACACTCCACCTCTTCTCACGCAGTCTGCAGGGCCAGCAGCAAGCCTGGCAAACCCAGCGCTCCAGGCAGAGGGACGGAGGGTGTGGCCCTCCACCTCTGCTCTCTAATCCCCAGGATTACTCTATGCTTATGGTAATATGGTCTCTCCCCCTCTGGTAAATAAACGCTGGGCTTTGCAAGTGACTGTTCAAAGAGCTCTTAATTTCCTCTTGTAAAGAACTCCAGGGAGTAGGGAGTTAACAGCAGAGGCATGTGAAAAGTCTCAATTACAGGTAAGGACTACACCTACAGTTTTTGAAACGTAAAAACCAAAGACCCCGTTTAACAGGGAGGCAGCACCAAGTTCACCAAGTTTCTGGCTCAATTACTCAAGTACACAGAAACACGAAGACGGATGATCAGATGAAAGACTTGCCTTTAAAACGTGTTTCTGCCACCCTTCCATTTCTATCCTGCAACCTAATATAATTTGCCTAAGGTCCTCAGTCACATCTGTGATATCAACTGCTAGGACTTGTTTGCCGTTAATTACTGCCTCCGACACAAAAGTCAAGTAATTATTTATCATACTTGTGTTTTTGCCCCGTGGCTTCAGACACAACTTCTTTATTACGAGGCAGTGAAACTATGTCTCTGTGTATGCGTCTTATATATATAATTTTTTAACAGCAAAGTAACTCTCAAGCATTCCACTCTGTTCTATCAAATGTGAGAAAAGTGACTGCTGAGTTCCCAATTATGTTCAGCCTTAAATCACACTGTTTGGTCTGATTGTATATCCAGTCCTACAGGGAGCTGCGCAGAGGCATATATTTGGCAAGCTTTCAAACCACGGCAACAAAACATGTGCTGAAGAAAATGATTCAAAATATTAAGAAAGCAGTCATTTATTTTGGAAAGCCTGCTCACGTGAGACAATAAGCTGCTTCCCAGAATAGGCGCCATCCATCAGGAAAACACTATAACCCAACGCGCTCTGGCTGGAGTCTGCCTCTCAGCCCTCACACGGCCCTCATGACTATTTATCATCTCCAGCGCATCAAAGACGGATAAGCAGGCCGGGCACACGTCCATGATGGCGCGGAGCTGTCAAGGGCAGCCGACCTTCCCCTCCCTTGGAGAAGTGCCAAAGGTACCGGTGACCTCACAGACTCTGGAGACCTACCTGACTGTACCTACTGATGCACACTGAGGGCACAGGGGCAGAGGAAGGTGATGGACAGTAGGGCACCCTACGGCTAGGGCTAGACCATCCACTTCTACATTAAAAAAACAATACCTCAAACCAAACAAAACAGAGCCCTAGGTCAACAGAGAATCTGTTTAAGGTCTGATAAAAGATGAGAGCCTTGGGGTCCTTCTAGCTGGACCAACCAGCTCATCCAGTGGAAGCTAAGTCCATGGAGATGAGGCCACAAAAATCCCTTTCCAGCATCTTTCCTGAACACCCCCTAGAAAACCATCTGTACATCCTGAAACTGAAAGACCTGTTTGCCTGGAAAACAGAATCTATTATCTTCTCCTCCTATCAGTAAATCTGAGGAATGGGTGCCAGATGGATCTCGTGAAGTTATATGTAATAATTAGCTTTCTCTAAATCGGGATATGCTAAATTTCTAACAAATATTTAATCTCCTCAACCAACTTTAAGAAACATTTAATCAATCAACCATGGTTCTAAAATAAAGAATATGAAATTGCCTATCAACAACTGAACCACTGGAATCTCAACTTTCCTGATGTGAAAACTTCAAATTTGTAAGGGTTTTCAGATACCAATAAACATGGCATCTGCAAAGAGGAGAGAAATTATGAACTGGTGGTTAGCCAGAAATCTCTGCAAATATCTTTTCCATGAAAAGATAGAAAGGAGAGGGGAAGCAAGGTATTTGTGGGCAGGAAATTATGTTGGCTCTATTAAGGCTGGGTAAAGAGAAATAATAGTAAGTAGGTAACTTTTCCCTTGCTAGCCTTCAAGACCAGTTAAACACAAGCAATATGTTCATCTAACAGTGCCAACCTCACTTCTTCAGGGTGAGATTAGAGGGCTCAGTGAGTTAGATCATTTTTTCTTTTCTTTTTTTTTTTTTTTTTTTGCAATACTGGGGATGGAACCCAGGGGCATTGCCCTCTAAGCCACACCCCCAGCCCTATTTTGGGGGGTGTGTGTGTGTGTGTGTGTGTGTGTGTGTGTGTGTGTGTGTGTAAACATGATCTCACTGAGTTGCGAAGGGCCTCGCTAAGTAGCTGAGGCTGTCTATAAAACAGTGATTCTCCGGTCTCTGCCTCCCGAATGCTGAGATTACAAGTGTGTGCCACCACACCAGGCCAGTTAGATGATTTTCAAACATTTAAATCCTAACTTTCTTATACAGAATGTGTGTCAGTGTCAACTGTACCATACACACCAATTTCTAACAATACAGACAGGAAAGTCACTGCCCTTCAAATACTAGGATTATTGACAACCAATAGCTGGGTATGTCTAGGTATATGTTTAGAACATTCAGTTGACTAAATCACTGTGTTAACTTCAATTGACCAAAGGGTTGAAGCAGAAAAGTGGCACAATTTGGTGGCATGTAGTAGACTGTTTCTCATTAAGAGAAAAATGGCTTCTAGTACAGGCAGGCTCCCTGAGTTTGCAATAGCTGAGGCACCAGTGAAGGAAGACACCAGTCTCAACAGCTCCCCATTCCCAGCTGACCGTACACACACCAGCTCATCCCCAGCTGACCTGTACACACACCAGCTCACCGACACAGGAAAGCTACCTGTTCAAACTGCCTATCAATGAAAACAAACCCTTCAGCACTGGTCAAAACCTTCTCCAGCCCTATCTATCCTCCTGCATTTCACACGTCGTGACCCTGAGCTGACCAGGCACCCCGTGACTGCCTGTGTACACTCTCTGCTCCTCCAGGTCTACCCTGGTTTCCAGAAGGGCAGGTATAGGACCAGGAGTCAAGGCACCTGCGCCTGGAGGTATCAGGATCCAGGCAAACATGAGAAGGGCGCCATTCTCTCAAACCTAGTCTAATGAATTGACACTCACCAAAAGCAACTCCAATTCTCTGTTGCAGGGCTTTCTAGGTCCCAGCTCTTGAAAGGTCCATTTCACCATAAATTAACTGAGCAGTCAGTGTTTCCACTTGGACAACCCAACCGCTGTAACAACGCCCTGATAGAGACGGCGAGGAGAATGCAAAGTCACACAAGGGAGCTTTGCTTAGCAGACGGGTCTCCTGAGTTCCACAACTCGGTCCCCAACTAGCACACTGAAGACTAAGTCGATGCTTCAGCAGACAGCGTGGGGTGGCATAATGTATCTGGCAGCCGGTGAGTTGGAAATGTGAGTCGTTTCTCCCCTGAGGAAGGTGAACAAGGAAGATTCAGCTAACTACTTCTGGGCACCTTCACCTCTCTCTAGGTATCCGTGACCTTCCCTATTTTCCTTCTAAAAAGCTGGATGCCACCAGGAAGAAAATCAAGGAGGTAAAATCAGCTCACCAAAGCAAAATCAGCTCTGCAAATGCCCGTTTCTGGACAGCTCTGTTACCTGACCCCAGAATGACTGCTGAACTTGGAGAGCGTCCCTGCTATGCTCACAGGAAAGCCGCTGCAGGCAAAGTTACAGAAAGCGCCATCTGGGCCTCAAGCTGAGGGCGAGTTCAAATGCAGTCTTTCGCAAAGCAACAAGCTGCTGGCCCCCTTCCCCCAGCAGGACGGCTCGAGATCCTAGGAAAGTAACTCTCCATCTCAGTGGGAGTGGTGGGGGCCGCCAGAACACCCCCCCCCGCCCCAGGCTCCGTGGGACTCGGGATGATCATGCTGAAACACAGCCATGGTGTGAACCCCTGGACGTCAACTTTTAACACTACACAGCAAAATTTAGAACAGGAATTCCCAAATGGTTCCAGAAATATCCTGGACACGCTACCAAGGCCTCCAGGACATCCACTAGGAGCCAGCCCACAGGAGTCTCCTCGGACACTAGCCACCCGGCTCCTCTCCCACCCGCGAGTGCCTGATCTATGCGTCTAGGTGCTCACGGATGCTTCCAGCCTCCGGGAACACAGCTAAGGAGGCCAGGCCCTGCTGGGGAAGAGCTGGTGTGGGGAGAAACAAGGGCCAAAACAAGACAGCGACAAAGGCCACTCTTGACCGTAGTGGGTGCTATTAAGAAAATAAAACAGCCACATGAGCTGGGCATGGTGGCGCTCGCTTGTAATCCCAGCATTTGGGAGGCTGAGACAGGAGGATCACAGTTTGTGGCTGGCCTCCGCTACAACTTAGTGAGGCCCTTTGCAGTAGACCCTGTTTCAAAAGAATAAAAAAATAGGGCGGCGGGTGTAGCTTGGAGGTAGAATGCCCCTGGGTTCCATCCCCAGTACTGCAAAAACAAAACAAAACAAAACAAAAAAACCCCGGCCACGTGAGCATGCTCTCAGAGAAGATGGTGTCTGAGCCGAGCCCTGACTGGCACAGAGGAGCCGCACACAAAGACAGGCGGGAGCAGAGCGGGGCGCTGCGGGCACAGCGGCTCCGGCAGTGCACACGCCGCGTGGTGGGCTCGTCATCACAGGCCGGGACCAGAGGAAGAGGCGCGTGGTGGAAAGTGAGGGTGAGCCAGGGGCACCCCACATGGATGGCAAGTCGCTGCAGGGGTGAGCACGTGGCGGGGCTTGCTGGAGACGGACCCCAGGGCCAGTCTACTTCCCAGTTACCGTTACCCCAGCTCTTTTACTTACTCTGTTTTCAGAGGAGGCTTCCCTAAATTGTTGGGGATTGAAGTTGCAAAGGGTGGCCTTGAACCTGCAGTCCTCTGGCCTCGGCCTCCAACTGCTGAGGTTCCATTTAGGTCCCTGCATAGGCGATATATGGCCAGGGAAACCAAACAGGAGGCGGCAAGAGTCCAAATAGAAAAGTGGGGCAGATGTCCAGGCAGAGAAACAAGGGTGCTGGGAACAGGGGGGTACTGGCAGGAGAACAGAACTTAAGCTGGATTAGGTATTTGAGATGGGGGAGGGCAGAACTCCAGAGATTTTGACTTGAACTAATAATGAGTTTGTGCAAGTTAAGCCAAGTCTTCATTTTCACAGATAAAATTCCTCAATGCTTTTTTTGGGGGGCAGGGAGGGATACTGGGGATTGAAGCAGGGGTCCCCTACCACTGAGCTACACCCCAGGCCCCCCCCTTTTTTTTAATTCTGAAACAGGGTCTTGCTAAGTTGCCGAGGTTAGGCCTCAAACCAGCAATCCTCCTACCTCAGCCTCCTGAGTCCTAGGATTACAGGTCATGCACCACAGCCCTGCATCCCAAGCTCTTGTTACCAACACTGACCTTCGAGCCTCACCAGCCACCTTTGAATGGCAGAAAAGTATATTCCACCCTGGCCAAGTGTCAGTCATTCATGCACCCGCCTGGGTGCTGGCACAGGCCATCACCTCCCCTCCTGACGGCACTCGCAGCTGAGAAGCCTGGCTAGCCTGGCTTTGCAAAGACTCTCCGTCCCCAGCAGCTGCTCACAGAGCAGAGTTGGCTTCCTCCTCACCAGGTTTTTAAAACAGATACTTTTCTACCCTGAGTTTGTCACCGTTTAAAATGTTGTGCTAGTTAGCGGTAATTATGTAAATGGAAGCAGCCATTTCTATTTTTAAAAGGGAACCCCATTTAGCATTCTTACATCCTGAAATGTTTAAAATAGCTAGTCCAGTGATGTTTTCACTTTATTCAAACTGTTTGTGTGGATTTAAATACAGGTTCGGCAGAAACCAAAGCAAGTCAAACACTTACTATTAAAATATCTAAATCAGAAGATTAAAAAACTCTTTTACATTTAACAGAAAGAAGCTGTCAAATCAGCACAGAGGCAGCCTCACTGTATTTACTGCCAAGCAGGGCTGATGTCTGAGAGGTAATCAATTTTGGAAGGGGGGGGTGGACTTCTTTAAACTCTTCAAAAAGGGAAAAATACATTTGAGCAAATCTTTTAATTATAGTATCTTCCAAAGAACTTACAAAGCCTTTATTCTCTTCCAAACCTAATGCTTTTTAAAGGCAGCTTTTGCCCCTTAATTCCACATGAAATATTCAGCACAGCATAATTAAATTTTATTCCATGCTATTTTTACTGGGTTCACAGAAATAGAGGTGGCAGCATCTTTAAAACAAACTTCCTAGCAACTTTGCTTTCACTGTGAATGGCTGGTTCTCAAAACTGAACTTAAAATGCTAAACCAACTCTGAAGGCCTATTTCAGTCCAGGACAGTCGGGTGGTATTAAAAGACAGACGCCTTCATATGTCACACCCTCCTTCAAATAAACAACTGCCCCAGCTCTCCGGTACTAAACCGTACTGGCCACAAGGTATCCTGAAGCTTGGATCTTCATTTTCGACATTTACATACTAGATCCTGTGTTGTTTTTCTGTGTGCATCTATCTGGTGGGTAAAGAAAAGAAGAAAACGAGATGGTAAGTGTCCATCCGTGCCTGAAAGAAATCTGTAATTTAAGTAAATATTTGGATGACAAATCGTTTGTTTATGTGGGGAAGGGCTTAATGTTTTCGGTCCTCTCCACAAAATATACAAGGAAAGTCTTAGTATCTTTTTCAGTTTGAATCTGTTAAGTACAGAGGAACAAAGCAGCCCTCTCTCTCAGGCTGGCACCCAGAATTGCAAGAGTCCCATGCTAACAGAAAGGAAGGTGCTAGCCTCTCAAGGGACCTACCCCAAAGAAGCCCAGCAGCACGCCAGTCTCTCTCTCCAGTCTGAAGCGTGCCCCGCTGGTGGACACGAGGCTATTGGAATGCACAACTCTTTAAAATGTGTGTGTGAACCTAAAACTGCGCCCGGAATCCTGAAACGCTACCTGCAGGGAGGTTCTCTGGCCAGCCTACAACCCTCACTCCAGCCAGGCTGTTTTACAGCTTCCCAAAGCACCGGCAGCAATGTGTAGCCAGCGGGGGTGCGCTCTGGAGGGCGCTCCAGCATCCAGGGGTCACAGCGTGGGACAGGCCAACACCCGGCACCTCCTGAAGCTTAACACACACACACAGAGGACCAACACATCTTAATTCATACATTTGACTTTGCTTACATTGACTCCAATGTTGCTGACTTAAACATGACAGGAAGTCCACCCGACTCGCCAGGGTGGGAGATGAGACCCAGTCTGGGGCCCGCTATGACTACGGCTGCCAGCATACGCTGCGCTGAAGGAAGATGTCGTGAGGGATGGACACCTACCCGAAACGAGGCCAACAGACCAAGACACATGACAGCAAAATTGATACTACAGGAACAGGTATTAGAATTCGTAGAAAAGCATAGACATTCCCATCACACCTGCAGAAACCTTTTTTTCTTGGGAGACTCGTTCTTATTTTCTGCCTGGATCTCAGCATCTCAACAAGACGTTCTGCTAGCTCCTCAAGAACCTGGCCCATTTATCACTTTTTCAAACGACATCATCTTCTCATTCAAATATCTCAGTAGCTCTTGTAAAAAAATATGTCACACATGTCTCTACTGTCAAGGTTTATCTCCAGCACAATACGTAACCCAAAGAGCCCAGACAAGACGCAGCCCCGCAGAAAGGCCACAGCCACGGCGGAGCCTGCAGGGGCACTGACAGCGTCCACGCTGCACGGAGCTCCAGGTGACCTGGGTTTCCTCTCGAGTTCAGCACAGGACCATGGAGCTCCGTTACCTCTGGCCTAACAAGGCTGGCTTCATGCTCTTCAGTAAGGATCTGGTCTGCAACTAAAGGGAAATCATGTCCCAGTGTTAAAGCAATACTATGCATATAATGGCGTAAGACCACTGAGGTAGAGTTTGGCTAATTTGAAAGGAGAATGGAGGACAGCAATCTGAACGCCTGGTGACTGTAGGGGTGCCGTGTGCGGCCACATGGCCACAAGCGCTTAGACCGGGTCTGTGGCGTGAATGGCTTTCTGTGTAGCCCCAACGAGGTCACTCTGTGGCCCCTCTTACTTCATCTGACATGAAAATGGACAAATGTTCTCCTTGCCTGTCCCCAAGTTAAGAAACCAAATGACGCTATGACATTTTCTTAAGCTGCTAAAGTATGTAAAATATGATTTGAAACGATTTCACATAATAATGCTAATTATTACATATTAAAACTAGTGGACTTTTAATTGGGAAGTCATTTAGTTTCTTATTCCTAAAGATAAGAAACATGTTGGGGTTATTTATTCTTTGGAGTTCCTAGAAGCCTTTCTACCTCCGGGCTACACTCTCAGACCTATTTTTATATTTTTATTTGGAAACAGGGTCTCTTAAGCCAGCGCGGCTGGCTTCGAACCTGCGCGATCCTCCTGTCTCCGCCTCCCAAGCGCGGGGATTACAAGCGTGCGCCACCACGCCCGGCCTTATTTATTCTTTTGTGTATGTGTGTAGTACCAGAGATGAACCCCAGCCAGGGGCATTCTGCCTCCGAGCTACACCCCCAGCCCTACATTTTATTCTTTATTTTGAAACTGTCTAAGTTGTGGCGGGCCTAAGTAGCTGAGGCTGGCCACAAACCTGAAATCTTCCTGTCTCAGCCTCCCAAGTACTGGGATTACAAGCATGCGCCACCACGCCTGGCTTGTTTACTCATTTTTGAAGATGCGTGGTATATCTTCACTTACATTGTAACTGCAGGACAAGCAGCTATGAGACTGCAAAGCGCCCAAAATACCATGGGGCACGAATGCCCATCGTTCCTTAGGCTGCACCGCTCATTAAGTGCACAAATAGAGAACACGCTAAGGTGTTGAGATCCGGGAGGGTCACAGGAGGCTGCCGGTGTCAAATGGCCACATAACCAAACAAGAAGCGAAGTCTGAAAGCAAACGGCCTACTTACAGCAGAAGCCAGGGATTCAAGCCTACTGATGCGGTCTTAGGGAAGTGCTAAACAGGCACTGAAACCAAATCTGACCCACGTTCACAGGGATTATGTAGAAAAATTATCAGGAAATTTCAACATAATAAGAGCAGAGCCTGCAGGAAAATTAGGCTGAGGTATATGAAAACTCCATACTATTTTTGCAACTGTGCTGTATGAATTTATTCCAAGATAAATTTGTTTTTTTAAATGACCTCTTAAATTAAATAAAAGGGGGGGGGACAGAGAACTTGCCTTTAAGGAAGAAGAGGAAACATATCTTTAGTAGCAGGCGGCAAAGGTTAATCTGCCAGGACACTCAGACTCGGCTCACTTCCTCCTCGTGGCCGCCTTTCAGACGGGTTCCGAACATAGGTTAGAAATCATCCCTACTTCACCGCTAGAGAAACCCAGAGGAGACAGAGCGACTTCCCCAGGGTCGCACAACTTTTCAGAGGTGGAGGGAGGAGTCGGCTCCTGGTGTGCATCCTGATCCCAAAGAAAAACAGAATCTGACCAAAGGGCCTTTGGGGGAAAGGTAGCCTCCAGGGAAGGCAAAAATGGAAACAAATGTGGTCCACACAAAGACTAACCAAGGCCGCAGGGGAGGCTCTTCCTTAATCCAGGAGGTGACATGGTCCCCCCTTGAGAAGGGGAAACAGGAGAGACATCTGAAAAGGGATGTCTTCACTGGCACGCCTCCTCACTGCAGGCACACCTGAACACTCCCCTTACCCGGTGCTCCACTCGACCTACGCTGCTGACGCTGCTGTGCTGAGAGGCGACTGCGAGTCGACTCCAGGGCCACTGCTTCCTGGAGAAGGACCCTGACAGGCACCAAACACAACCACACACGGCATGGACCAACCACCAGGCAACTCTCAAAACCTACCCAAAGGAAAAGCGCCCAGAGAACCAATTTTAAAGCGGCTCCTTCTTAAGAGTCGAAAGGCTCTTGGGTCAGAGCCCCTCCCCGCCTCATGTCCCCTGTGCACCGCCAGAGGGCAGTAACTCGTGGAAGCGCTCTTTAAAAGCTTGGGCCCTGTCCTCTAAACTGCAGGAAGGTTGATGAAAACTGGACTTCAATCAAGTGCTCGGCATGCAATTTTGACAGTGGCCTTAAACATCCCCTGATCATAAATTTTTATTTAATTCCACAAAACTTAAAGGTACACAGGTGCAGAAGCAGGATACACTAAAAACAGTGAGTTAATCAAACTTCAGAATAAACCAAGAGTGGTGCGGCAACAGCTCCTTCGGCAAGGGGCACGGGCGTCCTGTGCAGCCTGCCCGGCACCTGTCACGCGGACACAGAGAGCAGATCTCCTCTGCTTTGAGCGGCCACTCTTCGTTCAATTAGAAGTGGACACTCACTGAAACAAAACTACAGCACAGCTTACTCAGCAAATTAAACACGGTTCAATCTCTTGCACTAGAATCTTCTAAGAACGAATAGCAAATCTTACGAGCGCTTACGACAACCTAGGTTCCTATTCTAAGCACATTCACTTATTTAATACAACATCCCTCCGAGAGGCTTTAAAATTCTATTTCTGCAAAAAGCTCAACCTTGCATTTCTTGAATGCAATCAAGAATTTTTTTTTTTAACATGCGTATCCTTTGCTGGTGATTTATTTGCCCAGAAAACTATAAATACGGATTTGTGTGTTCTGCCTTATTAACCACTTTTTGCGATTTTATCTTCACCCGGAATCCACACTTCTTACGCTTCCATGGAAAAGGTAAGATTATCAAAATAATTTTGGAAATAAATCTAATGAAAAGTGCATCATGCTGCAAAAGGTGGAGTGTCTGTTTTGTTTCTGCTTCTGTTTGGTGGCACCTGATAGATACCTGGGCTTGGCTTTTCAAGCTGTATTTATAAAGAACCGAATCATTTCCTGACTTGATCAGAAACGCTGGTCACTGTGTAAAGAAAATGCAAGTTTCACTGGACCTCTGTCCTGGATCTAGTTGGTTCTACTTGATTCCCTCCGTGCCCAACAACCAAAGTTTATACCCAAGTGAACAAAATGAGACAGACAAGATATGCTATACCTGCAAAAAAGTTTCAGTTCTTCAAACAATTCATCACAAGTTAGGGCTACAAATAAACTCACCTTGAGATAGCAGCCTACATCAGAGGGTACTGTCTCCTTGGTTTTGTTTTTGTTCTGGTTTTTTTTTTTTTTTTTTTTAAGAAAAATTCTCTCAAAGGCTGAAGAACAATATTGGTGCTCCGGCCTAAGTCAACCCACAAATAAAAAGGAAGTCACTATGGCATCTGGGAAGGCAATCTGGAACAGAAGTATTTACGTTAGCAACATCTTAAAACAGCCATGCATTGTGCAACGACCGGGACACATCCCGAGAGGTGAGCTGTCTCGTGGCTGTCGTCACTGTGTGAACATCACAGTGTGTACCACACAGGCTAAGGTGGCTGGGGCATCGCCAGGCTCTCATCTTATGGGACCATCGTCGTGTGGCCGTGACCAATTCACCTCCAAGTTCCCTTTATTTCTATTAATGCTCACGTGGTCTAGAAAATATTTTATCTTATTTTCTGCGATGCCAAAATATATTAATTATTAAGCATTAAGGAAATCCTCCGGTACTTGCCTGTTTTTACCTCTGCACTCATTTCTTGGTGGCCCTCCTAGATGTCACGATGTTATGATATTCCAGAGACATGACTCATGCTTCTCCTCCACTGACTTCTACTGTGGAGGAGGCATGGCTATCGTAACATACAGTGAGCTTATAACTCATCATTTCAAACTCCTCACGTACTCCGGCTTCTCGCACCACCCTGAACTAGGCTGCCAGTTATTTCAATCACAACAGGATTGTTAAACTTAGTGCCAAATTGTTTCTGCTGTACTAATTTTAAAGGTCTTACGGTATTAAATAGCTAATTAAAGGGAAAGTAAAAGAGAAAGGACGCGACGCTAGTGACCCACCAGTTGGTTCAACAGTATTTATTGATACTCCTCTGCGCCAGGCACTGCCCTCTGCTCTGGGACACAGGAGGCAAGGAGGAGCCCTGCTTTCACGGGGCTTCCATCCTGTAGAGGACAGACAGCGGCCAACACACGGTAGATCACCTGGGAGGTGCGCGCTGCTCAGAAAGGGCAGCTTACCGCGGCGGAGCGGGAGGCGTCACGAAGGGTCCTGGCGGCCTCGGGGGCCGCCCGGCTGCTGGGCTCCTTACAATCACTCTGCAGGAGGCAAGAGCAGGTCACTTTCATCTATTTCATTTTTAGTAACATTTGGTTCAAATTAATTGGGGGTTTTGAGTACAATTCACTAATCAAACTGTCTCGAAGCTAGATACGGAGCTGGCAGGATGGTACGCTCCCTACAAATTCTGCCAGCTTCATCCCAATGTGTCAGCCCCATGGCTCCAGCTCTGTGGGTCCCTCTTCTTGCTGCGCCCATGAACAAGTGCGTGGTGAGAGCCTGAAATAAACAGGTGTAAAATGGGTCAAGGCCGTCGCTTCTATTTCTGTTTTTAACTGGAGAAAATTTGCCCCATTTCCAGAGGCACGGGGAGAGGAGAGATCCGAATAAAGGCAAGCTTGAGAATATATTAAACATACATGTAAGTATTTATTGTACACATACATCTACTCCACAACACACACTATGTACATATATACCCATTCGCATCTGACATATTTCCCCTTAACTCAAAAATTGGGTCTTGAACAAATGGCCTTCTTGCAATTATTACAGCATAATTTTTATTGGGTTGTAGGTTTTATCTTTAAGAGGCTGCAAAAAAAAATTTTAAAGGATCAAATTAAAAATTAAGGGTTTGAAGACCATCAAGGTCCAGATTCAATTAACACTAATTTTAGAAGGATTTTTTTTTACTTACTATGCATATTCAGCAAACTATTTCCATTTTTGTTGTGTTTTTCCTAACACGGCATCCCAGGGGAGTCACTGGGTACAATCAGCTCTCTAGTTCAGATTAACGTGTCTAAGTATGTATCAATGCAACAGAACACAATGCTCAGAGGCTCCCTTTGCGACTCGCAGACTGAGAAGGAAGACGGACTTCAGGCCCCAGCACTCCCACTGTGCTTCCTCGGCCATCTCTATGGGCTAGAAAAAGACAAGTCTTTCCAAGGGAGATAAAGTTTGTGTGAGGAAAAGGACGAACCTTTCCTAACTAATGTAAGATCCTAACAGCATACAGGTGACGTTCACAGTGGCCCAGAGACCGCCAAAACCACACTGCTGCAGATGGGGAGCCGTAGAAAGCTGCTCGTTTGCCTCTCACTCAGGGACGAACGCAGGGACAGTCACGTGAGTGACTGCAGGAAGGCGGCGCTGCACCCCTTCCTGGAGGGCAGGTGCTGTGTGTTCCCGCATGCAGGACCGATTTCCAACCAAACCTCAAATTAATGGAATGTCGGCACGACTGTTTAGTTCCAGTGGATTGAAGTAAAAAAAAAAAGGCCCACCATACCCAAGCATGTGTCCACTGTGAGAGGCCGCCGCCTCTGCAAGCCTGGAACGTGGTGAAGAGTCTTTTAAAAAGAAGGGCTGTGGGCTTCTGACATCAAAAGCCTCATTTACGCCCTATTTCCCCTAAAAGTTACTCAACTAAACAATTAGTTGAGATACCAGCACAACAAACTGAAGATTTCAGGGTGACCCAATGCAAATCCGTATGTTTTTATTTTTACATGAAATATGACCATCTCTGGAATCACACAGCAGCTTCTGACTCGTTTTCCATTGCTCTTTGCACATTGGCTTCCTGCTACCAAAATTTTAAGACCTGTATAAACAGAAACAGTATTTACCTTTTTGGCTTGAAGGCCTACTACCCCACCACCACTGCCCCACCGTTCCACCCAGACTCTTCACTAGGACCACGTGCAGATGCTGAGCGCTGGAGAAAGAGGAAGGGCAGCCCCCACCTGCGCACCGGAGCGCCCACCTCAGTAGAGTGAGGACACCAGGAGGAGGAGTGTAACGCCCTCACAGGGACGGTGCCGCTCAGGCTGTGCTAAACAGAGCCCAGAGGCTGCGTGGAGAAGGGGCACCCCTGGGCTGGCTCTCGAGCCGCCCCCCGATCGAGAGGAAGGGGTGGGCCAGAGAAAGGAGCAGCAAGTGGAACAGACAGGGCGCAAAGTGCCCAGTGTCTGGGGAGGGAGGAAGCAGGAGGGCTGCTGCTGGCAGGCACGCTGCAGTGAGCAGGAACGGCTGCGGGGTTTGCTTTTCCCTGCTCTTGCCCGGGAGTTGGAGGTTAGTAAAGAGTCTGTTAGCAAAGGCAGCCACCAGTGTGGCATGTGTGCGCGTGGGCGCTCCTGCGCCGAGGACCAGCCAGAGCCAGTGCCTGCCTGCTGCAGACCACGCACGTGCTCTGGGTAGACATGCTGGCCATACTGGCTCATGTTCCAGGTTCAGCAGTAAAATTTTAAAGAATAAACACATCACACGTTGAAATGTTATACTTTGGGTTTTTGAGCAACGTAGAGACCAGGGTCTAAATGAAAAAGTATGAATAAATGTCAAAACGTTCACTTTTCCAGTCTCCTAGACGTACTGTCCTTCCCTTTCAAAGAAATTAGAATTTCTTGTATGCCAATTAAGTAATTACACTAACGACGCTTTTCAAAAGCCAGTACTTTGGTTCCCTTCCATAACGTGTGTTAAAATCTACAAGCAGCGTCATAAACAGCTTCTTTTGCTGGGACACATTCCAGTCTGTTTGTCATAAAGAATTATATGTGAAGGGGTGACTGACACGTGAGCACTACTTACTGGGGAGAAAACCTCAAAACAAACTGCAGTAAGCCATTAATGTCCTTTTAATTTCCTGCTTAATTTCCAGTTCTCGATATTCATATGCCTGCATCCGATGAAAACATTTAATTAGAATAAAAAGTTTTTAGCCGGGCGTGGTGGCGCACGCTTGTAATCCCCGCGCTTGGGAGGCGGAGACAGGAGGATCGCACAGGTTCGAAGCTAGCCGCGCGCGCTGGCTTAGGAGACCCTGTTTCCAAAATGAAAATGTAAAAATAGGTCTGGGAGTGTAGCCCGGAGGTAGAAGGGCTTCCAGGAACCCCAGTACCACCAAAAAATAAAAAAAAATAAAAAAAAATAAAAAAGTTTTTAAAAAGTTGCGGAAGAGTAAGCTGTTTCCTGGGCTCTTTCCTGTGAATACATGGGGCAAGGAGGAAGACGCTGCTGTACCCAAGGATACAGGTGTCTGCAGGACTCTGGCCCCGCAGACTCTCGGGCAGGCCAGGGCACTGCAGCTCTGGACCGCTCGCGTCCCTCACCCCGACATTACTGCTAAAAACACACCCGTAATGCTCAACGCACCTCACCCAGGGACACCGAGCACAAACACACGGCGCTACAGGGCTCTCCTCCCTAAGCATGTGCTCTGGGAGAATTTTTTGATGAACACTAACACTGCAGGAAACAAGCTAAAGGGACCCATGATACAGTTAAAGATGATAAAGGTACAGGGCTGGGGTGTCCCGTTCTCCTTCTCCTTCAAGGCTCACAGTAACAGCTATTCATTCTTTTTTTTTTTTTTTTTTTTTGTACTGGGGATGGAACCCAGGGGCATTCTACCTCTGAGCTGCAACCCCACTCTGAGATTTTATTCTTCATTTTGAAATAGGGTCTCACTGAGTTGCAGAGGGCCTCACTAAGTAGCTGAGGCTGGCCGCGAACCACGATCCTCCAGTCTCAGCCTCCTGAGTGCTGGGATCACAAGTGTGTGCCGCTATGTCCATCTTTGTTAATTCTTGATAAGGAAAAGTACTGACAGCAAGTGAGCCCCGGAGGTGTTCTTGTTTACACTTTCAAAATACTGTACTTCTTCTTGGCCTTAATGCTCCCAGGCAGCTTCCTGACATCACCAATTTTTATTAAGCTTCAAAGAATTATTGTGGAACAAGGCCTAGACGGATAGATATATACATACACACACACACGTATCTAAGAGACTGTGTATGTGTATATGTTTGTGTGTATATAATACGTAATATATAATATTTACATGCCAGTTATATAAATACTAGTTAAGACTGACCATGGACCCTGCCAAAAGGATCAGAGAGGGCAGGCGGAGTGCGCATGCTACCGCCCGTGCCCCAGGCACGCATGCTACGGGACTCCTCCTTGAAGG
This sequence comes from Muscardinus avellanarius, assembly GCF_963383645.1. Taxonomy (NCBI): domain Eukaryota; kingdom Metazoa; phylum Chordata; class Mammalia; order Rodentia; family Gliridae; genus Muscardinus; species Muscardinus avellanarius. Next base: position 5,087,052 of record NC_137788.1, on the reverse strand, counting down.
AAAGTCCTGAGCGTCAGTGCCGCAGGATTCACATTTAGGATTGTTCAGTACTACTAAGACAATCGAGGGGTTGAGGATTATGCTGAAATAAAGATCAGCATCCATGTCAAAGGTAAGAATCTAAGGGACATTGTATGCTTAGGGGAAAACGGGAGCTACAGTGAGTCGTTCACGTGGGTCACATCTTCCTTAGTGACTCGATGAAAGGCCTTCTTGGTGAAAGTGAAAACCCAACTGAAACTGTCACTTTGGGAAGATTCTGTCAAAATTATGGCCCGTATTTCTGACATTTTACTGTAAAATCCTGCCCCGAACCCATGACTCCAGGAGGGCTACTTGGAGGCCAGAGAAGACCCTGAGTCCCACTGATGCTCTGAGATTCGCTCAAGGTGGCAGGTCAGGGCAGAGACCACCGAATCACTGGCCTCCACAACCTCCATGGCTCCCTCATTAAGAGTCCCAAGTGGCTTCAGATCCACAGACAGTGGCTGAACCTTGGCCACTCTGTTCCTTGACTACCAACCTTCCACGCTTTCACAGCCATCTCCAACACCTCCACCACTGCCCAGTATGACAGCCACAGGCCTCACGGTGGCCTCTCAACACCTGAAATAACCCAGTCTGAAGTAAGACGTGTTAGAATTGGTGTTTATAAAACACACCAAGCCGGGCGTGGTGGCACACGCTTGTAATCCCAGCATTCAGGAGGCCAAGACAGGAGGATCGTGGTTCACAGACAGCCTCAGCTACTTAGTGAGGACCTTTGCAACTCAGGGAGACCTTGTTTCAAAATAAAGAATAAAAAATAGGGCTGGGGGTGTAGCTCATAGGTAGAATGCCCCTAGGTTCCATCCCCAGTACTGCAAAAAATAAAATAAAATAAAAATAAATAACAATTACAAAGACTGCACAATAAAGTAACATATCTCAGTAATTTTTATATTGATTACATGTTCACACACTTGAAATAGAATTGGTTAAGTACAGTAAGACATTATTCAAGTTTCATTCCTTTTTCTTTGTACCTTTTAAAAACACCGCTGCTAGAACACGGAAAGTTACACGTGGCTCTCCGAACCCCGCTCCTGCCTCAGCTCTAGCTGTACCATAACTGCAACTCAATTCAACTTCACTCCACAACACCCCTCAAGCACCTGGCTCTGGCCGTCCCAGCTCAATTCCTAATCCCACCCCCTTGAATCTGCTGCCCTCTGTGACCTCCTGCAGACCCCAATTCCCTTTTACTCCTTGTCGGGTATAGACTGTCCATTATCACCTGGACTCTTGTGGACTGCTCAGATCCTTACCCTCCTCCTCCGCTCACCTGCCTCCTGCCCTCTCCCGGGCTGTACTCAGGCGTCAAGAACAGACTCCTCCTGAACACTGGCGTCACAGCCTGCCCACTGGGGCTCACATGAGCCAGGCGGCCCGGGGCCTGACCTCACATTTCACCCACGCGGCTCTCGTCAGTCGCCAGTGACCTACACACTACCGATCCATGGCGAGTCCTCAGGAGCACTTGGCTGACTGCACAGATGAGCCTGCTCTCGTCCTGGTCTCTTGGTCGTACCCCTCTGTGGCTTCTCCTCATTCTCCTCTGCTCCTTTTCCCCTTCCAGCCCCTGACACTGGGGGCCCCGGAGCTCCAGGTTTGGATTTTTCTCTCCCCCTAAGCACTCGGTACTCTGTGAGGATTTCCTCCAGTCCCATGGCTTGAAAGTCCCACTCCAACCTGCTGCAAGCAGGCTGATGTCTAGCTCACCCAGCCTAGGCTTCTCCTCTGAGTGGACTCACATGCCACTGCCCATCCACCACCTCTGCATGGCACCCAAAGCCAGCGTGTCCAAATCACAACCCTGCTGTCATCCTCACCCTCCTCCAACCCTTCCCAACCCCAAAAAGGGAAGGGCATTCTTCCAGTTACTTCGTGCCAAGCCGCCATCATCCCTGCATCCTCCCATGTGAATACAGCGTGTCAGCTCTCACCTGAAACACGCCCATCTGACTCCTTCTGACGGCCCGGGTCCAAGCCACCATCTGCTCGTGCCACATCCCCTCAGCCCAGAGCCGGTGGACAGCAGCCCTTTCTGTAAAGGGCCAAAGGCAGGCCATGCGGCCTCGGGCAGAAGGGCTCAGCTGGAAGGTACAGGGCGGACGAGTGTGACTCAGACACTATGCCAAAGAACGAGTGTGGCAAACTGGACTTGACATGGAGACCACGACCTGAATTTCACATCACTCTCACACGACACAAAATGGCACTCATCTTCTCAACCACTGCAAAACCAGTATTCCTAGCTTGTTGGTTTTATACAAAGAGGCAGCAATCTGGACCCTGACCTACATCCACAGTGATCCTGTTATCCTTTTCCTGCTCAAAAATTTGTGGAATTTTTTCTCTCCAGTAAAATCAAAAGCCTTCCCATGGCCCGCAGACTCCCTGGGACGCTGCCCTGGCTGCCTCCCTCCTGGTCCTGCTCTGGACGTGTGCTCCAGCTCCGGCCTCCCCCCTGGTCCTGCTCTGGACATGTGCTCCAGCTCCGGCCTCCCTCCTGGTCCTGCTCTGGACGTGTGCTCCAGCTCCGGCCTCCCCCCTGGTCCTGCTCTGGACATGTGCTCCAGCTCCGGCCTCCCTCCTGGTCCTGCTCTGGACGTGAGCTCCAGCTCCGGCCTCCCTCCTGGTCCTGCTCTGGACGTGTGCTCCAGCTCCGGCCTCCCTCCTGGTCCTGCTCTGGACGTGTGCTCCAGCTCCGGCCTCCCTCCTGGTCCTGCTCTGGACGTGAGCTCCAGCTCCGGCCTCCCTCCTGGTCCTGCTCTGGACGTGAGCTCCAGCTCCGGCCTCCCTCCTGGTCCTGCTCTGGACGTGAGCTCCAGCTCCGGCCTCCCTCCTGGTCCTGCTCTGGACGTGAGCTCCAGCTCCGGCCTCCCTCCTGGTCCTGCTCTGGACGTGAGCTCCAGCTCCGGCCTCCCTCCTGGTCCTGCTCTGGACGTGAGCTCCAGCTCCGGCCTCCCTCCTGGTCCTGCTCTGGACGTGAGCTCCAGCTCCGGCCTCCCTCCTGGTCCTGCTCTGGACGTGAGCTCCAGCTCCGGCCTCCCTCCTGGTCCTGCTCTGGACGTGAGCTCCAGCTCCGGCCTCCCTCCTGGTCCTGCTCTGGACGTGAGCTCCAGCTCCGGCCTCCCCCCTGGTCCTGCTCTGGACATGTGCTCCAGCTCCGGCCTCCCTCCTGGTCCTGCTCTGGAATGTGCTCCAGCTCCGGCCTCCCTCCTGGCTTCTCCTCCATTCCAACCTGTACTACTCTGGGGACACTGCTTTTGTCATTCCCTTGGCTTGAACACGCTCACTGGATATCTCTGCAGCTGACTGTCACTCCCTCCACAGCACCTTATGAGAGTCCTTGCTCAAGTCACACTAACAAAAATAAAGTGCTCACCAAGAGAGGCACACACAGGCCTCCGGACCCCTGTGATGGTTCCCCTGGCTTCTGTGCCCTTCCACTTACTCACTAACACTGATGTTCATTATGCAGAAATCAGCAGATCAGGCAATCCCAAGCCTGGAGTGAGGCACCACGCTGGACGGCAGCACCACCCAGCAAAGGCTTTGCTTACTGCTCGATTTCAGACATGACAGTACCTCATACGAGGCAATCAGTAACTAAAAAACAGCGGTGGGCACGCTTGTCATCCCAGCATTCAGGAGGCTGAAACTGGAGGATCGCATTTCGTGGACAGCCTCAGCTACTTAGTGAGGCCCTCCGCAACTTAAAGAGACCCCATTTCAAAATAAAGAATAAAAAATAGGGCAGGGGATGTAGCTCGGAAGTCAAATGCCCCTGGGTTCCATCCCTAGACCTGCAAACAAAACAAAAAACTAAAGAGCAAATGAACAAACCAGGTGCACACACTCCTACTCCTGGCTACTCAGGAGGCGAAGGCAAGAGAACGTCAAGTTCAAGGCCTTAGTGAGATCCTGTCTCAAAATAAAAATTAAAGAGGACTGGGGTTGAGCCGGGCATGGTGACTGACACACGCTTATAATCCCAGCATTTAGGAGGCTGTGACAGGAGGATTGTGGTTTGCGGACACCCTCAGGTACTTAGTGAGGCCTTTTGCAATTCAGTGAGACCCTGTTTCAAAATTTAAAAAAATAAAATAAAATAAACTGGAAGTGGCGGTGCACGCTCATAATCCCAGCATTCAGGAGGCTGAGACAGGAGGATCGCGGTTCGCGGACAGCCTCAGCACGTAGTGAAGCTCTCTGCAACTCATTGAGAGTGAGACCCTGTTTCAAAATAAAGAATAAAAAATAGGGCAAGGGGTGTAGCGTGGAGGTCAAATGCCCTGGGTTCCATCCCCAGGCCCGCAAAAATAAATAAATTAATTAATTAATTAAATTTAAAAAATAGGGCTGGGGGTATAGCTTGGAGGTAGAATGCCCCTGGGTTCCATCCCCAGTACCACCAAAAAAAAAAAAAAAAAAAAAAGTGCTCCCAGCGGGAGAGTACTCTCCCCAGTGCCTTGAAAAGTGAAGGGAGGGCAGGGGAGAGGAATGAACTAACAACTGATGGCAAGTGGGCAGGACACGTCACCCCACATCATCACACAGCTATCGGGGGACAAAATCTTTCTCCTGGGCTATGGGTGTAGTTCAGTGGTGGAATGCTTTTTTAGCACAGAAAAGGTCCTGGCTTCAATTCCAGCACTGCAAAAAACAAAACATACACACAGAGAGAGACAGAGAGACAGAGGGACAGAGACAGAGAGGGAGAGAGAGAATATATGCACACATGTGCGCACTGTCTAAACCCACTACAGAGAGAGAAATGCGCAGCACTGCAGGTGGCCGGGCCTGCTGAGGTCTCCCCTTCCCGTGGACGGCCTACTGCCTGCCTTGCAGCAAGGCACCACTGTCTCTTCTGAGCAGCAAGTTCACGTCCTGAGCAGCTTCCCACAATCTACAATGGTGGTGTACACGCAGAGGTTCCACGCTCAGGTCTTGAGGCAAATGAGCAGAAACAGATTTGCTGCTTGGTCAGGTTCACATCCCACGTGTAAAATGCAGGCTTAATACCTAGGAGCGGCACATTTCTACCTAGATCTTATATTTTCTGAATACAACCACAGACTATTCTTCAAAGCAGCTTACATTTAACTGACTTCTAAAACCAAAGCCCACCTTGCCAATTAATGCAGTCTGCCCCAATCCTGAGGGCGGTGGACACATCTCCATCTACCCGTGAGCACAGGCTCTGCCCCAGCGCACACCGGGTCTTGTGCTGCGGCGTGTCTCCCTGGGCCTACACACACATATGCACCACTCCTAGGGCGGCTGAGCACTCATCTACAGATGGCATTAAGACCACACACTTCTGGGCGCTATCAGTTTACGGCAAGTGTGCCATGTGAAGGTCCCTGCGGACCTCCCAGTGCAACATGGGCTCTTGGCATTAGAGCTCCAGTGCTTAGGAAAGCAGCACAGGGAGAGTGAGGGCTCCAAACCCACCACAGAAAGAGAAATGCGCAGCACTGCAGGTGGGCAACCTAAGAACTACACTCCTCAGCTGCACAGAGGCCGCCACCCAGCCACAGGAAGGAGCGCCAATCTGTCCACCAGCTTCCTGCTAATTCACTTCAGGAGGCAGAGTTCCAGAGGGGCACTGGGTAACTTTCCTCCCCCTGAGAAGAGGGTGGTGGCCCCAATAAGCTGGCAACCTGTGCTCTCCACTAAAATGTCTGACCGTGAAGAAATGAGTGTCTTCAGTACTAGTCTACCAACGAGAAAGTAAACTGAGAGAGCGGTGGCAAAACACACCTCTATCGACTAGCATGCAACTCTGTCGTAGAACGGCCTTCTCGCACCGAGTGCCCGAAAACCACGTGCCTGGCTAAGTGAACAGTTATGGGGAAGGTAAGAAACTGGGGGGTGGGGACCCCCCAAGGTCAAGGCGAGCTGCCACACACCTCCTACCGGGCCAGGGTTCACTGGGAGGCCTAAGAAGCACTAAGATCTGAGAGAGGCCTTTTCTGTTAGCCCCTGTGGTGGTTTCATTTTTTAAATCCTGCACCTGACTGCCCACTAAGGTCACTGTGATACGGAGGGGACCAGCATGAGGCCGCGAGCACAAGCCACGGCTCCATCCCAACTGCTCTACAGGCAAAACCTGAAGACTCGGGGTGATGGTACTCTAATTTCACACCGCCTTACTGACGATCCGAAATAACACTTTGTCAGCTTTTGTGATCCAGCACAAAGCCACATGCCTTGTGATCCACCAGCTGGACCTCGGCAATGCCCTTGACTGGAGGCTTAAGAGCTTTGTTTGGGACGTAACTCTGGTGCATTGTTTTTCCATACCAAATGCAACGGGTATCCCCAGGCCTCACGTCACAGAAGGTGCTACCAAACTCAAGATGGCTGGTCAGTGCGACCCCTCTCCCCTCTGCTACCACGGCGAAAGCCGCTACTCTCGGCTCTGCTTGTTTGCAAGATCGAAAAGGCATAGCTGTTCGGTTTACAGGATGCAGGGATAAGAACCATCTGCTTGGTCTGGTGTTTCTTTAATTAAAACTTTAATTAAAGATATATCTCTGCACAGATACGTGCAGTCTATCAGCTCCTGTTCTTAATTACCTGTGCTAATGAGAAATGAAAAGAGAGTTAATGTTTGCTGAGTATCTATTATGTGCAAGAACTTGTGCCAGGCACTGTAAGGTGAACTAGAGCCGGAAAGAGAAACCCAGAGGCGGACCTTGGCCAAGAGTGCGCGCCTCCCCTCCACAGCCCTCTCTGCGCCATCACAACCAAGTTACAGGCCATTTGGCCCCTCCCCTGGGAAAATGCAGGCTAAGAAAAAGGCGGCAGAGACTCAAACCAGAACAAAGTTTTGCAGTACATGTGCTGCCGACAGCGAGGCGTGTCTCTGAGCCCACCTAAAAATGTGCACGAGGAACATAAAATCCTAGTCTAAATCCTGACTCCGGGCGCGTCACAGGCGCCACGGTCGCCATGGCCGCGGGCTCCAGGGGAAGCGACCACACGTGAGAACAAACAGGAGCCACTTTCCATGACCTGCTGCCTGTGCGCCAATGTTGTTGCTGTCTTCTTCATTAACTCCCTTTCTGCTTAGGGCAGATTTTCATGGAGAAATGACAAAAATATCTTTCCACACCTTCATCACGTGTTTCCCAGTGTCTGTGAGCCTCAGGGGGGCAAACGGGCATCAGAAGAGGCACCCAAGGCAACCAGCTGGCACCCGCGCCAGCCTCTGGGTCTCTGCCTGCGGCGCGTCTCACTTCACACGGAGAAGGCCTCTGCCCCAAGCCGCCCTCACCTCCCGTCACTTCTCCTGCCAGGGGGGGCGCACGGGGAGGGTCGCTTGACCGTCTCTCCCACACCTGTGAAGACAGTTAATCACAGGCCTCTCTGCCATCACATTTGCTCTGTTCTCCTGCTCACTCTGTCCCTGGGCCCAGCACACAGTGAACGTGATGGCAGAGGCGGCGCTGCCTCAGGAGCAGGCTGCTCACTGCCAAAGACCAGGGATTTGACCCAAGTGGTCAGGGGCTTTCCGGCTTAAAAAAAAAATTGTTTTTGTTTGTACCGATGTGGTAGAAGTCTGCTGTAAGTAGCCTCTAGAACAATCTAAGCCTGTTCCCTAACCTTCTGCACTGGTCAGTAACTTAAGCCTGGCATTCTACAATCTATCAAAACCTATGAGCTAAAATATCTAAATCTCAACAAACTCCAAATTAGGACAGACAATAACAAGCACAATGTAACAATGTTCAGGCTAATGAGAGGTGGTGTCTACTGCCTGGAAACGTAGATGCCAAAACAAATTTTAAAAATTAAGAAAATCCATTTGGATACCCATTGTGCTGGGCACATGGAGGGCCTCTGTGGATACTAGGTAGAAGCATGGAAGAGAAAAAGAAGGAAGACAGAACCAGGGAGGGAGCCAAGTAAAAGGCAGAGAGCCGGGCGTGGCGGCACAAGCCTCTAATCCCAGCATTCAGGAGGCGGAGACTGGAGGACCATGGCTGGCGGACAGCCTCAGCTACTTAGTGAGGCCCTCCGCAACTCAGTGAGACCGGTTCAAAAAAATAAAAAATAGGACCGACAGTGTAGTCTGGAGACAGAATGCCCCTGGGTTCCATCCCCAGTACCGGGGGGAAAAAAAAAAAAAGAGTGGGGGGGGAATAGATGCACTAAAGACAAGAGGAGAGAGGGAAAAGATGTGAGAAGAGACAGAGGGCAGCCCGCTCAGGATCCACGCTCGAGTGCAAACCTGGCTTCCGGATGGTTGCGTTCCCAAAGAAGACTGCATGGCCAGGGCTTCGCCTCCAGAAAGGGCACTGCTTGGTGTTGGCTGAACAACTAAACTGGCCCTCAAAGACCCATTGTAACTTGCAACAAAGCAACCATACAATAACACTAGTCCACATTCTAAAAACAAACCTGTAATGTGCAAAAACTAAGCCACTTACCATATTTTTCTTGTTTATAAAATAAACTACTGTATTTCTGAACTGGATGACCAATGGTTGTCTGCTAGAACAAGATCAGAGTCACGGGATGGGGCAAGGGCTCCAAGTTCTTAAAAAGCTGTTACAGCCGGGCATGGTGGCGGACGCTTGTAATCCCCACGCTTGGGAGGCTGAGACAGGAGGATCGCACAGGTTTGAAGCCAGCCTCAGCTACTTAATGACACTCTCAGCAACTTAGCAAGACCCTGTTTCTACATGAAATATAAAATAGGTCTGGGAGTATAGCCCAAAGCTAGCCCTGGGTTCTACCCCCAGTATCCAAAAAAAAAAAAAAAGGCTATTACAAGTGATTCCAGATGTGTAGCCAGGGTTGAGGAAGCCATTGCTGGAGATCCAACAAGTTCCACAAGTGCTGAAGCCTTCCTAATCATGCTGGTGGTGGTCTTTTGGGGCCAGCTGCGTCCTCATGAGAGGCTGTACGAAGTTGGGGGTGCTGTGGAGTTTAAAGATGGTCTGATGGCTGCGGGGCAACAATGCATGCAGCTGAGGCCCCTGCAACTCAAATAGCAGAACAAGAAGTGACCTGCAGGTTAATGCAGGCAGATGTCAGGGACACGCAGCACCTGGACCCAAGGCCCAGTTCTGCAATCTACGAGGAGTGTTGAGGCTTAAAAAGTGGATCTAACCTACCCGGACCTCAACATTCTCATGTGCAACTGGGTTCAATCCCTAGCACCACCCCTAGGAAAAAAGCAAAGCACTGGAAAGAATATAGCAAGCTCCCCCCCCCGCCCCCAGTACTCGGGATGGAACCCGGGGGCAGTCTACCCAGCCATATTTTTTTTGTTTATTATTATTATTCTTTTTTTTTTTTTTTTTTTGGTGGTACTGGGGTTCCTGGAAACCCTTCTACCTCCGGGCTATGCTCCCAGACCTATTTTTATATTTTTATTTGGAAACAGGGTCTCTTAAGCCAGCGAGGCTGGCTTCGAACCTGCACGATCCTCCTGTCTCCGCCTCCCAAGTGCGGGGATGACAAGTGTGCGCCACCACGCCCCACTTTATTCTTTATTTTGGAACACGTTTTCACTGAATTGCAAAGGGCCTCACTAAGTAGCTGAGGCTGCCCGCGAACTGCGTTCCTCCTGTCTCAGCCTCCCAAATGCTGGAATTACAAGCATGCATAACCATGCCCAGCATGACAAACATTTTTACACACAGGGATGGCACTAAGGTCCTCTCCCCTTACGCAAGAGGACACCAGGGCCTCAAAAGGCCAAGTAAAAACCTCACAACAATTCAACACTGACTCCCCGAAAGCCAGCTAGACAGCTTATCAAAGGGAGTAAGGCTAAGCTGGTGAGAGAGGGTACTCTGGCTCAGGTCTCTTCCCTTGTGTCTATCTCCAGAGCCCAAAATAGCAAAAACAAAAGGACCTATCAACAGAATGGAGCAGCTGAACTTTCCTTCCTAAGAGGCTAGGAAGCCACATGTAACTTCACCCACCTGAGCTTGCCTCTGTTTTGGAGATGCTTAAAAGCCCTAACTGTGCAGTCCCCTCTCTAAGCATCCAAGGGTTTCTGGTTCATGTCTGAAGACCAAGAGCAGGGATGGGACAGGGGCTGGAGCGTGCTTTCTGTAAAGGTATGTCCTGCTCACGCCACACGTCAGCATAGCTCTAGGAATGTTCACACGTCAACTCAGCTCACACTCACCGGGATCCTTTGAGCAGGTGCTATGATTCCCATCCCCAATTTAAAGAGAAGGAAAACTGAGAGAATGTGTTGCAGTCAGACCACTGGCTCGAACACGGCAGCTGGCTCCAGAGCCCGGTCCTGGCCCTTCACTGGGCTCACCAGCACTGCCTCCCGGCACAGCCACAGGATGAGGTTCAGTTCCCAAAGCACCTTTCTTCTGAATTCCCAGTGTAAGTTTCCTTTACCCTCCCAACAACCCTAGAAAGCAAGTAGGAGACATACGGTATCTCTATGTCACACACACACAATGGAAGCGGCATCGATGAAATGTTTTACAAACGCCTTTGTGGTCAGCCAAACAAATAGTTTCACACCAGTTTTAGTCTTTCTGTTTTAGTATTTCAGTTTTAGATGACTACCTCAAAAGATAAAAATGACCTAGCCAGAGCCCTTCTAGTTCAAAGCAGATTTTCTGACTCTAGGACAGGGTTTTTTCAGTGAACCATGATTATATTCACCTGACTTACAACTTACTAAAAATGCTAAATACTAACCAAATAACTAATGCTCATTAAAAATAAGTAATTAGTATATCCATGTACTAGCTCTCTTTAAAAAAAAAAGTTATCTTAAAATGTAGTCAACAAAAAGCCTTAAAGAAAATCAAACTGATCTAATCACAAAATAAACCATGATAATAAAAACATTTCTCTCTTCTGTATCAATGTCTCTTCAGCTCTTACTGGGCTTAGGAATAAAGTTTCTGTCTTTCTCAAGTAGATGGGAGCCCATGGGTGGGGGAGGGGAGTGCGGGGGGGGGGGCTGGCTCGGTCAAAGGGGCGCTTGTGACTCCCCAGGGGACCATCAGCCCGCTCATCCCTCAGCCAGAGGAGTGGTGCTGACAAGCAGTCACCTTCCCCTGCAGCCCTGGGAGTCTGGCACCATTCCTTTGGTACTAGAAGGACATGGCATCAAAGGAACAAATAAAGGACACACCTGAGGCAAAAATAAAAAAAAGTCTACTGAGATCTGGAAAACATTCCTGCACAACTGTGGAACACATTATACAATTAAAAAATCACCTTAAAATTCAAGAGTCAGCAAGAAAGTTGCTCCCAACTGTTAGGACATTGACATCACCAGGGCTTTATAATCCTAAGATGCTTTACCTACTTGTATTTCTCAACTCTGATTATTTTTCAATTCTGTGAAACACAAAGATACCCAACAGCCAGAGGAAGCTTTCCAGCGTGCACACAGAGCAGGCAAAGACAAGCCGGCGAGGCTGAAGAGGTGTTCACGAGAGTGCCAATCCCCAACGCGCGGCTTCACCGTGGCTAATTCTAATTTGTGATCCTAATGAATGATATAAACTTTTATAGGTATCAACAGAGCTCAGAGCGGACTTAAATCCATTCAGGCTCGTTTAGCAGCTTCAGCTGTGTGCGATTAAAACATCAGCATCAAATGTTAGAGAATAAAATAATGAGACACTTAAAAGTGATCTGTGCGTCACTGGACCATGCTAAGAGAGTTCGTCTGGCTCTTTTTTTTTTTTTTCCTTTTCTTTTTGAGAGCATGATTTTTTTTTTTTTAGAAATATCTTGTCAGTTGAAAGAATTAACTCGAGTTTGTTTCAGTTTGTTTTGCATTTAAGAAATTTCTGAAAAATGAAATATGGTAAAATACATGGCTTACAAACAATCATGAAATAAGAACAAATGGCATCAGTCTATCTAGTCTAAGGATCATCAGTGCTGACTGGCTTGGTTTCAGCAAAAATGAAAGCACATTTTTTTTATCATGTTATAACTGTGGCTTTTTTGGAATGAAATATTAAAAGGAGGGGGAAAGGAGAATTTTGGTAATGAGATAACTTTGTGTTCCTCTAGTACTTAAATGAGACTGTAATTAAAACTCTGATTTTTTTCTCCCAATAATACTTGAGAATACAAAGTATAATCTGAGGATGCGAAATGTGGCAGCTAAGACTAATCAAGGTGCCACTCTTTCTGCAGGAAAAACGAGTTAGCCTGTAATGGCAGAGGTGCGTGTCCGAGGGGAGGGGGTGAGGGATGAGGGGACCGGCCGTATCGTGATGGGAAGCGGAGGCCGTGGGTGTCCTGGGTGTGTGTCAGTTACATGTGAACATCAATTCATTCAGCCTTTGCAAAACATGGATAAAAAGGAAATATCCTGTATGGGGAAATGCACTCATTGAACTTAAATCTTAAAAGGATGAAAACACAGATTACATTTTATTTTTAGAACTAAAATGAATTTAATACAAAAAATGAAGACAGCATTTTGCAAATTTATCACTCAAAGAGATATCTCTATTTGAGGAAATCAGCGAGCTACACTTTGAGAGATGAAATGTTACAGCTTGTACACCAAAATTAAAAAATGAAATTAAATTAAAAAATGAAATGGTTACCAAGGTAATGCAGGTCAGGGGATCAAAGGTGAAGGGTCACACATTATTAAAAAGAAATCCAAAAGGGCGGCTGCATCATGATCTCTGCAAAACAAAGGAGCTCCAGTAAGTACAACTAATATCTCCAAGAGTTTACAGCAAGCTCTTGAAAAGAAGATTCCACTGTGACTGAACATGGACATTCCCGGGCCCATGTAGAGCCATTTTTACTTAGGTGCAAAACCAAATTTTAATTACCTGTTTTCAACAAAACTTTCATAAACATTTAACCATTCAATCATCTTAAGACCCAAATATCTCCAATGGAAACTGATGGGGAAGTAGTGATACTTCAGTTGAAGCCCACACTCTGTTTTCTGGAAATGACAGTGTTTGATAAGTTGCCAACATATCAGAAATCTAATTTGGTCACAGCATGGTGAGTTTTTTTTTCCCCTCTCCTCAAGGAATGAGTTCCAAAATTGAGTTTTTGCAAATTTCTTTCATTTGAAATAGCTGCATAAAATTTCCATTATTGGAACATTTAGTATAACAATGTTCTAGATGATAGCAATAAAGTGATACATGATAAAATAAACTGTGTAACTATATCTATTAAGATCTGTTCTCACATTCAACTTTCTCTGCATAGGGGAGAAAAAAGACATTTTGAGCAAAATAACTTGCTAGTTCCACTGGTATTACACAGAGTTAAAAGATGCCTGATCGGAAGAATATCTACAAAGGGGGAAAAGTATCTGACAGGCTTGATTTCTTCAACAAGAATTAATTTATTACTTACTCCCTTGCCCCGTTAACAAACTAATTTATGTTTTTAAAAAGAACAGAAAGAGCTGGGTTTTGTTCTGAAGATTGTAGCGGCCATCTAAATGACACACTTGCTTAGCACTGCAGCGATAGCGACACAATTAGCAGGTATCGTAAATCATCTTAACGCTCACGCCACTCGTAAGTAGTGACAGTTCATACGAGGATCACCCTCAGCATCTCCTCTCTGAAAGCCAAGCCTGAGAAGGCCCGGCTCCCTGACTTCAGGACGTAGAACTGGTGGCAGACTAAGCAGCAAGGCGCCATCACCCCGCCCCTGGGAGCAGGAGTCCAAGTCGCCAGTGGCGCCCGCTCCTGCTGCTCCGCTACGAAGCCCCACTCGCTACTTCTGCTCTTATTCTCCCAGTCTGTTTTACCCCACAATATCGAACAGTTGAGTTAACCTTGTTAGAGTCAGATTTCCTAAGTACTTATAGGTTAAAATACAGAGAAATGTGCAAAAGGATTTTATTAAAAGGAACAGGATATTCCTTCCATTGGCTTATGGCAATCAATAAATAAACAAACTATAAATGCCAGCTTTTTGTTCCCTCTGATTAGGTTTTGTTAAAATGGCCTGCAGCGCGTCATGCGCCTGATCCAGTATGTCAGTGCCTTAGGGCCACGTTCCTAAAACCCCATTTCGTTGTCATTCTCTGTCAAGTTGCACAGCTGCTGGGAAGTAAAGTAACTAGCACTGCATTCTGGAAGGCTCCTCTCAGAGCCTCCACGTATGCACTGTGGCTGGGAGGCAGCAAGCAGTCCCAACACCACAGAAGGAATCAAGGCCCCATCAAAACAATGCAGGCGCCATTTTAGTAGCATCGTAATTTAGACCATTTCAGCATGTTTGTAACAAAAGGCAAGAAACTAGCAGTGTGCCACTGGCCGGATTTTGTTTTCCTAAAATATCTTTATTGAAAAGAACAACAGGCCTATTCAAATCAAATATCTCTAAGTACCATATTTGTTACCAAAACATGTGTTTTTAAAAAATAATCACCTCCCGAAAATTAGATGAGGAGAGGCTTTTAAGTAATTCTTAAAATTCATCACTCACAAAAATGTTACTCAAAATTTCTGCCCGTTTATTAATCTGTCTAAAGTTTCAGACACAGACTACCGGAACACATCGCACTCTCCCAGTAGCCAAGAACTGCTCCTGAGAGCCCACCAAAGCCCCACAATCTACACGGGATGAAGTCGGCCTCTCCACCTAACTACTCAGCAATTCTGACCTTGAATGAACAGTGCCACACACACCAAAAAAAAATAGTTTAGGTGGTTAAAAAAGAGTCGATGAGCTGGGCATGGTGACGCATGCTTGTAATCCCAGCATTCAGGAGGCTGAGACAGGGGGATCGTGGTTCGCGGACAGCCTCAGCTACTACTTAGTGAGGCCATTTGCAACTCAGTGAGACCCTGTTTCAAAATAAAGAATAAAAAATAGGGCTGAGGGTGTCACTCAGAGGTAGAGTGCCCCTGGGTTCCATCCCCAGTACCACAAAAAAAAAAAAGGAGGAGGAGGAGGAGGAGGAGGAGGAGGAAGAGGAGGAGGAAGAGGAGAAGGAGAAGGAGGAAGAGGAGGAGGAGGAGGAAGAGGAGGAAGAGGAGGAGGAGGAGGAAGAGGAGGAAGAGGAGGAGGAGGAGGAAGAGGAGGAAGAGGAGGAGGAGAAGGAAGAGGAGGAAGAGGAGGAAGAGGAGGAGGAGAAGGAAGAGGAGGAGGAGGAGGAGGAGGAGGAGGAGGAGGAGGAGGAGGAGGAGGAGGAGGAAATGTCAATGAAGCCGGGTGTGGTGGTATAAGTTTGTAATCCCCGCGCTTGGGAGGCGGAGACAGGAGGATCGTGCAGGTTCAAAGCCAGCCTCACTGGTTCCAAATAAAATAAAAAATAGGTCTGGGAGTGTAGCCCGGAGGTAGAAGGGTTCCATCCCCAATACCACCAAAAAAAAAAAAAAACAAGTTGATGAAGGATTCTAGCTAATGTGTTCCAAAACAGTTCACTACTTGGGGAGGGAAAGAAAAGGCTGCAGTAAGTTTAGTTTGGTCTTCTTCATGGTCTAGAATCCTGGAATAGAACTCAGTAAAGAAAGGACCGGCAAGAAGCCATGGGGGCAAGGCAGCCCAGGGAGGGGCTGGCTGCCCTTGGACAAGCACAGAAAGCCCTCCTAGGAGTCCAACCTGCTTACTGAGGCGGGGCATGGGATTCACAGACTTTTCCCCATAGGAGCAATTCTGTAAATAGCATTGTGGCTGACACCTGCCTATTTACCTGAAACCCACTCAAGGGACAGTTCTGAGTCCTTGGAGGTCAATGTGCCTGCACGGTGCTATGCCCTCACGGCGCAGACCTGGCCTAGCCCTGGCTTCAAAGCACTCTTTTTGCAGCCCCCCCCCCCACCTCTGCGCTCTATTCCCAAGCCTCACACAGCAGTGCCCAGGAACCACAACACCATCTTCCTTGCTCCATCAGAAGCCTCCCTTTCCTCACTAAGGCCATGGTCAGCTGACGACGATGAACGGACTGTTAATACGTGGACAGACCGTGGAGCTGTCGTTAACCTAAAATGAAGCCCAACAGTGGGAATGAAGGGTATTTTTACACTATGGGGTACAGAAGGCTAGTCAACCTCAGGTAGCCTTATTAAAATTACAGCTTGTCTCTCTTGTAACTGAAAATTAAACATAATAATCAAACAATAATTAAATTTTAATTGATTTAATAATTAAACAAAAATGCTCAAAAACCCTAACCAAACCCCAAAACCTTATGGGCGGGCGTAACTACAATATACATGCTATCCCTATCTAAAGCCAGAAATGACTCTGCACTGCCCTATTCATGAGCTAGATGCCAAGAAGAAGAAACACACCAAAACTCTCCGATGGCAAGGCCATCAGGGCGCCATCCAGGGCTCCTCCAGGGAGTCCGCACAGCCGCTCTGTCGGGACGACACTCACTACGGCCTGTACTCTCGAGTGCAATTTTCTTATTTCTCCAAGTAACAGTATATACAAGCATACGGAACAGGTTCACCTTTCAAATAAGCAGACACAAAGCAAAGAATGGTATTTCTAAGAAGGTATTTCTAAGAATGGTATTTCTAAATTATGACAGACATGCCGCCATTTTCGCTTCAAGTATTATTACTTGCAAAATAAGACATAAGAGAACTGGAAAGAAATAGAAATAAATAGCTGAGAAAATCAAAGAGACAAAAACTAGGTGGCAGCTGAAGAGATCCATTAAAACAAAACCCTAAATACTTTTACCAATTCTTTACAAAATAGCTAACTCAATGATAAAATGCTTTCTGCAGCAAAAACTTCCACAAGTAAAGAAAAACTCAGCCAAAGGTGATTACAGTGATGGTGATGGGGCAAAACGTATTATTTTTATCTATAAATATAAATAAGTAAATCATCCACATGTCATTCATTAAAACATAAGATGCACTTGAGCTCAATTCCCCTCCAGTTATACAGAGATCGTATTCCGATGGCCCCTTAACATTAGCATGTATGTATGTTAGTTTTTCCAGTATGGTGGGGGCCATCCACTGAACACCCAAGGACAAGAAGCACCTGCTTCTGCGCTTGTCCTCGCCCACGACGGCCCAACAGGAGGCAGCACCTTCCTTCCACCAACAGTCACCACCTCTGCCACTCCGGTCAGAAGACGTCTCCTGTCAAACTGCCCAAAGAGGGCTAAGATATGTGTCAGCTTCTCAAAACTATCTTTAAGTAATATAGCAACCTATAGCTACAATCATATTATTTCTTCTATATTTCTCAAAGACAGACCCTAAAAACTTTCCTGCCTACTATCTTATCCTCAATAGTACAGCTTTTCCCCCTAAGAGCTGTGAAGATGTCCTGAAAGGGTAAGGACAGTGAGAGAAAGGAACCGCAAAGGATGCCAGGCTTCTGCGCATCAGTGTATCAGCGGAGGACCAGTGCTGAGGAGGCCATGCAGGTTCTGCACACACATGTACACTCACAGCACACCAAGACGGTGCCACTCAACAGAGACAGATGGCGCGTGTTCCCATTCGTACACAGGAGCTGAGAAGTAGATGGCAGAGCCTGGAGGGCTGGGAGAGCAAGAGTTAACAGGTGCAGGGCAGCTGGAGTAACTTCCAATGCTCTAACACAGTGGTGAGGTGGGAGACAGAGGACGGCTAGGGAGGAGACCGGAGGGACTAAACACAGAAGCCACGATTCAAGTCCAGATTCAGAGTGTGCTTTCTATACTCTGATGGCAAACAGCACAATTCAATCAATTCTTAAACCTTAGGCCAGGCCATCTGATCGTGTCATCTGTGTGTCAAATCTTCCACCAAAACCCCCTATGACACAGCAACACAGTATCAAACTCTAAAGGGTTCAGCAATGTAGTGGGGTTTCAAGTTCACATGGGGAGGAAGAAAACAACCCCTAATAGTTAATAATTAGCATAGCCAGTGTCTAAAACAAAGGAGAACTAAAAGCATCCCCCTAGGCCATGCCCCTATGCTATAGACTCTGCATAACTGCCTAGCTGAGCCCAGGAGCACAGCTCCCTTCAGCCCCACAGCCTGCCCTGGCCCCTCAGTGTGTACTCCTTTCCTTCTCAATAACATCAATCTGTGCCTCACTGTGACCCATTCTTAAAATTCCTTTCTGTGAGGATGTCAAGGACGCTCACAACCTGAGTGACATCAGGATTAACTACAGTTGACAACAATTAATCCTATATTTCTTTCGTGTGTGTGTGTGTGTGTGTGTGCGCGCGCGCGCGCGCTCGCGCGTGTGTCTAAAGATTGAACCCGGGGGCATTCTACCTCCAAGCTACACCTCCAGCTCTATTTTATTTTTTATTTTGAACAGGATCTCACTAAGTTTCAGAGGGCCTCACAGAATTGCTGAGGCTGGCCGCAAACTTGTGATCCTCTTGCCTCAGCCTCCCAAGTACAGAGATTACATGTGTGCATCACCATGCCTGGCTAAATTAATCATATATTTCAAAAGAGCTGGTAGAGGCCAGACGTGGTGGCACAGGCTTGTAATCTCTGCGCTTGGGAGGTGGAGACAGGAGGATCGCGCAGGTTCGAAGCCTGCCTTAGCTAGCTTAAGAGACTCTGTTTCCAAATAAAATATAAAAATAGGTCTGGGAGCGTAGCCTGGAGGTAGAAGGTCCCTGGGCTCCACCCCCAGTACCACCAAAAAAAAAGGAGGGGGGGGGCTAGTAGAGAAAATTCTGAATGTTCCCAACACAAAGAAATAAAAAATGAGTTAATGGATATTCGATAACTCTGACCTGATCATTATATATCATAAACATGTACTGAAATGTCCCAACTATACCCCATAAATATATACAATTACTACATGTAAAATAAAAATTATATTTTAAAAAAAATAGAGTGTGCAGTACTGTAGGCCAACTGCTTCTCAATAAAGCCAATTCAGAAGGAGAATGGTGGGTGTGAGCGCAAGCCTGGGGCTAGCCCCCGACACGCCTGGAGCCACACAGCCGCAGCGCCTGCTCCTCGTGCAGAAACCAAGGATTCCTGGGCTACCAGAGCACTGCTGTCCAGAGCTGCTGCCATCATCCTACTGCCTTGGATAATGAAAGAATTCTCACTGCTTATGAAAGAAATACATAATAAACACATAAATATTACCTACTTAAAACACCTGGCATTGACTGCTAACTTTCATATTGGCCAGACACTGAAATCACCCTATTTTCTAAATCAAAAAGCAAGGCCCAGTCTAATATTTTCTCCGAGAAGAGACTACTTAAAGCCAACGTGAAACCTATCCCTCGCTGGGCAGATGACGTGCCGAAGTCTCTCCTCACACGGCATTTGAAAAGCGAGGTCATTCCTGTGAGAGCCAAGACCTGGCACTTCCATGCCCAACTGCCCTGCCTGCCAACTTGCAGAAGTCAAAGGGGAACAGACGCACCCACTGCTGATCACCATGCCCTTCTTACTGGCGCTGTCAACTCCGGAGCCCCGGGGCGTGCACTGACACCAGGGCCACTCCCACCAGGAGCCTGAGTCGCTGACTGACAGCCATGACCTCTACTCAATGGCTCTGGCTCTGCAGACCCAGTAAGAAGCCCTTCTCCACAGTATCACTTGTGAAAAGCGCTCCCACGTCCTACCAGCAACTGGAAAACTACAACGCAGGCCTCGGGGAGTCGCTAAGGAGCCTGCATGTTTGGTAAATCCCTCAACTGAATCTGATCAAAAGTCCAGAAATACTGACCAGGTGGGTCCAACTCCATCCGAGTCCTGACACATACACAACTGGCCTCAGGCAGGCAACTAGTCACAGACATCAAAGCTGCAAATTAAAAAAGAAATACAAGCTGATAACATTTCCCAGTGCTCCGCCATCCCAAGACTTAAAAGCTTTTAAAGAGCCGGGGCATGGTAGCCCACACTTGTAATCCAAGTACTCAAGAGACTGAAACAGGAGGATGGTGGTTTGTGGCCAGCCTCAGCTTTTAGTGAGGCCCTCTGCAACTTAGTGAGACCCTGTTTCAAAATAAAGAATAAAAAATAGGGCTGGGGGTGTAGTTCAGAGGTAGAATGACCCTGGGTTCCATCCCCAGTACCGCAAAAAAAAAGGACAACTTTTAAATGCCAACAGAGACCTAAAAAGTCTTTCAAACCCCCCAAAGAAGCAAAGCTCCACTGAGAGGTGAAAAGGCTTTAGGGTATAGGAAGTCCTTCCTTGGTCTTAAGAGTCACATGCAGTTTAACCTAAGTTTGAGCAAGAGCTCTACCAACTCCTTCTGTGATCCCAGACAATTTAATTTTCAACTAAGTCTCGCTATTTCCATTTAAAACGTGAAAATAGTAACATCCCTCATCTTATGGGGTTGCTGTGAGGATTAACAGAAATTACTAATGTGAACTGCTTCCAGACGCTCAGAACCTAAACAACAATGAACACTAACTTTGCGATGAGCACGACTCCGACAGTGGACATCTTGCGTGGCACTGCTTCCGGCATCTGCTTCCTCCCACAGCTTACAGGGGAGACCCTGCTGCCTCCATTTCTGCAGACGGGTCGACATTAAGCTCAAGACTGACCATTTTAAGACCGGCAGATCTGTCTACTCATCAACTGGAGCACTGAAGGTCTGTGAGGCTCTCCCTCCACAGCTCCTGCAGGCTCAGCCACTTGGATCCCTGCACTCTGCGCAGGGCAACGGTTGTGTGTTAGGTGAATGAGAATAAAGGAACCGACCGCTGCCGTGTCTGCTGCCGTACCTGTCAGAGCACCTTACCCAGTGCCGTCAGAACAATAAACAGGCCATGAAGTCAGGGCACTAAGAGAAATACACTCGAGACAAACCACACACTCGCACACCAAAAATGACAAGTTCTTGTTTTCCATCCATCCATTTAAAAACTACTTATTAGAGACTCAGCCAGGCAACCCGAGGGGGGCAGTGAGGAGCAGAGAGCCTGGTCTACCTCAGCCATCAAGGCCCGACTCAGACCAGAACAAGGTTCAAGCATCACAGACACAGTGAGGAAGTGCGGGAGGCCACGGAAGTGCACAGCGAGACACGCCCTGGCCTGCAATGGGGCTGGGAAGTTTCTCCTGGGAAGCAAGTAGCAGTTAAACTAAGATCCGAAGGAGACCTAGGAGGACGGTAACGTCGTTCTAAGCAAGAAAGGGCTGTGTATAGGAGCCAGAGAGCCAGAGGAATTCGCAGCAAGAAGCCAGTGGCTGGAACGGAAGGAGCGAGGGAGGGCCGAGACTCAGGGAGGCTGCACTGCCGAGGAGCAGGGTGCATCTGAAGCACACTCTGGCGTCAAGGCGTCAGGGGGCAGGCTGCCCTGGGCAGGGGCCAGGCTACAGGCGCGTGGGCCGGGGAGCTCTCAGAGCATTCCAGTGCAGCCCGGCCGGCAATGGCAGCTGTTAAGAGTGGTCTGAGAGAGTAGAAATGTATTTGGGAAAATGAGCCAGTGGAAAAGTGGTTTAAATTTAACACAAACTAAAAGAGGGTAAAGTGTCAAAAATGACCCCTAATGAAAAAAAATGGTAACTTTCTAGTGGAGAACCTGACACAGTCCCTCGGCGAGGTGACCATGGGTAACATCGTTAGTCACAAGTCGCAGTGGGCACAGGGACCCTGCTGTGATGTGAGAGCACACTACTTTTCCTCTGAGGTCCTCTTTCCAAAGACCCATAACCCCAGGCTAATCATGAGAACAACAGCAGACAGACCCAAATGGAAGAACATCATATAAAATACCTCACCTGTCAAGGTCAATAATAACAAGGAAAGTCTGAGAAACTGTCAGTTTAATGGAGCCTAAAAAGATATGACAACTAGATGTGATGTGGCATCCTGGATGGGATCCTGAAAAAGAAGAGCACATTAGGGAAAATTAAGGAAATCTGAATAAAGTATGTGAGTTCAGTTTATAATAATTTATCAATATTGGCTCATTCACAGTGACAAGTGAAACTAGGTGCAGGGTACAGGAACTCTCTGTAATATTCTTGCAACTCTAAAACTACCCTAAATTAAAAGGTCTGTTTTGGTCCCAAGGACCTGACCTGAGCACCTCAGAGGCTGAAGTGTCCTTACTGAGATGGGGGCCGGGGGTAGGAGACCCTCAGAACTATTTCAGACACACAAGGCAGGAGCGGCCCGTCATTCTCCAGCAGAGACCGCAGGGAGGCAACTCTGGTGTAGAGCTCAGTAGAGAGATCTGAGCCCAAAAACAATGTAGGAATCCTTGGCCAAATTATCTAGGTCACTTGGATAAGAAGGGATATCACGGAGCTGGGTGTGGTGGTGCCCCATGTAATCCCAGCATTGGGGAGGCAGAGACCAGAGGATCGGGTTCGCGGACAGACTCAGCTACTTAGTGAGGCCCTTCACAACTTAGTGAGACCCTGTTTCAGAAAACATAAAGCCTAGCCGAGCCTGGTGGTGCACGCTTGTAATTCCAGCATTTGGGAGGTGGAGACTGGAGGATCACAGTTCGCAAACAGCCTCAGCTACTTAGTGAGGCCCTCCACAACTAAGTGAGACCCTGTTTCAAAATACAGAATAAAAAATAGGGCAGGGGGTATAGCTCGAAGATCAAATGCCCCTGGGTTCCATCCCCATTCCTGAAATAAATAAATACATAAATAAATAAATAAATAAATAAATAAATAAATAAATATAAATTATATATAATATATAACATATATAAATTATATATATATATATATATATATATATATATAGAGAGAGAGAGAGAGAGAGAGAGAGAGAGAGAGACAGACAGACAGACAGACAGACAGACACAGACAGACAGAGAGAAAGACTAAGAAATAGGACCGGGGGTGTAGCTCAGAGGTAGAATGCCCCCTGAATATCCCAAGTAGAAGGGCCTGAACTCACAGAGGCAGAGTAGAATGGCAGGTGCCAAGGGCTGGGGTGGGGATAGAGAGACGCTGGTCAAAGGGTATCTACTTCTAGCCTTGAGTAAGTTCTGGGGAACCAATGTATAGCATGGTGACTGCAATTAATCATGTTGTACTATTCACTGAAATCTGCAAAGAAGAGATTTCCAGAGTCCTGGCCTCCCCAAATATACCTAAAGTGTGTGTATTAAAGCTGTACTAACTGCTACTCATTATACAATGTATACTTTAATCAAACCATCACACTGTAAGCTTGAATGCCCATAATTTTTATTTGCAATTAAACCTCAAAAAGCTGGGGGAGGGTGCTGTCATTGCCTTTAAAATTAGTGTAATTCAAATGATCTATGTTCTTGTCACCTCTGTTCCCTTATATTTAAAAAAGTTATTCATGTAAACAACTTGATTAAATATCTTTGTTGAAGGAGGGGTGTGTGCATGCACGCACTATGGTCAAATTTCTGAGAATTATTAATATTTAATGGTCACAGAGGGAAGGTGGTCTAGGTTAAAGCCCTGAGGAAAATCTTGTTCTCAGATTTGCACACCCATGCTCATAGCAACATTATTCAAAATACCTGAAGATTGGGCCCGGGAATGGTGGGCACGCTTGTAATCCCCGCACTTGGGAGGCGGAGACAGGAGGATCACGCAGGTTAGAAGCCAGCCTTGCTGGCGTAAGAGACCCTGTTTCCAAATAAAATATAAAATAGGTCTGGGAGTGTAGCCTGGAGGTAGAAGGGCTTCCAGGAACCCCAGTACCAAAAAAATAAAAAGTAAAAAAAAAAAAAAAAAAATTAACCCAAGTGTTCATCAATGGGTAAATAGATAAATACATTTGATCTATATAAAATAAAATACTGTTTGGCTTTAAAAAAAAAAAAAGAAGAAAATCCTATCGGGCATGATGGTGCACACCTGTAATCCCAGTACTTGGGAGGCTGAGGCAGGAGGATCACAGGCACAAGACCAGCCTCATCAACGCAGCAAGTCTTTGAGCAACCTAGTCCCCTGTTTCAAAGCTAAAAAGGGGTAGGGGTCACACTCAGAGGCACAACGCCTGAATCCACAGTAGAATGGTGAGCGCTGGGGGTAGGAGCTGGTGTTTGACAGGGACAGGCTGCAGCAGGGGAAGATAAAAGTTCTAGAGATGGATGGTGGCTATGACTGTACAACGGTGTGAGTGTACCTAACACTAAGAACTCCACAAGTAAGAACAGTTAAGACAGTAAACTGCCATGTATACTGCACACAATAAAAAACATACTTAAGAAAATCCAGCTCTCCAAATATTAAATAAATTATTAAGACCTACCATGACAGAACTGTAACGCGGGAGTCCGCTAGCCTGAAGCAGCACTTCCCAGACATGTCCCTACTGTGCACAAACATGTCACAGCGCAAAGCCACCCAGACACACCACGGGTACCACCATCCACCCAGCAGCGCTACAAGCATTTTTATTTTTAATACGTTCTAAGATGAGAGAAAGGCTCAGGAGTAACAGCTAGAGAAATGTAAGTTAGAGATTATTTTAATTCCCTCTTAATGGCAAGAAAAAATGCTTTAATTAGATTTCTCCATCAACCACAACTTCTAAAAGATTATGTGATCTTAACTTACTGAAACAAGTAACAGAAATCCATGTCTACTGTAGTCACACCCTGGTTTTTTCATAGATATTTAAAAAGAAACGAAGAGCAGTAACTTTGCCTTTACAGTATGTAAAAATAAAAACTAAATCACATTAGTGTAAGGAGAGGAAAACACAGTGTGCTACTGGAAGAGGCCCACTGTTACTGGACGGGGTCTAGGTAAGGAACACGGACCTGGGACTTACAAGTGACGGTCAGTGCTAAGGGCAGCAGCCGCGCATGGGCAATTCAACAACCACCACTCGTTAGGATAAGAAAATGGAATTACAGCTCTGAACCTCACTTTAGTTACGCTAAACATCTAAGGATAAAAATTCTAAGCAAGCTAGAACTTGGGAGGCTGAGACAAGAGGATCTCAGGCTCATGGCCAGCCTCAGCTATTCAGTGAGGCTCTTCACAACTCAGTAAGACCCCTACTTCAAAAATAAATAAAAACTAGGGCTGGGGGTATAGCTCAGAGGTAGAAGGTTCCTGGGTTCAATGCATAGTGCCACCAAAAAAAAAAAAAAATCTAAACAAAGAAGAAAATCTAGAAAGAATATCTAGTTATTGGTGTGGGCAAGACTTTCCCAAGTTTTTACCGATGCCAGAAAGACTTCAAGTTCAGGCACATGACTGGCAGGACAGGCATGAACAGGTGACGAGCTAAGAAAATTAAGACTGAAATACAGATGGCTAACAAGAAAAAATTACACACACACACACACACAATACATACACACACACACACACACACACATATATACATATATATATTTTTAAATCAAGCCAGGAGCAGTGGCAGACACCTGTAACTTCAGTAGTTGGAAGGCTGAGACAGGAGGATTGAAGATTCACAGCCAACCTCAGCAACTTAGAGCAAGGGCCTCCTCGCGTTAATGGGATTCAGTTTTAAGCTAAAAATAAAATGGAACTAAGGTGTAGCTCAGATGCAGAACACCCTTGGATTCTAAACACACACACACACACACACACACAGTTTTGTAGTACAGTCTTGTAATCACAAACTTGGGAGGCTGAGACAGTAGGATCTCTGGTTCGCAGCCAGTCCTAGCTACTTAATGAAATCCTATACAATTTAGTGACACCCTGTTTCAAAAATAAAAGTAATAGAATAGGGCTGGAGGTATAACTCACAAGTAGAATGTTCCTGGATTCCATCCCCAGTACCAAGGGAAGCCAAATAATCTATTTTTTATTTTTTATTTTTTATTTTTTTTTTTTGGTGGTATTGGGGTTCCTGGAAGCCCTTCTACCTCAGGACTACACTCCCAGACCTATTTTTACATTTTTATTTGGAAACAGGGTCTCCTAAGCCAGCGCGCGTGGCGGGCTTCGAACCTGTGCGATCCTCCTGTCTCTGCCTCCCAAGCACGGGGATTACAAGCATGCACCACCACGCCCGGCAATAATCTATTTTTTTAAAAAAAAGAACTAAAGAAATTACAAAATAAAAGTAATATCATGGTTTGCAGACGGACTCAGAAACTTAGTGAGGCCTTCTGCAACTTATGTTTCAAAATAAAGAAAAAAATTAGGGCTGGGTGTGTAGCTCCAAGGTAGCCCCTAAGTTCCATCCCTGGTACCGCAAAAATAAATGAATAAATAAACATAACTACAAAACAGCATAAATGGTCAAAAATGCTAAATGACAGGGATATAATATATAAAAATGCAAATCAGAAGGAGATATAAGTTTCTCACCTTTTAGTGTGAGAGAGATTTAAGAGTAAAAAGAATTTAGAGTGAAAATACTATGCCGGGCGTGGTGGCGCACGCTTGTAATCCCTGTGCTTGGGAGGTGGAGACAGAAGGATTGCACAGGTTCGAAGCCAGCATCGCTGGCTTAAGAGACCCTGTTTCCAGATAATCCCAGCGCTTGTGAAGCAGAGACAAGAGGATCGCGCAGGTTCGAAGCCAGCTAGCCAGCCATGCTGGCTTAAGAGACCCAGTTTCCAAATAAAAAAGTATAAAAATAGGTCTGGGGGTGTACCCCGGAGGTAGAAGGGTTTCCAGGAACCCCAGTACCACCAAAAAAAAAAAAAAAAAGAGAGAGAGAGTGAAAATACCTAGGGTTGGTGAGAGCCTGGGAAAATGGAAAATTGTATTTGGCATCTAAGAATCCAAATTGGTACAACATTTCCAAAGAGCACACGGTAAATGCTTATACTTGGCCAAGCACATCTGTCCTAAGAAAATAACTAGAAAAGTATGCAAAACTATGTGGACACTCCAGGCACCGTGGCCCACACCAACAGCCCCAGCTCTTAGGGAGGCTGAGGCCTGGAAAAGCAAATTCAAGGCCAACCTGGGTGACTTAGCAAGACTGTCTCAAAATAAAACCTAAAAAGAGCTGGAGAGGCAAGCGCTCGTCCCACATGTGGAAGGCCCTGGGTTCAATTCCTACCAGGGGGACGTGAATGCAGATGCTAAGTGTGTCCTGACTATGAGAACAAAATGTGGGTTCTCTTAGAATTCTTTATGGCACATCCATGCTATGCAATTACACAAACACACGCACGCACGCACGCACGCACGCACGCATGTAAAATATCCACAATACACTGTGTGCTTTAACAAGTAAGAAAGAAGTATCCAGGACTCCTCTCTGGCATGCACATTCACACACATCTACATATAGATATATGCTACACACACACAATGGGACTTAACATATGCTTTTTAAAATACAAAGGTTATTACTATGGTTTGGGTATGTTTGTCTGAGGCTTAATCCCCAGGATCAACTGGGAGGTTGACCAGAGCATTCAACAGGCAGGGCCCAGTAGGAGGTCCTTACATCAACTGGTGTGTGCCTTAGAAAGGATTAAGATACTTCTCAAGGGAGCCTGGTCAGCTCTCGGGGAGCTGTTATAAAAGCCTAAGTCCAGCTGGGGTGGCTGTACACGCCTGTAATCCCAGTACCTGGGAAGCTGAGATAAGAGTATTGCAGGTTCGAGGCCAGCACACTGTAATTTAGCAAGATCTTATTTCACAATAAAAATTAAAAGAGGACTGGGGGTATAGTTCAGAGATAGGAAGACTCTAACCCTGGGTTCAGTCCCCAGTACCCCAGGTAAGTGTGTGAGTGCTTCAGTCCAGCCCACTCAGGCCCTCTGGCTTCCTCTTCTGCTGCCAGGCCCCCACCCGAGGCTGGAGCCCTGGAGCCCTGATCCTGGACTAAGCCTCCGAAGCTGTGCGCTAGCTAAACCTGCTTGCTTCCTAGGTTCTCAGCCACGGGGACTGTGGTAGTAACGAGAGAACGTACACAGGTATAAATTAGATACGAGACGATGGGTGTCTTCTAGGATGTACAATCTTAGGGGAAAGTTTCCATTTTTTTAATCACACTCCTATGCTGTTAGAATTACTTTTATGATTAGGTTCATATTTTATATGCTAAAAAAGACATAATAAAACAATGTCTGTGGAAAAGGATAGGCAACCTGCAGCAAAAAGGATGCAATCCTTGCACCTGCTCCCTTTTTCTCCTTAGTATGTGAAGTCTTTCAGTATAGGGAACCTCTAGCTGTGACTGGACAGTTGTAACACTGAGCAGTGTCAGGAGGTCCCCCACTCAGCAGCCAGGAGCTGTACCTTCTGGAGCTCCAGAGAGTTAGAGCTGACCTGGGAATCCTCCAGTGGAAAGCAGAAGACTCCACAAGTAAAGGACAACCTTCCCTGTGTATGCCTACACTGGACGGAGTTGTGGTCTGTCCGTACGACTGTGAGCCAACAGGAAGATCATCGTGAGACCAAGCTGAGCAATGGCCCGTGGACGCTTATTACGGGATCAGCCGAGTGACTGGTCGAAGAGTAAGGCAAGGAGCTGCTTTGTCTTGTTTGCGGTACTGAGGAGGCAACCCAGAGACTTTCTACCTCCAAGCTCCACCCTCAGCCCTATTTTTACTCTTTATTTTGAAACAGGGTCTCACTAAGTTGTAGAGGGCCTCACTAAGTAGCTGAGGCTGTCTGCGAACCTCTGATCCTCCTGTCTCAGCCTCCCAAGTACTGGAATTACAAGCATGCATCACCACTCCCGGCTTGCAAGAAGCATTTTTAAGTTTACTATATAACCACCACAGTGGCTATATATTCCTTAATTGGTAGAAAACCACAATACAGATGCACACGCACATATACGAATGGTAGGATAATCCAAAACAAGTTATTAGAACCTTCAATATATAGAACACCAATTTGATGTTTAAGTTACTGAACATGGTCCCCTCTCAACTGGGTCACGCACTTAAGAATAAGATCTGTAAGTCAGACTGATCGACCTAAGAAATATGCAAAAGGCAAAACTATTGCATGACAAAAGGTTCAAAATACAACTGAACAGTGAAAGCCTCTGTTATGATGTGAGGCCGCAATATCCCAATAAAAGAATATTTGAAATATCCTTTGAGAGGCCGGGTGTGGTGGCAAACACTTATAATCCCAACATTCAGGATAACGGTTCGTGGACAGCCTCAGCTACTTAGTGAGACCCTGTTGCAAAAAATAAAAAGACTAAAAACGAGGGCTGGGGTGTAGCTCTGCCACCACCAAGAGCTTCCCCTGGGTTCCTGCAAACGCACCAAAGGCCCCATGACCATCACTCTTGCAACTGACCACTCAGCACCCCTCAAGATGGCAGTAAAAGAGAAGGCGCCCAAGCAGAGTCCACAGCACTCCCACTTTAGACCTCTACAGGGGCGCCTCCCAGGCACCCAGTTGCTACCCGGCCTCACAGGAACGAGCCAGCCCGCTGTGGCCTCTGCCTCGCTCCCTGCCCAGCTCCTCACTTCTTCAGATGAGCAGGACTCTCCCCCACGAGAAGCCTTCCTGAAGCTCCCCACCTGGTCACTCATCTCAGTTATATCATGAAGGTCACTTCCTACAAGAAGCCTTCCCTGGCTTCCCATTTACCTAGAGCTCGCTCTCTGGCAGCAGCCTAGACTTTTCCTTCATGTCTCTTCAGATGACTTTTCTAAATTTGCGCTTAATTCTTTTTGTTGTTGCTGTTGTTGTACTGGGGATTGAGCCCAAGGGCATCTTACCACTGAGCTACATCCCCAGTCCTATCTTTAATTTTGAAACAGGGTGTCATTAAATTGCCCAGCCTGGTTTCAAGCCTGCGCTCCTCCTGTCTCAGGCTCCCAAGTCCTGGGATTACAGGTCTGTGCTATGTGCCCGGCAATATGCACCTACTCTTAGGATTATCTGCTCAATGGCTATTTCCCTTTGAAGGCAAGATCATGTTTCAATCACATCCATCATCCATCCCCAAGAATCAGATCATCAAAATATACCACCTGAACAAATGTCTGGCCCAACACACCATAAACTCTGCAAAGGCAAGTTCAATGTCTACTCTGCACTCTTATGCATCCAGTCTGGCAGAGAGAACATTCAATGACTTGTATAAATGCTGAATTAATGCATGTTTGGGGAGATCACCATAATCCTATTTGCCAGAAAGAAAAAGACACTGGTGCCATCATTATATGCATGACCTTCTACGTTTTTCTACATTAAGTGTGTTATTCCACAGCAACCGGCTCCTGCACCCAAGGTAGCCTCTGGAGCACACTGTGGCCAGCAATCCCCAGCAGCTTGCCCCAGCACCATACTCGAGTGGTTTGGCAGCAAGGTACCCCTTCCCCTGTGAACACACCCCCATCAACAGCTCTTCTCTGGTAGCCTGAAAAGTAACCTCTAGCAACTTCCAGGGTAGAGTCCCAGTAGGTCCCATGATGTGACCCCGGGAAGCTCCCTGCCATCTTGTACACCAGCACCATGGCCTCTGGACGTGGTCTGATCTCAGTTCTGAGAGGAGGGGCTCTTTCCAGCATGGGGCGGCAGCTGCCCCAAGTATTCTCACGTTCTTTGGTGTTCACTTCCTACTAGCAATGCCTGTTGCCTCAATTCCCTGATATAATTAGTAATTCATCATAGTAAGCTTTTCTTTCAATTTTCTAGTTTTTCTCCTGACTGGATTCAGACTGATGTGAACTTGGAATTAATTTGTGTGTGTGATGTAAGGCAGAGGTTTTGCATTTTGGGTTTTTCGCATGAGCGCCTAATTAATCAAAGACTTTTTGTTTGTATGTTTCTGCAGTGCATCCTAGGCAAGTGTTCCACCACTGAGCTACATCCCCAGCCTCCAAACACCATTTACTATAGAGACTGTCCTTTCTTTATTACTCTGCAGGACCTCTATGTATCCACAGAAGTATGGGTCTCTCTCTGGACTACTTTGTTAAACTGGTCTACCTGTCTAATATTTTGTACTAGAACCATATTATCTTCATTTTTAGAGTTTTAGAGTAAGTCTTGATACCCTGAAGTAGTGTAACTCCACTTGCTTTGCTGCTCTCCAAAATTATTTCAGCTATTCCTGCCTGTTTCCATTTCCAAACACATTTTAGTGTCCATTTGTTAATTTCCACCAAACAACAATAAAAATACTGGTACTTTGAAATTGTGTAGGATACTCAAAATTTGGGAATAATCAACATTTTACAATCTTCTAGTTCATGAACATGGTATATCCCCTTGTGTAGGCCTCTGACACTCTCAATATTATTTATTGCTTTTACATTGTTTATTGCTACATTGTGTGTGTGTGTGTGTGTGTGTGTGTGTGTGTGTGTGTTAGTCTAGTGCTGATGATTGAACCTTAAGGGTATTGTACCTTCAAGGTACACTCCAATCCTAATTTATTTTTTATTTTGGGGGGAAAAAAAAGTCTCACTACGTTGATGAGGTTAACTTCAAACCCAAGACCCTCCTGTCTCAGCCTTGCAAGTACTAGGATTACAGGCATGTATCATCACGCTTGGCTTAGATTTTAAAGCCATGAGTTTTAGCCGGGCATGGAGGTACATGATTGTAATCCCAGTACCTGGGAGGCTGAGACAGGAGGATCACACAGGTTTGAAGCCAGCCTCAGCTACTTAGTGAGACCCTGTTTCCAAATAAAATATTACAAAAATAGGTCTGGGAATGTAGCCCAGAGGTAGAAGGCCCCTGGGTTCCATCCCCAGTACCGCAAAAAAAATAGATAAAGCAGTGAGTTTTTATGCTACTGCAAATGATGATTTATTATATTTCTTGTTTGTTGTTGGTATATAAAACTGCAACAGGTTCTAGAGTTATTGTGAATCTTGCAATTCTGTTTATTGTTTGTAATAAGTAATGAGATACTTCTGGATTTTCTGCATACAAAACTATATCACATCTATAACAGCATAGATTTATTTTTTTATCCTGATCCCTGTACTCTATTTTTTCTTGTCTTACTAACCTAGGTAGACCCTCTAATAAAATAATAAACAGATGGAGACACAGTAGTAATAATCTATTATTTCTTCCCCAGCCTCGAGAAAAACTTTCAACATTTTCACCACTAAATGTGATTCTTGCCATTGAACTTTTAAGTAACTATTACCAGATTAAGGAAGTTACCATTTATCCATGAGATTTCGTTTTGAATGGATGTTGAATTTTATAGAATGCAATTTTTGTATCAATTGACATTTATCACATTATTTTTGGCTTTACTCCATTAATTCAGCGATTTATGATGATCAATTTTTCAAATACAAAACCTATGTTTAAAGTATGACATTCTAAGTCAGTGTTGTTTCCCAAAAGTTGCTTTATACATGAGCAATTTTGATAGATGTTCTTTTTGCACATGAAGAGAATGTATAAGTCTATAATTACCAGATGAAATATATTCCAGGTTGTATTTCATATTTCATTGTGAATATTTATTTTCAATCCAGTATTTCTCTCTTATACTATGTCCACTCTGCTGCTAAACCACTGAGATCTCAATTAAGTCATGTTTGTTAATTATGTTATGGAGATTTCCTATGTCCTTCCTGATTACTCTATTATTTAATACATTTTGTTGACCTAAAAAGGCAATAATTTTGTCCTTGTTTTTAAAGGACATTTTTGCTGAATATAGAATTCTGGCTTGGCAATCTACTTTCTAACATTTTGAAAACATCATTCTACTGTCTTCCGAACACTCAGTTCCGTTACCTTCACAGAAACTTAAAATTCTATCCATCTTTTCTCCTTGTTCTCATCAAGAAAGAGGCCAAGCACTTAGTACCATCTGCAGAGACAGGAGTCCCTAGTGCCATCCCTGTCTTTGGTTTATGCCTTTGATGATCCCTTTCTGTCATTTTGTCAATACTTTGGAAGGCAGTGGAGATAAAGACATCTTCAATGAATCCCACTCAACCAGAAATCTCTAGTCACTCATTTTATGGATAACATATATTAAAAAAAATAAATCTGTGTGTCAAATATGTGGCAAATACAGCCTTCAATCTGCCACTTACATTTTTATTTTATGGGGTTCATTTGTTCTTTTTTCCTTTCTTTCTTCCTTTCTTTCTTTCTTTTTTGTTTTGGTGCTGGGGATTGAACCCAGGGGCATTCTTCCTCTGAGCTACTCCCCGAGGCCTTTTTACTTTTTACTTTGAAACAAGGTCCCCCTAAGTTGCTGAAGCTGGACCTGAAACCTACGATCCTTCCATCTCAAATCTCAAGTACTGGAATTATAGGTGTGCATCACCACGCCTGGCAATTTTATGGTATTTTTAGCACAAAGAAATGGCAAATTAAGCTGGGTTGGTGGTGTACACTTGTAATCCCAGCAACTGGGAGGCTGAGACCAGAGGATCAAGGTTCATGGCTAGCTTCAGTTACTTAATAAGGCCCTTTGCAACTCAGTGAGACTCTGTTTCATAAAGAATAAAAAATAGGGCTGGGGGTGTAGCTCAGAGGTAGAATGCCCCAGGGGTTCTATCCCCAGTACTCAAAAAAAAAAAAGGTAAATTTGCATAACAAAATTTGTCAGTCTTTTCTTCCTGATTTTGGTGTCAGGACTAGGATAACTCTTAACCATCTACATGTCACACATAAATATTGACCCATACTTCCTTGAAGCATTTTTATTATTTCTAGTTTTTATGTTTAAATTTTAGATTTTGGGGGGCTACTGAGTATTGAATCCAGGGGCATTCTATGTCCAAGCTACATCCTCCAGACCTTTTAATCTTTTGTTTTGAAACAGGGTCTTGCTAGGTTACTGAGCATTTCACTAAGTTGTTGAGGCTGTCCTCAAGTATGCAACCTCCTGTCTCAGACACCCAAGTACTGGGATTACAGACATACACCACCATGCCCAGCTAATATATAAATTTATCTTGCCATAAGGTATGAGGTTGGCATCTAAAACTAGGTATTCCTTAAGTGGTATGTTAACTGCTCCAAATGCATTTAAGCAAAGAGTCTTCCATTTTCTCCTCAAAATAGTACCATTATCATACACTAAGTCAAAAAATATTTTCTTAAACTTAAGATTTTACTCCGTAAAGTGGCACTGCTCATCTCTGCTGCTCGTTCTTCCTATTCCTCTACCTCTTGGTTTCTGATGCCTTCCTAGTTCTCCTCATACTCAGATACTCCTCCCTAGAGCTTCCTGGTCCCTCCATCCTCTCTTGTATTCCTGCCTCCCCTTCCTTTCCCATTTTTCCTACTCTCCTAAGAACACTTTATCCATACTTTTGCAGCTTCTCTGAGCTCCCAGAGCTCAGATGCTTCCTCAGATCTCTATCTGGATGTTCCATGGGTGTTCCAGGCTTAGCTATACAAATATAATTCAATACTCCTGAAATCTGTTCTTTGTGTATTTCATTATTTACACTACTAATATAAGAAGCCAAACTATCAGTAATTTTGCTTCTCCTTCACAAAGAAGGGATCCAGAATAAACCACTGTGATATAAGAATTATATTCAACTGAAGACATTTCAGTTCCTAAAATCCTATACGCCTAAAAGCAGGGCCCGCCCAAAAGAATTTGAAACACCTCAGTTGTCATAATCCCCTTCACAGGAACAACTACAATAGACCGTATCCAAACAATGTCACAAAATTACTGTTCTATCACATCCGCTTTCCCTTTCTAAGAGGTTGTTTTCCCTTAAACGCCCTCCTCTACCTCCCCTCGCCTATGGAGATGCCATATATACCTCAAATCCGAACTGGCCCTTTCAGTCCCATTTCTGTTAACTAGATACAGTTGTGACCAGAACCTATCTTTTCTCTTCCTAACCTGTCATCTGTCAGCTTAGGAAAGGGCGGAGGGAGGCACCACGTCTTTCAAGTCAATTAAACCCTACTGGTTTTCGTGTGAGTCAGGCGCTTTTCTATTTCACAGTGAGAAGTGGATCTTAACTCCTAACTCTGGTTTAGATCCCTCACCAGACTCCCAGCTTCTTTCCAAGCCATTCTCCATGTTGTTCACAGAGTAACGTGTACAATGAAAACCTGTTCATTCCCTCTTCTGATCAAAATCTTTCAGTTAATCCCTGTTACCCATGAGGTAAGCACCAGGGCCTCTGCTAGCCTTAACTCGCCCACGTCTACTCTCAAACCCTCACCCAGCAATTACTAAATTACCCGAGAAAGTCAGATCATCTCTCTCCTCGGTTCTCTGTTTGTATCAGACCCTCAGCCTGGTGTTTTCTGGCTGACCCTGTCTGCCTTGCGAACTTCTAATCACCTGTCAAGTGCAGCGTCAAGAGCAGCGTCAGTGCCGTATTTTTTCACATTCATTCACATGCTCAAGCGGACTTCGTCAGTGCCTCTTCTGTGCCTCAAGCTCGTGCCGGACACTACAGTTCAATTCCACTCTTCAGTATAGGACAATGCAATCAAACCCCATGCGCATCTTCCCGACACGACTGTGGCCACCTTCCGTGTACTTCCAAACAGCAAGCTCACCAAGGCTGGTACTGGCAGAGTGTCTCCTGACCAAACTCTAAACAAGTCCCTCAAATTTCTCTTCCCACCCAGGCTTTGCTGTTCATCCTGGTTGGGTCTGAAGAGCCCGGTGTCAGCAATGTCCTGTTGGCGTGGTTTGGCCAGAACCTCCACCCTCCATCCCTGACAGGCTCCTCCTCCTTCATCACCTGCCTCAGTACAAGTCCTGTGAGGTCAGTTCAGCCGGACCCCTCTTCCCCTCATCTTTCCTCTTAGTGATCTTCTATTCACTGACCTCCACCTGGCTATTTGGCTCTCAATCCCCACTCGTCTTGTCTCTGCCCTGCTGTAACACCCTAATGCTGTACCCTAAGAACAGCTCTTGCGCCATCTAATCTGACTTAGTGTTTTAACACGTATCGTAAGTGGACACCCTAAACAACCACTGAATGGAAGATGAACAGGCAAACACTGAAGAACTGGTTTTAAAGGCTTATCAGAAAGTTATTTCTTAATAGAAAGGCATAAAAAGTGACTATGTGACTCAAATTATAAAACTCTAAGCCTCATTATGTAACAAATGTATCACTAAACAAACAGTTCAAAGGTGGCATAGGTAATAATTAGGAGGCTTTACTATTATAAAATTAAACCACATAGAAACATCTCACTCAAAAAAAAACCTCATCTCATTCAAAAAAATATATATATACATATATATATATATATATATATATATATATATATATATACGTTCTATACCAAGAAAAGCAACTAAAAGTCTACATAACTACAGCAAAAAAAAAAAAAACCTAGTCTTTGCATACAAATGATACAAGATACTCTTTATTTTGAACTTTTGTAAAAATCCTCACATCCATCTCGGAACTCTGGTACAAGCACAGCCCCAGGCAGGAAAGCTGCACATCTTTATTTGGGCAATTGCTTCCTCATTACAAAGAGAATAAAAAGAGCCATAACAAACATTCAAATGAAAAGTAGCTGCAGTAAATGGAGAGCAGATAAAGGCATTTCCTAACAAGTTTTAGATGATGAAAATGCTCTGATTTCTCAGATTATCAAAACGGATTTGATAGGAAAATTTGAATGAATGTAAAATCTACTTTTAAGTACAAAGAAATCTTAGTTCAAATTTCAAAATCAAATATACACAGTGAAAAGTAACAGAAGTATCCCGCTGACCTATTTTCAAAACTTATGACCAGTCAAGAGACCGGGACCCGGTAACCAAAGCTTCGCAGTGACTGCCTCCTACCTTTCCAAAGGACAGCAGCTTAGGGTGCCAGACCCAGCCCGAGGAGACGCAATTCCCATACTGAAATGCAAACCTCAAAGAAGGACCACTTAAATCATCAAGTTAACATCTTTTAATCTTTACAAACCTAAAAAATAAAGACCGTCTCTTCCTGGGCCCCACAATGTTATGAACTGAACTGAACTCACTGCCGGTTGCTGCCAGACTGCAAACGCCCGTCTTTGTTAAGTTGTCTGCACTGTGTGTGTGCAGAAGCCTGCGTGGTAACAAAGCCAACACTGTGGAGCCCACCCATGGCAAGGAAACAGCGAGCCCCCAGGGCTCCTCCTCACAACCCCCTGGTCCCTCCGCCTTCCCTCCAAGAGGCGGTCGCTAGCCCAGGTTTTTTATTAATCGATTCCTTGTTTCTCTTTAGTACTTTCAACCTGTGGTAGTTCTGGATTAAATACCAGCTTTATTGAGACACAACTCATGTGCCATAAAGTCCACCTACTTAAGGAGTATTTTTAGTAAACGCACAGAATTGTGCGACCATCTCTATGGCAAGTTTTTAACTCCAATAATGTGATGAGATTGGACTTCCCGGGATTCCCTTCCCTGGATTTGCACACGATTTAGAAGGCAAAGTGAACCGCCTCTACTTTCTAAGGCCAGGGTAGCTGGAGGGGTGAGAGACAGGGAGGTAAACAGCCGCTCCTCTCCAAAGCAGCGGCGGCGGGCAGCGGGCGCTGGCCTGTCCGGTGCTGCTTCTCACAAGCCTGCCTGCCTGCTGCTGTGCGGGCCTCACCAACCCACCCAGTCCCACCAGAGGCTGGGCGGCAGCCTGGGGGATCCCCACTGGACTGCCCGTGTGGTCTCCGGCTCCCCTCCCCACCTTTCAGGAGAGCTGACCTAGCGAGCTTCCCTGATCCCACGCGTCCTCCTCCTGGACTCGTGTCCAGCTTCGCCAGCTGCAGAAGGTCTTATTCCTGTACTAAACGAGTCCCTTTTCAGTAACACACCGAGTCTGCTCCCCTCACAAATCCTGACTGACACTAATTTCATACATTCCCTGTGCTTTTCAGTGACTTTTTGAACTTTTACAAAACAGAATCAAATACTGCACGTTTTGCGAGGCTATTCCATGTTCTTGCATGTGACTGTATCTGCTCATGTTCACTTGTTTAAGAATCTCTTCAATACCATACGCCACTCCAATGACCTCCTCATTGCAATGCTGCGTACAGAGAAGAGTACAAACCACAAGTGCAGTGAGACGTAGACAGCGCGTGTCGTACCCATGGCCGGCACCTGGGACGCCAAGCAGCCACGTCCTCCACTCTCCAAAGGAAACTCCTCCTCCCGACTCTAACACCATCAATTTATTTTGCCTGTTTTCATACTTGTTCTGAACTTGTACACAGAATCAAACAATATTTAATTCTGAGCGGCGTCGACACTGTTTTTGAACATTACTTATTTCCTAAGAACAGCATTAGTTCATTCCTTTTCATGGCTTTATAGTTTTGCATTAAATGAACTTATTAGCACAGTTAATTTTCTATTCTGCTGTTCAGCATTCGGGCTGCCTCCTCGTCTACAAACTTCAGGGTACCACCTCTGAGAGCACTCTGGGGCGAGTCCTTTCACACCCAGACATGCACACTCCTGCTGGGAACGCGCACGATGACTGGAGCTGCCAAGACGCGTGCTGTGCGTGTCTTCCACCTGGACAGGGGACTCTCGGTTTCCGGCATGGTTGGACTAGAGGAGGTCCCCAATGACTGCTCTGCTCCTCGCCAACACCTGATGCTGTCTTTTTTAACTTAGCCACCTGGATGTACAGGAATCACATTTCCTTCAGCTGATGATGCTGAGCACCTAACCCTGTGTTACTGGCCGGCAGCAGTTCCTGCTCAAGTCTCCTGCTCACGTTCCTACGAGGTCGGCTATCGTCTTACGGACAGAAAAAGCTTAAATCTCTAAATATATGCCTATGTTGGTCAATCTCACTCTACGGCTGGCCTTTTCATCCTCTTACGGAGTCTTCTGATAAAAAGCACTTTTAATAAACTCCGAAGCATCAACCTTTTACAGCACAGTCAAAGCTTTGTGTGTCTTATTATTTCCAACACTATTAACACCAGACAGGCAAACAGAATAATATATTCTGTTTGTGTTACACCTGGTAACTCACTGACTCCTCCAAACCGTCCTTAAAAAGTAGGTGTAGCCAGGCGTGGTGGCACACGCTTGTAATCCCCACACTTGGGAAGCTGAGACAGGAGGATAACACAGGCTCGAAGCCGGCCTCAGCTACTGAGTGAGGCTCTCGGCAACTTAAACCCTGTTTCCAAGTAAAAATATAAAATAGGTCTGGGAGGATAGCCCGGAGGTAGAAAGCCTCTGGGTTCTACCCCAGTGCCAAAAAAAAAAAAAAAAAAAAAAATTAGGTGTAACTGTCATACAAGCACAAGTACCTGAGGCCAACAGGAGGACTAGCTGCCAGACCCAGCAAACAGCCTCTCACGACTGCAGTGCTGTACACCACCCTGAGCACACACGGAAACAGCTCCCACAGCCACACTGGAGCATATACATGTAGTCATGGCACACACGTTTGCTCATACACATATGCCTAGCCTTACCCACATTCATATCACACGCACATACACATAACATTTTCCCACATACATACAGCAGTTCTCACCCACGTTTCAAAAACGGAAGAAACCAACTTAAGATGAAGTTTTACTTTCAATGGAGTCTCATGGGAAAGTGAAAAGACCACACTTGAATCGTTAAGACTAGCATCAAGGAAAGAAAACCACAAGCAGGTAATTCAGTGTGCAGAAGAACTAATACAAAGCAAGCAATTAAGAAGCAATAAATTGCCGGGCGTGGTGGCACACGCTTGTAACCCTGCGCTCGGGAGGCGGAGATGGGAGGATCGCGCAGGTTCGAAGCCAGCCGCGCTGCCTTAAGAGACCCTGTTTCCAAAATAAAAAGTATAAAAAATAGGTCTGGGAATGTAAGGGTTCCATTCACAGTATCACAAAAATAATTAAATAAAGAATTAATTAATGAGTGGGCTACGAGGGAAACAACTTTGGAAAGTTAAAAGGTAAAGTGAGATTTACTACCATGACATATTGTGGAATATTTGAAAATCGTACTCAATCTGTTGTCACTGTGGGATTATATCAGTATCAGAGAGAACCACAGGGGGGAAAAAAACGAGGACTGCACAATGAGGAGGGTTAAAATGCCCTGAGACTAATAAAACTGCCCTCAAGGAAAACACAACAGCACCGGCAGCCCGGCCTCCTCTGAGAACTCCTTACCTCCACGTGGGCTAGCTTCTGGACTGTTTTTCTGGATCATTCCCTGACAAGCCAACAATGTAAAGTTTTCTAACAATTTTGATTTTTCAGTAACTTGTCATCTCACAACATACTGCATCTTTCCAAACTGGAGGATCACTCAGCAGCGATGTCCACTGTCAGTGTGCTGGGACTGGAAGGGGAGCAGGCGGACCTCCAGAACCCCAGCTACGGACAGAGAAGAGCAGCTAATGACAGAAGTGGACTATGGGAAGGGCAAAATAACTACACACGACAAAGGGACGTGTCACCATCTCAACCTGACGTACTCAGAGAATAAAAAATATACAAAGAAGGCCACAGGAGAACAGAAACGGACACCCTCTGCCCTAACAGGTACCAAGCTCTGACTGTCGCACACTGCTTATGAGTGTTAACGCAAATGTGCACGTGTCCACTAAGTCTGGCGTAACCGTACATTTAATGGCTTCCACTTGTTTATTACAGATGTTTCCAGATCTCCTGTTGCTCCCTTTGAACCACAATGTGCTTAGTTACAATGAAGACTTCTGGAAGTAGTCAACAGCAGAGCAGAGCGGGGGCCCTCCACCCGGCTCTAAGAGGGTCCTCAGGAGCTCTTACTTCAGTGACCTGGTCAGGTGGCACCCAGCCCTGGCGAGTTTAAAAGGCTGCCAAGGTGACTGGTTCTAACAGGAAGCCAAGGAGGAGAATCAACACCACAGAGAGCACTGGAGTGGGAGCAGGAGGGGGGCTGGTCTCTGCAAGTTGCTGCCTTTCTGCACAACATCACTGCACACTCACCAGGACTCCCACCTGTTTCCAAAGAAGCCATTCAAGAGGCCAGCACAGCCCCACCCGGAAGTGGCTGCTCCAGGGAAGGCATGGGCCCGCCCTGACTCGTCTTCCACTCGCCGGGCACCAGTTTTCTCAGCTACAGCTTTGCCATCCTTGTTTCCAGCTACCAGGGTCCCAAGTGCTCGTATGGGAGCTGCCAATGGAGGAGGTAAAAAGTCCAGGCAGGAGCCATGCATGGTGGGCACGCTTGTAATCCCAGTACTTGGGAGGCTGAGACAGGAGGATCACGGGTTCAAAGCCGGCCTCAGCTACTTAGTGAGGCTCTCGGCAGCTTAGTGAGACCCGGTTTCCAAATAAAATAGAAAATCCATCTGGAAGTATAACCTGGAGGTAGGAGGTTCAGTCCCCAAGTACCCCCCCACACACACACACACACACACTCCACGCAGGCAGTTTGGCCCTACTCTCTGCCTTCAACCAGAGTACCTCTACTTTTGTCAGTTTTATAGATTTTCTGTTCCCCAGAAGATTATATTTTTTAAAAAAAAGGCTCAGCTGCTATTAAAAAGACTTTTTGCTGAAAACTGCCACATCTTCCAGTTCAAAACATGAATATTTAAGTGGGAAACAAGTAGCTCCAGACTGCAAGCTTTTCAGCCTGTTTCTAGCCCTAGAATTTCATAAACATTTTATAAATATGTGTCGAATGTAAAGAAGGCTGAAAGGAAGAGAAGAAACGAGGAGAACCTGAGAGAAAAAGAGCAGTTTTCTCTTTCTTTTCAGTTGACCACAAGGAGAACTCCTGATACGATGTCTTTTAAGACAGCAAATCTAAGGAGGTGACTGGGCTCCTGCCTTGTGCCCGGCCTCAACAGGACGCCAGAGGCTTCCTGAATGCAAAGCGCCTCTCTGCTGAGGTGTGGACTGCTGCTCTTCTAGGGCTGCTCACGAGTACAGATAACGTGGGCTGGACAGAGGCGTGACTCCAGGGTGGATCCCAGGACCTAGGACTCCTGTGTAACTCCCCCCCCCCCCCCAGACAGGCTGCGAGTTGATTTTGACCAACAGAATACAGCAAAGTGATGGCAAACTGTGATCCTATCACATGAGATTGTAACGGCCTCCTTGCTAAGATTCTTTTCGCCTGCTGGTTTCAAGGAAGCCCCGCAGCCACAGGCAGGAAATGCAGGTAGTCTTTTAGCTGAGAACCAGCAAGAAGCTGAGATCTTTGGCCCAATAGTTCATGTGGCCAACAACCACACTGGCTAGCACCCTCCCCCAGGTGAGCCCCGGGATGAGGCTCCAGCCCCTGGCAGGCACCTGACCACAGCCGTACAGGCCTTCAAGCAGAGGAACTGGGTATGCTGTAAGCCACATCTGTCCTCCAGACCAGAAAAACAGTGAGGGAGTAAGTGTATGTTGTTTAAAGCTGCCCAGCTTATGGTCATATGGTTAACACAGTAAACTGTAAGAGACGGAACATCAGGTTTGACGGTCCAAGGTGCAAAGACAAGGCCCACGTGAAGACCTCCAGGAGGAAGGACTGACCTGAGGCTAAACACCTAGGCTGCAGGGGCCAGGCTGAGCAGATTGTCGGCCATGTTGATGATTGAATTTATATCCAGAAAACACTGAAAAGAAACTGAAGAGTGTAAAGTAGGAGTTGGCATGATTTGACCCACATTTTACTATGCTAAGGTGTCTGGCTGCTGTGGGCGCCCAGGTGAGAGGCAGTGACAATTCTCTGAGGAGTGGAAGGGCTGAACGAGGGAGCAGAGCGAGGGAGCCAGGAGCCTGGGTGAGAAAAGCATGCCGTCCCACCTACGGCTTCCACCGAAATGAAGTACTTGACTTAAATGTAAATACACCCAACAAACCCCAGCAACAAGGGCTGTGCCTATGGCTTTTAAATCAGATTTCCTGTTATATTAATTACCAATTCCACGATATGCATAGCATTTGTTTTTATCACTCTTTCAAATTTATGGTACAGACTCACCACTAAATTACTTTTCATGTGTGTGTGTGTTACTAGGGATTGAGCCCAGGGACATTCCTCCTCTGAGCTACACCCCTGCCCCCCTATTTTTTATTTTGAAACAGGGTCTCACCAAGTTGCAGAGGGCCTCACTAAGTAGCTGAGGATGGCCAAGAACCCATGATCCTCCTGTCTCAGCCTTCCAAGTACTGAGATTACAAGCGTGCACCATCAAACCCAGCTTGTTTATTTTTTATTTTGTTTTACTTACTTATTTTTTGCAATACTAGGGATTAAACCCAGGGACATTCTACCTCAGAGCTACACCCCCAGCCCTATTTCTTATTCTTTATTTTGAAACAGGGTCTCACTTAGTTGCAGAGGACCTCTGGGGCTGGGGCTGGCTGTGAACCCACGATCCTCCTGTCTCAGCCTCCCAGGTACTGGGATTACAGGCCAGTGTCACCATACGTGGCCCAGCACTAAACCTAGATATTTAAGAACATTTAAAAAGTTTGTGCGCATGAACCAACAGACACACACACACACACACACACACACACACACACACACACACTGTATCACATATTGGTATGTTATAAATACTTTGATCAATGTATT
The DNA here is from genome assembly GCF_963383645.1 of Muscardinus avellanarius. NCBI lineage: Eukaryota > Metazoa > Chordata > Mammalia > Rodentia > Gliridae > Muscardinus > Muscardinus avellanarius. The sequence goes on along the minus strand of NC_137788.1, from coordinate 5,043,764 downwards.
TTAATTATCTGTGATCCAGTAGATAGTTTAGGACATGATTCTAAGAAAATAACCACAGGCTTTTTCACTCAATTGCAAAGGGCCCAGGTACCAAGAAAGATAAACAAAGACTTGGCATTGCATTCGATCATAGGAAAAGAAAACTGAAGACTACAGTGGGGCACCAGATCTGAAGAATTGTGCTCCGCGTGAGGGTACGCCCCAAGGCTCGTGTTTGGGAGCCTGCTTCTCAGTGTGGCAGGGCTGGGGGGGTGGTACGGAACCTTAAAGTCACTGAGGTGCCGACCTTGGAAGGAACTGAGAAAGTTCTCCAGGGCCCCTGGCAAGCTCTCAGGACACTAGTGTTATAAAGAGCAGGACTGGCCCTCCAGCTTCCTGCCCAGCCTTGAGACCGCTCCCGCCTCCCGGTCACCCACCTGGGCCTTCACCAGTGGCCAAGTAGACGGCACCGCTGAATCTGAACTCCAACCTCCCAAACTGCAAGCTACCTAAACTTCTTTTCAAGGCTCTCGGCTGCTGTTATTGTGTTATAGTAACAGAAACAGAGGTCTAATACAGAACCAGGGTAGTGAGGAAGGCCACATCTGAGCTGCTGATGCGCATCTGAGGCTGTGTCTGAGGAAGTCAGGGCTAAGTGTGAGACATGGACATGGTGTGCTAGCCTCTGGTAAAAGATAAACACTCAGAGAGAGAGCAAATTGGGTGAAAAGAGAAGCCCCCAGGGGACCTCACCCTTGAGAAGGTGGCTGAGAAGGCATGGCAGCAGGGAGCCCGGAGGAGGCAGGAAGTGGGTAGGTGGAAGGACACCAGAAGATAAGACTGTCTTGGGGAGAAGAGAGTGTCTCAGGCGGGAGGAGGGCAACTGGACTGAAATGCTCCCGGCTGAGCAAGGCGTGCTGAAAGTGCCCGCTGGGTCCAGCCACTTGCAAGACCAGTGGCTTGCAGGGTGCAGTGGGGCCAGAAGTATCTCCAGAATACCCCTAAAGTGAGAACGGAGGGGAACTACATGATTACTTTTGGAGGGATTTTGGTGTCCAGGACCCTTCTTTTTCAAATGGACTACTGACAGAGAGGGACCGTGGGTCAGCAAGCACAGGCCTAACCTGAACGATGCAGCGGCATGGAGGGCCGTCGACGCAGGCGTGTGCGCGGCGGCGAGTGGGCAGAAGCGCGTGAAGCCGGGCACTGCGGGAGCGGAAGGCTCTCCGCAGTGAGGCTCGGTTGGGCCGGGCACCTGGGTCTCACGCTGGCACCTATTTCCTAATGTGAAGTACCTTCATCTGCTGCGCTTCGGTGTGAGAAAGGGCCAGTCTAGCTTGAGGAAAGCAGAAAACATCAAACAGCCATGGGCAGCAGGACGGGCTGGTGAGGGAGAAGAGGAAGACGTGGCGCGACAGTGCCACATGAGGCCGACGGGCAAGTCAGCAGAGAGCACGGTCTGCCTCACTGTCCGGTTATCTCCAACAGAACTCAGCTGCTTGGGGCAGGCAGAGGGAAGCCAGGAGGCAGGGCTCCTGCAGGACGGGCTCTGTCCTGCAGGCTCCGGCAGGAGGAGGGGCAGAAAAACTGTGATTGTGTAGTATGGACTCCGGCAGCGAAGCCGGGTAAGGAGTATGGAAAGGAAGAGTCACTGGTAAGCAACTAGCTAGTGGGCAGAGGGCTGTGGAGGGGAGCTGGTAAGGAGTAGAAGGAATGCCCCAAGCAGGAAATGAGGCCAGCTCCGGCAGGAACACAAGGACAAGCAGGGCGGAAGGACTGCCCGGGCGACCCGCCTAGACAGTGGGTGTGACCTGGCAGCCCTGCTGCAAGAATGGGTCCTCCTAGAACACAAGCCCCGAGGACGCAGATTCCCCAGAGCCGGGTGTTCAATAATTCCCCTTGAGTTAACAAATGTTGCTAAAACAAGAATGAAAAGAAAAACTCAGGCATGAAACAACTCAAACAACTAGGTGGCTGCAGGGAGAAGAGCTGCAGGGCGCGGGGAGGGGAGTCCTGCACTCACTGCAAGGCCGGCCCGCAGTGGCTGCAGACTAGCTCCCATCCACAGACGGGCACACCCCGGAGTCAGGCCAATGGTGTCAGTTCTACCCTCATGTCTCCTCTATAATAATCCATGACCCAGTAGCCATCCGACACGCCTCGGAAGGCCTGCCCTGGCCCTGCTCACCAGGCCTCCATCTCACCTGGCAGAGCGGGCCTCTGATTGCCTTCGTACTTCCTGCCAGTTTACTTTCTTTTACAGCAAAACTCCCACCCCAGATCCCTAATGCCTGCGGCCTCCATCCGTACCTCTCGCTCTTCAACCTACTCCACCTGGCTCTGCACCAGCACTCCACTGAAACCGCTCACTGGGCCGCTGAGGGCTGCCAAGCGGCCAGGTCCAGTGGTGACCTCTCTGTCCTCATTCTGCTCTACTTCCGGTACCCTTCGACTATGCCCTGTGCGACAGCAAATGACAGCGGCTCCAAAAGATGCCCACGCCGCGCCCCAGAACCCATGGTCTGCTGAGGCTGCACACTGCGTCGAAGATGCTCATCGGCGGGCCTCACAACACGGAGATTTTCCTGGACTGCCCGCCCAGGTGGGCTCCATAAGGCCACAGGAAGAGGAAGCTAGGGAGGGAGGGAGGAGCGGTCAGGCCATTCAGATGTGACAATGGAAGCAGGGCCCAGGACTCCACGCTGCTGGCTCTGAAGACGGAGAAGGGGGCCGCAAGCCAAGACGCGCAAGCAAACTCGAGACAGTGGTACAGGCAGGGAGTCAGACTCTCACCTAGGGCCTCCGGAAAGCAGCACGGCCCTGCCAGCCAGATCTGTCTGGCCTACAGAACCATAAGATAACAATCTGAGTTGTTTGAACAAGCCACTAAGTTTGTGTCAACCTGTAGCAGCAGCAAACACAAAACCGATGCTTCCCTGAAGCCTGCTCTCGAAGCGTCCATCTCGCGCCACTGCCCCCATCCCCACTCCTGCTGGCTCCTCCCCTCACCTTCTACACCCAGGGTGACCTCACCTAATCTTCAGCTCCTGGCTCTCCAATTCTCATCTCTGATAAGGCCTCTCCCCACACTCTGGACCGCTGCCTACTCAGCATCACCACGCCCAGAGAACTTGCTCTGCTCCCCGCCCCGCTGAGCCCTGTCCTGCCTCACCTTCCTGGTCTCAATGAGTGCTGCCACCCACCCAGCAGCTGAGGCCACAGCTCACCCTGGAGTCCTCCGTCCTTCCCTACACCCAATCCTAGCAGGCTTGGCAGCCCCACTTCTTAAATACATCTGCTGATCTGCCTCTCCCTCTTCAAAACTCCATCCTACAGCGCTCCCTCCGGGCAAGCACATCCTCATCACCTTAAAACCCATCGTTCTGCACGGCACCGCAAGGCCCAGCCTGCCCAGCTCATCTCCCACCGTCTCACTGCACGCCAACCAACCGCGGCGCCTTCGACAGTCCTCAGACAAGCACGTTCCTTCTCAGGGCCTTCGCGCAGACTGTTCTACATCCTCCCGAGGCCACTGGCTTTCTCTCATCGTTCGGATTTCAGCTCAAACGTTACTTCCTAAAAAAGGTCTATCCATCGCAGGACTCACCTTTGGGTCCAGCTCTATTTTCTTCTCAATGCTCCCTGAAACTCTTACCTGTTAGTTTAGTTATGCACGGTTTGCCATCCTCTCTAAACTAGAAGCCACAGGAGAACAGGACTGTGTCTGGTACCCTTGGCATCTCCAAACAGTGCCTGGTATAGAGCAGGCCGTCAAAAATATTGCTGAATATGTAAGGTGGCATGAAATAAAACAGAATATCCACACACCGTGGATCACCAAAGAGGTCTACAACATGATTATGAAGTAGAGAAAAGCCAGGTTACAAAACGACATGTGGAACCTAATCTGGGTTAATAAATAAAAACAGGTATGTGCCCACACCCACACGAAAATCGGAAGCCGCAAGTCTGTGCTGCTGGTGGGATCAGGCTGGCCTGGGCAGCTCCATGAGTGCTGTGCTGCGGGCACTGATCCACAGGACACCACGCTCGGACGCACAGGGAGGGCCTGCAGCCAGAACCCGGCCGCCTGGCCAGGCCTCCCCCAGCCTGGAAGCCCGCTGGCACACAGCACACCCGGCTCCCTCTCTCCTCCACGTCACACCCGTGGGCTTGCTGGCTGCTGTGTGGCTGCTGTGTCCAGCCCTCCAAATGAAGGACCAAGTAAGCGCAGCCACTTGAACAGCAACTCGACACCCCACCTGGACTCTCAGCCACCCAGGAACAGTCCCTGGGCACCCTCTCGGTGCGAGCACCGTCCCAAGCTCATGGGATCCACCAAGAACTTACAGTCCAGCAAGGACAGCCAGACAGTAAACAGCAGAGAGATATAAATCACCCGGTATATTAGATAATGATAGATGCTAATTCCAAAACACTTACGTCTCACTAACCTCATTTATGAAATAAAAAATACATAATTACCACACAGCAGGTTCTCTGAATTGCTTGAGGAATGAATTGTTAAAAGTTATCAGAACATGCTTCAATATAAAAAAATTGTATTAATAATAAGTAACATAACAAAAAATGATTCTTGAAGAACCAGAGTTAAGAAGTTTCAATTTTGCTCAATACTACAAAAATAAGATTTTAACACACACATTAACAAGTCTTTTCTGATACCAGAAAAGAGGATCTGCTGCCACACAGCTTTAAGATGTATCAGGAAAACAGGAAAATGACTCTCCTTGGACCTGAGTTTACAGATCCCCCGGAAAACTTCACACTGCTGTAATGCACCGTTTCTCAGACAGGGGAAACAGATGGCATTTGCCCAGCCTTCCAACTCTTTTAACTTTTAAAAAGGCAAATATATCTAAGTGCATTTCTCCCTTCTCTTCTGGAAGATGTCCCTCTGCAGCCTTTCTGAGTAAGCTCTCCCCTGCCTGTGAAGGAGCCCCTGGGCCAGCCTCTCTGAGGAGCTTCCTCTCCCCAAGGCGCACAGGAAGGCAGGATCCTTCACGCCTGGGCCTTGGCATTCTAACCTCCCCCAACCAGGTAGCACATGGTGATCTCCTTAAGAGAGAGAGCACACTCCTAGTACTTGTGAGCCTCAGACATGAGGATCGCAGGTTCAAGGCCAGCCTTAGCAACTTAGGGAGGCCTTGTGCAACTCAGTGAGATCCTGTTTCAAAACAAAAAATAAAAAGGGCTGGGTAGGTAGGATGTCCCTAGGTCCGATCCCCAGTACCAAAATAAATAAATAAGAGACAGACAGACAGAGTTCCCTGTATAAGCTATACACAAAACGATGGCCTCTCCTTTCTCAGAAGTCTTGGCCTGGCTCAAGTGCTCCCTGGTTCCCAGCCCCTCTGATCACCTACTCCTCTTCTGACTGACTTGGTAGACAGGTGGTACCTCTGCCCAGGCAAGCTACTTTTCTACCGACTTGTTTGAAGCTTTCTTTTCCCTTTGGAATTAAAATGAAATGAACACAGACCTAAAGGAAGTCTCGCAGAACTGTACCTAGGTTCCACCACAGCACCTGGAGGACCACGCACGCCGACGCATGCACACAGGGTTTCTCATCCAGCAGGGATTTCTTCGGGGGGGTTTACAGTTTTTTATTTGATTTCCCAACTTTCTAAAAGCATTAACACTAGAAAACTAGGGTTATTTTTTAGAAACTTCTTTTAAAACCTTCAAATAGGCTTCATAATTACCAAGATAATTGAATTTATCACTGGAAACATTTGGTAGGTGGATGGGATAGTGAGCCAGATAAGAAGGTAAATTACAGCCGGACGTGGTGGCGCACACTTGTAATCCCAGCATTCGGGAGGCTGAGACCGGAGGATGGCGGTTCATGGACAGCCTCAGCTACTTAGTGCTACTCAGTGAGGCCTTCTGCAACTCAGTGAGACCCGGTTTCAAAATAAAGAATAAAAAATAGATAGGGCAGGGGGTGTAGCTCAGAGGTCAAATCAGATGCCCCTGGGTTCCATCCCCAGACCCACAAAAAAAAAAAAAAAAAAAAAGGTAAATTATCCCATTCAGCTTCAAGGTTCTCCTGGCTTCAGTTTCTTGGGCCAAATGAAGATGGAATAAGGGGAAGAAAGACAATGCCTTCATGCTACAGCCTCAAAAAATATCCAAAAACTCAGAATATGCCTCCATATGCCCCTATCAACACCACCCCTACTTTTAAAGGCTCAAGATACTGACACTGTGTGTATAAACGGCACTGGTGTGTGTATGTGTGTTTGTATGGATTGAATCCAGAGACATTCTACTCAGACATTCTCTGAGCTACACCCCCAGCCCTATTTTGTTTTTTATTTGGAAACAGGATCTCACTAAATTAATACAAGCCTCACTGAGTTGCTGAGGCTGGCTTTGGTCCTCCTGTCTCAGCTCCCAAAGACTGGGGTTACAGGCATGTGCCACCAATTCCAGCTTTACTAACAGATACTTTAGGTAAGTATCCAAAAAAGGAAATAAAAAAAACCTTTACATTTTGTGACCTTTAGGTATTTACTAGCTAAAGCATGGGGAAAAAAAATTCTAGGAAACTCAATCATATCCGCCCCACAGCCAACGCGCCCCAAATATGTCAAGAGTGACACAGAAAGAGCTAATCTACGACGAAGGTCAAGTGAAATTAATTAGAGTACGCATAAACGCTGAGCATCTTTAACTCAATTTCACAGGAGAATGTTCAGAAATGCACATTCTCAGGGCTTACGAGGGGCTAGAACAGACACCTGAACAAAGCCCAGCGATCTCCCGGTGATTCTGACCAGCTCAAGCCTGGAGTCCTCCAGGACTGATTGGCTGAGGAATGCCAAAATTGGCTAAGGAATGCCAATTTTCTAAGTGTTCTCCACTGTCCACGCCGCCCACCTCCCCACAGAGCTCCAATTCTCCTCTGCAGAGGTCACCATCACCCGAAGTCTGCACCATTACTGCAGTGTGGAGATGTTTCTGCACAGTTTTAGTGTGGGCCCAACATCATCCTCGTTTGCGCTATAAGGGTTTATGTTTTTGTTTTGTGGTACTGGAGATTGAACCCAAGGATGCTCTACCACTGAGCTACATCCCTAGGCCTTTTTAAGACAGGCTCACCGCAAGTTTGTGATTCTAGCCAGGTGTGATGGCGCATGCTTGGAATTTCAGTACCTGGGAGGCTGAGTTTGAGGACAGCCTCAGCAAGTACTGAGACACTCGTCAACCTAGTGAGATCCTATTTCCAAACAAAAATAAAATGGGGCTGAAGGTGTGGCTTGGAGACAGAATGCCTGTGGGTTCTATCCCCAGTATAAAAAAATAATTACCATCCTCCTGCTTCTACCTCCCAAGCTGCTGGAATCCAGTTGTGCACCCCTACCCCCACATGGCAATATTAACACTTATTAAAAGCAACACAATGATGATGTGGAATAAAAGACAACATCTAAATTAACTCCAATACTAGACGAGTGTAGGAACGTGTGGACAATACTGAAGAAGACCCCTGAGACCAGAAGAAATGCTGCCCACCCGAGTACGCAAACCCCACCAAGCCCAGAGACTGAGTAAGGAAAATGTTCTGAAGTCAGGAAATGATGGTGGTTGCACACTTTTGTGATTATACTAAAAACTACTGAATTATACACTTTAAAAAATAAAAATAAAGCTGGGCATGGTGTTATATGCCTATAATGCCAGTACTTGAAAGGCTGAGAAAGATTGCAGGTCTGAGGCCAGCCTCAGCAACTTACTCTGTGGATATACAGAAACCTACTGAACTATATACTTTTAAAATAAAAATAAAGCCAAGTGCAGTGGTACACACTTGTAATCCCAGTACTAGGAAGGCTGAAACAAGAGGATCACAGGTTCAAGGCCAGCTTCAAAAACTTAGCAAGATTCTCAGAAATTTAGTGAGAGTCTTTTACAAAAACAAAAAAATTAAAACACGCCAGGCGTGGTGGCGCACGCTTATAATCCCCGCGCTTGGGAGGCGGAGACAGGAGGATTGCGGAGGTTCCAAGCCAGCCGCCCTGGCTTAAGAGACCCTGTTTCCAAATAAAAATATAAAATAGGCCTGGGAATGTAGCCCAGAGGTAGAAGGGCTTCCAGAAGCCCCAGTACCACCAAAAAAATAAAAATAAATTAAAAAATAAAACAAGTTTGGGGTATAACTCAGAGGTAAAAGCATCCCTGTATTTAATCCCCAGTATTACAATAAAAGAGCAGCTAACAGTAAACAGACTCCCAGGCTGGACTCAAGCCTCCCTAGGAGGAGGCCCCGCACTTCCAGACACCTCTGAAAGCAGTAATTATCTCTACAGACAGCTCTCGAGCGCCACCACTGAAGACCCGAGGGGCTGAACAGGTGAGTGTCCTACATCTAACGTGACGCTCACCTGATACGCGGCAGAGCCGCGCCAGTTCTGCATCCTCCCACGACAGCACCATTCCCAGTCCAGGCTCTGGGTCCACGGGTTCACAAGACACTTTTAACCTCTCACCTTAATTTATGATCTGAAAATATAGCACCTATAACATATATTCTAATGCAAAAGATTCATTGTTCAATCTTGTAATTTGTGATTACATTTGCCTTGGTACCCAGTAGTATCATTTAAATCATTCTTTGGCTAATGAGAAAAACCAAAAGCGAATTTATGACTTAATGATATGTGTAGCAAAGCCTACCACAGACTTAAAGAAATACTTGTTGCGCAAAAAACCAGCTTCTCATTGGAGGAGGGAGGTGGGGCACGGCAGGGCACAGGAGAGACCAAGTGCCACGTTCCAGAGAGCCTGCCTTGCCAACAGTCAGCGTGAAATTCGCGTTCAGGAACAATTTAGTTTGGACAAAACATTATCTATCATATTAACTAACATTATTCATACAAATGGTACTGATTTTGTAGTATCTAATTATATAATGTATGTGTCTAAGTTTTACATCTGCATGAGAACTCCAAGAATTCAGGCTGAGTTCTTTGTGGTCTTAAGTATTTCATTAATTCAACAAGCAAGTACTGAAGGAGGACTATATGCCAGGTATTTTCTAGGTGCTAAGATAAAATCATTTGGGCCCACACTGAGATGGGTCCACAGGAACTTTCTTCCTTTATAGAAAATTTTCTTCAACGTCTTAGTCACATTGTGTGAGTATCACTCCCAGCGGAGAGTGTGCTTCTCTTCCAGTTCCTGCCTTTCCTGAGCAGTCTCCTTCACCTGCCTGCCACCACCAAGTAGGACGCTGCCCGGCACTTCAATACAGCCTCTCTCCCTCCAGATGGAAGGAAAGCCACACCCCACAGGCTGCACTTACTTGCACTTGGGCGTCCGCTCACCTCACTCCATGCTACTAAGATGAACAGATGAATCGCAGGTCACCTAACTGTTACAAAATTATCCCACTTACTTTGAAACTAAATTTCATACACTTGGATATATTTGTATTCAAAAGTCAAATGATATCACTTTTTTGTGTGGTACTGGGGGTGCAACCCAGGGGCATTCCACCTCCAAGCTATACCCCAGCCCTATTTTGTTGTTGTTGTTGTTCTTTCTTTTTTTTGAAACAGGGTCTCACTGAGTTGCAGAAGGCCTCACTAAGTAGTAGCTGAGGCTGTCTGCAATCAGCAATCCTCCCATCTCAGCCTCCCAAATGCTGGGATTACAAGCGTGCGCCACCACGCCTGGCTTGATATCACTTTTAAAACCTGGTCTCTGTTTGCTGTGCTCCCATAGATATTTTCATACCTGCAACTTGACTAGAAAAGCCCTGTCTGGACTCAGAAAGTAATCTGGGATCATTCAAGGTCTGCTAAAAGCTAAAGAAAACCGAGGCTTACTTCAGAGTTAGCTAACCTTCCAGAACAAAATGCACTCCAGAATACATGCCTACGCATTGAGCTGCAGCACACACCTAGAACACCGCTGCCCCGCAGAGTCTCAAGTTCAAGGCCAGCCTGGGCAACAGAGCAGAGCGAGACTGTCTCAAAGCGAAAACGTAAAGGGGTGTTGGGGTGTGGCTCAGTGGTAGGACCCCCCTGGAGTCCATCCTTGGTACCACGAGAGAGAGAGAGAGAGGGAGAGTGTGTGTGTGTGTGTGTGTACACAAAAAAATGATTAAAGAAATTTTAAAAGGTGAGATGGTGCCAGGGATGGTCGCACATGCCTATCTATAAAACCCAGTAAGGAAGCTGACAGGTTGATCAGAGGTTAGGAGATTGGCCTCAGCAACCTAGAGAGACCCTGTTTCAAAACAAAACAGAGAAAAAAAAAGCTGGGTGGTATAGCTTAGAAGTAGAACATCCCTGAGTACAATCCCCAGTACAAAAATAATAATAATAATAATAATAATAATAATAATAATAATAATAATAATTCCCATGCTCTTACAAAGTTCTTTTTTCCTTACCTAAACACAAAAAGCTGAGGGGGAAAGTACTTAGGATTTAAAAGGATAATTTCCCCCCCCAAAAAAAAATAAAACAAGCAATATAATTATACTCAGGTATTTTTCTTCAGGCTCTTAGGTATCCTGCTCTCTCCATAGTTATTTTAACCATCTAAAATGTATTTTTAATATGAAAATCCCTGAAGCTGCTGACAAGTAAAAACATGTGGTGCCACTTTTAAGAATCAGTATAAACTAGAATTCTATTTTGTTTGCTTCCTCCACAGAAACTTGTACCAGAGGAAAAACAAACAAAAGAAAGAATATTAATAGTTCAAAAATAGTAGCACACAAAAATGATGTGAACATACTTAGAGCAAACATTCTCATTATAAAGGCTGCTGGTGCTACATTAGCTTGGCTTTGGAAGAATGCCATTTCAAATCTAGATCCGGAGACTCGGGAATGCTGCAGTTATATTTTAAGTCAAACAGCTAATTAATGACTAAACAAAAGAAATTTCAGTCTGGACAACATATATGGAGTACTAATACGTGTAATTATAAAGTAGTCATTTGTGCAATCAGAAAGTGGCATTAGCATAATTACTTCTGGCTCTGGGCCTTAAAGTATCAACTTAAAATGCAGCAACCTTGTAATAGTTCACCTAGTAAAGATGTGAATACCGCCAGATTATGAATGAAGAGTTGCTTCCATTAAAGAACATGCTCTGTGGATAATATATTCTTTCTTCCCTGCCCTGGAAATAAAAATCAGGCCTAACCCTCGAGTCATACAAAGGCACAAGGTTTCTACTTTTAATATGTGCTCTCCATGGTCCAGAAGCACACACTAATATTTATTATTAAATATCAAAACTATTTCCCAAGTGGAGTTTGCCGCTTTATAAAAGTCATCATGCAAAAATACACTCCGTTTATATATAATATTTGAAGAGCAATTGCATGTACAAGCCAAGTGATTCTATAAATTTTAAAAAGAAGGCAGAAGAAGTTGCTAAAAAGCTGCAAGAGCTTGGAAAATCCTCTTGAAATATTCAGTGGGGCGGAACAGAAGGGGACATGAGCCTCAGTCAGGCCGCGGGGGCCGGCCTCCCCAGATCTGGCTGCAGGAACGCGACGCAGCATCGCCGCGGCACAGGTGTCCTTGTCCATGATGTGAGGACAGTCACACCACCTACCGCAGAGGACTAACTCCAGGAGTAAACGGGACTGTTCGTGGAAAGGACTCCCGAGTGCCCAGCATACAATAAACGTGGGCCTCCACAGCTACTGCTGGAGTCCTCACCATCCCTTTATGGTCTTCAAACCCAGGGAACAGGGTTTGTGGTTAGGAAAGCATAATGCAAAGTTGACTTATTTTTAGATATATTTAATTGATTTTGCAACTGCAACAACAGTCAAGAAGGCCAGGAAATTTTATTTTATATGTGTTCCAATTGGTCAGAAAAGGTTAAAAATAGCTTAACTAGCCCGGCGTGGTGGCGCACGCTTGTCATCCCCGCTCTTCGGAGACTGAGACAGGAGGATCGCACAGGATCAAAGCCAGCCTCCACTGGCTTAAGAGACCCTGTTTCAAATAAAAAATATAAAATAGGTCTGGAAGTGTATTCCAGAGGTAGAAGGCCTCTGGGTTCCATCCCCAGTAACACTAAAAAAAGAAAATAGCTTAGATGAAGGATCTCTCTTATTTTATCAAAGTTTCCTTCCAAAGACTTTCAGCTTCACAAACGCTTGCCACGAACCCACAATATTAGTTCTCCTTTAACTCCTTCTAGTTCAAAACTACATTCCAGAATGGATTTGCTGAGTACACTAATGAGGTAAGACTTAAGGAGTCTTGTTTAAAAGCCTAGAGAATCTGAGTGTGGTGGCACACACCTGTGGTCCCAGCACATGGGAGGCTGAGACAGGAGGATTGTAGGTTTGAGACCAGCCTCAGCAATTCAACCAGACTCTCAGCAGCCTGTAGAGGCCCTGTTTTGAAACAAAAAGTGAAAAGGGCTGGGGTATAGCCAGGAGGTAGTGCACCCTAGGTCCAATCCCCAGGACCAGCAAAAATAAATTTAAAATAACAGTAAGCCGGGCGTGGTGGCGCACGCTTGTAATCCCCGCGCTTGGGAGGCTGAGACAGGAGGATCGCACAGGCTCGAAGCCAGCCTCAGCTACTTAGTGAGGCTCTCAGCAACTTAGTGAGACCCTGTTTCTAATAAAATATAAAATAAGTCTGGGAGTATAGCCCAGAGGTAGAAAGCCCCTGGGTTCCACCCCCAATACCACACCAAAAAAAAAAAAGTAATAACAAATAAAAGCCTAGACAACAACTCACAGAATGAAAGCTTCTAGGAATTAGTAACATAGAAAAAATTAATCAGAAACAGGCCTCACCAATTACGATTAATCATGCAACCCCTCTCTACCTATACTTCCTCATCTCTAAAAGGCACTATTATCCACCTAACAGTATTATTAAAAGGCTTAGAAATAATTACAGAAAGCACCAAGTCACCGCAAACAAAGGCACTCAATGAATAGTAACATGAGCACACTCATGCACACAGGCACACACACAGAATACAGCTTTGAGCACACGCTCATGCACGCAGGCACACACACAGAATACAGCTTTGAGCACACGCTCGTGCACGCAGGCACACACACAGAATACAGCTTTGAGCACACTCTCGTGCACACAGGCACACACACAGAATACAGAAGCTGGGTTTTCTTGAATAAGTGCAAATATTTAAACACAAGTCTGAGTAAAAGAATTCCTTAACAGTCCAGGAGTCACATTATACCCAGGAGTTCCACCATACACCCAGCAGAGAGAGAGAATGAAAGAACATGGGAGACCCAGAAAGATGACGGCTGCCATTCTTCACGGGGTTCCAGCGCCAACCCTCCCGGCAAGCACGCTGTGCGGCGCGAGATGGAAACATGACTGCTGGGGACTCAACTGCTCCCGGCCACCTGCCTCTTCCGGTGTGAGCCCCTCGTCCTGGGAAGTGGGATATAAGGAAATGCACTTTTGTCCAACATTGCTTCCAAATACAGGCTACTTCACACGGCCCTCGACCAAAACAGCCATCTCTTCCAGCTGGAGAAGGAAAGGGGGTGCTGAGGAGGGCAGGGCAGCTGCACTTGGTGAGTGAGTCAAGGATCTCACGGCAGTGCTGATTCAACAGGATTTTCCTGCACCTGGGATACAAAGCCTGGGGGGGGGGGGCCCTTCCAACTTGGTGTCCTAAGAGTCTGATGAGCGGCATGGGGCGCACACCTGGAATCCCGGTACTTGGGAGGCTGAGACAGGAGGGTCACAGGTGGGAGGAGCCTCAGCAAGTACTGAGACTCCCATCATCCAGGAAGACCCTGTTTCCAAGTAAGAAAGCCAGGCTGGGGAGGTAGCGCAAAGGTAGAATGCTTCTGGGTTCAATCCTCAGTACCATTAAAAAAAAGATTATTAATGCTGACAAAGGATGGCAGGCCAAAGAATGCGGGCAGAGCAAGTGCTCAGCAGGAGCAAAGCGCTGTGGCCACCGATTTCCGTGCTCCTTCTGCTTCCCCAAGCCAGCTCGAGAAGAGAAAACCCAGCAGTGACAGCGTGTCCTCACCACAGAACTGACGACTCCTAGTGCAAACTTTCCTTAGCCACACCGTTCCTCTATGTGTTCTAAAACCAAGATATAAACATGAACCACACACACAGTCCTTTACTTAGAAATCCCAGCCCACCCTTCAGTCCAGTGCTCTCCTAAGCGTTTCTGCCAGTGGTGAGCTGACAAGGGGCAGGACGCTGTGTGACTGTCCCCCTCCCAGCTGCGCCACCTCCTGCTTTCTTCAAGGTGCGTCTACAGCCGCAGTCGCCTACACGAAGCAATCCACCGTTTCTCAACTATACTCCCAATTTCACGTTTTCACCGGTGATTGGGGAAAGATGCATTTTTCTCTCTGTGACCTGGGAAATAGCAACCTATGGTCTCCACCAAAGAAGCGTGTGTACCGGGCTCCCGGAAGGAGACACAGAGCAAGTCCCTTTCTCTTACTGTCCTCCTCTATAATCCTTTGTTGGTGTTTTACAATGTATCTAATACACTAGGAAAGGCGAACAGGTCACTAATTTACAGGTGGAAAAATGTCTGAAAGATGAAGGGCATTGTTCAAAAGTTCCAAACATGTTTTAAAGCTATGGATCTAAATTAGCCTACCAACTAAGTTTCTGACACTGCTACATTCTGAAAGCCACCAATTTTAACCACTGGGCAATTTCTGGTTTTAAATTTAATTGTAAATTATAATTACATTGCCAATATCATATAACACTGCAAAATGCCTACTATATGTTTCTTTAATAAACTAGAGCTAATGTATAGTATGGTATCAAACTTACGTTTCAGGGAATCTACTAAGAAACACACTGAGTTTTTAAAAATAATTCATAAAGTAGTAGAGAATTACTGAACGGCTTTCAAATTATACTCTATTGCTGGAAAGGGGTAACAATCCATGATTAAGACTAAGTTTCAGCATTTTTACTTTGTTTTCAAATCTAATGTGTTTGAAACAGTAAATAACTGATTTACACCCACAGGTCTCTAAACTAGCCAATACTTGGCAAAGCAAAAGTACTCTATCGCTAATTCAAATAATCAAAAGATGTAATACTTTAAGAGCGATTAGAATCAGTTAAGACAGGGTGGCAAAGCTCTAGGTTTCTAGCAAGTATTCAAACCCGTAGCTTTGATAAGTAGCGAGGGCTCTGAGGTGGGACCTCCCACAGGGGAGAGCGTTCTGGCCACCAAGTGGCAGGAGAGAATCTCCCAGATCAAGGTTCAGTAAGCAGCACTATTTTTCTCGTGTCCTAACAAAACTGAATGCCACCAGGGGTGGGGCTGTATCTAACCTAACTTGGAAGGAAACGTTGAACCAATGCACTTAGACCACTTGGCAAAATCAGTACCCTCAGCCATGAGGTACAGAAATACGATTCACAAGCTGAGGGACCCACTTCTTATCTGCACACTAAATGGCTATGACCCTAAGGTGAAATGAACACGTGCTCAATTCTCAGCAGCACACTAGCGACTACTGCCCTACATTACTCAGATTTCAAAATAAAAAAGATGATAAAGCAATGCACTCCTAATATTAAGACTCCCAGATTAAAATTTACCGAAACCAGGAACTTCACCCAAGGAAATACTTTTGTTCATTCTACTCCGTCAATCTACTTTCTAACTGGAAGCCAAATAAAAACTCTAGGAAAAATCTCTATCATTAAGGTTAAAGCAGTTAATTTCCCAAGCAAATTTTCCTCATCAGAGAGAACTAAAACTGTTTTTCTCATAAGAAGCCCATCCTTCCCAATTCTACATAAACGATACTATTTTCTATAAACACTGGGGCTACAAATGTATTAATTCATGACAACACAGAACTGAGATTTAACTGAGATGCAGGCAGGGTTAGCCACCAAAGCAAGACACCAAAGAGCAAGAAAAGATAAGCACAGAAACTTGGTGCCACCTTAGTTTAGTCAGCGTGCACATCTTTCAACGCAAGCTAAGCAGATCAGAGACAGCTCAAGATGTTGGATTCTGTCAAATCAGATTAACATCACTGAAAATTTCCTAGCTGATTATTTGTAATTTAAAGATAATATAAAGTAGTGCTTTGCAAAAGAACCTTAAAATTTTGCCCTTAAAATAATTATACCCTTAAAAATAGAAGTTTATCTACCTCATTAGTGTTCCAACGGTGCCTCTCTTTTGGTAAACTTGAACATTTCGGCAGACATTCAAGCAGCTTTTTCGGTAAAAAGATTTTTACATGACTACTATTGCTGTTCCCATGATCATCTATAAAAAAGAAAACAATAAATTCAGAGAAAATAAGAGAAAAGCCTCCTTTTAAGTACACCAGCAAGGTCAGAAACAGCAGCTCAGTTTAGCTGCTGTGCGATCAAGATCATCAGGGGCCACTGTTCCTCTTAGTAACACCTGTCTACACACTTGTCAGATGGATGGCAGCAGAACCTGGCCGTGAGGTTCTAAGAGGACCACGCTCTGCTCCATCACGAGTGAGCAACGCGGGCTCTCCCAGCGGCTGCCCAGAAGCAGGACACTCTTCTAAAGGCTCTTTTCCCATGTTTCCATGAAACACATCACTGCAAATGCCTTAACCCCCCAAAAACCAGAAATCTTTTACTAACCAGTTGAAAAAGTTTCACTAAAGTTTTAGGTAAGAATTATAATAATATATGATGATTTTATTCATAAACTAATACTATTTCATCCCCTAGAATACAAATGAGATTTATCCTTTCATAAGCGAATCACAAGTCTTATAAATATATGGAGTCTAAACCTGCAGTTAGCTACCAGGTAATACAACCTGGCCTTTCTAGCCTGAATCTAAAAACATATCACTTTAATTAACATGATTTACATGTAGGCTGCTATGGAATTAATGTATTTCATCAAAATGTAACTTCTAAATGAGCTAGAGAAAAATTAATTACTTTTAGACTAGGCAATATGTCTGACTCCTGATGATCAGACTACCCAATGCTTTCTAAAGAGATCATTTCCTTATACAAATGGTCACTTATTTAGCTAGTCATCTACTTACAGATCGTCTTCTATTCCATTCCTGTAACTCCAACCCTTTGCCTGGCTCAAAATTCCCTGCCAATTGTGGCAAACTTAGGTCAAAGCCTCAAATACCCCCTCAAAAAAATGTTTAGTGTTAAGTGAAATACCCAATACATATGCAAAGGGTGCGATGCATAACCAGGTATAAGGAGCAGCACATTAAAACATAAAGGACTGAAGTTGCTACAGGAAGACTTTGATCAACTTTTTCTGATATCAACAATGTGTAGTAAGATGCTGCCAGCAGAGTTAAGAGTCCAAAATTCTGACCCAGTTCTGCTACTTTTTGTGTGACCTTGGGTAAGTTACTTAATATTTTTTTATTTTCTCAAATCATTGAAATATGTAGAGAGTATCTATTTCTCCTTCCAGCACAAATCCGTGTAAAATTTACTGTCATCCACTACTAATGCCTTACATTTAGCGGCCTTACATAGGTGTAGAGGCATTAAGTTAAGTGTTCAAAATGAAATACAGTGTTTTCCCACTTAAGACGATTTTGTTTCTCATAGTCTAAACATATTGAATATGTAAGGTCAGAAAGTCCTCTCCAAATATTTCTCATCTGATTAACACATTTCTTCTCATGGAAAAGAGCTTACAAGGAAAATACTGGACATAGAAGTAGTCTAAACAATTTACTACATCACATAGAATATTGTACAGGGATGAACTTGAGAGTTTGGGCATGCTAAATCATTTTGGGTCCATGAACTACATAACCAATTGAATTATAACACCATCATATATTTCTATAGCAGGATAAAAACTTGAAATATTTAAAACTTGACTGTTTTTAAGAATCTAAAGTTTTAATTTAATAGCAAAATAAGATTAATTTTTTTAAATTCTTGCTTATAAACCAGAAGAAATTGTTTGACTATCAAGCACACACGATGAAGCCTTTGTAATCTTATGTGCTCTGCACGCTCTCCGCACTTCACCTCCTGAGGGAGGCGCAACGGGCCATAAAACCTTAAAGCACAGGAGCCCGAATCACGTGAGTCTCCTCCTGCCTTTCTCTGCCCCTACGGTGATTTTATTCTCATCTTTTTAAGATACCCATGATGTATACAATCTTGAAAGTAGAGGTGAAATTCTAAAATCTATACTCAATGCAGATATTCTCTCTTTACAGGGTATGCACTAAGCTAGGTACTCAATGGATGGGCTGGATCCGCACTACATGTGAATAGCCATATCTCTGTAAAGCTTTGCGTTTAAAGCGGAATTCTGAACACTAATGAATAAAATATTAAACCAGCTTCTACATCTGTGATCACAACCTGATGTTAGTGCCCTGTCCTTCTAGCCTCCGTAAGGAACCTGCTGCCCTGTGATAAAGTGTGTGTGTGTCTGTCTGGCTGGCTCCCTGTCTGCCTGTGTCTGACTCTTCAACAGCACGACTGTCTGTTAGGAAAAGCTTTGGTCTTCCACTCTGACACCAAATCAGGCCGTAGTGATTTGGCCCAAAGGCTTTCAAAGAGGAAAAGCAGAGCCGCTGTGTAAGCACTAGCGCGGTCAAGTTTCCACTACAGCCCTCCAGGGGGATGTGCAGCCAGGGTGAAAAAGGAACACGCTACGACAGGCCAATGGGTTCCCTGTAATCAGTTTTTAAACTGTACCACTTCCAAAATGTTAGCTTTATGCTGAATATATGTTGGATGTCTTTAAGAAAAATAATAATGGGTAAATTCTCCCACTGTGCACTATAAAGATGGCAATTGCAATGCTGGAAAAGTAATCAGAATCTCAAAAAGACAAAATTTTATAGCTCACACTATTAAATTTGGTATTTCTGGCTATAGTATGAGTACAGAGAAACTTTGCTTTTGTAATGGAAGAAACTTACATAGCGATATTGTATAAAAATGTGCTTTTAATTAAAGCTGTTTAAGGTTTTTAGAATAACTATAAATGATTAAATAATTAAGTACATGTGCCAGTTTGTAAATCCTAATAATGGTGTCTTGAGTTAACAGTAAAATTAAACACTGGTTTCAAATGCATCTCAGTATTTAGTCCAAACAGTTAAAACTCTGACACCGCAAACCGGGAGTGTCAGCTGAACGACAGTGAAACATTTCATTATCACTGTCTAGCAAAATATGCACATGTGATATATGACTTTACAAAATAATTTTCTAACCTATTTCACAATAAAAACATAACTAGTGACGCTCTTGAAATTGACAGATGATTTGCTTGGCTGACAGCTATAATTCTAGAGAATGAACCATCTTTCTAAGTCAACCTTCAAATAGTTTCCAAACGGTAATTTTGTAGGCATACTATAATTTAACCAAATCTTTTAAGATGCACAAAAAAATGCTCGTTCACTTAGTTAACAAGACAAAAAGCAGAATTCTTGCCTTCAGTTTTGTTTCTAAAAATTGAGATTTACATTGCCAAATCCTTTATTTAACCTGTCCCTTGAGCCGTGCTTTTTGGCCTGTTCCTTGGGATATGCTGTGACGTCTACAAGGTAAATTACAACTATATTAACTCTAAACTAGAAATGATACATATCCATTTTCTTCTGATTCACAATTAATAAAAATTAAATAATTTTTATTCTATGATGCTGAACATTGTTATTCAATCAGGTTAATTATGATTAATCTCTCAACCTCCAGCCTGAACTTTTCAAACCAAGTTGGGGTAACAGTATATCCAACTGCTAAATCTTATTGGGAATACGTCTGTTCAACACCTTCGAGTGGCAAACTTAAAAGGAAGCTCTACGATTTTGTTTAGCTCTAATTATTATGTGCTTAGATTTAATTAGTAGGAGAGGAACTGATTCAGAAAAACAGACGCACGTGCTGTGGCATCCAAGCCGGCTCAGCGCTCACAGCAGCAGACACTGCCATGGCTGACCTGAGACCCAAATCACTGCCCTCCGAAATAAATGCTAGCTAAGCACCACGTGCCAAGCATTGGTCAGGATCTGCATTAAAGTCTCTAAAATGAATCAGACCCAGTTGGAATTACCCAAAAGAATCTTTTTAAGATCAAAAATCGTAATTTTTAAAAGTAGAAAAACATAACTGGCTTTGCTACTTAACAACGTCTCTTCTCACAACTGTACGGCCATTGCCTTTTATCCCTCCTATCTTCAGGGTTATTTTTCCAATTTATCTTTCTGTACATCTGCATTTACATTTTCAATCTAAAAACATGCGGGAGCAGATAAAGCACGGGCATGGAGCCCTGCACGCCTTCACTTCGGCTGGGGTCTGGGGGCATCCACTCTTGCTGTATTTCACGCAGTTCCGACGAGCTACATGTGGGCACGCGAATCTCTCTTCTAGCACTGACTGGAGGGTCACGCCTGTGAGACTCTAATATCTCAAGACCCAGAAAGGACTTTATGTTGTGCTCTCTCATTGACGCATTAAAGCTTAACTGCTCCCACCGCACAGGTGAGGAAGCTGAGGCTGAGAGTGATTTGCCAAGACCCAGGGCTCCGAGAGCTCCACTGGGATTCACCCGGGACCGCACTCCTCCCGCCATGGCGACTGCTCCTTCTCTCTGCCCCTGAAGCTGGACTCCAGAACCACAGAACTGTTCTGTTACTATCCCACATTAGCAGGCTGCTTCGACTGCTCCGTGTGATCGCACCCATTGCCTCTGGAATCCTCACAAAACCTTGATGGGAGTTTTCTGCTACCCCGGAGGATTAAGTAACTCATCTAAGATCACACAGCAGCTGGAGGCAGGGTCCGGGCCCTGAGTCCTGGCTGAGCGGATCCGCTGCTCTGTGCTGGAGGGGTCACTCTCGCTGCCGCTGCCACGCCCACCCCTCCTGTAAGTCAAAAGCTTTTCAATCCTACCTTCTATAGGTGGCACGGTGTTGAGAACACAGTAGGTGCTAGTTCCGCAGAATACACTTTGGGAAACGCTCTAAGGAAACAGAAAATAAAATGTAAAACTAATCTTTGAAAAGAGATATATTCTGGCTCTTCTGTGATATTCCTGCCAAAGATGCAAAACCTGAATCTAATCATGAAGAAACATCAGATAAACGCAAAATGGGGAACGCTCCACAAAATACTGGCCTGCAATCTTCAAGTATCAAGGTCAGCAAAGTCAAAAAGGACTGAGAACTCTTCTGTATAGTAAAGGAGATTAAAGAGACAGCAACGGACCCCAGGGTTCTGATTGACTCTTTTAACAAAGGTTGCTGCTGGGTCAACAGGTCGGAGAGAAGTGCCTCGATGCTGGTGCTCTGGCTCTGGGTGCCACGCCGTGGTTCTGGACGGTGCGCTCGCTTTAAAAATGTATGTAATAGAGGACTTAAGAGGGACAAAAATACTGACAACAAACATCAGGAATAGGAACTCTTTGTGCTGCACGCTTTTTGTTGTTGTTTTTATTTTTTGGTGGTCCTGGGGTGGAACCCAGGGGCTTTTCCACCTCCGGGCTATCCTCCCAGACCTATTTTATACTTTATTTGGAAACAGGGTCTCACTAAGTTGCTGAGAGCCTCACTGAGTAGCTGAGGCTGGCTTTGAACCCGTGCGATCCTCCTGTCACAGCCTCCCAAGTGCTGGGATTACAAGCGTGCGCCACCACGCCCGGCTTTACATCTTAAGTTTTGAAACCACTTTTACCATGCAGCACAGCTGGGCGTGGCGGCGCAGCTTGTAATCCCCGCGCTTGGGAGGCTGAGACAGGAGGATCACACGGGTTCGAAGCCAGCCTCAGCCACTTAGTGAGGCTCTCGGCAACTTAGTGAGACCCTGTATCCAAATAAAATATAAAAAAGGTCTGGGAGTATAGCCCGGAGGTAGTAAAGCCGGAATACTCGTGTGATTTTTTTAATGGGACACATGTGTTTTACATAGAGAAAAGAACAACCAATGTCATATTCATTTTACAGTCAGTCAATACCAACAACATTAACCATTTCCCAGCAATACACCCAACACCCAACTCATACAGAAGAATCTTCTCAGTGCCAACCGGCTGATCGAATATAATCAGGTGGAAGTGAAGAAACAAGGCCCCTCTTCTTAGGCTACTTCACTTGGATAAAATTAAAGTTGTCATAGAGAAATTTACACAATGGCAATTTTAAAAATAAAAAAATTCTTCACCCGAGCATGGTGACACACTTATAATCCCAGTACTTGAGAGACTGAGACAGGAGGATCGCAGGTTCGAGGACAGCCTCAGCTACTTAGTGAGGCCCTCGGCAACTTAGTGAGACCTTGTTTCAAAATAAAGGATAAAACAGGACAGGGGTGTGTAGCTCGGAGGTATCTGGATTCAATTCCCAGTACAGAGACAGGGAGAGAGGAAGGAAGGGAGGGAGAGAAGGAGGGAGGGGGGAGGGAGGGGAGGAGGAAGAAGAAGGGGAGGGAGGGGAAGGAGGGGGAGGGAGAATGAATGGATGGATGGACGGACAGACGGATGAATGGATTTTCTTTGGCTCTTGCCAGCCAATTATTTTCAGTCCTGATAACTCTGGTTGGATGTGGTGGTAAGTAAAATTTCTGGACCACATATTTATATTAGAAAATCAAAGATGGTTCACAAGTTCAACAAGCACCTTTTACATTTTATATTTAAAAATACAAAGAGCTGAGCTCTACCACTTACTGGCTGTGCCTGGAAAAGTAACTGGACCCTTCCCTGAACTGCCTCACGGAAGAGCAAGAAGACACTGCCCCGCCTGCTGGAAGAGCAGGTGGGGAAGCGAGTGAACAATACAAACCCCAGTGTCTTCAATCCAAAAGGACCGTGCGATACAAAGTGTGATTGCTGCTATGTCGATAAAGATAACCTCTAACAATCAACATTTTCTAAAAACTGATGGCTTCAATTTTCATGCCAAAAAGAGTGTTAAAACCTGACTAAACTTGACTTCCATAAATTTTTAATTTTCCTCTCATATCTATGATCAAGTGCTTCACAAGTCAAATTCTTTTCAAGGCCCATATAATAAGTCTTTCCCCATAATATAACTCCTAGCTACCTGGAAAACCATCAGCTCCTTAATTCTTTCTGTTCTGTTCCTGAGAAATTCTTAGCCGAGGACTTTTACTGTCCCTCTGCATTTGATTTGATCATTGTGGACAGATGACGGGAACAGCCAACATTCGTCTGAGTTTCATGCAGCTTCGAAGCTGACACCTGAAGTCCTGTGGGGTTAAAATGAATGTCTCAAGCTGGGCGTGGTGGGCACCTGTAACCCCAGTACAAGGGAGGCTGAGACGGAGGATCGCAGGTTCAAGAACAGCCTCGGCAGGTTCAGTGAGACTCTCAGTAACCTCGGGGAGGCCCTGTTTCAAAATAAAAGTAAAATAGGGCTGGGAGCTTAGCTTGGAGGTAGAATGCTCCTGGGTTTCATCCCCAGTATCAAAAAGAATTTTTTTAAATAATGTCTTACAGTCAAGGTTTAACATTTCCTAGATTCTCACCACCAAAAAATAATCACAAGATGACTTTTTATACATCTTAACAATGTTCTTACATCAGCAGTATGTTTGCTGAGGCACACTAATGAATGGCTTTACAAAAAAGGATTTTTCACAACCAACTTCAAAAGTCTAATGGTAAATAAGAGAGTGGTAAAATATTACAAATAGCCAAGAGGAAAAAGAATGAAAATTATACACATAACAAAAGCATGGAGGAAAGCAACCAAGCTTTGCCCCACAGCAATGCACAGCGAACTGCACCAGCAGTGTAAGAACTCACCAGAGCTGAGAGTAAAATCTGCATGCTATTCCCACAGCGGGGCGTCACTGTCATCCCAGCATTTGGGATGCTGAGACAGTCCACTGAGACCCTCAGTTACTTAGGCCCTTTGCAACCCAGTGAGACCCTGTTTCAAAAATAAAGAATAAAAAATAGGGCTGGGGGTGTAGCTTGGAGGTAGAATGCCCCTGGGTTCCATCCCCAGTACCGAAAAATAAATAAGTAAATAAAATAAAACTCAAGGTCTGCCAAGCAAATAAGTAAAGCATAAGAAGAAATGGCCACCTCTACTTAGATACTCCTGTCCAGGCACTGTGCAATGAACCCTCCCAGGACTACACTCGGCCATCTCAAGATGTCTGTCTACGATACCACAGGGGCTCAGCCACAGAGGAAGGGGCACAGTCCCAAGCATTCGCGGGCTGGAGGCTCAGTGCAGCTCCCCGACTCCGAGTGGCCCATGCTGAGACCCATTCTGAGACATGGGCCTCCTCGGACAGCACAGCAGGGAGGAGAAGCGCAAACCCACAGAGCTGTGGTCCACACCCTCCCTCAGCAGCCAAGTCCCACTGGCCCCTCAACGCACCCAAACCACTGTCCTTCAGGAAGCCTCTGGCCCCAGGGTCAGGCAGCCCTGTGTAGGCCTCTAAAACGACCTGCGCTTCCCTCCCACAGAGCACGCCACGCCCCTCATTATAACTCCTTCCATTTGGTCTACAAGTAAGAAAGAGCGCCTGCCACGCCCCGGACACTCCAGGAGAGCTGGGGTCCAGCCATGAACGGGCAGGCCAGGGCCTCCTCAAGGGGCAAGGCAGGCATAATTAGGACACCCGAAAGGGAAGGAAGCAGGGTTGGCACGTCACTGTGAAAACACTCGGTAGGATGCTTTAAGTTGCTCCCGAGTGTAAAACCACAGTGGAGTGAGGGGCTGCTTGAGAGCATCGAGACCCAATCGCTGCCTCCAAGCTCAGCCTCAGGGGCATCTAGGGAAGTTCTGGTTTTAATTCTGATTCCCAGTCCTGACCACCTGGGGGATGTCTGGGGAGAGGACCCAAGTATCGGCATTTTAAAAAGTTCCCAAGTGCTCCCAAGGTGACAAATAAAACAGCGGTGAAGTTCTAGGCAATCCCCGGCTTTCCCAGTTTCTTCAAGAGTGAACTGAATGCAATCCCCACGCTTGGGAGGCGAAGACAGGAGGATCATGCCACGCTGGCTTAAGGGACCCTGTTTCCAAATTTTAAAAAGGTATAAATGTAGGTCTGGGAGTGCAGCCCAGAGGTAGAAGGGTTTCCAGAAGCCCCAGGACCACCAAAAAAGAAAGAGTGCGCTGGAAGGGCGCCCATGCACATGAGGCGGGCTGAGGTCTGGTTTGAAGTGGGTGCTGGCTCACAGGTCTGAGCGGGCCTGAGCTCCGCCTCCAACAAGCCCCAGGTGACACTGACATCATGCTCATGAACACCCCTGCAGTACAGAAGATCAACCTGAAAGCTCGGCCATTTGATAAGTGATCTAAAAAAGGCCCTTCCAGCTGGGCGTGGTGGCCTCCACAACCTAGTGAAACCCTGTTTCAAAGAATAAAAAATAGAACTGGGGGGGTGTAGCTCAGAGGTTGAATGCCCCTGGGTTCAATCCCCAGTACTGCAAAAAAGAAAGAAAAAATCCTCCAGTCCTGACATTCCTCAACTGCGTAATTTGATAAATTATTAACAGACAAAAAAGCACTTCTGTCTGCTAATCCACACTACAATACAAAACTATGCCAGAGTATTCAAGCAAGAGCAATAGGAGAAACTACAGAGGTGCTCAATTAAGTACCGGGAAGCCGGGCGTGGTGACGCACGCTTGGAATCCCAGTACTCCGGAGGCTGAGCCAGAAGGATCGCAGGAGGGCAGCCAGCCCCGGCAATGCAGTGAGGCCCTCCACCACTTAATGACATCCTGTTTCAAAATAATAAAACTGCGCTGGGAGTGTAGTTCAGAGGTAGAATGCCTCTGGGTTCAATCCCCAGTAAGACACACAAACACACACACACACACGTATCTGCTACAAGTACCCAGGAGTGGAGAAGCCAAGCTCTAGAAAAGCCATCCTCAGCTTTCACAAAGCATGCTATCTTAGGTGAGACAATACTAAGAAAAATAATGAAAAGGTAGTGCGTGGCCAGCCTAAAGGCTAACCTGAGGGCCAGATGGCAAGTGAGAGACGCAGTAACCACCGGGCCCCGAGCAGAAGCTCTTAGGTAGGACTACGCGGCATCCACTTGTCCCTCTCAGCACTTTCAGGACATATATGTACACCGTTTGTGGAAAAGAGATGAATGGAACAAATGCTCTGTGATGAACAGTGGTAAGAGGCTCTGGACAGAGAAGTAGCACGATGGAAACTGTATTTACAGTTCTTTGAAATAAGGACTGTAGATGTTTAAGTCTCCAGAGTACCTTTAAAGGTAACTGAGGATCCACGTAGCTTATTAAATCAGAGATGGAGAGAGGCCATATTGAGTGGATAAACCACTGTAGCAATTACAAGTGATACATTAAACTTTTGAGTCACTCCTTCTACTATGACTTAGACTGATTCTTGAGATCCACGGCCACTGCATACAGCACCACACATAATCAACTTACAGCGAAGTCTGAAATTCTTGGCGGCCTCACTAAAGTCACCAGCTTCACGCGGCATCCTAGGCTTGGCACCCAGATCAGTTAGACGGGCTAACTCACGGAGCAAAGTGCGCGACGTTCAAGTATCTCAACATTCACTTCTGGCTCGGGTAAAGTTCAAAGCAGGCCCCCAGGCAGCCAACAGCTCTCCTCCAAGCAGTGGCTCTGGCACTTAAGCAGGGGACTTCCTAGGTCACCAGGCTCCTCTGCACGGAGCCAGACGAGGGAAGGGTCATACATGTGCCCAGAGGCTTTAGGGGCCAGGCCAGGAAGTGGCACACTTCTCTGCCCTCATTTCATGAGGCCTCAATGCCAGCGCTAATGCAAGGGAGGCTGGGAAATGCCCAGGAAAGGCTAGGAGTCTTCACAATGCTGTCGGTAAACTGTCTTTAGTTACAGAAAAGTCACTCCTTTCAGAGATGTCTTGTGCCAAACCACAACTCCACCTTTAATCCCTAAAACTACTCAGCATCTAAAAT
This sequence comes from Muscardinus avellanarius, assembly GCF_963383645.1. NCBI lineage: Eukaryota > Metazoa > Chordata > Mammalia > Rodentia > Gliridae > Muscardinus > Muscardinus avellanarius. Next base: position 5,016,856 of record NC_137788.1, on the reverse strand, counting down.
TAAAAAAATGAAAAAGACATGCTTTGGGAACACTCCATAAAAATCAGGTTAATATTATCTAAGACTGGATAACCAACACATGCAAGCAGCTTTAAGCTTTTTCTGAACCAAAGGTTAAAAAGGGAACGTGCATGTGTATAATACAGTACAAAATTTTCTGTGCTCACATATTACCTCTTTATAAGAAGATTAAAATACACCAGAACTGCTGCTATGTTAACCCTCACCGCCTCCCTGTGGGACAGAGACAAAAGTAAGGCATACACTCGCATAAAAGGGACAGTCTGGCTAGTAGTGCCTTCCTCCTCCTGGGGCAGGAGAAATAAAAAGCAAAAGGGGAACCTCTAAAAAAACTGGAGCAAAAATCACTCCAGACTCTTGAACTAAGTTCAACACCTAGAGCTGAGTTCAAAAGCAAACATGCGAACACACCACAACATAGCTGTGGGTCTAAGTAGCTTATGGAAACTAGTTCTAGAATACATCAAGCTTGATTTATGTCCTGAGAGGTCAGATTAATTGATCCACTATTACCAGAAACTCACGTAAAGTATATTTAAAATGATTTTGGAATTTTTAAAAAATCTTTCCAGATATGAATCACTGTGTCATTAAAATGTTCACAAATTTAATTTGGCCATGCAGTGAAACCAACAGTCTGAGAATAATCAGAAACTGCTTAGTAAGTGTCCCCATTTGTAAAAATACACATTCTCCGGTAGACTCTATTGAAAGGGGAAGCGATACAAGATTTAAAACTGTATTGCTCTAGTAATGCTCATCATTGCTGACACTGACAACAGTTTAACTCTTCAGAGATATTCAGATAAAATATCAGCAGAATCAACCCAACAAACGAGGCCTTCTGTCTGATATTGGGCATACCTAACAAGCATTTTCTTATGTAAAATCTAATTTTCGTCCTAAAAGCTAGAGGTGGGTGTCAGGCCTCTTCTGGAGCAGGGGACGCCAGGCTCCCTGCACTGCTCCGGACTGCTTGCGATAACAGTTTGCTCCCGAGGGGCACTGCTCCATAAAAAAAGACACACAAGTTAGGGCAGAAGAGGTGGACAGGCGGCTCTGACAGAAAGATAAGGCAAAGGGACACACTGGGAAGCGGCTCAGGCACCCTGTCCTGGAGGCTGGGCGGCGGGCGGCCTACGTCAGGCTGCTGTCCACGCCAGGAAGTTGGTCTTGTCAAGATTTTGTGTGTTTCTCATTCTTTCTGGCCCATGAACCAGACTACCTATCACCTATTACCACTGCCCAAAAAGCTAGAACCTCGTCAAAACTGAAGGAGGGAATGGCACTGTTTCTCCTGACAGAGAAATGAGGCGTAAGAAACAGCAGCCGCGCTCCCTGCATGCAAGTCCGCTCTGGGCAGCCTCGCTCAATCCCAACAGCCGGGTCTAGGAAGGGCCAAGACACACTCGGAAGGCCAGAGATCTACGAGCCCACCACACCAGCTCGCCGCTGTGACAGGCTCTGCGCCCCGCTCCCATCCTATCAGACTACCCCCAGTTCTAACAAGCTTAATTATCAGGTTGCCAAGGCCAGAGATCAGAGGCGACAATCAGAAAGGGAAGAAAGAGAGCTAAGAACTGACACGCAGGCAAAAGGAAAAGAGTGGCGAGGGACAGCAAGATTTTCTTTTAAACAATAAAAATTGGACACAAGGACTTGAAAGTGCCAGCAGTTTGGGATCATCTGTCATAAACACAAGCACTCCACTCAAAGGCCCTAAAAACAGCACAGTATTAAATAAAGCCCCACTCGATACTTCATGTACAACAAAACAAATGCACATTAACAAGGAAAATATAAGTTAAATTTCATGTAAACTACTTGTCATAGGTAGGAATAATTAAATACCTTTTGTTTGCTGTGTGTGTGTGTGTGTGTGTGTGTGTGTGTGTGTGTGTGTGTGTTTAAACTGCGGATGGAACCAAGGGGCATTCTACCTGTGAGCTAAGCCCCCAATCTATTTTATTACCTATTTTATTCTTTTTCTTTATTTTGGAATCGTCTCACTAAATGTGGAGGGCCTCCCTGAGTTGCTGAGGCTGGCTTGGAACTTCCGATCCTCCTGTCTCAGCCTCCTAAGTACTGGGATTATAAGCATGTGCCACAATGCCTAGCTTGCATATTACTCTTTTTTTTTTTTTTTTTTGGCAATACTAGGGATGGAACCCAGGGCATTTTACCTCCGAGCTACACCCCCAGCCCTATTTTTTTATTCTTTATTTTTTAAACAGGGTCTCACTGAGTTGCAGAGAGCCTCACTAAGTAGCTGAGGCTAGCCTCAAACCCGGATCCTCCTGTCTCAGCCTCCCGAATGCTAGGATTACAAGCGTACACCACCTTGCCCGGCTTGTATACTACTTTATATATTTCGTATGTATCATCTCACTTCATCCTGGACAAAATCATTAAGGCAAGCAGAGCAGATAACCTCAAATAGCCAGAAACTTCTGGTGAATAATTCTGCTTTTTCCAGTAGAGCAAGTTTATCAACAGCAGGTACAAGGTAGGACGTTATCTGTTCAACTAGGGAGAGGGCATGACAAGGCAGCCGTGCCCTGTTTGGGATGAGGGAGAAGGCCAGAGGCTGCCTGAACAGGGTCACCACAGGACTCCCTGAGAGCTCCCTTCCTTCCATTCTCATAGAGAGGACCTCCATCTGAAGAACTCCCTACTGTGTCCCTCCCTGCTGTGGTGGGCACAGCTCCTGGTTTGCTTGCCATGATCCCACCCGATGTCAACCCAATGTCAGTGCCCTCCCTGGAGTGTGGCTGGACCTCGCGACCCTGCTGACCAGCACAAGGTAGCAGAGGTGACAGGGTGGGCTGTGAATTCTGAGACTGGACGACACAGATAGTAACGCGTCTTGCCAACAGACCCTCCCTCGCTGACGCTGATGAAGCCAGCTGTCATAGGGAGAGGCCCCCATGGCAGGAAGTGAGGGCGCCTCTCACCAACAGCCGGAGAGGAGCCGAGACCTCAGGGCAACGGCCCATGAAGAAGGGACCCCTGCAGATAACCCCGGGAAGTCAGGCATGGTGGCGCATGTCTTTAATCTCAGTACTTGGGAGGCTGAGACAGGAAGATCACAAGTTCAAAACCAGCCTCATCAACTTAGCAAGGCTCTCAGCAACCTAGTGAGACCGTTTCCAAACAAAACAAAAAAAATTTTTTTTTTGGTGGTACTGGGGGCGGAACCCAGAGGCCTTCTACCTCTGAGCTATACTCCCAGACCTATTTTATATTTTATTTGGAAACAGGGTCTCACTAAATTGCTGAGAAAGCCTCACTAAGTAGCTGAGGCTGGCTTCGAACCTGTGCGATCCTCCTGTCTCAGCCTCCCAAGCACGGGGATTACAAGCTTGCGCCACCACGCCTGGCCTCAAAACACAATTTTTAATAGGGCTGGGAGTGTAGCTCAGAAGTAGAATGCCCCAGGCTGCAACCCCTAGTATCACATAAACAAACAAACAAGCAAACAAACAGACAAACAGATGACCTGAAAGCGTGGTTACGCCTCTCATCGGAGCCCAGCCCTTGCCCGCACCTTGACACCTTGGCCGCCGCATGGAGCCCTCACACTGTAAACCTGGCCACACCTTTCTAAATCGGGACCCACGAGCCCCTGAGACAATAACCACGTGCTGCTGTAAGCCACTGAGCTTCCAGTCATTTGTTACAGCTGCAGTAGGTACCTGATACACAGCTCTCCAGGCCCCAGTGGTTTCCTTTTCAACTTCATCAATCATTCCATTATCATATATCAGCAAAATTCTTGAAAAAAACCACCCATCTCTACTCCTTTATTCCCTCAACTCATTGTTAAACTGACCAGACTAATTTCATCTCCTAGACTCCAGTCTATTCCAACTCTCTGCAGCTCAATGTGGCAGCCCTGAACCCTCTTACTTCCTAACTTTACCTTTTGTTTACTTAACCCTCTGCCCATCTTTTCTGCCTCTACTTAACCTCTTTCCCCCGCTCACACTTAAATCCAGGCATTCAGCACAGCTGTGCCCTGAGCCCCGCGTCCTCTCCCACAGCCTCTCATGCACTAGGAGTCTTCTCCTAGGTCTTTTGAGATGGTGGGTTCACTCATTCCTTCAACAGCAAGGCCCAGTGATGCAGCAGGGAGCCAAACCCAGACTCTGGCTGCTCTCAGGAAGCTTCCGTTCCCACCAGGGCATGGCGTTTGCCCCTCCAGATGGACCTGGTACCTTTCCCTCTGCCCTGTGTCTAGGAGGCTGACCTATACGGGCTTCAGCACCAGGGTTCCCTTCACCTCTAAGCGTACAAAGAAAAACAAAATAGGTTGCTATGAATAACTCCCTCCCAATAAGTTGTATGAATATAATGCACCAATAAAAATATGAAAAAAATAAAAAAAGAATAACTCCCTAACTCTGACCACAATTCCAATGCCATGTTGTATACGCACATTTAAAGGTGCTTTTGCATCTAGTCGGCCCAAAACATCTCTCCTGTATTCCCTATGTCAGGTTTTGCCTGGCTAAACTTGTATTACTGTGTTTCAAAATCTAGGAGCCACTTCCCTCAAGGCCACATTCAGTCATGAAACTGTGTGCATGTCTCTCTCACACACAACTCAGCCACACTCGCTCTTTCTCCAACCCAATGTTACATAGAATTCTTGCCACAGTGACTTCTCTCAACTCCAGTCCTTTCCATTTGCTCATCCATTCACTGATTCATCTGCTCAACAACAATCACTAACAACGCTCAAGTCGCTGACCTACAGAAACGAACACCCAAGTGAGAGAGAAAAAGAAGTAGAAACGCAAGTCCAACAGGCGCTCAACGTGCTGTGAGCAGGAGCCACACAGCGACTGTGAGCCAGGAAGGCACCAAGCAGAGAGGGACAAGGAGGCGTCTTGGGAAGTGTCACTTAAGCTGAAACCCAGAGGACGGGGTGTGTGTGTGTGTGTGTGTGTGTGTGTCTCAGGGAGCCCGTCTGAATCGTGTACCTGCACTGTGAAGGAAGAGGACCTTCTCTAGTCGAGTGTGCAAAGTCTACAACCATGCAAAGCATGGGAATCTAGCACAATCAGAACCCAGAAAACTTAACATGATGTGAGTGTGGCTGGGCTGTGTATGCAGTGCAGCGGCTACAGAGGTAAGCAGGGGGCCCTTACTAGCATCTTAAAGGAGAATCCACTTTATCCAATCAGGTCCACTCCTCTGCTAAAAAAAAAAAAAAATCCTCAAAGCCTTTCCCAGAGCAGAGGACAAAACCCGGACGCCCACCTACTTTCCCAGGTGCATTTGCCCACCCACTTGTGTTCTGAACACCCAGGTCCTCTCCGAGCCTTTGCTTTGTTTCCTCTACTGCAATTTCTCCTCCAGCCACCATGTTTGCCTGTCAGTGATTCCAAGTGAAATTCCACCTCCTCCAGAAGTCTCCCCTGGCCTTCCCAGGACCTTCTGACAGCTCGATGAACTGCCTCCATCACACGCATCCACACCTGCTCCCTGCAGGCTTTTGTCCATACAGGTTTCTCGATTTGTTTAAGTATGTAATGAAGTGGACCCTAATGTCAAAGACTAGGGAAAATGTTCAAATAATTACACACACACACACTCACACACACTCAACTTGCTAGTACTGCATATTCCAACCATGGAAGTCCAAAAAAAATAATTGCTTTGTAATTACCTGAGAATAACCTATCCAAAGACTACATTTCTGTATGTTTTCATAGGAGTATATCTAAATACAAATAAGCTTAAAAATCAGTAAGCAAGCCGGGCGTGGTGGCGCCCGCTTGTAAGCCCCGCACTTGGGAGGCGGAGACAGGAGGATCGCACAGGTTCAAAGCCAGCCACGCTGGCCTAAGAGACCCTGTTTCCAAATAAAAATATAAAATAGGTCTGGGAGTGTAGCCCGGAGGTAGAAGGGTTTCCAGGAACCCCAGAACCACCACCAAAAAAAAAAAAAAAAGAATTAACATTTTTCCAGGAACCCCAGTACCACCAAATAAATAAATAAAAAATAAAAAATGAAAATCAGTAAGTAGGCCGGGCATGGTGGCGCACACTTGTAATCCCAGCGCTTGGGAGGCTAAGACAGAAGGATCGCACAGGTTCGAAGCCAGCCTCAGCTACTTAGTGAGGCTCTCAGCAACTTAGTGAGACCCTGTTTCCAAATAAATTATAAAAGAGGGCTGGGGGTATAGCCTGGAGGTAGAAAAGCCCCTGGGTTCCACCACCACCACCCCCAGTACCACACACACACAAAAAAATCAGTAAGTAAGCAAACTTAGACTAAGTAACAGGATCAAGTCACAAGTTACTTAAGGGGAAGAGTAAAGACCACAACCAAGTCTTCAGATAATCTTTCCCACAAGTTATACACAGCCAGAAGAACCCAATCATCTCCGCACAGCTCACTAACCAGCCACCGGATTCCTGAAACTTCTTTTCCTCGTTCTCTCAACTAGCCCCCACGTTCCTCCAGCGCTCTGCTCAACAAGCCTCTGAGCTCTCAGCTAGTCAAATCCGTGTATGCACTCGCCTTCACAAGGCTGATTAATGTCAGCTCCCCTATTAACACCATGAGGACAGGGACTGAGTCTGTCTTTCTTGGTTCAGGCACAAACAAGAACTTTGCTATTTGTTGAATAAAAGAACTGACTCAAAAGTATAACAATAACTGATGTTCACATGGCCCTTAAAGGTCTACAAGCACTCAAATTTCTTCTGCTGTCTTCAATAGCAATAATAATTGCATAAACTTCAATGTCACAGTTTATTTTGACATATTCTTATTTGGTAATTTCATATTCATATATGTTGGGGTTTTTCTGTTTAGTTTTTTGGGGTTTTTTTGTTTTTTGTTTTTTTGCGGTACTGGGGATGGAACCCAGGTGCATTCTATCTCTGAGCTACACCCCTCAGCCCTACAGGGTCTCACTGAGTTGCAAAGGACCTCACTAAGTAGCTGAGGCTGTCCACGAACCGCGATCCTCCTGTCTCAACCTCCCAAATGCTGGGATTACAAGCGTGTGCCACCATGCCTGGCTGTTAATGTTCTATTAATCAGAATGTGTTAACCACTCTGGTTAATAGACCCATTCTAGTGACCTCTACTTTTTCTATACAGACAAGTCATCAACAAACTTCCAAATCAAAAAATACAGACCATGCCGGGTGTGGTGGCACATGCTTGGGAGACTGAGACAGGAGGATCTCACAGGTTCAAAGCCAGCCTCAGCTATTTATTGAGACTCTGTTTCCAAATAAAATATAAAATAGGTCTGGGAGTATAGCCCAGAGGTAGAAAGCCTCTGGGTTCCACCTCCAGTACCACCAAAAAAAAAAAAAAAAAAAAAAAAATGCAGACCACAAGAAGCCACTGGGTAGTCTACAAGTAATAGCTAGGGCCAGATGAAGTGGGTATACCTGGAATCCCAGTACTTGGGAGGCCAAGATAAAAAGGAAGATTTCAGGTTTGAGGACAGCCTCAGCAAGCACTGAGATTCTCATCAACCTAGTGAGACCCTGTTTCAAAAATTTTAAAAAAAAAGGGGGGGGCGACGGAGGTGTGGTTTGGAAGTAGAATGCCCCTGGGTTCAATCCCCAGCACCAAAAAATAAATAAAAAATTAAGAGATTAAATAAGAATATCTAGTTGCTCTCTTGGAACCTAGAAAGTACAATTTCAGCCTAGCATTTTCACCAAGGAAGCCAAATGCATTAATACGTTAAAACAACAGTATTGTTTTTAAGGCAAGATGCTTGAGTTGACCAGAAGTTCCAAAGCAGACAGTAGATCCATAAAAAGAATTTTAACTCCCCAAAAGATAGAGAGATTTAACATACCGAAGTGCCATTTTGTAGAATTAACAAGCTGATCCTAATATTCAAATGGAAATGCAAGGGACCTGGAATAGCCAAAACACCCTGAAAGCAACGATGCTGGAAGCTAAGCCCATGGTGCACAGCCGTAAGAACAGCTATTCCAAGGCTGAGGAGAGGACCCAATTGGAGGCCATCCTGGGCAACTTAGCAAGGCCCCATCTAAAAATAAAATCGAGAGGTGCTGGGGATGGAGCTCGATGGGGGAGTGCTTGCCTAGCTTAGAAGAAGCCCTGAGTTCCATCCTCAACACACACACACACACACACACACACACACACACACCAGCTGAAGACCTGTTAGTACCTTATTTCAAAACTTGTTACAAAGCTACATTAACCAAGACAATGTGGTACTGACAGAAGGATAGACATATTCAGATCAGAAGTAGAATGCCCCTGGGTTCAATCTCCAGTAGCAAAATATAAATAAAAATTAAAAATTAAATAAGAATATCTAGTTGCTCTCTTAGAACCTAAAAAGTACAATTTTGGAACAGAAACGAGACTTCAAAAATAAATCCACATGTTTATGGTCAACTGGTATCAAGGGTATCAAGATACTGCAATGAGGAAAGAAAGTCTTCATCAACAGATGGTACTGGACAACTGGACATCCACACAAAGAAGAATGAAGCTGAAAGCCCACCTCACACCATACACAAAATAAACTAAAGACTGAATTCAAAACCTACATGTAAGAAGGATTTAAAACTCTTAGAAGAAAAGTCAGATCCAGGCCTGGTGGTGCACATCTGGAATATCAGTACGTGAGAGGCTGAGATAGGAGGATTGCAGGTTTGAGGACAACTTAGTGAGGAACTTAGTGAGACCATTTCAAAATAAAAAATAAAAAGGGCTGGAGGTGTAGCTTGGAAGTAGAACACCCAAGTTTGATCCCCAGTACCCCTAAAAAGAAAAAGCTTAAAAGTTTCATGACCTTGGATTAGAAAATGGTTTCTTCACTGTGACACCAAAAGTATAAACAACCACCAAAAACAAGAGACAAGTGGACTTCATCAAATTTAAAACGTCTGCGTTTCAACAGACACTCTCAAGAAAGAGAAAAGGTAGCCCACAAAATGGGGGAAAACGTCTGCAAATCGTGCATGTGTTAAGGGACTCACATGCAGAAGATACAAAGAACTCATAACCCAACCGCTAAAGAAAAGCCCATCGACTCAGTTGGTGATGGCAACAGACCTGAACAGATCCACAAAGGCCAGCACGCGTTCCCAGCCACTCACGTCATTAGGGAAACGCACATCAAAACCACAAGGACACACCACCCCCAGCACAAGGGTGGCTCTAAAAACGATGAGCTGACAAGTGTTAGCCGGCCCGGGAGAAACTAGAATCCCAGCTATTGCTGGTGGGACTAGAACACGTTGCGGCTTCTTTAAAACTCAACCTGGCAGTTCCTTGAAAAGCTAAAACAAGAATACTCGTGAAATGCAGCAATCCCACCCCGAGGTGTCTTACCCAAGACAAATGAAACATATCTACACAAAACCTCATTCATTAATGTACACAGCAGCAAGTTCTTGTAATAGCCAAAAAGTGAAGTAACTCAAATGTCCTCCAACTGGTGAACAGATTACAAAATTTGGTATTTCCTTATAATACCGTATTATCCAGCTATAAAAGGAATAAGGTAACATACACACTACAACAGAAAAACATTATGCCAGGACTGGGGTGGTGCTCAGTGGTGAGCACTGGCCTAGCATGCCAGAGGCCCTGGTTCAATCAAGAAAAAACAAAACAAAATAAAAACACATTTGTGGATTGGGGGGTATATCTCAGTACTAAAACATGAAAAAAAGAAAACATATGTCAAGGGAAATAAGCTAAGAATTTGTATAAAAAACAAATACTTGTATGATTCCATTTATATGAAAGTCCAGAATAGGCAAATCCATAAAGACAGAAGATTAATAACTGCCTGGGGGGAGGGGAATGGGGAGTGGCTGCTAAGGGGTACAGATTTTCTTTTTGGAGTGATGAAAATGTTGTGAAATTAGATAGTAGTGATAGTTGCATAACCATGTAAATATTCTAAAAGCCACTAAATTTTTAAAGGGTGCATATTATGGTATATGAATTATACCTTAATAAAGTTGTTATTAAAAAAGGAATCAAATCCCTTAAACTACTAAAACTACTTAGATGGTTATGTTTAAAACATTATATATAACAGTAAGCACTGCTTTTCTGACTACTGTACACCCAGAGGTCACCACTATGAAACATCAATTACCTAATGCTCTGAATTCAGGTAATTCAATGCTGTGCAGGCCTCAGCCCTGTACGTGGGACCCCAAGCTACCGTTCTCTCAGTCTTTCACCTGTCCTATAATCCTGCTTCCTCCTCCTACCTGAGACAGCGTGGAGAACTAGGGGCCGAGGTGGGAGGCTACATGCAGCCAAGCCGGTGGCCTCAGGCACTTGAAGGCTAGAGGCTGCGCTGTCCATCCCCCACTGCCCACTCGGAAGGAAGCGTCTCCCTCTTACCAACCTTTTACGTGTACTAGTCCATAGCCAGGCAAAGGGGAAGAGGCCAGCCCAAATGTCTGCCTAATTCTGAGAACTCCCACAGGGCAAAGCCTACACAGAACAGACGGTGACATCCGGGCTTTGCTTTTGGGACAGTTACAGACCCACTGTCTCCCCACCCCCCCAATACTGGGGATTGAACCTAGGGGCATTCTACCTCTGAGCTACACCCCTAGCCCTATTTTTTATTCTTTATTTTGAAACAGGGTCTCACTAAGTTGCAGAGGGTTTCATTAAATAGTTGAGGCTGGCTGCAAACCTGCAATCCTCCAGTCTTAGCCTCCCAAGTACTGGGATTACAAGTATGGGCCACCAGCCCAACTAACTGCTGAATTTATTCTACATAAACACAACCTGACTGAGTCAGGACATTTGGCCTGCTATCTGTAGCTACAGTGAACATTTTCTGCAAAATACTGTATCACTCTAACAAACTGAACATTAAGAATCTCTTTTAGGAGTTAATGCCCTTTCTTTTACATGCATTCTGATGGAGACAGAGTTGTGGTTCCAGGACTCCTTGCTACCGTGCCCTCCTCAACTGACTTCTCTAAATGATCTGCAGAGATGCATCCCAGTACCTGAGAGGCTAACACAGGAGGATCATAGATTTGAGGCCAGCATGCAGTACCTTAGTGAGACCTTTCTTCAAAATAAAAAATAAAATAGGGCTGCAGATATAGCTCATGGTAGAACCCCATTCAATCCTCAGTACCACACACAAAAAAAAAAAAAAAAATCAGCAGGCCACTGATCCTAACCAAGCTTCCAGATGAACACCTGGCCTATGGAAACACAGCTACTGGCTGAGAGAAGTCAGTCCATTCTGCCTTGAGTATTTTCATACTGAGCCACAGAAAGGGGAGTCAGATGGTGGTGAGCACTGGCACTAAAGTCAGGATGTGCAGGAGCCATGACTGAGGCCGCCGCAGGACAGCCATGCATGCAACTGAAGCCAGAGAGCCAGCAGAGGAAGCTCATCCCAAGGAGAAACTGAAGGGGGCAGAGGGTCCAGCAGACTGGACCTTGGCGTCCTCGGAGAGCCCAACTCAGCCCTGGGGGAAACGGCAGGGTCACTGCACTTCAGCTCCCGTCCCAGAGGCTGCGGCTGCTTCTGCTCTTCCTAGACTGGAGCCACCCCTACTTGGCCTAACTTGAGTGGCTGTGATCCTTGCATCCAAGCTGCTCCAGTTGAAAGGAAAGCTGGCTTGTCTTCTCTGGCATCAACATCAAACAACTTATCTTACCAAGTATCCACTATAAACATCAGATTTTTTCTGAATGAGCCAGCCAGCCCTCTTTAAAATATAAATACTGTGAATATTAACGCATCCAAAGATCACTATACACACACACACACACACACACACACACACACACACACACACACAGTGCACTGCGCACAAGCACAGCGTGGCAAGCTCAAAGCTCAAATTCTTTTTTTTCTTTCTTTTTTTTTTTGTGGTACTGGGAATGGAACCCTCTGAGCTACGCCTCCAGTCCTATATTTTATTCTTTATTTGGAAACAGGGTCTCACTGAGTTGCAAAGGGCCTCACATAGTAGCTGAGGCTGTCCTCGAACTGTGATCCTCCTGTCTCCGCCTCCTGCATGCTGGGATTTACAAGCGTGCGCCACCACGCCCTGCTTTATAAACCTCAAATTCTGATAACCATCATTTATTTACTGTGTGTGCGTGTGTGTGTGTGCGTGTGTGTGTGTGTGTGTGCGTGTGTGAGAGAGAGAGAGAGAGAGAGAGATTTGATGATTTAAGGCACAATCTCCAACCCTAGGATAATGAAAATACTGCTGTATGCTCATTCTTAGAACTTTATAACTACTTTTCTCATTAGGCTTCAAATCCATTTGAAATTTTTATTTTTTCTTAATGGTGGTAAAATATACCCAACATAAAACTTACCATTTTAGCCCCTTCTGAGCATACAATTTAGTGGCAGTAAGTACTTCCACACAGTTGTACAACATCACCACTAACCAGCATTTATTTTTAAAAGCATTCTGAAAATCATGTCTTTTTTATTTTTACTGAACAGACAGTCCTGCCTGCCCCTGCGTCGAAGGCCAAGGGCAAGGAGCTCAGCGGGCGGGCGGGGCGGGGCGGGCAGGACAGTGAAGAGGAAGCAGAGCCCATCCCACAACTTGGAGCGGCACCAGAGCAGCTAAATCATCCTCAGCTCCTCCAGACAGCCACAGAGGCAAGACACTAAAAATACTTGGAGGGGACAGCTAAAAGCTGTCAAGGATATTCAGCCCCGTTAGAGAGGTTGCCACTATCACCACATTTGCATCAGAAAGACCTCGGCAAGCAGCAATGGGTCATATTTAGAATAATCAGATTCAGCACGGAAAAACTGATGTTTCTTCTCCCCCCCCCCCCAGAATACCAGCAATAAATTTCTGGGCTTCAAATTTGGTCAGGTAATCTATGATCAATTTCTTGAGGACCCCTAGGAAGAAAGACAAGTACTTCAAACGCTCTGAGTACCCACTCACCACCTTTCCACTCGTTATAGCTTTCTCTTTAGCACAACAGCCTCCATCAATAAAACTAAATGAGGAAGAAACCTCCATCGAATCTTTGTCGAGCAAATGATTCAGCCTGCACATTTCATAACAGCAGAGATGCAAAGGACAAGACAGGGAATGTTTACAAGAACATCAGGAACTTTAACTTGCCCCTCAGTAGCTTTAAATATTGAAGGAAACTTTCCAAAATGAATTATGTTCACAGCCTCCCCCAACGCCAGGTCTACAGTAGCCCGGGGAGGTTGTCCAAGTGAAGATCCTACATGATCAATTACAGTGGACCCGCAGCAACTCCCCAATCCACACCAGTTTCTTAATAGAAAGTTTTTATTTACTGAATTACTAGCAATCGATACATTTTAATAACAGTTATATTAATCAACTCCAAAAAATACATCTAAATGAACATAAATATTACCTTGAACATAAAACATCTGAGGTTAAGCAGATCATCTGAAATCATATATTAAATATATATTATTTAAGTCTATTTTCCAAAACAATGAACTCTTATCCATATCTATATACCCTTAAGTCTATCATAGGGAATAACCAGGAAGACTAAACATTTTTGGGTTGTGCATCTTCTTTAAGACCTGTAATTCTGCCGGGCGTGGTGGTGCACGCTTGTCATCCCCGCGCTTGGGAGGCTGAGACAGGAGGATCGCGCAGGTTCGAAGCCAGCTGTGCTGGTTTAAGAGACCCTGTTTCCAAATAAAAATATAAAAATAATAGGTCTGGGAGTGTAGCCCTGAGTTAGAAGGGTTTCCAGAAACCCCAGTACCACACAAAAAAAAAACTGTAATTTGAATTTTTTTTTAATTTTTTTAATAAAAAAGTCATAATGTGGTCAAGAGAAAGCTGTAAAAAAAAAAAAAAAAGTAGTCCCTATGTGCACTCAGTGGCTATAGCTCAATTTCTTCCTACTGGACTGGAAACTAAGTATTTATTCTTGACCTGGAGCAAGTACCTCAAAGGGGGGGGGGGTACACAGAACAGCTACATATCAGCAAAGTACAAGAATTCCATACATCCCACTTCACAGCTTTCTTAGTGTAAGATAAAATGGGAAGAACTGCAGAGGTCGAGTGTAGGACAATGCTTTACCCAACACATGGCTCCCCTTAAAAGCATTAACAAACAAGTCATTCATTTCATGGCATCTGAGGTGAAGAAAGGCAGCTCAGAGATGCTGGAGCGAATGGAGAAGGGGACTGATCTCTAAGCACGCACAAGTGTGGAGGCCACACAGGCAGCAAGGCCAGCGGCAAACATGCTGCTTCCTGGAGGACCGGTCCTGCTGGCCAGTGCTCCCAGCTACAGAAAGAAAGGAGCACTGGCCAGGACTGGGCTTGCTCAAAAAGCTCTGGGAAGCTTTCGCGGCCAAACCTACCGCTGTTTGGTCCAGAGAAGGGCAAAAATGGCAATGTTGATGCTGCAGCGGTCTTCCCAACACTGGGAATCTAGTCATCACAGCCCACAACTCCTCAGAGGTCCTACAGAGCTACAGTTCTGAAAATTAGGTTTTACAGTGGCCCCTACCATTAAATATTCTTTCTTCAATAGTACTTAAAAGTAGATTCCTTCCTATAGACTATATTTAAATGATATCAAAGCATTTAATTCTTAGGGAAAATAACAAACATCATTCATGCCCTCAAATGCATGTATCTCCAGGTTGCGTGGTACATCTACTTAAAGGAGAAGACTAGCACACAGACCACTCTGCCCCTCCTGCCCTCAGACGGCTCAGCTCAATCTAAAGGAGCGCAAAGCTCTCGTTCCATTTACAGAGGGGGGGAGACAGTATCTTTGAGCTGTCACAAGGCTTAAAAAGTCATCTGGAGCCAGGCATGATGGTGCGTGCCTATTATCCCAATATCTGGGAGACTGAGACAGGAGAATCACAGGTTCAAGGGCAGCCTCAGCAAGTTAGCAAGGCTCTCAGCAACCTAGGAAGAACCAGGCCCATGCAGCCTGAAGGTAGAATGTCCCTGGGCTCAATCCTCAGTACACACACACACACACACACACACACACACACACACACACAGAGTCATCTCAAGCAGCAGGTATTCATGAGGCTCGGGTTTGATGCCCAGCACCAGAGGGGGTTAGAGAAGGATGGGTATCAGTCCAAAAGTACTGGAACCATCTACTCTAACCACGAATTATAACTGAGCTAAAAATGGTACTTCCGAAATGCAACACATTTTATTTCTAAATGTTCTTAGCAATTAAGTATCCAGAAAGTCAGCAAACCCTCAAGGTGGCCAAAATGAACTTTTTACAGCTCACCATTCATCAACCACAGGAGGCTTGAAAGATGCCCAGGGGCCAGAGGCCCAACCTCCAACATGGCCCTGCAGAGGAAAGCTCCAAGCAAGATTTCTTCAGGCAGTACTAAATTACAAGCAGCCACCTCGCGGGGAAAACGCTGGAGCCCACAGCTACGCACGTGTACAATGAAGGGGGAGGTGAAGTCTAACCAACACAAGGGATGCTGTTATGGAACTGACAGGAGTGTCAAGGAATTGTTATTTAAAGTATTTCAAGAGTAAGAAAATGCTCCCCCAAAACCCGAAGTCACCTCAAAAGTAATTTGTACACAGCATAGTTTAATCTCCAGGCCTAACCTCTGAAATAAAGTAGAACCAATTGAGCCAAGCGATAAAAGAAAGCCTACTTCAAAACAAAGGCGCTGGAGCGCAGCACCGTAGACTTCCATGGAGCACGGAGCCTTTGCGTTACTATGTTCGCAACACAGTTCAGTCCCCAAATCATGTGACAATTAAACTGACTGCTTTTAGACCTCACTGTTTGGCCAGGAACCTCGTCCGCTGCACTGATGCAAATCAGCGCCAGCAACCACTGCACTATCAAACCCTCCATCTTATCTTCTGCTTTACCTTGTACGTTGACTTAGGAGCTGACTGAAGGTAAACTGATCTAGGCACGTGCCAGAAGTCAGCTCGGGAGTACAGAACGAGGAAAGAGATTCAGAGGCATCAAATTCATGAATGAAAATGCTGACGTCATAGTTCAGCTCCCAGTAGAGCTGAGCTAGTATGTGGATCTTTGGGAACGTTAAATCACCAAAGCCATTTAATAAAAGAGGTGGGAGAACTTGCCCTTCCTTGCTCAGAATGAAGGAAGTGGGAAGGGGACAGAAAAACTATTAAAAACCTGTTCCCTCAACTAAAAATGAAAAAACACAATATACGTGGCACGAACAAGCATAATTACTTCTAACACACAGAACTGTTTCACATTATTATTAGGATTAATATTTTTAAAGACAGGGTCAGTTGTGTCTCTAAACAAGTAGACCATAATCCCATCCCAATGTGAAATCATTCTCCCCCATGTGGAATATCACTCAGACAAGAGCGTAGAGGACCAGGTGGACGGAGGGCTGCTCCACACCCAGCTTTAAGTGAGTCTGAACAGAACGGGGAGAATCCAATCAACAGCAGCATGCTGCTGGGATTTTTCCATGAGGGAGGAAAAAAGGCTTTTATCTAATGATGTAATTAAACTAATAATGAGAGATTACAAATTTTTTATTTACTTAGATTATTTAGAACTATGAAAAGCAGTGGTGGGGTTATTCACATTTTTCCTCTCTTGGCCAAAGTGAAATTATAACTAGTAATACAAACTTTTGAAGTTCAGACACAATTTACTAAAATCTTCTTATCCGGGACATTCAAAGTACTGATTCCTAGATTCCTAATGTTTCCCAGGAAATTTAAGATTACTACATTCTTAGAAAATAACAGTGACCCTCAGATACTTCGTAACCTCTCCAAAGCACAAAACTGCAAGGACATTTGCCCTTCTCACCACTGGTACAGCTTAAAATAGCCATTCGCCCAAAATGGATTTTTTTTAATTTAAGCAATAAACAATTTTGCCAATAAACATTTTTAAAAGATCTTATTAAGTTAAAATGCAAACATGCCAGCTTTATCTGTAAATCTAAAATGTTAAAAGAGATCATCTCACATTTCCACCACAAGTATCTTTGATAGAACATCACTACCCCCTTGTGGATTTGCAATAAAAAATCCTTATCTTGAATCTTTACTTTTCAAATGCTATATTTTCTGTTGAACTTTTGTCAAAGTTTACATTTTCTTCATTAAAAAGAGCTGTTTTATATCTCAATTACTCTTTTAAAAGTGAAAAACCACTTAACATCTTAAAATAACAATCCTATCAATGTATTTGTCATCTAAGTGCCCCACAAGTATGTATGTATGTCAATTTCCAAACAGTAACCAAGCTGACATTCCACCTTTCCTTAGATATCTGAATTTGCACATCCAAACTTCGCTTTTAAGTTCCTTTTACTCACAAATGGGTAATTGTTTTGTTACAGCGTCTTTCTGTTTCCTGATTGATAATTTCATACTCTGTACCATAGCTCCAGGCGTTTAATATCCAAATGTCTAGAAAAACATTGGGGCACGCAATACTCGGAAATGACTGTTCAGAAAAGGATTAAAAAAAAAAGTCTAAGTTTTAAAGAGATAAATTGTTCATTGTATTTATATATATATCTGGAAATGACAACTGTCAATCTAAATCAACCCTGCTGACAAAAAGAAAGATACTACCTGTTTTTTAATAATCAAAGGTTTCCTTTTTATTTTTTTAAGTTAAAAGAGTACTTTTGGATATACGTGCCTCTCATTCTAACATAACGGATACATTTTGCTGAATGTTAAAGATTAAGCAGAATCATACATGCGGCCAATCCCTTGTCACAGACCTTAGTCTTAGCTCAAAGTGTCAATGACCATTCCAGTAATGTGTAGGCCCATGAGGAGGTCAGTCCAGCCTGGCTGAACCGCCACCACTGGCAGTTAGGGCCCCGTCTCTCAGCGCCTTAGAACAGCAAGTAGGGATCCAGCAATGCTCTGCTGCCGGCGTTCCGTCAGTGGTCAAGTGGAGGACAGGAGGAAGTCACTCACTGTGCAAATGTTACCCGAGGGCAACTGAGAGGAAAGCGGGAGATACCGCACGGTCTGCTGGGTGGGTGGTCGCTGTGTGTCCAGAGGCTTTCACAGGCAGCCCCACTAAGACTGCAGATGCCAACGGTACCAGGCATGTGCCTGGACCCAGCCAGAACAGGTTCCAGAAGGGGCAGCCAGAGCCGGCCCGCAGGATGTGCTGCTGTGCCTGGCGTTTGGTACGGTGGCTGTGTGGGACTTCTTGGAGAGCATGTGGAAGAGGTGTTTCGGATGGCATGAGAAGTGAAGCAAGAGGTAAAGAGTCTTCCACGCGCACAGGCTTCAGGCATTACCACGTCCGAACCTGGGAGAGCTCGATCCCAAACATTTCTTTCAAGGCATGTTACTGTGCACAGAAAGCCGCACTGCAGACAGCAGAGGGAATACAGTCCCCAGCTAGCACACCTCCCCAAAGTTCCCTTCTGCTCAGTCTTGGGAAGGGAGCTGTTTAGTCATGGGAAAGGCCTGACTAAAGTGGGGAGGGGGAGGAAGGACTACACTTTCCCAAATGAGCAAAGGGTTCGTGCACAAGAGAACAGGCAACTAGGCCAAGGAGGAGCAGCTTGCTGGGGTGGCGGTGGGAGCGTCTGCTTTAGAACTTTCTAGTCCTTCCATCTTACACTTTTCAATCAACTGAAAGTAAATGAACAATCCTCTAAAAAAAAAAAAAAAAAGAGTGAAAGAGGAAATAAGAGACAACTTGGCTGACCCTTGGCCTCTCTCTGCAGTGGGGTACATAATATTTCTTTTAAGTCCAGGGTAATGAGGTAAAAATATGCTCAGGAAACATTACCAGTCTTTACACAAGGAGGCCCATGACCTTCTACAAGCAACGGCGTTCAAAGTGTGCAGTATCACCTTAGAAATATATAGTCAGCATACTGATGGCAGAGGAAGAAAAAAAGCCCTTTACTGTGTCCCACCACATTAGAAATCAGGAACTGCTGTCCACTGTCCATATATACAGAAATATGTTTCCTTACATGACAAATATCAGAGGATGGTAGACCATCTGTATGTACACCAGTACTTTCTCATGACAGAATAGCGGCGTGGCGTAATCACAGAGCCGACAGGCACTGCATCCATGGATGGCACAAAATAAAAGGATCTGACAGTGTATGATCAACCTTTATCTTGATCATCATCAGGCACTCAAAAATTAAAAATTAAAAAATTCACACTATAATCTGGAAAACAAGGAACGGCCATACGCCCCTTTTTCAAGTTATATGGACAAGGAAGTAGAGCTTCTGACTCTCACCTTCAAACCCACCGAAGACTAAAGACAGCAATACACCAGAAAAGGAACAGGAAGAGAACACCCCACACTTCCTTGTAAGCGAAGGCTCCAACAACATACTACACTCATTGACTGTGCCCAGAGAAGTGCACTGTTACTGTGCCAGAGACAAAAAGAAGCTAGCTTAATGGAGAAAACACTTTTTTCAAAAATCCTACATGGGAACCAGGTGTGGTGGTGCATGCTTGTAATCCCAGTATTTGGGGGGCTGAGACAGGATGATTGCAGGTTTGTGGTCAGTCTCAGCTACTCAGTGAGGCCCTCAACAACTTAGTGAACCCTGTTTCAAAATAAAGAATAAAAAAGAGAGCTGGGTGTAGCTCAGAAATAGAATGCCCTGGGTTCAATCACCAATCTGGGAAAAAAAAAAATCCTACATGGGGAAGCCCAGAAGCCCAAGGACTCAGTGTGTCACCCCAGGTGACTTCTAGTAACAAATACCACTATCATCCCTTGCTTCGTCCACTGGACAAAGAAGGGCAAGAAAAATTCCAGAAGATAAACAACACTATAGAAAATGATCAGTATAATGGAAACACAAAAGAAACAACATCCCTGGCACCACAGACACACTCGCTCACACATTCTCATAGACTAAAGGTCACTGCCAACCACATACTACAACAATCACACACAAGAGTTTTCACTGGAGTGAAACCCTAAGCAAGACTGGCTTCACGCCAAGCATGGTGGCACACGCTTGTAATCCTAGTACTTAGGAGGCTGAGACAGGATGATCGCAGGTTGGTGGACAACCTCAGCTACTTAGTGAGGCCCTCCACAACTTAGTGAGACCCTGTTTCAAAATAAAGAATAAGAAATAGTGCCAGGAATGGTGACCCAAGCTTGTAATCCCAGCATTTAGGAGGCTGAGATCAGAGGATCAGGGTTCACAGACAGCCTCAGCTACTACTTAGTGAGGCCCTTTGCAACTCAGTGAGACCCTGTTTAAAAATAAAGAATAAAAAATAGGGCTGGAGGTGTAGTTTAGAATGTCCCTAGGTTCCATCCCCAGTACCACAAAAAAAAAAAAAAAAGAAAAGAAAAGAAAAAGAAAGAAAGAAGGCTGGAGGGTGTAGCTTGGAGGTAGACTGCCCTGGGTTCAATCCCTAGTACCACAAAAAAAAAAAGGACTGGCTTCTAAGTACATTGTGGAAAAAGTAATCTCATTTAATCAAAAATGAAAAGAAAAAGCATACTTTAGGCTTAACTTTTATGGCTATCATTATTTATACCTAACCTGCATCCAAAAAGAATGAGTCTATTCACACAAAAATACCATTAAAAAGTACAGACTTAAGTCAATAATAAGCAGAAGCGGCGGTCACCATGATTATGGACATTCGATTTAGATATAACACTTTCTGGCAGCAAAAACATAACAGAAGCTCTTAATCCTGACTGTGCGATAACCATACAGTGAATCAGAAGAGAGGAAGTTCCCTACCACTTCCTATGGAAAGGATGTGTGGGACATCATGCTCTGTACGATACCTAATAGAATGCTCCTGTTCACATGCTTAATACGCATTCCAACAGGCACACATCTAAAGAACCTAAAAGTTATGTCCCATCGATTAAGGTTGACTTTACTCTTATCTGTGTGGGAATGCACACATGTGCGCGCACACACACACACACAGAGTCTAGGAAAGCTGTTCGATGCCTCTCCCAGTACACCCTCCACCCTCTTCACCACCCCCACTCCTGCAGGGGAGAACTGAAAAGCTCGACAGAATAGTACACTATTATGTTTTTATAAGATCATGATGTAAAAAATTAAAATTCAGAAAATAATTTCACAAGGCGTTATTAAAGACAAGTACAAGACACACTAAAATGTCATTCATACTAAAAGGCTAACGAGATCCAATATGGTCTCAAGCAAAGTCACATAACCCCACAGATTCCTGCACGGAACAGACGCCCAGCAAAGGGCTCCTGGACGAGTGAGTGCGCTAATGGAGCACAGATATGAACATCACTTCTCCCCAAAAGGGCACGCCGGACGGTACCACGGAAAAGGCACCTGGCTCAACGAGGAAGAGACAGGACAATCACCTTCTACCCTTTTTCCATAAGAAAATCAGAAAGAAGTACAACTGCACACAAAGGGGTATTCCCCAAACTTTACAAGAGACAAAGAATGGCCCCAAATAATGAGAATGGGTAGGGGTGATAAGTGACAAGAGGGCTACCTCAAAATCAGAAAGAATTCACATCCCACCAGGAAACAGACACAACACCTACCACAGACGGGGAGCTAGCCCAACACTGGCGGACCCTAGGGAACATGCTATTTTAAGGGGAAATCCTGAAACGGCCAGGGCCTGAAAACTAAGACACAGAAAACAGCTGAGCAAGATACGTCAACATGTCTCTCAAGGCAAGGAAGAGTGGTGCTCTTCTTTTGAAAAGGAAAAGCTGACCCAACCTGACCTTGAGGAGAGGCTGCTGCGCACATGTCAACGTCCTGAATCTGCGCAACAGTGAGATAGAGCATCCCAGCATTTCCCAGGAACAGGGCAAGTCACATCTTCAAGAGGACACAGGAGAAGAGGTCACCCAGCCTTACCCAAAACACTGGAGGGTGAGGGATGAAGGGGGCGGAAGAGTGATGCTCTAACAGAAATATGTAACAGAGAAAGTCATCAAGAGCACCCACATAGCCCGGCTAACTGCGAGAGCACCTTGCACTGAGGAGGAGGAGGAGGAAAAAGCTGATTTCCAGCCATCTATGGAGCCTGGTGACACAGAGAGCACAACTCAGGCAGTTAAACTCAAGGAGAAGCGTCCAACTTTAGACAGTGACCTCGGGACCTCCCGGCTAACCTGTACCCCGTTCTCTTCCACAGCCCCAGTACAGAACGCCCTGCTCAGCAAGGAAGACTCTAAAGGCAGGCAGAGGCAGGAGTGTGGCTGGAGCAGGACATGAAGAGCCACCACCGGAAGTGAGGCGGCTCCCCTGGGCCTGTGCCAACACACAGCACATCTTCAGCTCTTGGTTTTTCCAAGGCTCACTACTACTGCCCCCAAAAACACACAACTCCATCACGCTGGTTATAGAAACAGGCAAAACTGAAATGGCTTACGAATCAAAGAGTCTCAAAAAGAAAAAGAGGAATGAGGCCAAAAACTACTTTCTGGCAATGGTATTATGCCCACCAGACAGTCCAACTGTAACTGAAAGGCAACGTCTAAGCAGTTGAAGCCCAGTGCCAACCAAACCTCCGGATAACCACATCCCCTCACTCGGGAAGCCGAGGTGGAGAGCCTCTTTGCTAGAAAAGTGCTTAAAGACCCAAATTCTCAGAGCCCAACAGAGTCCATTGACCAGGGCGCGTCTCCACACTACGCCTGTCAAAAAAGTCAGACTTCACTGCTGAGTGACAGCA
Organism: Muscardinus avellanarius; assembly: GCF_963383645.1. NCBI lineage: Eukaryota > Metazoa > Chordata > Mammalia > Rodentia > Gliridae > Muscardinus > Muscardinus avellanarius. The sequence goes on along the minus strand of NC_137788.1, from coordinate 4,994,144 downwards.
GTGAAGGAGGGAACCAGAGGCAGGAGGGTGAGCACCTGACCAGAGCCCGAGCAGCCCACCCAGCAGCCCACCGGCTCTCACCGCCTGCCTGAGGAAGAAGCCTCCCACCCTCTCGGCCAGTGGCAAGACCTTTCCAAAGGTGCTTCCCTAATTTCACAACCTCTCGTTATTAAATGGCAACGATACAGCGGAGATGTATTTGTGGCCATTTGTCCCTAGCTCTGTCACAGAGAAAGAGATTCTACTCGCCCATCTCCTATCACCTGTCCCAAACACGGGAAGCCCCTTTCCCCTACACTGCAGTAAGAGGTCCAGAGAAGAGCGGCTCACCCTATGCAGAATCGAGCAGGGAATCGTGCCCCTGAATTCAGAACGCCTCCGTCTGAGTGCTCGCGGGCAAGCACTCTACATTTCACATGCTCGGGGACGTGGTGAGCGCTCAGGATGTCACCATTCTGCTCATTCCGTACAGTACAAATGACAAAAGTGGGGAGAACTGGCCATGTACCAATGATTCTTCTGATGACTCTTCTAAGCCTGAAGAGTTACCAACAAGAGCAATACATATATTACAGATATTTTTTGCACGTTAACAGTCTCCCTCCCACCCCCAAAGTGCAGAGCCAATCATCGAACCCAACTTTTCTATATATGGAAGGGATGTTAGTTCATCTACGCACACAGACCTATAAGCACGTACGTGTCAACAAATGCATATAGCACTGTGATGATCTCTGTTTCACCAAGAGAGAACCAGAGGAGCAAAAAATAGAAAGCACTCAAATGTCCCCTCTGCCTGAAAGGTACTAGATGCAAAGAAATGTCTGGATCCCACAAGAGACACCACCATGGCCAAAGGAAGGTTCTAGTACAAGTAGGAGCACCCAAGCCACCTCTTCCCGAATGGCATGTGGGCGACATGGGTGTCTACACTCCCTATTCTGGATGGAGAGGCATATGGCTTCTCCTTACCCAGCCAACATGAATACAATTTGGGAAAATTAGAAAAAGTCAAGGTAACAGGCCCACTAAATATGGCTGACTGGGAAACAGAAGCCAGAAGGAGGATATGAGATCTCTCAAAAAAGAATCGGGAAGTTTATCTCCCGGGAAGGTTCAAAGCCTCCTGAGTGTGGGGCATCCGAAGTCTGGTTCTTAACGCACAGACCAACAGTCATCAGCGCAACAAGAACCGAAGGCGCACTGCCCGTCCCTCAATGGAGTCGTGTCAAGTGGTGAAGGCTGCCTCTCCCAAGACGCAAAAGTCAACTGGAAGCAAAAATATACCTTTGTTTCTATCTGACACGGGGCTAATTATCGTGGCCCCTTTTACTCAAGCACTAGGCACCTGGAAGCCCAGCCCTGCATCTCGTGGGGGGAGGGGCCCCATCTTCACCCGGACAGGGACAGGGAACGCCAAGGAGAGAAAAACATGTCAGGACAGATAACTTGAAAACGGAGCACCGGCACGTCCAGATTTCTCCGTAAGAAAAAGAGGGCAACTCAAAGGGTACTCAGGAAATGAGCTCACCCTAACCCAGCAAAGTGCGCAGAGTGTGTACATAATCTGGAAGAAGTGTCTGCTTTCCCATTTAGAAATGACTTCAGAGCTGCACAGGCCCCCGCGATCCTCTGGGGTGACGGGAGAAGAGCAGGGGTGGCCTGAGTCCCCTTGTCCTGGCAAAAAGGGTCACCAGACAGAGTGCAGAGGCCCCAAAAGATTCCACGGACGGGGAGAGGCTCAGACGACCCCGGTGCCAAGCGAGGACCGGGGTCACGGAAGGTAAAGGGCAAGGCAGTGTGGAGGTCCTCACTTCCCCCGAAACGGAGACCCCACCCTCCTGGCTGCCAGGGGGCCGGGGCCGGAGCGGGGCGCGCGCGGCGAGGGGCGGGGATGCTGCGCAGGCCCCCTTCCCTCCCGGGGAGGCGAGGGGGAGGGGTCACACGAGGCCCTCGGCCGCGGGGCGCTCGGCCGGAGGGGGTCCCCCTGGCGGGGACCGGCGCGGGGACCCCGCTTTCCGGGGAGGCGCCGCCAGGCCGGAGGGGGCCGTGCGGAGTACGTCCGGCCCTGCCCGCCGCCGGGAGCGAGCGGCCCGCGAGGGCTGAGCGCCGCCGCGGCCGCCCGACGGGGACCGGCCCGAGCGGCCCGGCCGGGGCTCGGGGCCCGAGGCGGATAAACTTTCCGCCCCGCGGCCCCCACCCGGGGCCCGGCGCCGGGGTGCCGGCCGCCGCGGGCTCGGGAGCGGCGGGGATGCCCGGTCCGGGTGGGGGAGGCGCCGGCCCGCCGCGGCTCCTCCTCCTCCTCCTCCTCGCTGGGCCCGGCCCCCGCCCCGCGCGCCCCCCGCCCCCCCGGCCCTGCCCGCCCCCGGGGGTGGGGTGCGGGGCGCCGCGCTCCGCCGCCCCGCGAGTCACCTCGGGACTCGGCCGCGCTCCGCCCCCCCACCCGCCGGCCCCCTCCCCGGCCGGGGCGGCCGCCCGCCGCGCCCCCGCGCTCCCGCCGGGCGCCGCCGATGCCCGGGATGTCCGGCGGGGCCGGGTCCCGCCGCCCGCCGCGCCGCCCCCCGGGCCCTCGCGCTCCGGCTCTTACCTTCCGGCTTGTTTTCGGCAGCCATTTCCCCTCCGCGCGCCACATCCTCCTCCTCCTCGCGACCGGGACCCCGAGCGCGCGCCTCGTACCGCCGCCGCCGCCGGCCCAGCCACCCCGCCGCCGCCGCGCACCCGCCCTGGCCCCGCCCCGCGGCCCACGCACAGCGCCCGTTGGGCCGCGCAGCTGCCACTCATTACTCCCGCCGCCAATCGCCCCGCACCAGGGGTCTCACTACTCTCCGGGAGGAGCGTCCTATCCGCCCGGCCCATTGGCTGGCCACCACCCCACGGACTGAAAGGATTGGTCAGGAACCAACGCCCCCTCCCCACCCACTCCCAGGAAAGCCCGCCTTCCAGACCTAAACAAAGCTGCCCAGTGGCCAGAGCCCGAAAGGATGACCCAATCAGCTTGAGGCCGACACGGAATATTTCCTCGAGGCCGAGACGTGGCATTTTCATTGGGCGTCACGACAGTGTTTCCCAAGCCGTCCAGGCCAATCAAAGGGGGTTCCCGGAACTCGGGAGCGGCGGAGGGAAGCCCCGCCTCAGAGCGTGACCGTCATGAGGAAGGCGCTCGCTCATTGGCGTGCTGGGGCTTTTCCCGCGTGCTCCCGGGGCTGAAGGACGTTCCCGGGGAAGCCGCTGCCGGCGCGTGGGGTCCCGGTGGCAGTGGAGGACGCGTCGGGATCTCCGGGATCCCGCCGCCCGCCGCGCCGGCCGGGAGCGGGCCCGGGGGGCTTCCGCCGACCGGCGGCCGGGAGTGCGGGCTTCGCTGCCGGCCGCGGGGGAGGGGCCGCGCCTCCCGCCGGGCCCCGCCCTCCCCGGTCACCGGCGCCCCGCCCCCTCGGCCGGCCGGCGCGGCCGCCCGCGCCCGCCCTCCGCTCCCTCCCCCGCTGTGCTCCGTGTCCCCTTTTCCAGCGCTTAAAATACTGAAACTTTATTTTGGTCACGTTGCCCACGTGACCGACGGAGCCGATGAGTCATGGGCGCCTGTCCCAGGATGAGGCCGCCGGGCGAAACCTCGGGGATGCTGGACCTCGGCGCGCCCGGCTGGAGGGCGAGGGCAGGCGTCTCCTGCGCCCTCCTCTCCGGCTTTCCCGGCGAGGCTTCTCCAAATAAGCGTCCCCGCGCCCGCCGCTTTCGCGACGTTTGCGGGGATGCTCCACGCGCGCCGGGTCTCGTTGTGGGAAGGAGAGCCCAAAATCGGGACAGGGGACGCGGCTGCAGCTTTTCTGGAAGGCCGTCCGCACCTGGTGGACGGAGCAGCCCCGAGCCAGGCGAGGTGAGCGTGCCCGCCGCGCTCTGCGAGGAAACGCCCCTCTCTAGAGAAATTCGGGGATGCTGCACGTGTGCAGGTAAAACCGGAAACAAAGGAGAGGGCTGAAATTTCGAAGTTAAAAAAGAAAAGTTGAATGAAAGGCAGAGCTCCATCCTATTTGATCTTGTATAGTTCTACGGTGAGAACGGTTCATTCACACACACACACACACACACACACACACACACACACACACACACACACACTTTTGCTACTGCTAGTGACAAGTAGAACAGTGAAAAGTCGTCGTTCGAGTGTTTTTGGCATTAAGATTGGCTGTCAAAGGGAATTTTGTGACAATCCTAACGTATGTTCTTCTTCTGGTTTTCACCACTAAGAATTTCTTGAGGTTTTCCAGAAATAAAGATATCCCAAAAGGATGTTTTGTGTTAACACACTCATTCTTCAGCAAACTTTAGGTTTATGAGCCTCAAAAAAATGCAAAATTTTAACAACTAGGGTACAATATTTTATCGATTAGCATTCTTAATAGCACCTATGTTGACGATTTGTGTGCTGAAACATTCTTGAAGTGCTGGTGGCATTGTAAATTAGTATAACCCTTTTGAAAAGCAATTTTGCAGTATGTATTAAAAGCCATAAAAATGTCTGCATCTTTTGACCCAGTAATCTTACTTCTGGGAATCCACTCTAAGAAAATAACACTAAATGCCAAAAAAAAAAAAAAAAGCTAGATATGTTAAGGTATTCTTCACAGGAGCACGGTTTGTATTGCAACCAAAAAAAAACTGAAAGCATTCAAATATGCTAATAGTGGATATTTAGTAAGCGAATTCTGTTATATCCACACAATGGAACCTGATGCTAATCACAAACACACAAAACAGAATGAAAAGCTTACCGGTTGCCATGGATGGGGAAAGGATTCCTAACGATGTTCATTTAAAAAATATGTAATAAGCCAGGCATAGTGGTGCACGCCTGTAATACCAGTACTTGGGAGGCTGAGAGAGGAAGATGACAGGTTCGGAGCCAGCCTCAGCAACTTAGAGCCTGTTTCAAAATTAAAAAGTAATGAGACAGGCATGGTGAGCACACCTGTAATCCAGTACCTGGGAGCTGAGACGGGAGGGTCACAGGTTTGAGGACAGCCTCAGCAGATAGTGAGACTCTCATCAACCTAGAGAGACCTTGTTTCCAAATAAGAAAATTGGACTGGAGGTATAGCTCGAAGGTAAGACTACCTCTGGGTTCCATCCCCAGTACCACAAAAAAATTAATTAATTAAAATAGGATGTAATTATAGGTATAAAAAACACATAAAATGCACCTTAGAAACGACATTTGGGGATTATGAATGAGTTTTCTTTTTATTTCTATCTTCTATAATATAGTTGTGTTGCTTTTATAATTCAAACGATTCTTTAAGATATACCTTAGGCCAGGCGTGGTGGCGCACGCTTGTAATCCCCGCGCTTGGGAGGCTGAGACAGGAGGATCGCACAGGTTGGAAGGCAGTCTCAGCTACTGAGTGAGGCTCTCAGCAACTCAGTGAGACCCTGTTTCCAAATAAAGTATAAAATAGGTCTGGGAGTGTAGCCCGGAGGTAGAAAAGCCCCTGGGTTCCACCCTGAGTACCACAAAAAAAATGTGTATATATACATATAGATATAGATATAGATATATACACATATACATACACACACACACCCCTTAAGCCAGCTACAGTGGCACAATCCTGTTGCTCAACCTCCTCAAGAGGTTGAAACAGGAGGACCACTGTGGCACATAAATATAATCCCAGTTCTTGGGAGACTAAGACAGGAGGACCACAGGTTGGAGGCCAGCATGTAATAATTTAGCAAGACCTGCTTCATGTAAAAAATTAAATAGGACTGGGAATACAGCTCAAAGGTAGATTGTCCACGGGTTCAACCCCCAGTACCCCAAATAATAATAATTTATCTGGTGTGCACTGTGGACCAGTTGCTGTGTTAGATCCCGAGACCCTACAGATGAATAAAGATACAAGTGTTTCAAGGGGCTCACAGCCTAGCAGGCTAACAAACATGACACAGGGCAAGGTCCACTGGCAATGCTGGAGGCGGCACTGGAGTTCATCTGGCAGTCAGAGAACATCACTATCACCACTGAAACCGCCTTAGGGCCAGCGTGGCGGCGCATACCTGCAATCCCAGCACCTGGGAGGCTGAGACAGGAAGATCGCAGGTTCAAGACCAACATCAGCAACTTAGGCTCTCGGCAATTTAATAAGACCTTGTTTCCAAATAAAAAATAAAATAGGGCTGGTGATGTAGCTCAGAGGTAGAATACCCCTGGGTTCAATCCCCAGCCTGGCAAAAAGAAGGAGGAGGAGAAGCAGCTGGGCATGTTGGCACATTCTTGTATTCCCAGTACTTGAAAGACTGAGACAGGAAGATTGCAGGTTCACACCCGGCTTCAGGAACTTAATGAGGCCCTGCACAGCCTACTGAGACCCTCTTGAAATAAAACATGAGAGCCGAGAGTGGTGGCCCACGCTTGTAATCCCCATGCTTGGGAGGCTGAAACAGTAGAATCTCATAAGTTCGAAGCCAGCCTCAGCTACTTAGTGAGGCTCTCAGCAACTTAGTGAGACCCTGTTTCTAAATAAAATATAAAATAGGTCTGGGAGTATAGCCCAGAAGTAGAAAGCCTCTGGGTTCCACCCCAGTACCACAAAAAATAAAAATTTAAAATAATTAAAATTTTTAAAAAACCATTAAAATAGGGCTGGAAGTGTAGCTCACGGGTTCAATCTCCAGTACCAAAAAAAAAAAAAAAAAAATAGAAACCACCTTAGATCAGGTCAGTACAGTAGTTTTCAAAGTGCAGTTTAGGAATCTCAGTGGGGTTCAAGTATCTACGGACTCTTTCAGGGAATCCACAAGGTCAAAAGTATTTTTGAGCTAGGCATGGTGGTGCACGCTTGTAATCCCAGGATTTGGGAGGCTGAGACAAGAGGATCACAGGTTCACGACCAGCCCCAGTTACTCAGTGAGACCCTCTGCAATATAGTGCGAGCCTATTTCAAGATAAAGAATTTTTTAAAATAGGGCTAGAGGTATAGCTCAGAGGTAGAATGCACCTGGGTTCAATCCCTAGTACTGCAAAAAAAAAAAAAGTATTTTCATAATAATGCTGTCAATCTCTCATGTGCCAGAAGACGCCAGGTAACATGGGCTGTCACAAGCTGAATGCAGAAGCAGGAAGAAGAATCTGTCCGTCTTCTATTAAGTAAGATGTGAACGACGTTTGCAGTACTATAAAAAGAATGCTGCTCTTGCTTATTACTCCTCATAAAATATTATTTATGTTGGCCCGTAATGGGTTAATTTTCTCTTTGAATGAACTAATGAATATTTTATAAATTTCTCAGTTTTCAAGTACAGTACCCAACTCTAGGTAAACAGACTCACATAAATGAAAGCCTTTGGGGGACCCTCAGGAATTTTTATGTGTGCAAAGGGATGTTGAAACAAACAAAAAAAAATATTTTTTTGAGACTCTCTGGGCTAGAGAATGAGATGTTTGGGGGCCAGATGACAGGTGTGTCTGCTTGGGAAGGGAACTCAGGAGATGAGCGGTTTTAAGTAAAGGTAAAGGAAGCGGCCTGAGACGTTAATCGCTTCTCTAGAAGAGGGAGGAGTTAGAAGATACACTCCAGCCGCGCCCCTGAACCTCGCCCATTGGCCCTGGTGGAGCTCACGCAAAGCACGTTACCATCCAGAGACACACAGATAGATAAACGACGGGAATATTAAGTTGTTACTTTTTTTTATCTCCAAAACTATATGTCAAAGAGCCTTCTTTCCCCAACAGCTTTCAGAAATGAGTTCATTATGACCGGCGATGATAAGAAAAGAGGGTGCTTGGACTTCCTTCCCTAAATCAAGAGTTACTGGACCTTCTCTATTCCTAGACTGGGAGAGGGAAGTGTGTACTGAGCCCATCTCAGGAGCATAACTCCTAAAAGGAGTGTGCAGGATGCCAAGCCCACTTCCCCCAGGCACAAGTAAGAAAGAATTTGTTCTAACAATGTTTTTTTTTTTTTTTTTGGTAGTATTGGGGTTCCTGGAAACCCTTCTACCTCCGGGCTACACTCCCAAACCTACTTTTATATTTTTTATTTGGAAACAGGGTCTCTTAAGCCAGCGAGGCTGGCTATGAACCTGCGCGATCCTCCTGTCTCCGCCTCCCCGGCGCGGGGATGACAAGCGTGCACCACCACGCCCCGCTAACAATGCCTTTTTTAAGGGCCTGTGTGGTTAAAAGTAATGATATAGTCAGCCCTGTGGCACACACCTGTACTTGGGAGGCTGAGAAAGGACGATCGCAGGTTCGTGGCAGGCTCACCAACTTAGCAAGACCTTGTTTCAAAATTTAAAAAATAAATAAATAAATAACTGAGGCACAGCTTGGAGAAAGAATGCCCCTAGATTCAATCTCCAGTACCAAAAGGTTTCTCCTCTTCCCTTCTCTTAATTAATTTTTAAGTTTTTACTTAAGTGCAGTTTTAAGAGTTATGCAGAGACCCCATGTCCCCCTTGCCCTTCAAGATAAAACATAATGAAAACTTGTAGACTTGGTTAGAACCAGTCTCTCCCCAAATAGAGAGTCCGTGCTTTCTGGTCCTGCAAACGTCTTCTTTCTTTTCCTCTGCCCAAGTGCTACCAGTTAGCAATGAAGTCAGCGTGACCCGAATGTGTACTGTTAGGGTGCAAAAGTAGAGACGTGTCAGATGCCCCAAATAGAATGAGATATTTGGGCCCAGTAAGCCTGGATTTCAGCTCATTTAAAAATAGAATTTGAAGCCAGGCATGGTGGCATACATCTGTAATCACGGTACTTGGGAGGCTGAGACAGGAGGATCACAGGTTCGCAGCCAACCTCAGCTACTTAGTGAGACCCTCTGCAACTTTGTGAGACTCTGTTTCAAAATAAAGAAAATAATATGGTTGAGAATATAGCTCAGAGGTAGAATGCCCCTGGTTCAATCCCCAGTAGCACAAAAAATAATAATAAATAAATACATAAATAAAATATAATTTGAAGCCGGGTATGGTGGCACACATCTGTAATCCCAGTACTTGGGAGGCTGAGACAGGAGGATTGCAGGTTGAAGGACAGCCTCAGCAAGTAGTGATACTCTCAACAACCTAGGGAAACCCTATTTCAAAACAAAAATAAGATAAGAAATGCTGGGAGTGTAGCTGGGAGGTAGAATGTCCTAGGTTCGATCCCCAGTGCTGCAATATATATAATTTGAAGCCAGGTGCATGCCTGTAATTCCAATACTTGAGAGGCTAAGAGAAAAAGATCACAGGTTCAAAGACAGTCTCAGCAACTCAGTGAGACCCTGTCTCCCAACAAAAAATTTTAAAAGGGCCAGGGATGTAGCTCAGAGGTAAAATGCCCCTGTGTTCAATCCGTAGTACCGCAAAAACAAAAATACTATATGTGTGTATATACATATATATGATATAATTTGAACATGAAAAGCCCAATTTGTGAACCAGGGATCTGTTGGAATCTTGAAGTGAGTCAGTAGCTTCATGTGTTCAGTATTTACTGAAAGGCAGCCAAGTCCACAGGGACAGGAGGCTCGAGGACCCGCCACAGCGCTCTGCCAGTTTCCTTTTCCTTTGAGCAATTAAAACTTAGAGCATTACCCTTTGTCGTCGGGTTTGCAAGAGAGGTTGTTTAAACAATAGCTATGATCATAAAACTTTCCCACCTCATCCAGCCATTTCATGAAACATACCCGGGTGCACCTGCTGTCGGGGCCTCCCAGGGGCCCTGTCTCAATGCCTTTCATGGAATGTATCTCACCTTCATATGCTAATCCAACAACCAATCCAGGTTTTGTTCTGGACAGTCCCTTTAAAACTAGAAGTTGATTGGCTGGCTCATTTGTTTATTCTAGGGCATCCTACCTGAGAGGCAACTTATCTCTGAGGGGCATCCGACCTCTGAGCTATAGCCCCAGCCCTATTTTATTTTTTATTCTTTTTATGATACTGAGGATTGGACCCAGAGGCATTCTACCCCTGAGCCATATATGGTAATTTTGTGTGTGTGTGTGTGTGGTACTGGGGTTCCTGGAAGCCCTTCTATCTCCGGGCTACACTCCCAGAACTATTTTATATTTTTTTATTTGGAAACAGGGTCTCCTAAGCCAGCGTGGCTGGCTTCGAACCTGTGCGATCCTCCTGTCTCTGCCTCCCAAGCGCGGGGATGACGAGCGTTTGCCCCCACGCCCGGCTATATGGTATTATTTTAAAACAAGGTCTCACTATGTTGCAGAGGGCCTCTCAAAGTTGCTGAGGCTGACCACGAACCTGCAATTCTCCTGTCTCAGCCTCTCAAGTGCTAGGATTACAGATGTATGACCATGCCCAGCCCCTTTTATTTATGTATTTATGTATTTATTGCAGTACTGGGGATAGAACCCAAGGGCACTGTACCTCCAAGCTACACTCCCAACCCTATTTTTTAGTCTTTTTTTATTTTTGAAACAGGGTCTCACTGAGTTGCAAAGAGCCTCACTAAGTGGCTGAGGCTGTCCACAAACTGTAATCCTCCTGTCTCAGCCTCCCAAATGCTGAGATTACAAGCGTGTGCCACCACGCGCGGCTTATTTTTTTATTTCTACACATGATCTCTAGCCTCCTGAGACTGGGAGCTGTGGTATTCCTGCCTCAGCCTCCTGACGACTGGGATTACAGATGTGCCCCACCACACCCAGAAAATGGAGAGCATTTCTAATCCCAACCTGAAGCTTCGATAGGACAGCCTGACAGTTTTTATTGTTTGTTTAGACTCAAGAGCAAAAAATTGGCTTCAGATGCCAGGTGTGGTGGCGCATGCCCGTAACCCCAGTACTTGGGAGGCTGAGACCAGCCTCAGCACCTTAGGGAGACCCTCAGAAATTTAGCAAGATTGTGTTTTAAAATTAAAAATAAAAAGGGTCGGGGTACAACTTGAAGGTAGAACCCCCCTGGGTTCAGTCCCCAGTATCAAAAAATAAAAAAAGAAAGAAATAGTTTCATTTCCAAAATGGGGAAGGGTAAAGGTGGAGCTTTACTGGTTGGGAAAAGCATACATCCGAAGTGCTTTCTGAAGTCAACAGGTTGTGGAAGCCACGATCACAGCTTTGATTCGAGACCCAGAAATACGGCAGCAGGGCCCCCAGAGGGCTGTACAGAAAAATGAGGGGAGGGGGAGCGTGGCGGTGCACGCTTCTCATCCCAGTACTTGGGAGGCTCAGACTGGAGGATCGCAGGTTCACAGCCCATCCCAGCTACTTAGTGAGGCCCTCCACAACTTAGTAAGACTCTTATTTCATTTATTTATTTATTTATTTATTTATTTATTTATTTATTTATTTATTTATTTATTTTGGTGGTACTGGGGTTCCTGGAAGCCCTTCTACCTCCGGGCTACACTCCCAGACCTATTTTTATATTTTTTATTTGGAAACAGGGTCTCTTAAGCTCGTGCGGCTGGCTTCAAACCAGGGCGATCCTCCTGTCTCTGCCTCCCAAGCGCAGGGATTACAAGTGTGCGCCACCACGCCCGGCTGTAAGACTCTATTTCAAAATAAAGAATAAAATAGGGCTGGGGGTGTAGGTCAGAAGTAGAGTGGCACTGGGCTCAATCCCCAGTACCACACATATACACGCACACACACACACAAAAAAAAAAATGTTAAGCTGTGGAATATTGTATAACAGAGGTTATTATCCCAATACTCGGGAGGCTGAGACAAGAGGATCTCAGGTTCAAGACCAGCTTCAGCGATTTGTCATGACTCTCAGAAACTTAGACTCTGTTTCAAAATAAGAAAAAAAAAATGGAGGCCAGTCGCTATTCACTGCTATGGAAAGATTTCTAACCTAAATGTCTAGTTAAAAAAAAAAAATAAGGCACCAAGCATAACATACACCATTGTCATATGTGTACATAAATGGATATAAAGTTTATTACATATACAGATATTCTTGCATGTACAGAAAATGTTTCCAGAAGAAAAATACAAAATTTAACTATTACTCTAAGATGAGGCAGAAAAGAAAAATAAGGCTTTCTCTTTATTTGATATGGTTTAACTTTATTTACTGTGTGCTTCTATTCAACAAATATTTTTTCAAGTACCTACCATCTGCCAGTTACTGGTTGTAGGTTCTAGGGATACAGCAGTTGACAAAACAAGACAAAAATGCCCACCTTCATGAAGACAGGAAGTGGGAAAGACAGATGACACACACACAAATATATTATCGCAGGGAACGATTGAAGGGCACTGACACATGCTTGAAGGAAAATAATGTGAGAGAGGGAGGTAAGGGGGATGCTTTTGGGGCCAGAGGGTTCAGGGAAGTCTCGGACCAAGCAGGAGTGAGCAGCTGGGGGTGGGGTGGAAGGATGCTGGAGGCAGAGGAAAGAAGCCCGGAGCTCCAGGCACACGCACACACGGTGCGCCATGGCAGCCTCGGTGAGGGCACATGGGAAGTGCTGGGGTGTGAATCCCAGGGGGAACTTAAGGCCATTCCACACAGCACCTTGCGATCCATGGTTAGGTCTCAGGATTTTAGTCTGAGGGTGCCAGGAAGCCAACAGAGGGTACTGAGCTGAGAGTATTATCTTACTGGTGTTTCAAAAGGATTACTGTGTTGGGCATGGTGGCACATACCTGTGATCCCAGTACTTAGAAGCCTGAGACAGGAGGATTGCAGGCTTGAGTACAGCCTCAGCAACTCTGTGAAACCTTCAGCAATTTAGTGAGACCATGTTTCAAAATGAATAAATAAAAAGGGCTGGGGGTGTAGCTCAAACATACAATGCTCCTGAGTTCAATCCCTAGTACAAAAAAAAAAAAAAATCACTGTACCACAAGATGAAGAATATACCTCCCGTGTGCAAGAGAAAAAGCAGAGAGACTAGCTGGGGAGATTATCACAGACATCAAGACCGGAAGCCAGGTGAGGGGGCCCGCACATGTAATCCCAGTACTTGGGAGGCTGAGATGGGAGGATCGCAGGCTTGAGGACAGCCTCAGCAACATTGCAAGGCACCAAACAGAAAATAAAAAGAGATAGGGGTGTAGCTCAGAGGTAGAATGTCCCTAGGTTCAATCCCCAATATCATACACACACACACACACACACACACACACACACACACACACACACACCTGGTGGTGGGGGTTGGAGATATAATTGAGTGGAAGAGTGTTTGCTTTGCAAGCATAAGGACCTGGGTTCATTATCCAGAACAGGAAAAAAAAAAAAAAACTTGACTATGACTTGAACAAAAAGGTTTTAATTTCCCCTGGCTGTTGTGATAACATTATAGTTCTGGGGGCCAGAAGTCCAAAATCACTTTCCCTGGGCCAAGATCAGGATGTTTCCAAGGCTATCCTCGTTTGGAAGCCCCAGGAAGGACTTCTTCCAACTCCAGTCTGTAAGGCCAGCATGGCTGAGACAGGAGGATCGCAGCTTCCTGGGCAGCCTCAGCTACTGAGTGAGGCCCTCTGCCACTTAGTGAGACCGTGTTTCAAAATAAAGAATAAAAGCCGGGCATGGTGGTGCAGGCTTGTAATCCCAGCACTTGGGAGGCTGAGACGGAGGATCGTGGTACACGGCCAGCCTCAGCTGCTTAGTGAGGCCCTCTGCAACTCAGTGAGACCCTGTTTCAGAAGAAAGAATAAAAAATAGGGCTGGGGTGAGGCTTGGAGGTAGATTTCTCTGGGTTCCATCTCCTGTACTGGAAAAAAATAATAAATAAAAACGGGGCTGGGGGTGTAGCTCAGAGGTAGAATTCCCTGGGTTCCATCTCCAGTACCGCCAAGAAAAAAAAAAAGTAAAAAAATAAAACGGAGCTGGGGGTGTAGGTCAGAGGTAGAATGCTACTGGGTTCAATTCCCAGTACCAGAAAGAGAAAAGAAGGAAGAGAGGGAAGGAGAGTAGGAAAAAAATCCTTTGGACAAAGGTTTGACTCTTGGGATTTGGGTCTCGTCCGTTGAGTTATTGGTGTAGCATGTAAAGACTGGGGGAGCCGGGCGCGGTGCGCACGCTTGTCATCCCCGCGCTCGGGAGGCGGAGACAGGAGGGTCGCGCGGGTTCGAAGCCAGCCTCGGCTACTTAGTGAGGCGCTCAGCAACTCAGTGAGACCGTTTCCAAATAAAATAGAAAATAGGTTGGGAGTATAGCCCGGAGGTAGAAAGCCCCTGGGTACCACCCCCAGTACCACCAAAAAAATAAAAAATTAAAGACTGGGGGAGGAGCAGGTGTAGGAGAGAGTGAAAATCCGTAACTGGGCTCGGGACACGCTAATAATTGTGAAATGCCTATTGAATATCCACGTGCGAGTCCCACGAAGACAACGGAATATAAGCATCTGACTGATGTTATGCCTAGAGATACAAATTTAGAATCAGCATTAAATGATTCTCAAGTGATGGGGCCAGCTCAGACTCCCTTCAGGGGAGGGGATTCACTTTTACTCCATCAGAATGTTCCAAAAGATAAAAATTGTGACTCCTGCAAATAGAAGGTGTACGTCAGGAGTTTTCTTTAGCTCTTTAATTAATGAAGGAACCTAAGGATGTTGAAACTGATTCAAAGCACGATTCAAAGAAGAGATTTATACCTACAGGCCAGCAAGAATGCTTGCTAAGAGATGCCAAATTAGTTAATAACCGACAGGGCAGTAACGTATCCTACTTGGGGTTATCTTTCCTACAGGATACAACTCAGCTGCATCTCTGGGCCAGAATGATCTGCATGACTCTCCATTTTCTATTTCTACCCTCTCTACAGAAAGGCAGTCCAAAAAGCCTGGTGTGGTGGCACATGCCTGTAATCCCAGTACCTGAGAGGCTGAGAAAGGAGGATCGCACGTTTGAGGTCAGCCTCAAAAACTTAGCAAGACCCTCAACACTTAGTGAGACCCTGTTTCAAAATTTAAAAAATATAAAAAGAGCCAGGGGTATAGCTTGGAAGTAGAATGTCTCTGGGTTCCATCTCCATACCAAAAGTAAGTCAGTCTTAACATGAACGGTTGAAGAAAGACTCAGAGGAGGTGAGAGACTGGGTCTTGTGGGTGACTGAAGAAGGGAGCCGGGCGTGGCGGCACCTGCTTGTGATCCCAGTACTTGGGAGGCTGAGACAGGAAGGTCACAGGTTCGGGGCCAGCCTTGCCTACATAGTAAGGCCCTCTGCAACTTAGTGACGCCCTGTCTCAAAACAAAAAATAAAGGCTGGGTATGGTGGCACACGCTTGTCATCCCAGCATTTGGGAGGCTGAGACAAGAGGATTGCGGTTCAAGGACAGCCTCAGCTACTTAGTGAGGCCCTTTGCAACTCAGTGAGACCCAGTTTCAAAAATAAAGAATAAAAAATAGGGCTAGGAGTGTAACTCAGAGGTAGAATGCTCCTGGGTTCCCTCCCCAGTACCACAAAAAATAAATAAATAAAAATTTAAAAAATAAGCCGGGCGTGGTGGCGCACGCTTGTAATCCCCGCGCTTGGGAGGCAGAGACAGGAGGATCGCACGGGTTCGAAGCCAGCCTCAGCTACTGAGTGAGGCTCTCAGCAACTCAGTGAGACCCTCTTTCCAAATAAAGTATAAAATAGGTCTGGGAATGTAGCCCAGAGGTAGAAAAACCCCTGGGTTCCACCCCCGGTACCAATAAATAAATAAATTAATTAATTAATTTTAAAAATAAGATAAAATAAAATAGGGCAAGAGATGTGATGTAGCTCAGAGGTAGAACGCCCCTGAGTTCAATCCCTAGTTCTGCAAAAATAAATAAATAAATAAATAAAATAAATTGGTGAAGGAAAAAAAATGAAAGCTAAAAAAAAAAAGCTAAAAAAAAAAAATAGCCCAAAGAGTTTGTCTTCCTGACCTCGCAGGTTCTTTCACATTGTGAGCGCACGGTGATGCTGGGCACAAGTTCAGTGTGAAGTTAGAAGCCTCATTTTCACCATCCTAGTCTTCACCCCTTCTGGAAGGAAAGCTGACTCTCCTTTTTATTTTATTTTATTTTATTTTATTTTTTTGCGGGTCTGGGGAAGGAACCCAGGGGCATTCTACCTCCGAGCTACACCCCTTGCCCTATTTTTTTTTTCCTTTTTTTGTGGTGGTACTGGGGTTCCTGGAAGCCCTTCTACCTCCGGGCTACACTCCCAGACCTATTTTTACATTTTTATTTGGAAACAGGGTCTCCTAAGCCAGCGCGCGCGGCTGGCTTCGAACCTGCGCGATCCTCCTGTCTCTGCCTCCCAAGCGCGGGGATTACAAGCGTGCGCCACCGCGCCCGGCTTTATTCTTTATTTTGAAACCGGGTCTCACTGAGTTGCAGAGGGCCTCACTAAGTAGCCGAGGCTGGCCGCGAACCGCGATCCTCCAGGTCTCAGCCTCCGGAATGCTGGGATGACAAGCGTGCCCACCACGCCCGGCTCTGGCTCTCCTTTTTAAATTCAAGAAAGCCAGGCGTGGTGGCACAGGTTTGTCATCCCAGCATCTGGGAGGCTGAGACCAGAGGATCACGGGTCGCAGACAGCCTCAGCTACTTAGTGAGGCCCTCTGCAACTCAGTGAGACCCTGTTTCAAAATAAAGGATAAAATATAAGGCTGGGGGTGTAGCTCGGAGATCAAATGCCCCTGGGTTCCATCCCTAGACCCTCAAAAAAAAAAATTCAAAGAGATTCCCATCTGCCTCGCTGTCACAGAGTCAGACTGAGTGTGGCAATACTTAAAGAAAAAATTAAAAATCTGACTAGTAAATAGCAATTCAAAAATAGGTTGCTTAAAAGAGAGTGTCCTCATAATGGAAGTGCTGTTCTGGAGTAGACCCGGGACTCCTGGCTCTCATGTGTAACCTCTGTCATAGTAAGGGTAGGAAAGAGAACTCTGGTCTCTCTGTTCTTTCTCTGGGGACAGGGAGCGGGGCTGGGATTGTTTCCATTTTAATTCAAGCTGGGTCCAGCACTGCTTTAAGACCTAAGCGAAGATTTCTCAAAGCCTGATTTTCTCCGGTGACAAAAGCTTTCTTTCTTTTTCATCTTGTCAAACATAATCACTCACAGATAAAGTCCATTTTCTCCTTTGCCCCCGTGTTGGGCTATTTCCCTTTACTGGCTGACTAAGGTTTTCTAGGACAGGTTGGAATTAATCATTCAGCACCCTGAGATTTTTTCAGGGCAGCTGGGGCCGAGGGTTAGAAACAACACAATCCGCTGTTCTCACAGGAGACCTTGCCCTTGACGAGATCCAGACGCAGACTACCTGAGAGAGGACGGCTTCGGGGAACTTTCCTGGACACCCAAGCTCCCTCCCCCAGCTCTGCAAGCACTTACCCTTGTGTCCCCCAACTAGCAGCTGTTGGTTCTCATTTATTTCAGAAGTGGCGTCTGTCTTCCCTCTTTCTCGAGAGTTCTCCCTGTCAAGTCTGAACACCCTGAGAACTCCTTTGCTGCCTGGGGGCTTCTCTGCAAACCCCAAGCCTTCCCCTGCGTCGCCATTCCAGCAGCTCCGAGCCAGTGCAGGTGTCGTTCCTTCACCACGTCTTAGCATCTTCCGGCGACCTGAAACGCCATGTTCATCCCATCAGGGCAGCAGGGTTTTTTTGGGTTTTTTTGTTTTGTTTTGTTTTATGGCCCTGGGGATGGGACCCAGTAGCATTCTACCTCTGATCTACACCCCCAGTCCTATTTTTTTTTATTCTTTATTTTGAAACAGGTTATCACTGAGTGGCAAAGGGCCTCACTAAGTAGCTGAGGCTGCCTGCAAACTGCGATCCTCCTGTCTCAGCCTCCCAAGTACTGGGATCACAAGCGTGCGCCACCACGCCCGGCTTCAGGGCAGCATTTTTTTTTTTTTTTGGTGGTACTGGGGTTCCTGGAAACCTTTCTACTTCCAAGCTACACTCCCAGACCTATTTTTGTACTTTTTTTATTTGGAAACAGGGTCTCTTAAGCCAGCAAGGCTGGCTTCGAACCTGTGCGATCCTCCTGTCTCCACCTCCCAAGCGCGGGGATTACAAGCGTGCACCACCACGCCCGGCTCAGGGCAGCATCTTAACAACCTCTGCAGAGCCAAGCTCTCTCAATATGCCTATATCCCCACCACCACCGCAGAAAAAGAAAAGGACCGCTCTCCCTTGTCATGTCTGGAGGTTTGAGACCCAGAAGCACAGCCAGGAACAGCAGGCGTGGACCCTGGGACCGGCCAGCACTTCCGGGCAGGCAGGCCAGGGTGCTAGAACAAATGTTAAGGGATATTTGCTGCAAAGAGGCTCCGGAGATAATGTGAAATTGTTCTGTCCTTTTAAAAATGGAAAATGCCTTGGCAGGGTGATATATTATTTGCCTGGCTGCCTTTTCTCTCTGTCTCCGTCAAGGCTTGAAAAGTACTGGCACTTCTGCCTGTTCAAGCAGAGCTCGGTGTAACTGGACCAGGTCTAATGCCTGCGCCATGCAAATGAAGATTGAGGCTGTTGTTTCCTTTGATGTGTGTGGCTAAATGCTCAAAGGGGTATTTTCTTTTCGATCCTCCAGCGGATAGAGCCTCTTTAAAAATACCTGTTGGCTCCCTCTTCCCATTTGGCAATTGAAGTGGTCCCTGCGCTAACGGAGGGAGGCTGGGCACGGCGTGATGGATGGCTTTCCCTGGGAATAATCCCCTTTCTGTGTTTGCGATGATGGTTAAGGTTCTGGAGGGAATTAAGGAGCGTGAAAGGCACGTTAATGATGGGTATCTGCAATGAGCCGCTCAGGCTTTCCCAAGAGTCCAGGGAACACATTCTGAGGGCTAAGTCAGGAGGCAGAGGGGTTGGGGCTGGTACTCACGGGCTCTTCTGGAGCTGGGAGGACGAGGGTCAGGGAAGCTGGGGCGAGGGCTGCTGCATGAGAGACACACCCACTTACCTGCACGTCCAGTCTCACCGCTCCACTCCTTGCCAAAGGGGAAACCTTCCTAATGGTGTCCGTGGAATCCAAGCTCTTCTCTGAACCGGGGTCGTCTCTGGAAACATAGACGCAAGGAAATCAATAACTCTGAGCGTAGTCAGAGCTGTGGGCCCCCAAAGCGGCTGTGCCGGGTGGGTGCTCGGGAGCACTGTGATGAGGAAGGAAGCGGAACGTCACCCGCCTCAGTGATATTCTCCTCCAGTGCCCCAATTACCCAGGCGATCTGCAAGGGAAGCGTGTGTAAAAGCAAAACAGAGCCGGGCATGGTAGCGCACGCTTGTAATCCCCGCGCTTGGGAGGCTGAGACAGGAGGATCGCACGGGTTCGAAGCCAGCCTCAGCTACTTAGTGAGGCTCTCAGCAACTTAGTGAGACCCTGTTTCCAAATAAAGTATAAAACAGGTCTGGGAGTATAGCCCAGAGGTAGAAAAGCCCCTGGGTTCCACCCCCAGTAGCACCAAAAAGTAAATAAATTAATTAAATAAATAAAATAAATAAAAAGACTAAAAAATAGGGCTGGGGTAGAATGTCCCTGGGTTCCATCCCCAGTACTGCAAAATAAATAAATAAATAAATAAATAAATAAATAAATAAATAAATAAATAAGCAAAACATTTGGAGCCATATACAAATCCTGATTTCTATCACTTTTATATTTATATAGTTCTTAGCTTATTTTTTTTTAAAGGGGTTCTTTTTTTTTGTCTTTTTGGACTGGGGATCGAACCCAGGGCGGTACACTTGCCAGGCAAGCACTTTGCCACTGAGCTACATCCCAGCCCTATATTTATATAGTTATTTATGGTACTGGGGATCAAACCCAGGGGCTTTCTACCTCTGAGCTTCAGCTCCCCCCAGCCCTTTTTACTTTTTTTATTTTGAAATAAAGCCTTACTAAGTTACTGAGACTGGCCTTGATCCTACAATCTTGCTGTATCAGCCTCCCAAGGACTAAGATTACAGGTCCATGCCACCATGCCTAGTTTCGTGTGTATGTGTGTGTGTGTGTGTGTGTGTGTGTGCGCGCGCGCGCGCACACGCGCGCCCCGCTGGAGATTGAACCCAGAGGAATTATATTTCCAAGATACACCCCCTAACCCTTATATTTTTTTCTTTTTATTTCGAAACAAGATCTCAGGCTGGATGCGTGGCGCACACTTGTAATCCTAGGACTTGAGAGGCTAAAACAGGAGGATGGAAGGTTTGCAGACAGCCTCGGCTCCTGGCAACTCAGTGAGACCCTGATTCAAAATAAAGAACAAAAAACCAGACTGGGGGTATAGCTCAGAGGTGGAAAGCTCTTGGGCTTGATCCCCAGTACCTGGAAAAAAAAAAAAAAAAGGAAAGAAACAGTCTCACTACGTCGCAGAGACCCTGTGTTGCCCGAGTTTAAATTTATCTTTAATGTAGCGTCTTCATTTGTTCCTAGGGAACGTCCGCAGCATGTCACTAGGGAGGACCAGGAAAGCAGGTTGTTTTGGAGGTGGGATATTAGACAATAGCCGCGTGATCGCAGAGACTTTGCCAGTCACTGCTGTGAGCTTGTGCCTAGATGGGACAGGCACACACCAGTGTGGATGGATGGATGGATGGATGGATGGATGGATGGATGGATGGATACATGCATGCCCTGTCTAAAGGAACCAGATTGCTTAGGGGAAGACACTCACTTGGAGGAGAACTGAAGGTGAGCCCTGAGGGGCTGCTGCATCCATTTGCTCTGACTGCCGCAAGATGCCACAGAGCTGAAACGACAGAAGTTTATTTTCTCACAGTCCCGGAGGCTGGAAGTCCAAGCCCAAGATGTGGGGGGCTGGGTTTCTCCTGAGAGCTCCGGTGGTCAGCCACCTTGTTACCACGGCCTCCCATGGCCTCACCCCGGCCTGCACACCCTGGGTCTCTTCCTCTTCCTAGGAGCGCCCAGGCCAATGGGTTTAGGGCCCACTGTAACCATCTCTTTGTAACCTTGCAATCACCTCTTTCAAAGCCCGACTTCCAAATACAAGCAGGTTCTGGGTACTGGATGTTAAGGCTTCACTTTATGAATTTCAGGGGGGCACTCTTGAGCCTATAACAGATGTGGCCTCTTTGTACCCTAAAATACAGAACTTTGGTGCCATTTTCTGCCATGTCAGTAAAGGCTACATTTTCCAGGTCTTTCATCCCATACTGGTGAAACATGGTATGCAGATTCCCCTGCCACATAAACCCTGCTGTGGTTTGTCTTTAAAACCCTGGGATTGCCGGGCATGGTGACGCACACTTGTAATCCCAGCATCTGAGAGGCTGAGATAGGAGAATTGCAGGTTCGAGGCCAGCCTCAGCTACTCAGGCCCTTTGCAACTCAGTGAGACCCTCTTTCAAAATAAAGAATCAAAAATAGGGCTTTGGGTGTAGCTCTGAGGTAGAATGCCCTGGGTTCTATCCCCAGTACCGCAAAAATAGATAAATAAATAAATAACACTTGAATTTTAGCCAGGCATGGCGACACATGCCTGTAACACCAGTATTTGAGAAGCTGAGATAGGAGAATCACAGGTTTGAGGCCAGCCTCTACAATTTAGTGAAATCCTCACAAACCTAGTGAGACCCTGTTTCAAAATAAAAATAAGGTTGGGAGGTGTAGCTCAGAGGTGGAATACCCCTGGCTTCTATCTTCAGTACTAAAATAAAAACAAACAAACAAAAACTGGGTTTCTTTTATTTTTTTTCCTGTGGTACTGAGGGTGGAACACAGGGGCTTTTCTACCTCCAGGCTATCCTCCCAGACCTATTTTATATTTTTATTTGGAAACAGGGTCTCACTAAGTTGTTGAGAGCCTCACTAAGTAGCTGAGGCTGGCTTTGAACCTTTGCAATCCTCTTGTCTCAGCCTCCCCAGCGCTGGGATTACATGGGTGTGCTACCACGCCTGGCTTCTATTATTAGATTTTTTTAAAAAAACACTCATGCCCTGCCTATTTTTAAAAAAATAGATGTTGTCTTTGAAAGTAGAATTCCAGAGCTGGGGACGTAGCTCAGTGGTAGGGTATTTTCCTAGCTTTGCAAGGCCCTGGGTTCAATCCCTAGTACTGGTAGGAAGGAAGGAAGGAAGGAAGGAAGGAAGGGAAGGAGGGAGAGAGGGAGGGAGGGAGAATAGCAGCAGTTCTGCTTTTTAAATTAATTAATTACCATTATTCAGTAAAAGTTATCTGAAGAAAAGATGCAAAAACTATATCTTGTAATCCCAGTGTTTAGGAGGTTAAAATAGGAGGATCCCAGATTCGAGGACAGCTTCAGCAACTTGGTGAGATCCTGTTTCAAAATAAATTTGTGTGTGCCGGCCATGGTGGCGCACGCTTGTAATCCCCCCACTTGGGAGGCAGACAGGAGGATTGCGCAGGTTCAAAGCCAGCTGCGCTGGCTTAGGAGACCCTGTTTTCAAATTAAAATATATATAAAAAAATAGGTCTGGGAGTGTAGCCCGGAGGTAGAAGAGCTTCCAGAAACCCCAGTACCACCAATAAATAAATAAATAAATAAATAAACAAATAAATAAATATATTTGTGTGTGTGCGTGTGTTACTTACTTACTGGGGATTGAACCCAATGGCATTATACCTCCAAATTACATGCCCAGCCTTATTTTATTCTTTTTTATTTTGAAGCAAGGTCTGTGTGTTTGTGTGTGTGTGTGTGTGTGTGTGTGTGTGTGTGTGTGGCACTGGGGACTGAACCCAGGGCCATCCTACCTCTGAGCTACACCCGCAGCCAGATTTTATTTCTTATTTGGAAACAGGGTCTGTTTGGAGGGCCTAGGCAAGTTGGCCGAGGCTGGCTTCAAACCTGCAATCCTCCTGTCTCAGCCTCCCAAGAAGTGGGATTACAAGTGTGCGCCACCGCGCCAGGCTGAAAAATGACATCTACTTGCTAGAGTTCAGCGGTAAGGCAGTGAGATGTTCCTTTTAGTAGAAGCTGACGCCACAAGTGTGCGTAACAGTCAGTAGGCGGACCTCAGCGTGACACGACCGTGGATGGGTGGTGGTCTTAGCGCGTGCAGGGCTCCCCACACACTCCCATTCACTCATCTATTAGACAACTGGACGTGTTCACTCACACCTGTCACAATGATCAGACCTCAGACCTGTTAATACAGAAATAAAAATGGATACTTTGGGTCCATCCTCATATAACCTACTTCAGCAAGAGAAACCAAGGAGTAGACGCACATTGACAAGCCGGTGAGAAGCTCGCTTGGGAGCCGGGCGCGGTGGGCACGCTCGTCATCCCAGCACTCGGGAGGCTGAGACCGGAGGATCGCGGTTCGCGGACAGCCTCAGCTACTTAGTGAGGCCCTCTGCAACTCAGTGAGACCCGGTTTCAAAATAAAGAATAAAAAATAGGTCTGGGGGTCATAAGGGGCTGGGGCGTGGGTGGTGAACACAGGAGCTTGGGAGCACAGTAGACGAGACACTCTCTGAGCTTGGTCCCAAAGTCACCGCTTGTGTGACCTCCAGCAAGAAACTTCTTGAGTCTTGAATTCCCTCAATGGCAGTATTATAGCCCACCTTGTAGCATTGGTAAAAGGATAGGATGATTAAAAACAAAGTGGCGGTGCTGGGCACGGTGGTGCACGCCTGGAATCCCAGGACTTGGGAGGCTGAGATAGGAGGATCGCAGGTTCAAGGACAGCCTCTGCAAGTAGTGAGCTGCTCATCAATCTAAGGAATCCCTGTTTCAAAATACAAATAAAATAGGGTTGGGGGTGTAGCTCTGAGGTAGAATGCCCTTGGGTTCCATCCCCAGTACCACAGAAAAAAACAAAACAAAACAAGGTTATGGACAGACATTTGCCTAGAGGAAACAAGACTCTAGGTTCTATCCCCAACAGAACAGTTTTTTTTTTTTTGAAGATTTAAAGAAGTTTATTAGAAAGATAGAAATACAGAAAATAGAAATACAGCTCCATACCAGACTGGCATGGCGGGGGTGGGGGGTGTGACTCGAAATGAATACACTCAGAACAGTTTTTTTTTTTTTAAAGTGGGCTAGAAGCCGGGCGTGGTGGCGCACGCTTATAATCCCAGCATTCGGGAGGCTGAGACAGGAGGATCTGGGTTCGTGGACAGCCTCCGCTACTTAGTGAGGCCCTCTGCAACTCAGTGAGACCCTGTTTCAAAATAAAGAATAAAACATAGGGCTGAGGGCATCACTCAGAGGTAGAATGCCCCTGGGTTCCATCCACAGTACTGAAAAAAAAAAAAAAGTGGGCTGGACACAGTGGTGCATGCGGTCATCTCAGCGACTCAGGAGACTGAGGAATGAGGGTTGCAATCGTGCCTATAACAAGTATTTGCTTTGCCAAATATTTTTTTCTAATACCAGAGATTGAACCCAGGAGCATTCTACCTCCAAGCTACACCCCAACCCTATTTTGTATTTATTTATTTATTTATTTATTTTTATTTTTTTTTTTTTTTTTGGTGGTACTGGGGTTCCTGGAAGCCCTTCTACCTCTGGGATACACTCCCACGGGCTACACTCCCAGACCTATTTTTTTACCTTTTTATGTGGAAACAGGGTCTCTTAAGCCAACAAAGCTGGCTCCGGACCAGCGCGATCCTCCTGTCTCTGCCTCCCAAGCGCGGGGATGACAAGCGTGCACCACCACGCCCGGCTGTCTTCTTTATTTTTAAACAGGGTTTCTGAGCCGGGCGTGGTGGCGCACGCTTGTCATCCCAGCATTCGGGAGGCTGAGACCCAGAGGATTGTGGTTTGTGGACAGCCCCAACTACTTAGTGAGGCCCTCTGCAACTCGGTGAGACCCAGTTTCAAAATAAAGAATAAAAAATAGGGCAGGGGGTGTAGCTCGGAGGTCAAATGCCCCTGGGTTCCATCCCCAGACCCGCAAAATAAATAAATAA
Source organism: Muscardinus avellanarius (assembly GCF_963383645.1). Taxonomy (NCBI): domain Eukaryota; kingdom Metazoa; phylum Chordata; class Mammalia; order Rodentia; family Gliridae; genus Muscardinus; species Muscardinus avellanarius. The sequence goes on along the minus strand of NC_137788.1, from coordinate 4,969,360 downwards.
ATAAACAAACAAACAAACAGGGTTTCACTAAGCTGTTGAGGCTGGCTCCCAACCTGCAATCTACCCATCTCAGCCTCCCAGGTACTGGGATTACAAGCATACACCACGCCCAACTTGGCCAAATTAGTGTGTGTGTGTGTGTGTGTGTGTGTGTGTGTGTGTGTGTGTGTGTATGGTACTAGGGGTGGAACGCAGGGGCTTTTCTACCTCTGGGCTATACTCTAAGACCTATTTTATACTTTATTTGGAAACAGGGTCTCACTAAGTTGCTGAGAGCCTCACTACGTAGCTGAGGCTGGCTTCGAACCTGTGCGATCCTCCTGTCTCAGCCTCCCAAGCGCGGGGATTACAAGCGTGCGCCACCACGCCAGCTGGCCAAATGATTTTAACTCCTGTTTTTAGTAGATTATTGGCAAAGGGCTCAGGAAAAGGGTCTGGGTAGGGAATCTAGATCTGAGAATCGCCAAGGTTCAGGCAGGCAGGGAAGTCAGGAGATCATTGGGTGTCAGGAGTCAGTGTGTGTGACTATCTGGCATCTATGAGCTCGTGGAGGAAGGGGCCTCAGATGCAGTGCTGGGTAACGTCAATGAGGTGGTCAGAGAGTGAGAAAAACAAAATAAAAGGCAGAAAAGTAGAAAATAATCCTGGGGAGCATAGAGAAAAGGTTAGTTGGTTCGGTATCAGGGATTGAACCCAGGGCGTTCTACCTCTGAGCTACACCCCCAGCCCTTTTTACTTATTTGATTTTGAAACGGGGTCTTGCTGAGTTGCTGAGGGTTCCACTAAGTTGCTGAGGCTGGCCTCAAATCTTCGGTCCTCTTGTCTCAGTCTCCCAAGTACTGGGATTTGAGGTGTGCGCCACCACGCCCGGCTGGGAAGTGAGTTTTGAGAAGGTACTGTCCGTAGAGTTTGAAGCCACTGAAAATTCAACACGGAGCCACTTCCTACCCAGGAGGACGCCTGGCATCAAAGCGACGGCAACAGAACAGCAAGCACCGGCACAGACACGGCAGGATGGGGCGCCTCGCATAGGGCTGGAAGGAACGTACAATGTCACAATCGCTCCAGAAAAGGCAGTTCTTCAAACAAATGAGTGGGAATATCACATAGGCCAGCAATTTCACTTCTGGGTGTAGCCCCCCAAAGAATCTCCAAGACATTTGTATACCCTTGTCCACAGCCGCATTGCTCACAAGAACCAAGAGGTAGAAGTAGCTCAGGCCAGGAGTGGGGGCGCATACCTGAGCCCCCCGTGCTTGGGAGGCGGACAGGAGGGTCACGGGTTTCAGGTCAGCCTAGGTGACTTAGTGAAACCCTGTCTCAACATAAAAAATAAAAATCAAGCCAGGCGTGGTGGCGCACGCTTGTCATCCCAGCATTGGGGAGCTGAGACAGGAAGATCGTGGTTCTTGGACAGCCTCAGGTCCTACTTAGTGAGGCCCTTTGCAACTCAGTGAGACCCTGTTTCAAAATAAATAATAAAAAATAGGGCTGGGGGTACAGCTCAGAGGGTGAATGCCCCTGGGTTCCATCCCCAGTACCCCCCACACACATCATCATCATCATCATAAAAGTCAAGCTGGGGGCTGGGGGTATAGCTCAGTGATAAAGCATTCTTGGGTTCAATTCCCTACTACTGCCAAATAAAGAAATGAGCAAATAAATAATTTTTTTGTGCTACTGGGGGTGGAACCCAGGAGCTTTCTACCTCCAGGCTACACTCCCAGACCTATTTTATATTTTATTTGGAAACAGGGTCTCACTAAGTTGCTGAGAGCCTCACTACGTAGCTGAGGCTGGCCTCAAACCTGCGCGATCCTCCTGTCTCAGCCTCCCAAGTGCTGGGATTACAAGTGTGCGCTACCACGCCCGGCTAAATACATAATTTTTAAAAGGCTGGGGCATAACTCACATAACTCAGTGGTAGAATGCCCTTGGGTTCAATCCCCAGTGTCATACACTAAATTAATTCCTTATTTAATTGATAAAAACCAGAGATTCCAGGGCTCTGTACCAAATCCTCTGTGTCACAGTCTCCAGGCATCCGCGATGCGGCAGGCCTTGTGGGCAAAATCAGATGGAAAGTCCTGCCCTCGTGGGTTCTCATGATCTCACAGGTAGATATTAAGGTTTCAAAACGCACATTGTGCCTGGCGCGGTGCCGCACGCTTGTACTCCCCGTACTTGGGAGACAGGAGGCTGAGACAGGAGGATTGTGGTTTGAGGACAGTCTCAGCTACTTAGTGAGGCCCTCAGCAACTTAGCGAGACCCTGTTTCAAAATTAAAAGGGCTGGGAGTATACCTCAGAGGTAGAAGGTCCCTGGCTTTAATACCCAGGACCACAAAATTTAATTAATTAATAAAAATTAAAAAGGAGCCAGGCGTGGTGGTTCACCCTTGTAATCCAAGTACCTGGGAAGATGAAACAGGAAGATCACAGGTTCGAGACTAGCCTTGGCAACTTAGCGAGACGCTGTGTCAACATAAAAAAATAAAATAAGGCCGGATGTGGTGGCGCACGCTTGTAATCCCCGCGCTTGGGAGGCAGAGACAGGAGGATCGCGCAGGTTCGAAGCCAGCCCTGCTGGCTTAGGAGACCCTGTTTCCAAAATGAAAATGTAAAAATAGGTCTGGGAGTGTAGCCCAGAGGTAGAAGGGCTTCCAGGAACCCCAGTACCAAAAAATAAAATAAAATAAAATAAAATAAAATGGAGCTGGGGGTATAGCTCAGAGGTAGAATGCTCCTGGGTTCAATTACCAGGCTCATAAACAAATAAATAGCCAAGATCATAAATAAATAAATAAATAAATAAATAAATAAATAAATAAATAAGGAAGGGCTGGGGTGTAGCTCAGAGGTAGAATGTCCTTGGGTTCAATCCCCAATACCAATAAATAATAAATAAATGTCCACATGTCAATCGTTGAATGCTCTGTGGGATGAAGTCAGGCAAGAGGGATGGAGACTCAGAAAGGAAAGGCGCGATTCCAGCTTCAAAAAGGGCCTTCAGAAAAGGGCTCCCTTGAGAGATATTTGAGTGAAGACCACGGTGGGAGAGAACAGTGCTGTGGGTTCTGGGGCAGAACTTCACAGACAGAGGAGACAGGCCGTTCAAAGGCCCTGGGGCAAATGCCTCAGAGGGAGAGCGAAGAGGCTGGCCCACTGTGGCCAGGTGAGAGTGGAGAGTGGGGCGAGGAGCTCGGCAGGGGAGGGCTGGGTGCTAGAGTCGGTGCTGACGTGGGAGGATGCTGGCGCTCTTTCTGCGCGCGACGGGAGATGGTCAGAGGGTTCCAAGTGAGGCAGCTGATAACTGGCTTGGAGCCCTCACTGTGGCCCAGAGTGGAGAATGGACGGTGGGGCGGGCAGGGAGCAGGAGACCAGGTACGATCCAAATCCAGGGACCAGGCGGGCGGGAGGTGGTGCTGGGTCCGCAGAGCAGCGGGAAGGAATTCGGGAAGGAATTCAGGATTGATCCAGAGCAGCGGGGTTTGCTGGCCGACTGGACCCAGAGTATTACGAGAGGGGGGAAGAGTCAAGAACGATTCCAAGGAGGGGCGCGCGTTTGCAGGGGAAGTTCACACCGCGGCGGCCCCTGGGCCAACGCTCCCCTGGGCAAGCCAATTCTTCTCTTTTCACCAGGGGAACATGAGCACTTGACCTGCTCTACTGTGCCAAGAGTTTACTTTCATCTGGTCGTGCACCTGTAATCCCAGGATTTGGGAGGCTGAGACAGGAGGAGCGCAGGTTCAAGGCCAGCCTCAGCCACTTAGAGAGACCTTCAGGAACTTACTGAGACTCTGTTTCAAAGTCAAAAGTAAAAAGAGCTGGGGGTTCCATCCCCGGCACCACCAAAACATAAATACATAAATAAACTCACTTTCTCCTGCCATTAGGGCATGGAGAATAAAGCAGCCACGAGAGTGTTAATAACGTGGTGGTCAGTGACTTCTATCAGGGAATCGAAATGCAACTCAACACAGCCCGGCCGTCCCTTGTCAGAGCCCAGGGCGCTGTGGCTTAGGTGCCCGAAGGAGAGAGCACAGGTTTGATTCTAGGGGGTCGGGGTGGGGTGTCGTGGCTGACTGTGGACAGTTCTGTAGACAGCTTCAGAATACAGAGAAAGCAGACGTGTCCGGAGTGCGGGCGTCCCTGTTGAGCGAGTGACGCGCACCCTTTGCTGGTGGGATAGTTCTCTTAGGTCAGTGGTTCTCAAAGTGGGACCCTGGACCAGCCGCATCAGCAGGAACCGGGAACTTGTTAAACGTGCAAATTCGGGGTCCAGCTCCAGCCCTGCTGAGCTGGAAACGCCTGGAGAGGAACCAGCTGTCCGTGTCCATGTCACACGCCCCTGGGTGATGCCCGAGCACGCTCCCTCTGAGCCCCTGCTCCGGATTCACATTCTCAGCTCTCTGTTGTGCGTGTGTGTGTGTGTGTGTGTGCGTGTGTGTGTGTGTGTGTGAGAGAGAGAGAGAGAGAGAGAGAGACAGACAGACAGACAGACAGACAGACAGAGGATTGAACTCATGGATATTCTACCTCCAAGCTTTACCCCCAGCCCTTTTTTTATTTTTGTCGTTGCAGCAAGGTGCCGAGAGTCTTACTACGTTACTGAGGCTATCTTCAAGCCCGTGATCCTCCCGTCTCAGTCTTCCAAATACTAGGATTGCAGGTGAGTGCCGTGACGCCCAGCTTCCCCTTCTACTCTAAGCCTCTGGGAGAGGTAAACACAGAAGATTTGATGGTGGGTGGAAAGGAATTTTTCTCTGTGGCTCCACCTTCTAGGTACCCTGTCCAGAGCTTTTCTAACTTGACAAGCGGGTACTTGGGAAGCTGGGACAGGAAGATCACAGGTTGGAGACCTTTGGCAACTTAGCAAGATCCTGTATCAAAATAAAAAAATAAAAAAGGCTGGGGGTACAGCTCAGAAGTAGAATGCTTCTGGATTCGATCCCCAGGGCCGAACATAAAATACAAACAGCTCTATTATTTACCGTCCACGCCTCCCGCCGCAGGCCTTCGACGCATCACACACGTGTTCAACTGTTCATGCTAGAACACAACCGTGACCTATCAGTTTCTAGCAGTTAAATGGCAACACTGAAGCCCTTTTCCTTGTGTGTGAAGTCTCTCTGCAGAGGAGAGCAGCCGCAGAGACGCCAAGTGTTGTTGTTTTTTAAACACTAGTCAAATACGAGGCTGGCTTCCCCAATGTTTGCACGACTGAGATCAAACCAACTGTTCCTCTGGCGTGGCATCCCTCAACGTGCCGAGGACGGTTCTCTCGAACTAGGAGAGAGGGGAAACCCTCAAAAAGCTAGCCTACCTGACTGTTCCAAACGCAGGAATACGCCGCTGTTTCCCGTCTGCGATGAAAGGGAGTCCTCCCAGCATCCAGCTGCATACCCATGAGACGCTGCCAAGCCACCGACGGTGCGCCCATGAGCGCCTGGAGAATTCCCTTTCCACGATCCCACGTTCTGGTGGCCTGTGCAGCCAAGTGACGGTCTCCCATCCGCGAGATGTTCTTGCCCGGGCTTTCCTAAGAATACAGCGTCAAGTCAGCACCCACAAGCATATTGTATTTTCTTATAAGCCCAAGGAGACAGGTCACCGGGCCGTCTCCTGCCAAACAGAGCTGAAAACCCCAGCTGAGAAAGTGAAGCTGCCTGCCCCAGGGAGCAAACGCGGTCAGCGCCGAGGCTGGAGAAAGAATGCCTTCATCGTCTATACCCTTGGCGAGGTTGCGTTCTCCGGAAGAACAGCTCTGAGTTAAACTGACAGCCCCTAGGAGGAGGAAGGGAGGCCTCAGGGCTCGAGCTCAGCTAGGGAGAAACCGAGTCTGCTTCTGACACAAGGCAGGGAGAGACAGAAAGAGGAAAGCTGGGCGTGGTGGCACAGGCCTGTCACCCGAGTCCTTGGGAGGCTGAGATGGGAGGAGCGCAGGTTTGAGACCAGCCCCAGCAACTTAACAAGACCCACAGCAATCTAGAAAGACCCTGATTCCAAATATAAATAAGTAAGGTGAGCGTGGTGGCGCACGCTTGTAGTCCCAGTGCTTGGGGGGCTGACACAGGAGTATCTGGGTTCGTAGCCAGCTTCAGCTACTTAGTGAGGCCCTCTGCAATTTAATCAAACCCTGTTTCAAAATAAAGAATAAAAATTGGGACTGGGGGGTGTAGCTTGGAGGTAGAATGCACCTGGGTTCAATCTTCAGTTCCACCAAAGGAAGGAAGGAAGGAAGGAAGGAAGGAAGGAAGGAAGGAAGGAATTCGGGCTGAGTGTGTAGCTCAGAGGTAGAATGCCCCCGGGGGGCGGGGTGGTTTCAACCCCTACTAATAAAGAAAAGGAAAAGCGACTGCTGCCCCCTAGGGGCAATGGTGGTAACGCCACCCAGTGGCCCTCCCAGACCTCCAACTGGCAGCCCAGCCTCCACCACCTCAGCACCGGGGGCACTGCGGACACCCAGGACCAGAGCTGGGACTTGGCGGAGGCCAGCCGGGCCCCCGGGCGGCCGAGGTGCCCACCCTGCGCGCGCTCAAGCCGGGAGCGAGCGCCTCTTCATGGTCGGCCCCTGGGTCAGCCTTTTGCCCCCCTGCAGCCGGCCTCCCCAAAGACACAATTAAACGCTGCAGAGGCTTCTTTAACAAGAGCAGGGATCCTCGTGCCATGTCCATGACAACAGGCCGAAGCTGCTATCCAGCCCAATCCTCCAGCCCAGCGCACAGTCAGCAGCAAATTGCACAAGAGGGAAAAGGAAGTGGGAGAGGGAAGGCGAGGGAGTTGGTTTTCAAACTCCTATTTGGCCGTCGGTACCATGGGATCAGCAGAAACTCCTCCGCCTCCTTTCCGGGGCTTTCCAGCTTGACTTTGCAATTTGTGAACACCCGGCAAAAGGCACTGGGTCAATAGCCAGACCCGGATGCCAGCTCGGCCTCAGCCAGCGTTAGATGGTGGCCTTGGGCTAATGTCTGGCTTCTCTGAGGTTTTGTTTTCCTCAGCTAAAGACCTGCACAACACCTACTGGCCGCGCCCCTGAGCTGTCACTGAGTTCTCCCTGTGAAGATCAGAGAACACCTAGAAAGGTGATTTTGAAAACACACGGTGAGCCAGGGGCAGTGGTGCACCCAGCGCTCAGGAGACTGAGACAGGAGGCTCACACGTTTGAGGCCAGCTCAGTAAGTTAGCGAGACCTTCAGCCCCTGATGGAGAATCTGTTTCAAAATGAAAAGGGGACTTCCGGGAAGATGGCGACCGAGAAAAGCGGGGCTTAAGAGCCCCGCTAACAACAAATCTCCATTACCACAAAATCAGCGCCTTTCATAGCCAGAAAACACCATCACCAGTGAAACAAAAAATCACCAGGCTCCAGAGAGAAAGCGGACTGAGAACAGAGCCACAGAGGAGATAACCGGCCTTGCACCCGAGGACGCGGGAGACGCGGCAGCAGCGCCATACTGCCGGCGGCACCGGCGAATTCACGGGACGGCTACAGCAAGCCGAGGTGAGCCACTGCGGAACAGCTAGGCGGGATTTCTCTGCGCAGAGAGCATCTAAAGCTCCCAGTGGCCGAGCTCAGCACACGCTGCAGGGATTCAGAGTAGAAATCAAAATCAAGAAGAAAAACGCCAGCCCCATAGCCGAGGGCGTAGCAGCGGCGCCATATTGCCACCAGCGGCAGCAGCAGCGAATTCAGCGAGGCCAGTACAGCTACATCTGCGTACTCAAGAACAGTGAGTCAAATTGCGGGCCACAGAGGAGAAATCCCAGTACTGTACTCCCTGGGACTTGACCCAGTGGGGGAGGGGCGGTGGCAGAGATATCACACCATAGGAGAACGTGCAACCTGGCACCCCCCACAGTCTAAAGCAGCCTCTATCGACTCTCTGGGTCAGAGACTCTGTGATACAACCCAGTAAAGGAGTAGTGGGGTCTGAGATACTACAGACTCGAGATCCAGAACACCTTAAGTGAAGTCATAGTGACCCAAGGGAAGAACCCAGAGAAGGCACAAACTTCCGAAAACATGGGAAAGAGGAATAAAAATGGAGCAATTAATGCCCACAACCCCACAACATCAGAACCCGATAAAACAGAAAATCAGAGATTTCTAGAAGATCAAATCAGGAAAATAACTGTAGAAATAATAGAGGTGCTTCGAAAAGAACTCAGAGAGAGCCAAAAAGAGATAAAGGATGCAATTAATGAAGTAAAGGCCTCAATTCAAAGCACAAACAACCGATTAGACCACATGGAGAACAGAATCTCGCTCTTAGAAGATGAGCAATTCAAAAATGAATGCATAGTTTCTAATCTAGAAAAAGATATCCAACAGCAGGAATCTGACATTGAAGAAATATGGGCCCATCTTAAGAGAGCTAACCTAAGAATAATTGGAATAGAGGAGGGAAAAGAAAGTGATACCAAAGGGATCAACAATCTCTTCAAGGAAGTAATAGCAGAAAATTTTCCAAATATAGAGCAAGAGGTCGATACACAGGTCCAGGAAACTTATAGAACTCCCTTCAGACAGGATCGGAGAAGAGGATCCCCACACCACATAATTGTCAAAATGACCAATGTGGAAGTCAAGCAGAGAATCTTAAAGGCAACAAAAACAAAGGGCCAAGTGACATTCAGAGGCAAACCAATTAGAATCACTCCAGACTTCCCAAACCAAGTCATGAGAGCCAGAAGGGCTTGGAGTAACATATTCCAAACTCTGAAAGAAAACAACTTCCAGCCAAAAATTTCCTACCCAGCAAAACTTTCTATCAAATTAGATGGAGAAATAGGAAGCTTCCATGACAAACAGAAACTGAAGGAATTTATGTCTTCAAAACCAGCACTAGAGAAAATACTCAAAGAGATTAACTACAAAGAAGAAATAGGTAACACACACCAGAACCAGAGAAACAAGAGTTTCCATCCAACAGACAATTAAGATTGGTTATCTGTGGAGATTCATTATTTATGTTAGTCTTTTACCTATCTCTAAATGGTATTGTTTGCCTTTATTGTTGTTAATTTTTAGGATTTCTAGTTGGAATATTAATATACCTTCAGATATAGCAATTGGAAATATTTTATCCCATTCTATTAGTAACTGTTAACTCTGTTTACATTGTCTTTGGATATACAATTTTTTTTTATTTTTTAGGGAGTCTGTATACTCCTCTGTTGCCTGTGCCATTGAAATCATAACCAAGAAATCACTGCCAATTTCAATGTTGTGAGGTTTTATGACCCAGATTTTCTCCTAAAAGTTTATAGTCTTAAGATTTATATTTAGGTCTATTATCTATTTTGAGTTAATATTTGTATATGGGATTAGGTAAGGGTCCAATTTTATTCTTTTCCATGTAATTATTATTTTTTAACAATATTTAGTTAAAAGATTATCATTTCCACCACCAAATGTTCGTGGAAACCTTGTCAAAAATAACTTGACAATATAGGGAAGAATTTAGCTCTAGGCTTTTATTTAACTCCAATGGTTTATATATCTGCCTTTAGAATAGTACTACACTGTTTCAATTATTGTAGCTTTATATGGTTTGAAATCAGAAAATATATATCTGCTAGCTTTGTTCTTTTTCAAGATCGTTTTGGGTACCTAGACTCCATATTCCATATTAGGATAGATTTTTTTCTGAAAAATAAATATATAAATATATGATAGTTTCACCTAAAAAATAGAAAAAAAATATTCTCTGGTAAGAAAGAAAGCAAAAAGAAATATTGAAATGTTATCTTTAAGTCATCAAAAGCTTGGTATCAGACAAATGAAACTGTTATGTGAGATTATCATTTTTAATTTTAGATAAATTGCCATAATACTAGATGTCAACTACTAAGCCAAGCATGGGAGGGAGGGATAGGGAGAGAATGGGGTGGGGGTTGGGTGGGGGCTGACTGGGAAAAGTGTGCATGGATGTCTACAAAAGTATGCATCCTACTATGATGTATGAATACAGTGCACCAATAAAAAAAATGAAAAAAAAATGAAAAAAAAAATGAAAAGGGCCGGAGGTATAGCTCAGAGGTACAACACACCTAAGCTCAGTTCCCTAGTACTCAGTACTTTAAAAAAAAAAAAAAAAGAAAGAGCCAGGCTTGGGAGGCGGAGACAGGAGGATCACACAGGTTCGAAGCCAACCACGCTGGCTTAAGAGACCCTGTTTCCAAATAAAAAAGTATAAAATAGGTCTGGGAGTATAGCCCGGAGGTAGAAGGGCTTCCAGGAACCCCAGCACCACAAAACAAGCAAGCAAGCAAGAAAGAAAGAAAGGGCAAGGTAGACATCTGAGTGGAAGATAAGGTAGACATGTCTAATGGGCATTAACAACCGCCCTCTGCCCTTTAACCGTTTGCATCTGCGGCCCTCCTGGTTTGCCTGGCTAGTTTTTGAGGGGTTTTTTTTGTTTTGTTTTTTTTGGGGGTGGTACTAGGAATTGAACCCAGGGGCTAAATCCCCAGCCCTATATTTTATCCTTTATTTTTGTTGCTGTTGTTGCGGTACCGGAGATTGAACCCAGGGGCATTCTACCTCCAAGCTACACCCCCAGCCCTATTTTTTATTCTTTATTTTGAAACAGGATCTCACTAAGTTGCGGAGGGCCCCACTAAGTAGCTGAGGTTGGCTGCAAACCTGTGACCCTCCTGTCTCAGCCTCCCAAGTACTAGGATTACAGGTGTGTGCCGCCATGTCTGGCCGTGTGTGTGTGTGTGTGTGTGTGTGTGTGTGTGTGTGTGTGTGTTACTGAGGATCAAACCCAGAGGCTTTCTACCTCTGAGCTATGGTCCTAGCCCTATTTTATTTTATATTTTGTTGTTTTTGAAATGTGTTCTTGCTAGGTTACTGAGGGCCTCACGAAGCTGCCGAGGCTGGCTGCAAACCTGTGACCCTCCTGTCTCAGCCTCCCAGGTACTGGGAGTACAAGCGTGCGCCACCACCCCCGGCCATTCACTTTCACTCCATCCCGCAGAGGTGTGTTTGAGGTCAAAGTAATTAGGAAAGCAAGCTCTGGCGATTTTACATAGAGACTTAAAATATATATATATTTTGTTTGATTACCTTGGTTCTCTATGTTATTTCTTGTTTGTGTTCACAAAGCCTGTATGACTGGCCACGCTAAACAAATGGAACTAGACTGTTTTCTGGGTCCTGAAAACAAGGGAGAAATGCAGGCTTCATCCACAGTCAATTTTTTCTTTTTCTTTTTTTTTTTTTTTGTACTGAACCCAGAACATTCTACCGCCAACCTACACCCCCAGCCCTATCTCCTTTTTTTTTTTTTTTTAAACAGGGTCTCACTAAGTTGCAGAAGGCTTGCATTGCCGAGGCTGTCCTTGAACTTGAGATTCTCCTGTGCCAGCCTCCCAAGTACTGGAATTATACGTGCACCACCATGCCTAGCTACTCATTAACTTCTGAGTAAAGAGGAGAGCCAGAGCCAGGCATGGTGGTGCGGCCTGTAAAGCCAAGACTTGGGAGGCTGAGACAGGAGGTTCACAGGTTCGAAGCCAGCCTCAACAACCTAGCGAGACCCTGTTTCTAAAAAACTAAAATAAGCCGGGCGTGGTGGCGCACACTTGTCATCCCAGCATTCGGGAGGCTGAGACCAGAGGGTCATGGTTCGAGGACAGCCTCAGCTACTCAGTGAGGCCCTCTGCAACTTAGTGAGACCCAGTTTCGAAATAAAGAATAAAAAATAGGGCAGGGGGTGTAGCTCAGAGGTCAAATACCCCTGGGTTCCATCCCCAGACCCACATAATAATAATAATAATAATAATAATAATAATAATAATATAAAGAGCAGGCATAGTGGCGCATGCTTGTAATCCCAGCATTTGAGAGGCTGAGACAGGATTGCAGTTTGTGGACAGCCTCAGCTACTTAGGCCCGCTGCAACTCAGTGAGACCCTGTTTCAGAATAAAGAATAAAAATAGAGCTGGGGGTATACCTCAGAGATAGAATGCCCCTGGTTTCATCCCCAGACCACAAAAAAATAAAAAATAAAAATAAAATAAAATAGGGCTAGGGCTATAGCTTGAAGGTCGAATGCCCCTGGGTTCAGCAGGGAGGAGTGGTGCGCTGTTTTAGCTGGAGCACCGAGAATGTCTTGGGGTAAAGCAGAGGAGGCTCAGGGAAGAGCCTGTACAGATGGCTCAGAGGAAGCTTTCTGTGTTTGGTCTGAGAGGTTAATGTGATTGCTCGTTTACTCAAGAAGACTGTGGATTTTGTTATAAATGGTGTAGAGCCAGACACAGTGGTGCACGCCTGTAATCCCTGTAATTCGAGAGGCTGAGACTGAAGGATCACAGGTTCGAGGCCAGCCTTAGCAACAAAGTGAGACTTTCAACAACCTAGTGAAACCTTGTTTCAAAACAAAAAGATCAGGGTTAGAATGAGCCTGGGTTCCATCCTCAGTACACACACACACACACACACACACACACACACACACACAGTGGTGTAGAAAGCCATTTTTAAGATTTTTGGCTAACTTTCTGAGAGCCAGGATTCTGTTTCTTAATGTTTTCCAACCATTTATTGAATTGAGATGAATTTTACCCACTCTGCCAAGAATCAGCCATATGACCTTGGCCAGATCCCTTCACAGACACCCATCCCAAAGTCTCGTCCTTGTGCCTAGTAGGCATTAACCCAGGATTCGTGGGACAGAGACTTAAGCTGGCTCCCAGGTGTGGGAAGGCTGAGGGGGGTTCCTCCTGGCTCCACCCGCATCCGCAGAAGCGTATGACCTCCAACTGCTAAGACGGTCGTAGAGTTAGCCAAGCTTCCCCGGTACAACGTTCAAATTGGATTATTACAGCTCGTTTCTCTCTAGAACGACCCAAGCCCCTCCCTGGCCTCTCAGCCACAAAGGGGAAATTAACAGAAACATAAAAAGTTAAGAAGGTGAGCGAACATTATCACTCTTGTCAACAATAAACTCTGCGGCCGATGTTCAGTCGTGAAGACAGGCGCATTTATTATTTATAGAATACAGATTGTTAAATATTAAATACCTGAGCCCGGGACGGCGCGAGGGTAAAACCAGGAGTGTGAACTTGTCAAAATCGTGAAGACGGTAACTCTCTGCAAGGCTGAGGGACACCTGCGTTAACTGCCGTTTTTCTGGCCCTCTAAATTAAGGGGGCTGGGGGGAACTACGATGTGTCGATTTCAAGTTCTAAGTGATATGCATTGTCGTTAGGACGGCATCTGTCTACACCTAACTCTGCTTTCCAAATAGCTACCAGCCCCCTGGCCTGCAACTATTAACTACTGCAGCCAGGAGAGAAGGGTTTCTTCCTTATTTACCACCGGAGGGAATGGCAAGCAAAGAAAGCGTTTTATGAGCTGGCATTTTTTTTTCTCATAATTCTTTGCATGCTTGTCCAAGGGTTTATGCTGATGGAGGCAAAAATTATTCGTAAAAAAAAATCTTAAAAGTCACACGCAATGCCAAGCATCTTAATTTTTATATGATTTTTGACGTCCCTCAATTTACCCTAATTGCCTTCTGGCCTGAAATTTTCATGCAAAGTTACAAACTCGAACCACCACGATTTGCTTCGTAATAGGAAGTAAGACACCACGAGATTTCCCCGGCTTCTGAGTAGCACCCAGCCCGTCTCTAAGGACTCGTAGGTGTAAGAGCTTGATTGCCCGATTTACTGCTCAGAATAAAATTATTTTTCCTTCTACAAAGATTTGTACACCCAACCTGTTTTTCCTTTAAAAAAAAAAAAAACTTTGTTGAATGAAGCCAAAATACTTCCAACAAAGGACCTGATTCAAATATAAATTCTGCTCGCCAGAGTAAGCAGTCTTATTTTTACTAAGTACTCAGTAGAGATTATGCACTAAATTACCTCCCTTAAATACTTGCTGATAAAGCTGGGCACGGTGGCATATGCCTGTAATCCCAGTGTGTAAGAGGCTGAGACAGGAGGAGCGCAGGTTCAAAACCAGTCTCAGCAATTTAGCAAGACCCTCGGCAACTAAGTGAGACCTTATTTCAAAAGAGAAAATAAAACAAAGCTGGGGTGGGGGTGGTAGTTCGGATGCAGAATGCCCCTGAGTTCAATTCCCAGTAGGGAAGAAGGGGGGGGGGGCTCGCTAATACACTTACCAATATTTGTATTAATTTTAACGTTAAAGGATAAAATCCCAACGCTTCCATTACAGGTAGGAAAAAATAACTCTGACTTAATTGTTCAGTTTTAACCTTTATTTTTCCTCTTTCCAGTTGAACCCTATATGATGATATTAAATTCAAAAATTAATCTAGCCTACAGGATGGGTAATTAGTCAAAACCAGGAAAAAGTCCCAAGAAATTAACAGTGAAATCAATTCCTGTATTTTTTTTTTCTGCTCCTCTTTCTCCTGGGCATTTTGAGGCACATTTCAGTGTGAGCTCACTGCCTCCTAAATTCTGTTGAAGTTTTATGTTGGAAGGATCTGAACTATTCCTTTAAGAGATAGGAAAACTGAGCTAGAGCCACCTTTTCTAGTGACAAGAAGAAAAACTAGAAAAAGAAATAATTCAGGACAATAAAACCAGAGCTGAGGGTAGTGGCGCACGCCTGTCATCCCAGTACTTGGGAGCCTGAGACGGGAGGACGGCAGGTTTGAGGCCAGCCTCAGCGATTTGGCGAGAATCTCGACAACTTTAGTGAGACTCTGTTTCTAGATGAAAAATAAAATAGAAATAGGGCTAGGCGTGTAACTCAGAGGAGGACGTCCCTGGGTTCGAGCCACGGGAGAGGAGGAGGGAGCTGGGGAGGAGGGGGAAGCCAGAGCTCAGGAGTGAGGTCCAGTGGTCAGGTGGCCAGGGAGAGCGCTTCCCCAAAGCTGCCGGGAAGGACTGAGCCGGCATCCGCTCGGAGCAGGAAGGCCGACAGTTCTTGGGGGGATCTCCCGTGAGAAGGGAGATCGGAGAGAATAAATGGGATCATGGAGAGTTTGCAAGACTCGAGACTGCGATTAAGGCAAATCTCACCAGAACAAAAGGAAAGAAAGACAAAGGGCACTGCAAGAAAAGCAAAGGGTTTACAAAATGCACGGCCCAAAAGTGAAGCAAGGAAAATGCACCTAATAGGAAGCGCTCTGCGGACCGTAGCAAGGATTAATTTTATATTTGAGAAAGTGGCTCAGAGTTCACTATCGAGCTGGGCAGTGAGCGCTCTGAGGTTGCCATTATTATGGGAAGCCATTCGCGCGCGCGCGTGTGTGTGTGTGTGTGTGTGTGTGTGTGTACCCCTCTGAGCTATACCCCCAACCCTTTTTATTTTTTATTCTGAAACATGGTCTTAATAAGTGGCTGAAGGGCCACTAAATTGCTGAGGCTGGCCTCGAACCTACAATCCTCATGTCTCAGCCTCTTAAATACTGGGACTATAGGCATGCAACCACCACACCTGGCTGTGAATGATATCAATAAGGCCATTACAAAAATAAAAAGAGAGCCAGGCGTGGTGGCTCAGGCTCGTAAATCCCAGTACATGGGAGACTGAGACGGGAGGCTCACAGGTTGAGGACAGCCTCCACAGGTAGTGAGACTCTCATGAACCAAGCGAGACCCTGTTTCAAAATAAAAATAAAATAGAGCTGGAGATGTAGCTCAGAAGTAGAATGTCGCCAGGCGTGGTGGCACACGCTTGTAATCCCAGCGCTTGGGAGGCTGAGACAGGAGGATCGCACGGGTTCAAAGCCAGCCTCAGCTACTTAGTGATGCCCTGTTTCCAAATAAAAATATAAAATAGGTCTGGGAGCGTAGGCTGGAGGTAGAAGGGCTTCCAGGAACCCCAGTACCAACAACAACAAAAAGATATTGTCTGAAATTAGTAAATCAAGCAGAGTAGAGACCTAATTAAAACAAGGAGCAGTTAACATTGTTTTGGGAAGAGGGCGTGGGTGACAATACTTTTCAACATTATTATCTTTTTCTCCAGCTTTTTGTGATTGTGTGTGTTACATTGATCGTGTGTGTGTGTGTGTGTGTGTGTGTGTGTGTGTGTACACATGCATATATTCTTTAAAAGGCAGGCATTTGTTTTACGAACACCTAGAGATTGATATCAGGAGAAGGAAGGCTGAAAAAGGTGCTCTTGGGACGCAGAGTCTTTTCTAGGAAAGTGTCCCCACTCTGGAATCTCCTTGTCCCAGCCCCCACCCACCCCTACCCTACCCCCCAGCACTCCTCCACCCCGCCCTGCTGAGGCAGAGGACCCTGTCGGTGCTTGAACAAGGGCAATGTCTGACACGGGGATTTTTCCCAACCATTGAGGGACCACAGTGACGCTTTGTCAAAAAATGGAACACTGGAAAGAATTAACTGCAAAATTAATTAAGTGCCATGCGCTCAAAACCACCATGTGACCGGAGCAAGAACCAGGCTAAGGTTTAAACAGTCAGCGATGCCGGGCGTGGTGGCGCACGCTTGTAATCCCCGCGCTCGGGAGGCAGAGACAGGAGGGTCGCGCAGGTTCGAAGCCAGCCGGGCGCTCTGGTTTAGGAGACCCTGTTTCCAAGTAAAACTGTAAAAATAGGTCTGGGAGTAGGTCCCGGAGGTAGAAAGGCTTCCAGGAACCCCAGTACCACCAATAAATAAATAAATAAATAAATAGTCAGCACTGACTTCCACACACTCCTCAGTGTCCCCACAAACACACAGTGTGCCAAGACACTGGGGGTCCTCCACGCCGTAACCGCTATCACCTCCATGTGGCCGCCCCATGTTCATTCCCAAACACTCCTCTTCCGGGTGGGGTCTGTGGCTTATCTAACACACAGCTCAGACAGGTCTCTGTTTGACCCAGTACTAAAAAAAAAAAAAAAAAAAAAAGTGTGTAAGATAATACTGTCCCAGCCATTTCCCTCCGAGTCATGAACGTAATAGATTTGACTTTCTGCTGGTGTAGCCCCCTAAGCAGCGTAAAGGAAAGGTTACCCTGGCAGGCGGCTAGAAAAGAGTTTAATTAATCCCAAAGTGTGTGCTTCATTTGGAAAGCACATCACAAAAGAATCCTGTGTCTACTGAACTAGATCCTTCGGGCTATTATGCCTCAACCACGGGGAGATTTTTCTAAGGGAGCCTGGTCCCTGGCGTGGGGGAGGCTCTGCCATTAAACTCGGCTCCACACAGGAGCCGGGATTGAAGATGCTGAGGGTGCGGGAACTTTCCCCTCGGCAGAGGGAACTGGTGTCCCAGTATTTGTGGAAGGAGGACCCAGCCTTAACGCTGTGGGCTTCTTTACTCTCCCAGGCAGGAGGAGGGGTGCCCCCCAGCTTGCCCCAGACCAAGGAAAGGGGCCAAGGAGCGCCCTGCATTTCATACGGTCCTTGTTGGCTGACGCTTTTGTGAAGCCAGAGCCTGCCCTGCCTTAGCAGATCCTGCAGGACTCGTCAGAAGCTAGTTGCATAAAAGGAAAGAAGAAAGAAGTGTCGGGTATGGTTGGTGCACACCTGCGATCCTAGCAAATTGGGAGGCTGATGCAGGTGGTTTACAGGTTCAAGACCAGGTTCTGCAACTTAGTGAGTGCGTGTGTGTGTGTGTGTGTGTGTATTACTGGGGATTAAACCTGAAAGGCTCCATTTAGAAGAAAAATCATAAGCCCCTAGCAGCTAGCTAATAGTTAAAACAGCCAGCTAATAGTTAAAAAGAAAAAGTATATTTTATTGCAGCTTACAGCTTAGGAATGTAAGATATGCGATAAGCCCACCCCATCTTATCTATACTGTCTGGGCCAGAGCGCCTTGACCCGGAGCTTACTGACTGCACCTGGTATTTTATCTAACACTTGACTACAGAATGTACTTTTCAAACGATTCTGTAATTTTCTGTAAACGCATGCAATTTAGCCCAAAACCCCCTAACTAATGGTCTTTTCCCTATAAATACCCTCAGTTTCAGTGGCTCGGGGCCGAACTCCTATACGAGTCGGCCCCAGTGCACTGGCTCCTTAATAAACTTTTTTACCTTTTGCTTTTGCATCAAGGAAACTAAAGTTTCTCGTGTGTTCTTGCTGTCGTCGCTTATCCCGAGGCTGATTGAGGGTCTCCCCTCGGCGGGGGTCTTACAAACCCAAGGACATTCTACCTCTGAGCTACACCCCAGCCCTATCTTTTTGTTCTTTACTTTGAAACAGGATCTAAACTTTGGAGGACCTCACTAAGTAACTGAGGCTGCCCACCGCAAAACTGAGATCCTCCTGTCTCAGCCTCCCAAGTACTGGGATTACAAGCATGTATCACCATATCCAGCTCCTATTTTTAACTTTTTTTGGAGGGTGTGGTACTGGGGATGGGACCCAGGGGCATTCTACCACCGAGCTACACCCCCAGCCCTAATTTTTATTATTTATTTTGAAACAGGGTCTCACTAGGTTGTGGAGGGCCTCAGTAAGTAGCTGAGGCTGGCTATGGACCTGTGATCCTCCTGTCTCGGTTTCCCAAGTAGTAGGATTACAAGTGTGCGCCACCACGCCCAGCTCCTTTTTCAACTTTAAAAATAAGATACTGCCAGGCATGCTGACACACATCTATAATCCCAGTACTTGGGAAATGGACACAGGAGGATCACAAGTTCAAGGGCAGCCAGAGTAGCTTAGCGAGGCCCTCCGCAACTCAGTGAGACCCTGTTTCAAAATAAAAAATAAAAGAGTCGGGCGTGGTGGCACACGCTTGTAATCCCAGCGCTTGGGAGGCTGAGACAGGAGGATCGCACAGGTTCAAAGCCAGCCTCAGCTACTTAGTGAGGCTCTCAGCAACTTAGTGAGACCTTGTTTCCAAATAAAGTATAAAAATAGGTCTGGGAGTATAGCCCAGAGGTAGAAAAGCCTCTGGGTTCCACCCTCAGGACCACAAAAAAATAAATAAATAGGGCTGAGGGGTGTATCTCAGAGGTCAAATGCTCCTGGGTTTAATCCCCAATGCCACAATAATAATAATAAATAAGTAATGAATTAAGAAAAGGGTTGAGGGCGTAGCTCAGAGACAGAGTGCCCTAGGTTCAATGCCCAATACCACAAATGCAATTTTGTTTTTTGTTTTTGTTTTGTTTTGTTTGTGGTACTGGGGATGGAACCCAGGGGCATTTTACCTCTGAGCTACACTCCCAGCCCTATTTTTTTAGTCTTTTATTTTTTGAAACAGGGTCTCACTGAGTTGCGACGGGCCTCACTAAGTAGCTGAGGCTGTCCGTGAACCGCGATCCTCCTGTCTCCACCTCCCAAATACCGAGATTACAAGTGTGCGCCACCACTCCGGCTGCAACTGAGTTTTAATTTAGCATCTACCAATGAGATGAGTGGGGTGTGTGTGTGTGTGTGTGTGTGTGTGTGTGTGTGTGGTGCTGGGGATTGAACCCAAGGGCATTCTACCTCTGAGATAAACTCCCCTCCCAGCCCCTTTTAATTTTTTTTGGAAACAGGGACTCACTAAATTGCTGAGGCTGGCTTCGAACCTGCAATCTTCCTGTCTCAAATACTGGGATTACAAGCGCGCATCACCACGCCCGGCTAGCGATGAGTAATTAAAGCACAGGAAAAAGACGCAGGACGAAGGTGTCACCGTGGACGAAGCTTGGAGACATGATGAATGCCAGGTGATTCCTCTCATCTGAGGTCCGGGGAGGGCCAGGGCACAAAAGACGGAGAGCAGGACGTGCTGCCAGGGCTGGGGGAGGGGCTTCGTGCTTAGTGGGGACAGAGCTTCACTTCTGTGCGACAAAGAGGTCTGGGACGGACGGTGGCGGCAGCCGCACAGCGCCGGGATGCACTAAGGCCGCCCAAGTGTATGCTGGAAAGTAGTTAAAATGGCAAAGTAAGTCGATTTTACCATGGCTTAAAATAATTGATTAATCAAGGAAGAAAGCTGAGGGCCGCTTCGATTTTAAAACACACGGCGTTTTGCAGAAGGTGTTAGCACGCACTGACTTCAGAGGCAGCTGGAGGCCCGGGACGGGGTGCCTCGGTGGGCATCTGAGGGCGAGGCCGGAGTCTCCTGGAGGCTGGGGAGAGGAAACTTCTCCTGCTCATGAGTAATGACTCCCGTTCTCTGGCGAACCTTAAGGAGAAAGGAACTAAAAATACTTATCGGCCACTCTGCCAAAACTCCACGGCGCCAGGAATGTACCAGGCCAACATGCTAAGGCGTTTCAGGGCTAAGGTGTAAGTCCTTTGCCTCTCGGGGCGGCTGGTGCACAGGAGGAGGGACAAGGTGCCACTGTCCCAGCCAGCTAGCTGTCCGCCCAAGAGAGAGGCAGCTGCCAAGAAAGCCCAGAGATGCCCCCACCCACCCAGCTGCAGGGCCCAGCTGGGCGTGCCAGGCAGGGCCTCTGCTGCTGCCAGCTCGGAGAAGCTGAGACAGAAAGAGTAACATAGACGTTCCCTAACACTTCCTCCCAGGCTGCAGGGGCCCGGGCCAGACACCTGCGGGGGTGTGGGGGGAGAAATCGGTGTGGCCAGAAGGCCGTGCAGATGGCCCCAGGTCCCGGAGCCCGAGCCTCCCGAAACTTAACGTGTACGTAAATCAGCAGGACATCTGGTCACCATGCAGGTGCAGGGCGGGGCTGGCTCCTGCCCAACTAGCCAGCGCCCAGGTGTGGCGATGCTGCCGGCCCATAACGCACTGTGAGCCACAACAAAACCCAGAGAACAAATAGAGTTGGGGGCTGGTGTGGTGCTGGGTGAGCCAGGCCTGGAGAGCTCTGGTGTGGGGAGTGGGGAACGTTGTCTGAACCCTGCTCCAGGCACACGGAGCTTTGCATCTGCAGGTTTCAAAGAATTGTACAAAGCTCGATGGTACCCAGGAATACAGACACGCCGTAACTACTGGGGATGCATGTGTCCCCGTAGAAAGGGTTTACACTAGTCCCCAGAGGGAAGCCAGAGTCCCACGCACCTGGATGAGAATTCTAGGTGTTTCACATGGGCCAGGAGAGCTTGAGCAAGTGATCCTGAGCCTTGGTTTCCTTACTGGCCAAGTGACAGTAACAATGGTACTTGTCTCTTTTAGACAGATTAATGGCCCTCAAAGATGTCCATACCCTAGCCCCCGAGACCTGCGAATATGTGACCTTACATGGCAAAAAGGGGCTTTGTGGGTGTGATTCAATGAAAGATCTTGAGTTAAGAAGATTACCCTGGTTCATCCCGGGGCCCTTACAAAGGGGAGACCGGAGGGTCCGAGTCAGAGAAGGGGATCTGATGGCAAAGGCAGAGATCAGAGAGAGTTACACATGCACGAGTGCTGGCTTTGACGATGGAAAAGGGGCCACGGGCCAAGGGATGCAGGCGGCCTCCAGGAGCTGGAAAAAGTGAGGAGATGAATTCTCCCGTGGAGCCTCTGGAAGGAACACGGCTCTGCTGACAAGACCTTGAGTAACACCCATTTCCTCCACCGCTGTCGGGAAATTGATTTGCAGTGTTTCAAGGCAACTCGTTTTGTGAAAACTTACTATAGAAGCCTTAGGAAGTAACATACTTTCCAGGCTTAGGATGGAGCAGCCAGTCTCTGGCAGCACCTCCTTTATGGAAGGCAAGATCCACACACTTTCCTTCCAGATAGTTGTCCTGAAGATGGCTGGACACTGGGCATGGTGATGCACGCCTGCAATCCCAGTGCTTGGCAGAGTAACACAGAAGAATCATAGGTCTGAGGACAGCCTCAGCAACTTAGCGAGACTCTCGGCAACTTAGCAAGACCCTGTTTCAAAACAAACCAAAAAAAAAAAAAAAATTGTTTTTAAGGAGCTGGGGTTGAGCCGGGCATGGTGGTGCACACTTGTAATCCCAGCACTTGGGAGGCTGAGACAGGAGGATCACACAGGTTCGAAGCCAGCCTCAGCTACTGAGTGAGGCTCTCAGCAACTTACTGAGACTCTGTTTCCAAATAAAATATAAAATAGGTCTGGAAGTATAGCCTGGAGGTAAAGCCCAGAACCAAAATAAATAAATAAATAAATAAATAAATAAATAAATAAATAAATAAATAAATAAATGAGTTGGAGTTGTAGCTCAAAGAACACCACCTGGGTTCAATCCCCAGTATCCAAAAAAAAAAAAAAAAAAAAAAGTCGCCTGGTGCGATGGCACACGCTTGTAATCCCCGCACTTGGGAGGCAGAGACGGGAGGATTACGCAGGTTTGAAGCCCCTAACTGGCTTAAGAGACCCTGTTTCCAAATAAAAATATAAAATAGGTCTGGGAGTGTAGCCCGGAGGTAGAAGGGTTCCATCCCCAGTACCACTAAAAAAAAAGAAAAAAGAGTCTCAAGACGGCATGCATAGTAACTTCACAAAGAAATGTCAGCACTTAAGGGTAGGAAAGACAGAGCCTACAACGGGCTGATCTGCAGGCAGTTTGGGGCAGATGGAAGTGTGTCTCCCACAAGAGAGGGGCCCTCCGAGGCAGGCTGCTCCATCCTGACACTGCGATCTCACACCGCCCCATCACCACGTCTGGACCCGGGCCAGGGCGTAATGTATTATAACGATAGAGTAAGTTATTCAAATTATGATCATTTCAGGAACCATTTTTTATGAGAAAATAAATTTTAAATAATAGCATTTTAAACTTTTTACGGTTACATTTGTCATGTGACCTGGGACAAGGTATATTTTTGCACTAAAATGGGACTCATTAATTATCTCCGATGTGGCACTCCCTGGAGCAACGGCAGCAGCGGGGTTGAAGGGACAGGCTGAGACCCACGCCATTTTCTCTACCTGATACATTCAAGTGAGCTCACATTTGGCAGGGACACACACACACGCGCGTGCGCGCGCACACACACACACGTAGGGCAGTTGGGTCAATGGGGCTAAAATGGGTCTCTGAAAATTAGAGAAAATTTCAAATGGAGCAATAAATTTTAATTCAGGCCGGGCAAACAGATGTGTGTGTGTGTGTGTGTGTGTGTGTGTGTGTGTGTGTGTGTTTGCTTATTTGAGCAAATACTTAAGCCTTAACTTGGGTCATGTACTTCTCCAGATTCTGAGAGACAGAAGAAACTTCTAGCAGTAAGGAATTCTCCATCTCTCTGCATTCCTACAATGACACAGAGGGCCCGAGGTCATCTACTCTCTGTGTAGATGGTCACTGGGGCCACGCCGCAGACAGCTGGACCACATAAACGAGAGGTGTCCCAGCAGCAAGACCGCTGACACTTGACCTGGGAGACTCACAGTGTCTTTTGTCCCTGAGAAGGAATGACAAGAGGCTTTATTGTTTTAGTAGGCTTTGTTCTTCCTGTGATGGAAATTAGCTACCCTAAGAAAAACAACGTAGAGGAAAAGTTTATTTTAGGCTCATGACTTCAGAGGCTCAGTCAATAGTCGGCCAGCTCTTAGGCGGAAACCTCTTCACAGCAGGAACAGTGCTCAAATCATGGCAGCTGAAAGCAGAGATAGCAAGAAGAGAGACCAGAGACAGAGAGAGTCCTTCAGAACACGCCCCACCTCTGAACCTTGCTGTATTGCCAAATGGTGAGTTTTCTGAGGGATGTTCCACATGCGACCCCTAATTTTTATAAATAATGCTTTGTATAGTGCTTAAAAGTTTACACAAAGCCGGGCGTGGTAGCACACGCTTCTAATCCCAGCATTTGGGAGGCTGAGACAGGAGGATCCAGGTTCTTGGCCAGCCTCAGCTACTTAGGCCCTTTGCAACTCAGTGAGACCCTGTATCAAAAAAAAAAATAAAAATAAAAACTAGGGCTGGGGGTGTAGCTTTGAGATAGAATGCCCCTGGGTTCCATCCCCAGTACTGCAAAAATTAAAAAAGTTTACACAACCCCTTCTCTCTGTAGTCTACCACCTGCCCAGGACTTTCTATATAATTTTTAGAACCTAGTATGAAATGAAATGGTCCTTTGTCTTAAAAAACAAAGCAAGCTGAGTGTGGTGGAACATGTTTTTAATCCCAGTACTTGGAAGGCTGAAACAGGAGGATCACAGGTTCAGGGCCAGCCTCAGCTATTTAGTGAGGCCCTCTGAAACTTACTAAGACCCTGTTTCAAAATAAAAAATATACCAGTCATGGTGGCACACACTTGTAATCCCAGCATTCGGGAGGTGGAGACAGAAGGAGCACGGTTCAGGGACAGCCTCAGCTACTTAGCGAGGCCCTTCACAACTCAATGAGACCCTGTTTCAAAAAATAAAAAGGACTAGCTGGGCATGGTGGTACACGCTTGTAATCCCCGCGCTTGGGAAGCAGAGACAGGAGGATCGCACAGGTTCAAAGCCAGCCTCGCTAGTTTAAGAGACCCTGTTTCCAAATTTAAAAATATAAAATAGGTCTGGGAGTGTAGCCCGGAGGTAGAAGGGTTTCCAGGAACCCCAGTACCACCAAAAAAATAAAAAATAAAAAAGACTAAAAATAGGGCTGAGGGTGTAGCTTGGAGGTAGAATGCCCCTGGGTTACATCCCTAGTACCGCAAAAATTAATTAATTAATCAATTAATTAAAGAAAGAATAAAGCCAGGTGTGGTAGCTCACCCTTGTAACCCCAGTACTACTTGGGAGGCTGAGACAGGAGGATCGCATGTTCAAAGCCAGCCTCAGCAGCTTAGTGAGGCTCTTAACAACTTAGTGAGACCCTGTTTCCAAATAAAATATAAAATAGGTCTGGAGGTTTGCTTGGAGGTAGAAGGACCCTGGGGTTCCATCCCCAGTACCACTAAATAAATAATAAATAAATAAATAAATTTAAAAATAAAAAGATAATAAAAGCCAGGAATGGTGGCGCACAATTATAATCCCAGTACTCGGGAGGATGAGACAGGAGGATCACAGGTTTGTGAACAGCCTCAGAACTAGTGAGACTTCCAAAAACCTAGGCAGACCATATTTCAACATAAAAATAAAATTGGACTGGGAGTGCAGCTTGGAGGTAGAATGCCTCTAGGCTCAATCCCCAGGACCCCAAAAGAAAAAAAAATAACTATAGGTACCTAGGTGTGGCCTTGCATGTTTGTAATCCCAATATTTGGGAGGCTGCAACAGGAGGATCACAGGTTCCAAGCCAGCCTCCGCAACTTAGTGAGACCCTGTTGCATGGTGACGCATGCTTGTATTCCCAGCATTCAAGAGGCGGAGACTGGAGGGTTGGGGTTCATGGACAGCCTCAGCTACCTAGCGAGGCACTTCACAACTCAGTGAGACCCTGTTTCAAAAAATAAAAGGATTAAAAAATAGGGCTGGGCATGCAGCTCAGAGGTAGAATGCCCCTGGGTTCCATCACCAGTACCGAAAAAAATAATTTTAAAAAGGAGTTGGAACTGGGCATGGTGGCGCACACTTGTAATCCCTGCTCTTGGGAGGCTGAGACGGGAGGATCTCACAGGTTCAAAGCCAGCCTCAGCTACTTAGTGAGGCTCTCAGCAACTTAGTGAGACCTTGATTCCAAATAAAGTATAAAATGGGTTTGGGAGTGTAGCCCGGAGGTAGAAAGCCCCTGGGTTCCACCCCCAGGACCACCAAAAAAAAAAAAAAAAGAAGAAGAAGAAGAAGTGGGCGTGGTGGCGCACGCTTGTAATCCCAGCATTCGGGAGGCAGAGACAGGAGGATCACAGTTTGCAGACGGCCTCAGCTACTTAGTTGAGGCCCTTCGCAATTCAGTGAGATCCTGTTTCAAACAATAAAAAAATAGGGCTGAGGGTGTAACTCAGAGGTAGACTGCCCCTGGATTCCATTCCCAGTACCACAAAAATAAATAGATAGATAGATGATAGATAGATAGATAGATAGATAGATAGATAGATAGATAGATAGATAGAAAGAAAGAACAAAGCCGGGCATGATGGCACATTCGTGTAATCCCAGGACTTGGGAGGCTGAGACAGGAGGATCGCAGGTTCTCGGCCAGACTCAGCAACTTAGTGAGGCCCTCTGCAACTTAATGAGACCCTGTTTGAAAATAAAGAATAAAAAAATATAGGGCTGGGGGTGTAGCTTAGAGGTAGAATGCCCCTGGGTTCCATCCCCAGTACTGCAAAATAGATGATAGATAGATAGATAGAAGATAGATAGATAGACAGACAGACAGACAGACAGACAGACTGTAGCTCAGATAGATAGTGGGTATAGCTCAGAGGTAGAATGACCCTGAGTTCAATCTCCAGTATGAGAGAGAGAGAGAGAGAGAGAGAGAGAGAGAGAGAGAGAGAGAGAAAGAGAGAGTTGGGAGGAAGAAAGGGAGAAAGGGAGGGAGGGAGGGAGGAAGGAAAGAGCCGCCATTCATCCAGCACACACTGAGAACTCTGTGCCTGGAGCCACTCTGCTGGGCTTTGGGGTGCGGCCATGAATCAGAAGCCGCAGTAGAGGGGCAGGCAGACAGGCGGCGAGTCCTTACCCTGCAGCGTGGCGAGGGGCTGAGAGGGCCCCAAATCCAGCAACCTCAGCGCCAGGAGCCTCCGGAGCCTCCCAAGCCCGAGCCACGCTGGAAATTCACGCTTGGCGTGGAGATGAGACGCAACGCTCAGCAGTAAACCGGCATATGGCAAATTTATTCCCGCTCCCCCTCTTCTCTGCTTCCCTGGATCTGTAATCCTTCCACCTCCATTAAAAGGGCTTAAAACAAACAAGGTTTTATCCTGAGAGCTTCGCTCAGATTAATTCTCACCATGAGTAAAGCCCACAAAAAAAAAAAAAAAAAACCTGCAGCTTCCAGTTGTGGAGGACGGCGCTCACCAAGGCAAGACCCATGGTGACTGGCCACAAACATAGGAAATCTATGAGGAATCGCTGATGGAGCAGATCATCGGACCAGATGAAACTGGGCTAGGGATCTGGATGCGGGATCCTAGGAGCAAGAGGATTCCACCTTCAGAGAACGGTGGGCCACAGTTCAACACAACGTCCATCACATCAGATTCCCAGGGGATAGACAGGTGTGTGTGTGTGTGTGTGTGTGTGTGTGTGTGTGTGTGTGTGTGTGTTGGCAGGGCAGGCATAGTCTGATAGGGAGGGTTTGGCCACACTCCTGACTCATCGGCTGTAGACTGACCGACTAGTAGTGGACACTGAATGGCTACTTGGGCGAAGCAGTGAAGTCCTGAGGCTTGGACGCTCCTCTGGTCAGACCGCTGAAGAAGCAAGGTCCAAGGAAATTTCCTCTACATTTTGGAGCACGACTAGAACTTTACTCCCAGAAATGCAGGAGACACACATGTCCACAAACGCCCAGCAAAGCCTGGAGCGTGCTGGCCTGGTCCCCGACCTTCTGTCATTCCCACTCTGGAAGTTTCCATGTGGCCTGGAAGGTGACCCACACGCCTCGGCGTGAGTGGCCAGAACTTGATGGCCAACTCCTCCTCCTTTCCCACTCCTTGTGTGTGTGCGTGTGAGTGTACACATGCTAGGAAGTAAACCCAGAGGGGCATTCTACATCGCCCACCTTTTTTTTTTCAGTACTAGCAATTGAACCCAGGAGCATTCTATCTCTGAGATACACCCCCAGTCCTATTTTTTACTTTTTATTTTGAAACAGGGTCTCACTAAGTTGCAGAGGGCCTCACTAAGTAACTGAGGCTGGCTGCAACCCTGCGATCCTCCTATCTCAGCCTCCCAAGTACTGGGCGACAAGAGTGCGCCTCCATGCCCGGCTGCCATTTTTATTTTGACACAGGGTCCCATTAAGTTGCTGAGCGTCTTGCTAAGTTGTTGAGGCTGGTCTTGAACCTGAAATCCTCCTGTCTCAGCCTCCCAAATACTGAAATTACAGGTGTGCGCCACCACGCCTGGCTCAGCTCTTCTTTCTGTCCATCTCTATAGTTGACAATGGACATAATTCTAGATCTCCTCCTTGTCTCACTGGGACCTTGCTCATAGGCACAGTGTGCTGATAACTTTAAAAACAAAAAAACAATAGCACTAGTGAGATCCCATTTTGAAATAAAAAGGGCTGGGTGGGAATAACTCAGATGTAGAATACCCCTGGGTTCAATCACCAGAACAGGAAGAAAGAAAGAAGGAAAGAAGGAAAGAAAAAAGAGAGAGAGGGAGAAAGAAAGGAAAGAAAGAAAGAAAGGGAGAAAGGCAGGCAGACAATAGCACCATGTAAATCACAGAGACAGGAATTTAACTTTTAGGTAAGAATAGACCATAGGAAGCCTGTGAACACAGCCCTAAGGTCAGCAGAAGGGAAGAAAGAGGAATTGATTTCCCCCCGAGAAGTCATTGTGCAACAAACCCCTGGTCAGATGTGACCTGGCCAGTGTCCACATCTGATCATGATTCATACTTAGAAAACAGATTAGCCGGGCATGGTGGGGCACGCTTGTAATCCCAGTACCTGGGAAGCTGAGATAGTAGGATCAGAGGTTCACGGCCAGCCTCAGCTACTTAGTGAGACCCTCTTCAACTTAGTGAGACCCTGTTTCAAAATAAAAACAAAATAAGAGCCAGGCGTGGTGGCGCACGCTTGTAATCCCAGCATTTGGGAGGCTGAGACAGAAGGATCATGGTTCTCTGACAGCCTCAGCTACTTAGTGAGGCCCTCTGCAACTCAGTGAGACCGGTTTCAAAATAAAGAATAAAAAAAAATAGGGCTAGGGTTGCAGCTCAAAGGTAGAATGCCCCTGGGTTCCATCCCCATTACCACAAAAAATAATAATAATAATAATAAGGCTAGGGTGTAGCTTAGAGGTGAATGCCCCTGGTTTCCATCCCCAGTACCAAAAAAAATAACAATAAATAAATATATATATACATATTATATATATGTATATGTGTATATGTATATGTAAACATATATATGTATATGTGTGTATAATTTCATATATATATATAGTATACATATATAACAGGTGTGATGGCAAATGCCTCTAATCCCAGTACTTGGGAAATTGAAGCAGAAGGATCACGTGTTCAAGGCCAGCCTCAGCAACTTCAGAACACCTGACCTTATTTCCAACTAAACCCTAAAAGAACTAGAGTGTAGCTTGGCGGTAGAGAGCTCCTGGGTTAAATCTCCAGCAGCCCCCAGAGGGTCAGAGGGTGCACGGAGCCCAGTGGGTTTCACAACTACAGCTACGTGGGTCTCACAGGCAAAGCTCTGCCATGATAACACCATGCAGTCTGACCTAAGGAGCAGTTACCAGACATAAGAAAACAGAGCCGGGAGGGTGGCGCACACTTGTAATCCCAGCACTTGGGAGGCTGAGACAGGAGGATCGCACTGGTTTGAAGCCAGCCTCAGCTACTTAGTGAGGCTCTCAGCAACTTAGTGAGATCCTGTTTCCAGGATCTGGGAGTGTAGCCCGGGGGTAGAAAGCCCCTGGGTTCTATCCCCTAGTGCCGCACACAAAAAAGAAAACAGTCCCAAGAGAGTAATATTCCAACCCTGACCACCAAAGCCAGCCTCCACCACCCATGAGCAATTGAGTCCGGCTGTTCCCAGGACTAGGCACTACTCCCTCCCTTACTCTCCCTCATATAAAATATTTCTCTCTTTCCCCTAGTGCCACTGCTCTCCTGTGAGAGAGCCTGGCAGCTAACCTCGCCTGCAATAAACTTTCCCTAAATGGACCGGGCTCTGGGCTTTCTTGACTCTTGGGTGATGCCGATCGCCTTACATTTGGTGCCAAAACCCGGAAGGGCCCGTGTGCTCAGACGGGCCCTCCACTAGGCACATACCTTGAGACTCCCTTGGTAGCCGCTGCTTCTCATGGGCGCTTCAATCCTCGGCTCTTGCTGGCACCTGGCCCCGCACTCATCACCTGCTTTGGCCTGTAGGGTCTCCTTGCCTTCCTTAACTCCTCCTTTTCAACCATCAACAGTGGGTAAATCCTCTCGCTGTAGAGACTGTCTGCCTGCCGTCTGTAAATCATACTGGAATGCCAATAGTCTCCTCTTGCCCTTCACTGGGCGCCAACCAGAGACGCTTGGCCTGGGTGACCTGAGCATTCTTAGAAACCTGCTTCTCTTGCTTGGGGACACCCTCAAGAGACAGGGGCCTCCTCCTGTCTAGGTTCTTGCCCGCCCCATCAGTCCTCTTCTGGCCTTTTGCTCTCCTTTTTCTCTTTCTCTTCCTCTGCTTTCTCTCCCCCTTATTTTATTCTAACATGGGCACTTTCTTCACTAAACCTCCCCCAGATTCCCCTCTCTCCTGCCATCTCAAATCCTTCTCCACTCTGGGACTTCAGAATTATATTAAGGCCCACCACCTCATTTTTTTAACGTAAAAAATGGCCCCAGAACAAACTCGATAACCAGTCCCAGTGGCCTAAAAACAGCATCCTAGACTTTCAAATTCTAACAGATTTTGATTATTTCTGCCACTGTACCAGCAAGTGCCCAAAGTTCCTTCTGTCTAAGCATTCTTTGCTTTGCGATCCCGACCGGCTCCCTGCACCTCTTGCTTTCCTCAGCAGCTTCTCCTAGCTAATTATTGTACCTGTCTTTTTTTGTTAGATGTCTAAAGTATAATAACCATTTTGTTTAAGTTTTTTCCTTTATAGCAAAAAAGGCTTAAAATGGTAACTATGCTTGTTTCATATCTTGATTTTCATGGATAATCTAAAACAACTATTAACAGGTGAATTAAAGCCAGGCATGGTGGCGTACCCTTGTAATCCCAGAGCTTGGGAGGCAGAGATAGAAGGATCGCGCAGATTCGAAGCCAGCCTCAGCTACTGAGTGAGGCTCTCAGCAACTTAGTGAGACCCTTTTTCCAAATAAAGTATAAAACAGGTGGGAGTATAGCCTGGAGGTAGAAAAACCCCTGGGTTCCACCCTCAGTACCACAAATATAAAATAAAATAAAAAATAAGGGGAAAAAATAAACCTAAATATGCTACAGATGTAAAAAACGTATATGAGAAATGTTGATAGGGAAGGATAAAAGGAAAGGAGAATATTTTAAAAATAAGAAAGTATCTTGTATGATACTTTCATACAAGTAAGGTTTACATACAAGGTAAGGTTTATCCTAAGCTTGTCCCAAATGGGAAAGGAAGAAATAAGATAATATCAGAAGGCTAAGAGCAAGTCCCAGAAGGTTTGAGGATTGAAGAGTGATTGTGTAGGGTAAGGTTTATGAAAGAAATACTGCATGTGATAAGATGCTTACATTTGGAAACCATTCAAAAGGTTTACAGTGAGGTTCTTTTTTTTCTTTTTCCTGTGGTTGGTACTGGGTGTGGAACCCAGAGGCTTTCTACCTCCGGGCTATACTCCCAGAACCATTTTATACTTTATTTGGAAACAGGGTCTCACTAAGTTGCTGAGAGCCTCGCTAAGTAGCTGAGGCTGGCTTCAAACCTGTGATCCTCCTGTCTCAGCCTCCCAAGCATGGGGATTACAAGCGTGCGCCACCACGCCCGGCTACAGTGAGCTTCTATTAAGATAATTTCCAGCAAAGTGGTGGCGCACACTTGCAATCCCAGCATTCGGGAGGCTGAGACAGGAGGATCACGGTTCACGGACAGCCTCAGCTACTTATTGAGGCCCAGTTTCAAAATAAAGAATAAAAAATAGGGCTGCGGGTGTAGCTCGGAGGTAGAAGCCTCCTGGGTTCCATCCCCAGTACTGGAAATTTAAAAAAAAAAAAAAAAAGATAATTTCCTGTGCTTTTTACTGGTTCCGTTTTCAATGGTTATCTATATTTCACTTCTTTTTGGTGGTACTGGGGGTGGAACCCAGAGGCTTTCTACCTCCGGGCTATACTCCCAGACCTTTTTATATATATATTTTTTTTTATTTGGAAACAGGGTGTCACTAAGTTGCTGAGAGCCTCACTAAGTAGCTGAGGCTGGCTTCGAACCCGCGCGATCCTCCTGTCTCCGCCTCCCAAGCACGGGGATTACAAGCGTGCGCCACCATGCCCAGCTTATCTATATTTCACTTCTAAAGTGAAAGTTAACTCCTGTGTAACTGTAACGTTATAGCTGTGCTTTCCCAATGTTAAAAATATGTAAATGGGCATCAGACAAAACACCAGTCAGCTGAGCTATCCCAGTTCATCATAGCCGCCTGAAGCCAGCGGCCCCAGAGACAACCCACTCGACTGCTCACGAGAAATCTGAAAAATCAAGTAAGCTGGACCTGAACAGGAGGACTCGCCCTGCCCGTCACACTTGCAGACTGAAGAGAGCTGCATCTCAGGTGACAGAAATGTTACGCCATAAAGTGCTTTTATTTCTTTCTTTAATTTTTTGGTGGTACTGGGGGGTGGAACCCAGAGGCTTTCTACCTCCGGGCTATACTCACAGACCTATTTTTTAATTTATATTTTATTTGGAAAGAGGGTCTCACTAAGTTGCTGAGAGCCTCACTAAGTAGCTGAGGCTGGCTTCGAACCTGTGCGATCCTCCTGTCTCAGCCTCCCAAGCGCGGGGATTACAAGCGTGCGCCACCACGGCCGGCTCCATAAGTGTTTTTACACTGACTTTATTAGTGGTATTTACGATGATCTTAATTTCAACACTTATGCGTCTTTAAGCCCCCTCCTTCCTAACCCCCTTTAAAGTCAATATAAGGGCACCCTTTTCTTTTGGAAAACCACCCCCATCAGAGCCAGTCTCCTCTAACCGGATCTGCCTACCCTCGCTCTCTTTAGAGAACTGCTCCAGGGAAACGCAGCCCACATCCCGCCACGGCCTGACCCGGCTCCTTTTGCTGGCTCCCTCCCCCTAAAAGCCTCTCATTCACAGGCCCTCGGCCCGAGCTGGGCAGGACCTCACCTGGTCACCTTGACCACACCAACGGCGGCTAAACTGCAAGGTCTCTGGCCCTGGTTCCATCTCTCTCAGCTCAAGCTCGCACCTCCCCGCCGGAAGACTAGTACACCTGCATGAGCAAGGGCCCCCTACAACTAAACATCACCAGGTTGCCCCTTGTTCCTAAGTAACACTCACCGGCCTCCCTTGAAGGTCTTGCTGCCAGCCATGCTCCAGCAGACGGGTAGCCTCATCTCCCCCTCAATATTATCGCTTCATACATATCCCGTGGGAGGCACTGGAAGACGCCCCCCGTGACTTTCCCCAATCCATCCCTCATTTTTTTTTTTTTTTGGTGGTGGTATTGGAGTTCCTGGAAACCCTTCTACTTCCGGGCTACACTCCCAGACCTATTTTATATATATAGTTTTTTATTTAGAAACAGGGTCTCTTAAGCCAAGAAGGCTGGCTTCGAACCTGCGATCCTCCTGTCTCCACCTCCCAAGCGCGGGGATGACAAGCGTGCGCACCCGGCTCCATCCCTCATTCTTACAGCAGCTAGTTAGGGATCTCCATCTGGAGGCTCCTTCTGTGACTTCTGGCCCTCTGAAATTTACCTTTACCTGCCCTTCCTACTCATCTCCTCCTCCTCCCTCCAGGGCGTTTATTCTCCTGCTCTCCCTCGGGCCTTATCTATCTATGGGGACACGCCAGGCTTGAAAATCCCCACTCTACACCCAACAAAGAAAACCCGCACACACCATGACCCCCTTCCTTAGTTCCTGTCACCGGGTTGTGCCTCTGCTCTCCAGCTAGAGTCTGATACCTGGAAAGCCATGGTAATCGATATTTGCAACAAAACAAAACAACAATAAAAACAATTCCTTCACAATGAAAGCCCTGCAAAATATCTCTGCCTTAAGGCAGACCAAACTGACCCTCTCTGCAAACAGGCTATGGACTGGGGAGGCTGTCCCACCTGGTAGGGCAGCTACCACTGCTCTGGTAGAGCCCATGGAGACCTCCACAAAAACTAACCCTCCCCTCCACTCCCACTCAGCAGGAAGCAGCTGATCAAAAATCGATGCCCGTTACCAGCATTAAAAGGCTGGAATGAGCCAGGCGTGGCGGCGCACGCTCGCACAGGTTCGAAGCCAGCCTCGCTGGCTTAAGAGACCCTGTTTCCCAATTTTAAAAATATATAAAATAAGTCTGGGAGTGTAGCCCGGAGGTAGAAGGGTTTCCAGGAACCCCAGTACCACCAAATAATAATTTAAAAAATAATAATAATAATAATAAATAAAAGGCTGGAATGTGCCGGGCGAGGTGGTGCATGTTTACAATCCCAGCATTTGGGAGGCAAAGACCGGAGGATCGCGGTTCATGGTTCGTGGCCAGCCTCAGCTACCTAGCAAGGCCCTTCACAACTCAGTGGGACCCTGTTTCAAAAATAAAAAGACTAGGCCAGGCGTGGTGGCGCACGCTTGTAATCCCCGCACTTGGGAGGCAGAGACAGGAGGATCACGCAGGTTCGAAGCCAGCCGTGCACGCTGGCTTAGGAGACCCTGTTTCCAAATAAAAATGTAAAAATAGGTCTGGGAGTGTAGCCCGGAGGTAGAAGGGCTTCCAGGAACCCCGGTACCACCAAAAAAATAAAAAATAAAAAATAAAAAGACTGCCAAGCAAGGGAAGGAGGGGCGGGGAGGGAATGGGGTGGGAATTGGGTAGGGGTTAAATCAGCGATGTGTACATGTTTGTACACACAAGTTTTTTACCCCAATATGATGTTTGAATATAATGCACCAATAAAAAAAATTTAAAAGGAAAAAAATAAAAATAAAAAGACTAAGAAATAGGACTGGGGGTGTAGCCCCGAGGTACGCTGCACATGTGTTCCATCCCAGTACCCCCAAAAAAAAGAGGCTGGAATGTTGGGAGGATCACAGGTTCACGGCCAGCCTCAGCTACTTAGTGAGGCCCTTTGCAACTCAGTGAGACCCTGTTTCAAAATAAAGAATAAAAACAGGGCTGGGGGTGTCGCTCGGAGGTAGAGTGCCCCTGGGTTTCATCTCTAGTACCACACACAAAAAAACGGGTAGAATGTTAGGTCAGAAGGTGCCTGAGGCCCGGCCGGTCTCACAAGCACGGTTGTGCCATGATAATGCCGGGCAGTCCGACCCAGCCTAAGGAGCAGTTACCAAAAACAAGAAAATAGTCACAAGTGGGAACATTCCAACCCTGATTTCCATGGCCAGCCCCCACCACCTATGAGCAACTGAGTCCGGCTGTTCCTGGGACCAGGAACTACCCCTCCCTCATTCTCTCTGCTATAAAAATGTTCACTTCCCCCCGGTGTCGCTGCTCTCCTGTGAGAGAGCCTGGCAGCTAACCTCGCCTGCAGTAAACTTTCCCTAAATGGACCGATGGACCGGGCTCTGGGCTCTCTTGTCTCTTGAGTCACGCCGATCACCTTACGTGTGTGTGTGTGTGTGTGTGTGTGTGTGTGTGTGTGTGTGTGTGTGCGTGCGCCAGGTGCAGTGGTGTATTCCTGTAATCCCAGCAATTCAGGAACCTAAGGCAGGAGGATTGCAAACTCGAGGCCAGCCTCAACATCTTAGTGAGATTTTTTGTGTGTGTGTGTGGTACTGGGGTTCCTGGAAGCCCTTCTACCTCCAGGCTACACTCCCAGACCTATTTATATATATATATTTTTAATTTGGAAACAGGGTCTCTTAAGCCAGCACAGCTGACTCCGAACCTGTGCGATCCTCCTGTCTCCCCCTCCCAAGCGCGGGGATTACAAGCGTGCGCCACCACGCCTGGCCTTAGTGAGTTTTTTTTTTTTTTTGTCTCAAAATAAAATAAAAAGAGTTGGGAATGTAAGCTCAATAATAGGGCACCCCTGAGTTCAATCTCTAGTACCACAAAAAGAAGGAGGAGGAAGAGGAGTAGGAGTAGGAGGAGGAGGAGGAGGAGGAGGAGGAGGAAGAGAAGGAAGAGGAAGAGGAGGAAAAAGAGGAGGAAGAGGAGGAAGTGGAGGAGAAGGAGGAGAAAAGAAAAATATATAAAGAGAGATAGAAAAGTAAGGTGCTCAGACAAGAGAGGGAGCCAGGTCTACCTGGTGCCTGGGTAGGAGGGACCGGCCCTTCCCCTGCACGCTCTCGCCATCACACACAGCAGCCCTGGGCTAGGGCTGCGGATCGAAGCCACGTGTAACCCACCATGACAGCACAGCTCCTGTTCCAGGTTCACAGACAGCACGGAAGCTGCTTCGGGAAGGAGCTGGCCTTGGCTTGGATCCCATGGGGAAGGGAGAAGGGGGGTCTTTCCTGGAAGATGGCCCAGCAAGGGCAAAGGTGTGGGAGGGGCAGTGGGGAAGTGAGGGGCCTGAGCGTCAGCCAGATTGGGGGACACAGGGCTCCATCCTGGGAGAAAGAAGACCAGTTGGCAACATAGGTTGGGACAAGGATGGTGTGTGAGTCTGGCCTTGAACTGAGATCCTCCTGTCTCAGCCTCCCAAGTACTGGGATTACACACCTGGCTTGCCAGATTATTTTAAAAACTAATTATAATATTATATATCACAGAATATAACAAAAATGTACGATAACATATTACGATGATAGGATGTATTATATATGCATATGATATATGTTATAATACAAATATACATTTAAACGTTATTGCTCCCAAAGTGTATGTGTCGAATACCAAGCTGAGAGAGAGATTTGGTCTTTCTCCTGTATCACTGGGCTCTGTACCCAGTTCATTGTGTTGGTTTGCTGCCATTGCTCTAACTAAACACCCCAGGCCGGGAAACTTACACAACCAAAAGGTCAGTAGACACTCCAACTTTTTTTAAGTTTAGATCTTTCCCCGGGCTGGTGGTCAGCAGTATGTTCCTCGCTCAGCACGCTGGGCAGCATCTGGGAGCTGCCGCTTCCAGTCGGCCACACAAACGTGAGGGGACCGATCGGCCCAGCGCGCCGCGAGGCTGACCAGCACATTCCATGGGGCAGGCGGACCGAACGCACTGGCAACTTAGGATATTTCCAACCTAACTGGGTTTATAAGAAAGTGACCCCATCATAAGTCTTGGGGCATCTGTGCTTCTCTGTGTCCCAATCTCTTTTAAGAATGCCACCAGTCCTTTGGGACTAGGAGCCACACTAATGACCTCATTTTAATCTAATCGCTTTCTTAAAGACCCTACCTCTAGGTTGGGGATATGGTTCAGTGGTAAAGCATGCGTTTAGCACGCACAAGGCCATGGGGTCCATCCCCAGCACCACATACAAGAAAAGAAACAGACCACTGGGCGTGGTGGCACACATCTGTAATCCCAGTACTTGGGAGGCTGAGACCGGAAGATCACAGGTTTGAAGCCAGCCTCAGCAACTTAGTGAGGTCCTTAGCAATTTAGTGAGACCCTGTTTCAAAAAATAAAATGGGGCTGGCTGGGTGTGGTGGCACACGCTTGTAATTCCAGCATTTGGGAGGCTGAGACAGGAGGATTGTGGTTTGCGGACAGCCTCAGCTATTTAGTGAGGCCCTTTGCAACTCAGTGAGACCCTGTTTCAAAATAAAAAATAAAAACTAGGGCTAGGGGTGTGGCTCGGAGGTAGAATGCCCCTGTACCATCCCCAGTAACACCACACACACACACACACACACACACACACACACACATACACACACACACACACACAAATAGGGCTGGGGGTGTAGCTCAGAGGTAAAATGCCCCTGGGCTCAAGTCCCTAGTACCATCCAAGAAATATCTAAGAGTAGCACAAAATAATTTGGCTGGGTCCAGGCATAGTTGGAAGGAGAAGGACAGGAGGGGGAGGAGAGGGGAGGGAGAAGAGGAAGGGGAGGGGAGGGGATGGATGGAGCCTGAAGACAAGGAGTCCCCGTAGTCCTGTATAATAACACACGTTTCTGCAGAGCTGGGATGGAGCCCAGTGTCTCGAGCATGCTGAACAAAGGATCCACTGCGCCCCCATCCCCCGTACCCCACCCATCCCAAGGTGGTTGTAATTAAGTGCTGGCCAGGATGATGCGATCCAAACGTATCCTAGAAGTTCAGGGAAAAAGGAGAATCCAGCAGAAAACCCAGGACGTGGGGAAGGGGCTATGGACAGTCTCGCCTTCAAGGGTGGGGAGGCGGTAAACAGGAAAATCAAGGGGAATCTACACTAATAGAGAGGTAGCGGCTGAACCCCAAGGACAGTGCTCCGGCTGGGCCGCAGTTTGCAAAGCTCTCCATAGATGCAGTCCTGGAGAGGACCGCATTGCTGGGTCTTCTCAGCCAAACTCATTAGCTTCGCAGGCCATGGCTCAGAGCACAATATCTAAATATGCAGAACTCTGCCCCGGTGTCTTAATTGATCCTGAAGAAAGGCCCAGACATAGCACAGAGAACCCCAATCCTCGGGAAGGACGCTCCCTTCCTCCAGGGACTGGGTTTTGGCATTTTAATCCTGTTGGAATACATGAGGTGACCCCACTAACTCCAGGCCCCAGCTGGGGGCCAAGGAGGGGCGCCCCAGTCTGACCAAGTCATCCATCACAAAGTGGCTGCCTGTGTTTCCATAGGACTGAGCTCTCTCAAATTGATTTTCTGACGAGCTCAAATAACAATCTAGAGAAGCCAGACTCCAGAGAACAAATGAGGAAACGTAGGGAAGCCAAATATAAAAATACTGGCACGTGCCAAAATAATAATAAAATAAAATAATCAATCCGCCTGCACAGATTACAACTGGAAAAATCCCAGAGGGATGAGTAGATTTTGGGAGAGAAAAAGAGATTATATTTTATGGGGAAAGATGCAATAACCATTCTCTTCCCATAAAGCAAGTGATGGAAGATTGTCTCTGCGCCATAGATACACACTGCACATTTTCAGGATGATACTAACAGGAAATCAATAGGATCTTTTATATGTGAAAAGACATTATCTCTCTGGACTCCCAGCACAGCTAATCGGGCCACAGAAGCTCTTCACAAAACCTTGCCACTCACCATTAATCTTGGTCCCAGGACAGTAAGTAGCCTCCAAAGCCTTGTCTTTGTTTATTTTTAAATTGCCCTTATTATTATTAGTATTATAATTATTATTTTGAGATAGCACTGTTCAAAGTGTTACCCTTCACAAGAGCCACAGAACTTCCGGGGACCGCGGTGTGACAAGTGTCTCCACGGCGGGCCAGCTGCTCACAGAAAGCCTCGCCTGCTCACGTCCACTCCGGGCGATGGCCGCATCATTCGCCCGCAGAAGCTTGTCAGGGCATAATTTGACAGCGAGGACAGGCTCCGCGGGATTTATGAGATCTCTTGGGTTTGGGCTTCATTGATCTGAAATAGAACCAAAGCTAATATTAGCAAAAAAAAAAAAAAAAAACCACTTTGTGTTGGGGTCATCTTCCCACGAAAGGCTTTGGTGACTGGTGGCTTTGAACATTTATTATACAAGCGTTCTTGGCTGACTCTGGGCACGATGAGTCTCCTGATACCCAAAAGACGAAGTATCCTGGTCTCTCCTCCCATCTGAGGATCTAACCTCCATTGTGGTCAAAACATCTTTTCCCTAGAAGCTAATTTAATTGCTGCAGGGTACAGAGCTCATCAGTGTCAAGCCTGGATTTAGCACTGACTCTGCCGGTGTACTGGTTTTGCTTCCACTGCAAGAACAGAGTACCAAGCCGGGCATGGTGGCACACGCTTGTAATCCCAGTATTTGGGAGACTGAGGCAGGAGGATCGCAGGTTCAAGGCCAGCCTCAGCAACTTAGTGAGGCCCTCAGCAATCTAGAGAGACCCGATTTCAAAAGCAAAAAATAAAATAGGGCTGAGGATGTAGCTCAAAGGTAGAATGCCACTGGGTTCAACCCCCGGTCCCAAATATAAATAATAATTAAAAATAAAAAAAATAATAATAATAATAACAACAACAACAACAACAACAACAACATAGGGCACTGAGCAGGATCTCTAGTCTTTCTACCCACCAGATGCCTGTAGCATCCCTCCACCCTCTAGTAAGAACAAAAAAAAATGTCTCCATTTATTACCACATATCCCAAGGGGCAAAAAGCACCCCTGGTTGAAAACCAGTGATTTAAATGAAACACTACAAATAGACTGAGTGTGTGCAAGAGGCCCGGGTGGTCACACATCAATCAGAGCGTGTTTCCTAAAAGCAGTGGATCCTGGGTGATTCCCTAAACGTCGATTCTCTCATTAATTTGACAAATATTTAGTGAGTGCCAAGTATATGTCAGGAGCTGTTCTGGGCATGGTAAGAAAAGCAGAGAACAAAGGAGATTGTTTAAACTGTGCCTTACACATCACGCATTTTATTTTTTGGTACTGGGCATTGAACCCAATGGCTTTCTACTTTCAAGACCTACTATTAGCCCTTTTTAATTCTTTTTATTTTTGGAGGGGAGGGGGTACGGGTAATCAAACTCAGGGACATTCTAGTTATAAGCTACACCTTCCAGCCCTTTTTTATTTTTTGTTTTGAAACAAGGTCTCTCTAGGTTGCTGAGTCTCACTGTGTTGCCGAGGCTGGCCTCGAACCTGCGATCCTCTATCAGCCTCCCAAGTAGTGGGATTATAGGCATGTATCACATTGCCCACTCTTTTTAATCACGTGCGTGCAAGTGTGTGTATGTGTGTGATACTAGGGGTTGAATCCCGGGACATTCTATCTCTGAATTACACTCTCAGTCCTATTTATTTATTTATTTATTTATTTATTTATTTATTTATTTTTTGGTGGTACTGGGGATGGAACCCTTCTACCTCCAGGCTACACTCCCAGACCTATTTTATATTTTATTTGGAAGCAGGGTCTCTTAAGCCAACGGGGCTGACTTCGAACCTGCGCGATCCTCCTGTCTCCGCCTCCCAAGCGCGGGGATTACAAGCGTGCGCCACCACGCCCGGCTCCTTTTACTTTTTTCCCTGCAGTACGAGGGATTGAACCCAGGGTCATTCTACCTCTGAGCCACTCCCCCAGCCCTACTTTTTGTTCTTTATTAGAGTGTTGTTAAGTTGTAGAGAGCCTCACTAAGTAGATGAGGCTGGTTACGAACCTGTGATTCTCCTGTCTCAGTCTCCCAAATACTGGGATGACAAGCATATACTACCACACCCAGCTTATTTTTTATTTTGAAACAGAGGCTTCCTAACTTGCCAAGGGCCTCACTAAGTCTCTGAGGCTGGCCTTAAACCTATGATCCTCCTGTCTCAGCCTCCCAAGTAGGAGGATTGCAAGTGTGTCCCACCACACCCAGCTATAGCATTCATTTTAGTGGGGAAGCTTGAAAAAAAAAAAACAAAATAAATAAAATATATATAGTATGTTGGGGGCAAAATGTGTGAATGATTAAAAACAATGCAAAGAACCCGGGCGTGGTGGCGCACGCTTGTGATCCCAACATTTGGGAGGCTGAGACCAGAGGATCATGGTTCGCGGACAGCCTCAGCTACTTAGTGAGGCCCTTCGCAACTCAGTGAGACCTGGTTTCAAAATAAAGAATTAAAAACAGGACAGAGGTTGTAGCTCGGAGGTCAAATGCCCCTGGCTTCCATTCCCAGACCCGCAAAAAATAAAAATAAAAATAAACAGTGCAGCTGGGCGTGGTGG
Organism: Muscardinus avellanarius; assembly: GCF_963383645.1. Taxonomy (NCBI): domain Eukaryota; kingdom Metazoa; phylum Chordata; class Mammalia; order Rodentia; family Gliridae; genus Muscardinus; species Muscardinus avellanarius. The sequence goes on along the minus strand of NC_137788.1, from coordinate 4,928,024 downwards.
CGCACGCTTGTCATCCCCGCGCTTGGGAGGCAGAGACAGGAGGATGGCGCAGGTTCGAAGCCAGCCGCGCGCGCTGGCTTAGGAGACCCTGTTTCCAAATAAAAATGTAAAAATAGGTCTGGGAGTGTAGCCCGGACGTAGAAGGGCTTCCAGGAACCCCAGTGCCACCAAAAATAAATAAATAAATAAATAAATAAATAAATAAATAAATAAACAATGCAAAGGAAGGTCTGAGAAGTGCCGGAGTGCTGACATTTCCAGGTGGTGGCCCAGGAGGCACCACTGAGACATGAGCAGACCTAAGGCGGGGCCTGAAGCCAGGAAGATCTGGGAGAGAGCGTTGCAGGCAGCAGGACAGAAGGACAAAGTCCGTGAAGCAGAGACGTCTCTGTTGAACCTGGAGAGCAGGGGGCACAGCTGGGCAGAGGGGACCACAGGGGAGACTGGGAGATAAAGCCAGCCAGGTGCCAGTGGGACAAAGATACAGGAGCCCCTCCTATCCAGGGGGGACAGTGCCAGACCCTCAGTGGGTGCTGGAAACTGCACATGGTACCAAACCCTACCCATATTGTTTTTTCCTAAACATACATACAAACCTATGATAGAGTTTAACTTACAATTAGGCGCAAGAAAAGGTCGGCCACAAAAACTACTAATAGAATAATTATAAAAATATACTTTACCAGCATTTGGGAGGCTGACACAGGAGGATCTCGGTTCTCCGACAGCCTCAGCTAGTGAGGCCCTTTGCAACTCAGTAAGACACTGTCTCAAAATAAAGAATAAAATAGGGCTGGGGGTATAGCTTGGAGGTAAAATGCCCCTGGGTCCCATCCCCAGTACTGCAACAAAAAAAAAAAGAAAAGAAAAGAAAAAGAAAAAGAAAAAGATACTCTGGGGGATTAGGGAGATCACATTTTCATAATATTATTAAAGTATATATATATTTTTTTCAGTACTGAGGATGGAACCCAGGGGCATTCTACCTCCGAGCTATACCCCCAGGCCCCCAGCCCTGTTTTTCATTTTTGTTTTGAAACAGGGTCTCACTGAGTTGCAGAGGGTCTCACTAAGTAGCTGAGGCTGGCCGCGAACCCGCGATCCTCCTGTGTCGGCCTCCCAGGTCCTGGGATGACAAGCCTGCGCCACCACGCCCGGCTCCCTCAGAATATCTCACTTCACCGTGCTCTCGCTCCATCTCGACAACGCGAGGCGATACGGCGCCTCTGGGGTGATGCAGGCAACGTGAACGATGTAGGCACAGCAGAGCGTTAGGCTACTGAGTAAGGGCTCCCCGAGCACAAGCACCCTGACGCCGCTGCGGCTGATCTGGTCATTGAGACCAGGTGAGTTAGCGCGTGGGTAGCCTATACGGGGTGGATACACTGACAAAGCGAAGGTTCACGTCCTGAACTGGAAATGAGACTTCTTCATGCTATTCAGACTAGCATGCGATTTAAAACTTTTTAATTCTGAAATTTTCCATTTTATCTTGCAGACCACCTGTGGCCCCGGATAACCAAAACCGTGGAAAGGATAACTACAGAGAAGGGGGGGGCTCCTGCCACGGAAGGCACGTGGGTCAGACAAAGACGGGTACTCTGCGTGACTGGGAACCAGCGGAGCCATGCTGAGGGGGTTCACGCGCCCCGGTATCTGGAAGAGCCACGCTGAGAGGGGGCTGTGGATGGAAGAGGCAGAAGTAGTTCTGGCATGTGCCTCTTACCCACAGTTGGGCATGGAGGAGACGGGAGCTGTGGTGAGGCCCTGGGCGGATGGGATGCACTGGAGACAGGCTCCGTGAGACCTGCTGACGCACCACACGTAAGGCTCTAAGAGAGGGTTTTGGCGTTCGTGAATGGAAAGATCATGCTGCTCTTAGACGAGGGGAAGGAATCAGCAGAATCAGGTTTGGAGAGAGTATCAGAGAGTTAGTCATTTTTAACACATCTATGACATGAAACTTACCATTCTAACCAGTGTGTGTGTGAAGAGGGGCTGCTGGGGCTGGAACCCAGGAGCATTCTACCTCCACTCTAGCCCCAGTCCTTTTTATTTATTTCAAAACAGGGTCTCACAATGTTGCTGAAGCTGGCCTCGACCCTGCAGTCCTCCGGTCTCAGCTTCCCACGCACTGGGATTACAAGCCACCGCACCCAGTTTTTCTTTTTCTTTTTTTTTTTTTGTGGTGCTACTGGGGTTCCTGGAAGCCCTTCTACGTCCGGGCTACACTCCCAGACCTATTTTTACATTTTTATTTGGAAACAGGGTCTCCTAAGCCAGCGCGCGCGGCTGGCTTCGAACCTGCGCGATCCTCCTGTCTCTGCCTCCCAAGCGCGGGGATGACAAGCGTGCGCCACCACGCCCGGCCACCGCACGCAGTTTCTAACCACTTTGAAGTGTGCAGGTCTGTGGTGCTTAGTATATTCACATTTGTTGTATAACCACCCTACTATCCACCTTCAGAACCCGTTGAGATCTATTGTGCAGCTGGGGACAGTGGGGACTGAAGAGTTACCAGATGTCCCTCTTTGCCAGGGACAGTGCAGACTGTGCCTATTACTGTGATGTAATTAATAGTGGCTTTTTTCACCCCGAAGAGAACTACAGTTTGAGTAATGGCGTCATTCCAGCTGCACCCCACTTTCTCCAAAGCAGGAATTACCAGGTGGCATCCTTTATAAAACAAGGGTGCTGATGCATGCCTGTGAGCCCAGTACTTGGAAGACTGAGACAGGAGGACTGCAGGTTCAAGATCAGCTTCAGCAATGTAGCAAGAACGTGGGTTTTTTTTTATGTTTTTGATGTTGTTGTTTTGGTGTTGCTGGGGATTGGACCCAGCTGCATCCTACCTCCAGGCTACACCCCCAGCCCACTTTTTTTATTCTTTATTTTTAAACAGAGTCTTACCAAGTTGCAGAGGGCCTAAGTAGCTCAGACGGGCTGAAAACCCAGATCCTCCTATCTCACACTCCTAAATACTGAGCAAGATCGTGTTTTGAAAAAAAAATTTTAAGGGCTGGGTGTATAGTTCAAAGGTAGAATGCACCTGGGTTTAAACTCCAGTACCATGCCGGGCGTGGTGGCGCATGCTTGTAATCCCTACGCTTGGGAGGTGGAGACAGGAGGATCATGCTGGCTTAAGAGACCCTGTTTCCAGAAATAAAAGTATAAAATAGGTCTGGGAGTATAGCCCGGAGGTAGAAGGGCTTCCAGGAACCCCAGTACCACAAAAAAAAAAAAAAAAAAAAAAAAAAAAACTCCAATACCGAAAAAATAAAAAAAAGGGTGCAGAGCTACCTGCACATCCCCACCAGGTCGCATCTCAGTCACTCGGAACCAGCTGAAGGACTAGTCTGTTTCTGCTGATGACTAGCCCACCCTGGGCACGTCTACGCACACAGTTATGTCCTTGGTATCGCAGAAAGCAGGCACAAACTCACAGTCGTGAAGATGCGTGTGGCCCTGGTTCACTTTCCTCTTGCGTTTGCTGGTTCTGGTGCGCTCAGCCAGGGTGCGTTCCGATTGGTAAAGCCTTAGGCTGTGGTGTCTATGGCCTGCTGGGATTTCCATCTCGTCTCCCCTATGGGGACCATCTGCCTGTTCGCAGCAAAGCTCATCTTGCCTGTTGGCATTTACCTGCCCATGCCAAAACTACGGGGGAGCCTGAAGCGAGTGGGGCTGCAGGCCTGGGGTGTCCCCAGGGTGCTCCTGCTTCAGTAGCCAGGCAAGCTGGAATGTGGTATTCCGGAGACACATTCCGGAGTCCCCTGGGACGTCTTCGGAATGAATGAAACCCGCAGCGAGCAAAATCAACGGCCCCGGATGAATTCTGAAGTTTACGTGGACATTGACACCGTTCTAGCACAGCCTTTTGTTTCCATGGAAACCATGTATGATGCCACAAAGCGAGGCGGAGTCTGAGCAGAGTGAGGGAGGACTAGTCACAGGGAAACCCGCTTGCAAACAGGCTTCGCGTAGAGGGAAGGACAGGGGAGGACCCAAGGAGCCACGCTCAGGGCTCTGATCAAGTGGAGTGACTCGCTCGGGATGCCTGAGGAGGAGCTACAGTGGTGCATGCCTGTGATCCCAGTACTTGGGAGGCTAAAACAGGAGGATCGCGGGTTCAAGGCTAGCCTCAGCAACTGAGCAAGCCCCTCAGCAATTTAGTGAGACCCTGTTTCAAAATAAAAGGGCTGGGAGTGGGGTGTAGCTCAGAGGTAGAATGCCCCTGGGTCTGATTCCCAGCACAAGGAAGGACGGGAGAAACAGAAGGAAGGAAAAGGAGGGAGGGGAGAGACAAAGTCAAGTCCTGGTGGCCAGAAGCCCAAACTCTGGGTGTCAGCTGGTTCGCAGCCTGTCTGCAGGCTCTGGGAGAGCATCGCTGCCTCCTCCTCCTCCCGGTGAGGCAGGCGCTCCTCGGCTTCTGGCTGTAACACTCCATCTCAGCCTCTTTCCACGCGGCCTTCTCCCGTGTCTGTGTCTCCAATCTCCCTCTCTCTCTCCCTCCGTCTTGTAAGGACACCTGCCATTAGATGTATGGTCGCCCCAAATCCAGGTTGATCTCATCACAAGGTCCTTAGGTACATCGACAGAGATGCTTTTTCCCAAATGAGGACCAATCACAGTGCTGGGCATCAGGACTTGAACGTATCTTTGGGGGACACCGTTAAGTCCATCTTACCCACTTCACAGGAGACCTAGCAGCTCGGCGCAGGGGCGCACATCTACAATCCCAGCACGCGGGAGGCTGAGATAGGATGGATCAGGTTTAAAGTCGGTCTCAGCGATTTAGCAAGACCTTGTTTCAAAATAACAAATAAAATAGGGCTGGGGATGTAGCTCAGAGATAAAATGCCCCTGAGCCGGGCGTGGTGGCGCACACTTGTAATCCCCGCGCTTGGGAGGCAGAGACAGGAGGATCGCGCAGGTTCGAAGCCAGCCACGCGCGCTGGCTTAGGAGACCCTGTTTCCAAATAAAAATGTAAAAATAGGTCTGGGAGTGTAGCCCGGAGGTAGAAGGGCTTCCAGGAACCCCAGTACCACCAAAAATAAAAATAAAAAAATAAAATAAAATGCCCCTGGGTTCAATCCCCAGTACCAAAAGAAGGAGCAATCAGGCATGTTGATGCATGCCTGTAATCCCTGTACTTGGGAGGCTGAGGCAGGAGGATCCCAGGTTTAAAGCCAGCTTCAGGAATTTAATGAGGCTCTCAGCAATCTAGTATGACCCTGTTTAAAATAAAAATATGAAAAACAGGACTGGAGATAGAGCTTGGAGGTAGAACATCCCTGGGTTCAATCCATAGTACCACTTAAAAGGGGAGCTGGTGAGGTAGCTCAGTGGTAGGACATCTCTGGGTTCAGTCCCCGGTAACACACACACACACACACACACACACACACACACACACACACACCAGGAGATGGCACCTGCAAAACTTCACACTGGGCAACCCCGTGGGCCTCAAGGCTTTCGCCATTTTCAAAGGAATGGCACAGCAGTTCCTATCATTCTAAGACCAGGGCATAGCAGGGAATCTGGGGCATTGCCATGGTGATTCCAAACCTCGAAACTTGTGCACTTTTGCACTGTTTGCAAAGAACTGGTAACTCCAACCTCAAGTGCAATCGGGGAACGCGCGAGGCTGAGTGAAGCCAGAACCTCCCTCACCTTCACTGAAACCACATCTGCATGTGGGCGTGCTGGCGCATGCCTGCAACCCAAGGACTTGTGAGGCTGAGACAGAAAGATCACAGATTCAAGGACAGCCTCAGCAGCTGAGAATCTCAGCAATGTAGCGAGACTCTTTCAAGAACTAAAATAAGTCTGGGGATACAGCTCAGAGGTAGAATACCCCTGGGCTTAATTCTCTAGTACCATGAAAAGGAGTTGGAGGACGATGGCGACGACGAGGAGGAGGACGACTAGGAGGGGAGGAGGAGGAGGGAGAGGAGAGGGAGGAGGAGGAGGAAGAGGAGGGGGGAGGAGAGGGAGGAGGAGGAGGAAATTGCATCTGTGATTTTGCCCAAAATGACCACTTATACCAGCCGCTTAGCAACTGCCTTACACTCTCAACACACTTGGGAGTGAGGGGGACAGGAGAAAGCCATGCTCCTACTTACCTGCCTCCATCGCTCCCAACCAGAAGAGATTTTTGAGAGCACCCCACTCCTGGGAGATGCCGGTGGCGGCGCTGGTGACAGAGGAGGAGCCTGAGAGATAGACCTGTCACGAGGGACGCGGCTCTGCCAGGCCTCGTCCAGTTCCAGGTTGGGCAGGAGAAGCAACAAGTGAAGCCTGTTTCTCCAGGACACTTGACCATCTTGGAGAAGCCCAGCGCTGATGGACCATTTGTGGGAATTTTCTTTTTTTTTTTTTTTTTTTTTTTTTTATGCTGCTGGGGATTGAACCAGGGGCATTCTGCCTCTAAACGACATCCCTGGCCCTATTTCCTATCCATTATTTTTTCTTTATTTTATTATTATTATTATACATTTTTGTTTGGCAGTACTGGCCATGGAACCCAGGGGCATTCTGCCTCCGAGCTACTACGCCCCTATTTTTTATACTTTTTCCCCCCAGTATTGGAGATGAAACCCAGGGGCATTCTCCAAGCTACACCCCCAGACCTATTTTTAATTCTTTATTTGAAACAGGGTCTCACTAAGTTGCAGAGGGCCTCACTAAGTAGCCGAGGCTGGCCACGAACCTGTGATCCTCCTGTCTTAGCCTCGTAAGTACTGGGATTATAAGTGTGTGCCACCAAGCCCAGCTTATTCTTTATTTTGAAACAGGGTCTCCCTAAGTTGCAGAGGGCCTCACTAAGTAGTTGAAGCTGACCAGGAACCTGCAATCCTCCTGTCTCAGCCTCCCAAGTACTAGCATTACAAGCGTGCGCCACCACACCCACCTCCTTCCTGAGATTTTCATGCAGGTAAAAGGTGAGAGTAAAAGCCCAGATGAGCTCATCAGAGTGTTGGGCTGGATAGGGCATTTGGCTATGGACACTATTGGGCATTTCCTTGAAATAAAGTCTGGGCGGTGGGCTGAATGTAGTGGCGCACACCTATAGTCCCAGTACTTAAGAGGCTGACACAGGAGGATTGCAAGCTCTAGGCCAGCCTCAGCAACTTAGTAAGAACACATTTCAAAAACAATAAAATAAAGCCAGACATGGTGGCACATGCTGTAATCGCAGTATTTGGGAGGCTGAGACAGGAGGATTACAGGTTCAAGGTCAGCCTCAGCTACTTAGTGAGACCCTGTTTCAAAATAAAGAATAAAAAATAGAGCTGGGGGTATAGCTCGGAGGTAGAATGCCCCTGGGTTCAATCTCCAGTACTGCAAAAAAAATTACATAGACATATATAAAGATAAGATTAGGGGTATAGCTCAGATGTAGAAATTCTCTGGGTTCAATCCCCAGTAACACACACACACACACACACACACACACACACACACACACACACATAGAAGCCAGCCAGGCATGATGGTGCACACCTATAATCCCAGTACTTGGGAAGCTGAGACAGAAGGATGGCAGGTTTGAGGCCAACCTCAGCAACAGAGCAAGATCTTGTTTCAAAATAAAAAATAAAATAGGAGCCGGGCGTGGTGGCGCACGCTTGTAATCCCAGCATTTGGGAGGCTGAGACCTGGAGGATCACGGTTCGCGGACAGCCTCAGCTACTTAGTGAGGCCCTCTGCAACTCAGTGAGACCCGGTTTCAAAATAAAGAATAAAAAATAGGGCAGGGGGTGTAGCTCAGAGGTCAAATGCCCCTGGGTTCCATCCCCAGACCCGCAAAAAAAAAATAAATAAATAAAAATAAATAAATAAATAAATAAATAAATAAATAAAATAGGGCTAGATATAGAATGCTCCTGGGTTCAATTCCCAGCACCACCACACACAAAAAATTCTATGTAATAGTCCTCTTGTTAGAACATCCATCGCAGCCGGGCGTGGTGGTGCACGCTTGTAATCCCCGTGCTTGGGAGGCTAAGACAGGAGGATCGCACAGGTTCGAAGCCAGCCTCAGCTGCTTAGTGAGGCTCTCAGCAACTTAGTGAGACCCTGTTTCCAAATAAAATATAAAAAAGGTCTGGGAGTATAGCCCGGAGGTAGAAAGCCTCTGGGTTCCACCCCAGTACCACAAAAAATAAAAATAAAATAAAAAAATAGAACATGCATCGTCTACGGTTTCAGCATCCTGCCTTCATAGCACACCGGAGCCCGAACACATGGTGACTTTGCAGCCATAACTCTGAGCTCCTGAGAACCTGCCATGAATCAGAGACTGGACGGAAACCCTGACTCTGTGTGTTTGTATGTGTGTGTATGTGGTACTGGGGGTTGATCCCAGGGGCATTCTACCACTGAACTACACCCCCAGCCCTTTTTATTTTTTATTTTGAGACAGGGTTTTGCTAAGTTGCCAAAGCTGGCCTTAAACTTGCTATATTACATATTTTAATACTATCTTGCTAAGTTGCTGAAGTCTCCCTATATCGTTGAGGCTGGCCTCAAACCTGTGAGCCTCCAGTCTCAGTTTCCCAAGTACTGGGATTATGGGCATGCACCACCACACTAGCTGACCCTCACCTTTTGTGTGTGTGTGGGGCGGGGGGTACTGAGGTTTCTGGAAGCCTTTCTACCTCCGGGCTACACTCCCAGACCAATATTTTTTTTATTTTTGGAAACAGGGTCTCTTAAGCCACGATCCTCCTGTCTCCGCCTCCCAAGCATGGGGATTACAAGCGTGTGCCACCACACCCGGCGCGACCCTCACCTTTTCAATGGTATTTCACAGCAGAGACTGTTTTTGCTCCTGTGTTCCTATAGGACCTTATAATATTATTACAGGGGTGGGTGTGTGTGTTAGTATACCAGGGACTTAATCCAGCAGCATCCTACCTCTGAGCTACACCCCCAGCTCTATTTCATTTTGTAATTTGAAACAGGGTCTCACTAAGTTGCTGAGGGCCCCACTAATTTGTTGAGTATGGCCTTGGATCTGCAGTCCTCCTGTCTCAGACTCCCAAGTCCTGGGATTATAGGCATGCACAACCATCCCCAGTTTAGGACCTATAATATTATATATGGCATAGAGTGCCTATAATACTCCTAATTCCTATAATACTATAAGACCAGAAGCAGTTTAACACTGAAAGCCAGGATTAGGGAAACAAGCTACAGCTAACTTTCCTTTTTCCTTCTGAAAAGTGGTCATGGATTTTTAAAAGATCAGGAACAGGCCGGGCGTGGTGGCGCACACTTGTAATCCCAGCATTTGGGAGGCTGAGACAGGAGGCTTTGCGGTTCACAGACAGCCTCGGCTACTTAGTGAGGCCCTCTGCAACTTAGTGAGACCCTGTTTCAAAATAAAGAATAAAAAACAGGGCAGGGGGTGTAGCTTGGAGGTCGAATGCCCCTGGGTTCCATCCCCAGACCCTCAAAAAAAAAAAAAAAAGTCAGAAACAGTCCATACATTGTCCACAGGAATAAAAATGGCCCATCTCAGCCGGGCGTGGTGGCGCACGTTTGTAATCCCCGCACTTGGGAGGCGGAGACAGGAGGATCGCACAGGTTCGAAGCCAGCTGCTCTGGCTTAAGAGACCCTGTTTCCAAAAATATAAAATAGGTCTGGGAGTGTAGCCCGGAGGTAGAAGGGCTTCCAGGAACCCCAGTACCACCAAAAAAAAAAAATGGCCCATATCTGGACAAACAGGTAAGCAGGAGCCAGAACTCTTTCCCCAACTCCCTCTAAACCATGGGTGCCAATTCCTTTGCCACTTATGCTCATTGGGACCACAAGTCTGCCCCCTGCTGGCGAAGGGACACTTGAGCATTATGACAGCCGGGATGGGGATGCTGTGGCCCTTACCCAGCATCTTTCCCCAGGCAGGAAGGAGACATCCTGCTTCCCTAACCCGCAGAGATTCTGTCTTAGAGTTGGAGCTGTCGAGTGCGTGATGGAGCATCCCCTGCCCTTGTAGGTCATAGATAACATCTCTACACACCGCACACCCCAGGGAATTATAAAATTAAGCTGGCGTTACCATACATACAGCTGAAGGTCCTCTGAAACATCATATAAATTAATCTAAAAGAGAATAAATAAATGTAAAGGGAGTAATTAAAAGAGACAAACCTGAGTCTGGATCCTTGAATCCAAGCTTCTCTATTCACTAGTTCAATGAACAGGAACAAGGACACATCCCCCCCCCTCCTCCTCCTCCTCTTTTTAAACTGGGGGCTGAACTCAGGGGCATTCTGTCGCTGAGCTACACCCATGGCCTTTTCTATCTTTATTTTTTATTTAGAAACAGGGTCTCCTGCCGGGGATGGTGGTGCACACTTGTAATTGTGCCATTCGGGAGATGGAGACCAGAGGATCCTGGTTCATGGACAGCCTCAGCTACTCGGCAGAAACCCTGTTTCAAAAGTAAAAAAGACTAAGCCAGGCATGGTGGTGCACACTTGTAATCCCCATGCTTGGGAGGTGGAGACAAGAGGATCGCGCAGGTTCGAAGCCAGCCTTGCTGGTTTAAGAGACCCCATTTCTAAATAAAACATAAAATAGGTATGGGAGTATAACTCGGAGGTAGAAGGGTTCCATCCCCGGTTTCACAAAAAAAATAAAATAAAATAAAATAAAAATTAAAAATAGAAAAATAAAAAAGACTAGCACTGGGCTTGGTGGCATACACTTGTAATCCCAGTGCTTGGGAGGCTGAGACTGGAGGATCACACAGGTTCAAAGCCAACCTCAGCTACTTAGTGAGGCTCTCAGCAACTTAGTGAGACCCTATTTCCAATAAAGTATAAAATAGGTCTGGGAGGATAACCTGGAGGTAGAAAAGCCGCTGGGTTCCACCCTCAGTACCATCAACCAATTAATTAATTAATTAAAATGAAAAAGACTAAGCTGGGTGTGGTGGTGCATGCTTGTAATCCCCTTGCTTGGGAGGTGGAGACAGGAGGATCACCTCGCTGGCTTAAGAGACCCTGTTTCTAAATAAAATATAAAATAGGTCTGGGAGTGTAGCCCAGAGGTAGAAGGGTTCCATCCCCAGTACCACCAAAAAAAAAAAAAGAGAGAGCGAGCGAGAGAGATTAAAAAAAAAATAGGGCTGGGGATGTAGCTCTGAGGTACAATGCCCCTAGGTTCCATCCCCGGTACCACAAAAGAGAAAGAGAAAGAGAGAGAGAGAGAGAGAGAGAGAGAGAGAGAGAGAGAGAGAGAGAGAGAGAGAGAGAGAGAGAGAGAAGAAGAAGAAGAAGAAGAAGAAGAAGAAGAAGAAGAAGAAGAAGAAGAAGAAGAAGAAGGAGGAGGAGGAGAAGGAGAAGAAAGAGGAGGAGGAGGAGGAAGAGGAAGAGGAAGAGGAGGAGGAAGAGAAGAAGAAGAGAAGAGAAGAGAAGAGAAGAGAAGAGAAGAGAAGAGAAGAGAAGAGAAGAGAAGAGAAGAAACAGGGTCTCACTGCCGGGCATGTTGACCCACACTTGTAATCCCAGTACTTAGGAGGCTGAAATGGGATGGTCCAGGTTCATGGCCAGCCTTAGCTATTTAGTGAGGCCCTCCACAATTTAGTGAGACTCTGTTTCAAAATAAAGAATAAAAATGGGCTGGGGGTGTAGCTCAGAGATATAATACCCCTGGATTCCATCCCCAGTACAGCGAAGAAGAAGAAGAAGAAGAAGAAGAAGAAGAAGAAGAAGAAGAAGAAGAAGAAGAAGAAGAAGAAGAAGGAGGAAATAGGATCTCACTAAATTGTGAACCTGCCATTCTTCACCTCAGCCTCCCAAATACTGGGATTTGAGATTACAAACATTTGCCACGCTAGGAGGTTGGAGCTAGGATTTGTTTATTTGTTTTTGTTTTGGGCAGTGCTGGGGATGGAACCCAGGGGCATTCTACCTCCGAGCCCTGTTTTTATGTTTTATTTTTTATTTTGTTTTTATTCTTTATTCTTTATTTTGTTGTTTTTTTAAATTTATTTTTATTGGCGCACTGTAATCATACATCACATTGGAATACAAGACTTGAGAGGATATACAAGCACACATCATCCAATCAGCCCTCATCCAGTCCCCATCCCATTCCCTCCCCCTCCCTCCATCCCATGCTTGTTTGGTGATTAACTTTGATACATATGTTTATGTACCTCCTGCTTTTTAAAGAGGCTCCATCCTCCCCTATTCCATACCCTCTGATTGGTCACCTTAATTGCTTCACTATAGGGCCCTTTCTATAGCTCGACCACTTCCTGTTGCCCCTTTCCTCCCAGTTATTGCTGATTAGGGGAAGCATCTGGTTTTAATTTTATGCGATATTTCTCTGTGCATGCCACATTGCAAATACCGATCCCACTCTTGACGGCCCCAGTTGTGGCCTGGCTACCCGGCAGACTGATCCAGACCTCGCTGGCTCAAGCAGTGGCCTTGCCGCGTGGGAGGCCCCGATTCTGGTCTCGCTGGCCCCGACACTGGCCTAACACCTCAGCGAGCTCCAATCCCAGCCTCGGAGGCCCCAGCACCGGCCTTCCTCACGGCAGGCTCCGATGCTAGCCGATGACCCCGGCATTGGCCTAACCCATCGGCAGACTCCAATCCTGGCCTTGGAGGCCTCAGTAGCAGCCTTGCTTCACGGAAGGCTCCGATGCCAGCCGCTGGCCCCGTCACTGGCCTAACCCCTCAGCAGGCTCTGATCCCGGCCTCGGAGGCCCCACACCAGCTTTGCCTTGTGGCAGGCTCCGATCCTGTCCTCGCTGGCCCCAGCACCAGCCTAACCACTTGGCAGGCTCCGATCACAGCCTCGGAGGCCTCAATAGCAGCCTTGCCTCATGGAAGGCTCCGATGCTGGCCACTGGTCCCGGCACCGGCCTAACCCCTCAGCAGGCTCTGGTCCCGGCCTTGGAGGACCCAGCACCAGCCTTGCCTCACGGCAGGCTCCGATCCCGGCCTCGCTGGCCCCGGCACCGGCCTAACCCCTCGGCAGGCTCCAATCCCGGCCTCGGAGGCCCCAGCACTGGCCTTGCCTCACGGCAGGCTCCAATCCCGGCCTCGCTGGCCCCAGCACTGGCTTGACCCCTCGGCAGGCTCTGATCCTGGCCTCAGAGGCCTCAATAGCGGCCTTGCCTCATGGAAGGCTCCAAAGCCAGCCACTGGCCCCGGCACCGGCCTAACCCCTCAGCAGGCTCTGGTCCCAGCCTCAGAGGCCCCAGCACCAGCCTTGCCTTGCAGCAGGCTCTGATCCTGGCCTCGCTGGCCCCAGCACCGGCCTAACCCCTCGGCAGGCTCTGATCCCGGCCTCGGAGGCCTCAATAGCAGCCTTGCCTCACGGAAGGCTCCAATGCTGTCTGCTGGTCCTGGCACCGGCCTAACCCCTTGGCAGACTCCAATCCTGGCCTCGGAGGCCCTGGCACCAGCCTTGCCTCATGGCAAGCTCCAATGCAGGCCGCTGGTCCCAGCACAGGCCTACCCCCTCAGCAGGCTCCGATCCCGGCCTTGGAGGCCCCAGCACCAGCCTTGTCTCACGGCAGGCTCCAATGCCGGCCTTGCTAGCTCCAGCACCGGCCTAACCCTTCGGCAGGCTCCGATCCTGGCCTCAGAGGCCTCAATAGCGGCCTTGCTTCATGGAAGGCTCCGATGTCGGCCGCTGGCCCTGGCACCAGCCTAACCCTTCAGCAGGCTCCGGTCCCGGCCTCAGAGGCCCCAGCACCGGCTTTGCCTCACGGCAGGCTCCAATCCCAGCCACACTGGCCCTGGCACCGGCCTGACCCCTCAGCAGGCTCTGATCCCAGCCTTGGAGGCCCCAGCACCGGCCTTGCCTCAAGGCAGGCTCCGATCCCGGCCTCCCTGGCACCGGCACCAGCCTGACCCCTCGGCAGGCTCCGATCCCGGCCTCGGAGGCCCCAGCACCGGCCTTGCATCACGGCAGGCTCCGATCCCGGCCTCGCTGGCCCCGGCACCGGCCTAACCCCTCAGCAGGCTCCGATCCTGGCCTCAGAGGCCTCAATAGTGGCCTTGCCTCGTGGAAGGCTCCAATGCCGGCCAGTGGCCCCAGCACCAGCCTAACCCCTCAGCAGGCTCCAATCCCGGCTTTGGAGGCCCTAGCTCCGGCCTTGCCTCACAGCTGGCTCCAATGCCAGTCGTTGGCCCCGGCACCGCCCTAACCCCTCAGCAGGCTCTGATCCTGGCCTCGGAGGCCCAATAGCGACCTTGCCTCACAGCTGGCTCCGATGCCGGCCATTGGCCCTGGTACTGGCCTAACCCCTAACCCCTCGGCAAGCTCCAATCCCGGCCTCGGAGGCCCCAGCACCGGCCTTGCCTCATGACAGGCTCTGATCCCGGCCCTGTTGGCCCCGGCCCTGGCCTAACCCCTCGGCAGGCTCCAATCCCAGCCTCGAAGGCCCCAACACCAGCCTTGCCTCACAGCATGATCCGATCCCGGCATCACTGGCCCCAGCACCGGCCTAACCACTCAGCAGGCTCCGATCCCGGCCTCGGGGGCTCCAGCACCGGCCTTTCCTCACGACAGGCTCCAATCCCAGCTTTACTGTGTCTGTCACCGGCCTCACCCCTCAGCAGGCTCTAATCCCAGCACCCTCTTCGCCCAATCATTTGTCCCACGTTCTCGAGGGTGCGTGGTGGTAGCATTCTGCCTCTGGGGTCATTACTTCAAAGGTTCCAGGTGTAATGCATCAGATCTCTGCCTCCCCTGAGTACTGGCCACTGCCATTGCCACTGCCTCCACCATTTCAAATCTTTCCCAAGCTCTTTTTCCACTCTGAATGTTGTCCAGTCTTCCTAAGCATGCGCGACGGGAGCATTCGACCTTTGGTCTAATTTCTCCAAAATAAAAAATAAAAAATAAGGTTGGTAGGCTCCGATTTCTGCTTCTCCTGAATGCAAGTCTCCACCGCCAACGCGGAGACTGCTTTCAGTACCACCTTTCTCCTTGGTCTCCGCTAAAGTCTCTCTCCTTACAGGTGATGTCCAAGATTCTTAACAATGTAGAGAAGAAGCAGTACTCCTTAGCGAGGAATTTTTCCAATAATTCCAGTTCATTTGGATAAGTTTTGTCTGCATCTCCAGTGTCCTGGCATCCGCCACCTCCTTGACCCCTCTCCGATATTTTCCTTTTTTCTTTTTCTTTTCCTTTTTTACAGGGTCCTTCCGGGTGGAAAGGGGTTCACCTAGGGGTGCCCCACCAACGCCTGCCCACCCGCCCAGGGTCGGGGCCAGAGGCCCAGACGGGTGGAGAGGGGGTCGCCGAAGGGTGCCCCACCAGCGTCTGCCCACCCGCCCAGGGTCGGGGCCAGGGGCCCAGACCACAGAGTCCTTCCAGGTGGACAGGGGGTCACCGAAGGGTGCTCCACCAGCACCTGCCCACCCGCCCAGGGTCGGGACCACAGGGTCCTTCCGGGTGGGGACTTTATTCTTTATTTTGAAACAGGGTCTCACTGGGTTGCAAAGGGCCTCACTAAGTAGCTGAGGCTGACTGCGAACCACAATCCTCATGCCTCAGACTCCTGAATGCTGGGATGACAAGCGTGCGCCACCACACCCAGCTTGAGCTAGGATTTTTTTTTTCCAGGTCTGGAGATGGAACCCAAGGGCATTCAACCAAGCTATACCCCCTGCCCTATTTTTTTTTATTATTCTTTATTTTGAAACTAGGTCTCACTGAGTTGCAGAAGGCCTCACTAAGTAGCTGAGGCTGTCCCAGAGCATGCGCCACCAAGCCCAGCCTTGAGCTAAGATTTTTTTTTGTTTGCTTGTTTGTTTTTTTGGTGGTACTGGGGGTGGAACCCAGAGGCTTTGAGTATTTGAGTATTTGAGCTAGGATTTTAACATATGAATTCCAGGGAAACTTAGACACTCAGCCCTCAGCAATGCCCATCTCTCTTCCCCACCTGGTGGGGATCCTGAGAAAAGATAGCAAAGGTGGCTTATTCCTGGAGGATGGTTCACTGGAAATCTGCCTTGACTGTAGGATCAGATCAAGTTTGGAGAAATGATTCCTTTCCAATTAAATGCTAATTTAAAGCCAGGTATGGTGGGGCATGCCTGTAATCCCAGTACTTGGGAGGCTGAGACAGGAGGGTCTCAAGTTTGAGGACAGCCTGAGTAAGTAATGAGTTCCTCATCAGCCTCATGAGACCATTTCATTAGGGCTGGGGTTACAGCTTGAAGGTAGAATGCTCTGGGGCTCAATCCCCAGCATCTCACACACAAAAAAAGTAGGGCCAGGTATGTAGAGGTAGAATGCCCCTGGGTTCATTCCCTAGTACCACAAAATACATATTCATACAAACATACATACATATTAAAAGGGGGGACAGACAGGTGGCACATGCATGTAATCCCAGTACTTGGGAGACTGAGACAGGAGGATTTCTGGCTCGAGGCCAGGCTCAACAATTTAGTGAGACCCTGCTTCAAAACAAAAAACAAAAGGGCTGAGAATGTGGCTTGGTGTTAGAATGCCCCTGGGTGTTTACTCATGTGTGTGTGTGTCTGTCTGTCTGTCTGTCTGTCTCTCCTCCCCCTCACACACACAGTCCCTGGGGCCCAGCACTGGGCCGAGGTCGCCAAGCTCTCCACAAGTCCCTAGGATCCCACTGCTCATTCTTCTCCTCCGACACCAGGTTCTCCTACTGTGCTAACTCTGAACAAAAGTTTTCTATCTTCTAAAATAAAGTGAACTAAGCTGGGCGTGGTGGTGCATGCTTGTAATCACAGCATTCGGGAGGCTGAGACGGGAGGATCGCGGTTGACAGACAGCCTCAGCTATTGGTGAGGCCCTCCACAAATTAGTGAGACCCTGTTTCAAAATAAAAAATAAAACAGGAGGCCGGGTACAGTGGGACATACCTTTAATTGCAGTACTTGGGAGGCTGAGACAGGAGGTCACAGGTTCATGGACAGCCGCAGCAACTAAGTGAGGCCCTCCACAACTTAGGTGAGACCCTGTTTCAAAATAAAGAATAAAAAATAAGGCTGGAGGTGTAGCTCGGAGGTTGAATGTCCCTGGGTTCAATCTCCAGTACTGAAAAAATAAATAGGGCTGGAGTGGTGTTACTCAGAGGTAGAGCACCCTGAGTTCAATCCCCAGTAACACAAACACACACACACACACACACACACACACACACACACAGTAAACACACTTTTTTTTTTTTTGGTGGTACTGGGAATGAAACCAAGGGTATTCTACCTCCAAGCTACACCCTTGGCCCTATTTTTTTATACTTTATTTTGAAACAGGGTCTCACTGAGTTGCAAAGGGCCTCACTAAGTACCTGAGGCTGTCCGAGAACTGTGATCCTCCTGTCTCAGCCTCCCAAATGCTAGAATTACAAGTGTTCATCACCACTCCTGGCTTCACACTCAAATTTTAAAAAGATTCAAATAATGTATGTCACATGGAATTTCAGAACTATAGGAATAAAGATGTTTCCAGAAAAAGAAAACAAGACAGGTAATAATCTCCAGGAGTTTAATTAGAATTGTCTTATTGCTAACAATGCAGGTAAATTGAAGTTGATATAACAATGCCTTCAAAATTCTGAGGAAAATTTTGTGACCTAGACTTTTATACCCACCCAAAACAATCTACCCATCAAACTATCATTCTAACAAATATAAAGGTAGAATAAGGCCATTCGTGTTCTCAAATAATGTGGGAAATTTTGTCCCAACAAAACAACAGAATAAAGCTGGACATGGTGGCACATACTTGTAATCCCAGCATTTGGGAGACTGAGACAAGACGACTTGGTTCGAGGACAGACTCAGCCCTCTGCCTCAGTGAGACCCTGTTTCAAACTAAAGAATAAAAAAATAGGGCTGGGGTGTATCTTGGAGGTAGAATGCTCCTGGGTTCCATCCCTAGTAACCCCCCTCCAAAAATAAAAAAACACAGAATAAAACAAACAAAAAAGACAAGAAGCCATTTAGGAATTGGGGGTTCTAATACTAAAAGAAGAAATGTGTCATCTTCCAACGATTGTATTGAGACGATGCAGGACTGGAGAAGGCCGTGTGGTTCTATATATAAAATTCTGGCTGGGTATAATGGCGCACATGTAACCTCAGTATTTGGGATGCTGAGACAGGAGGATTGCAAGTTTGAAGCCAACTTCAGCAAGTAAGTGGGACTTTCAACAACCCTGCAAAAGTAGAACTTTCAACAACCTGTTTCAAAAAAATAAAATAAAATACAGCCGGGGTGCCGGGCGTGGTGGCGCACGCTTGTAATCCCCACGCTTGGGAGGCAGAGACAGGAGGATCGCGCAGGTTCGAAGCCAGCCGTGCACGCTGGCTTAGGAGACCCTGTTTCCAAATGAAAATGTAAAAATAGGTCTGGGAGTGTAGCCCGGAGGTAGAAGGGCTTCCAGGAACCCCAGTACCACCAAAAAAAATAATAATAATACAGCCGGGGTGTAATTCAGAGGTAAAATACCCCTGGGTTCTATCCCCAGTACCACAAAAAAAAAAATTCTAGCAAATGAAAACAAACTTAGAATGGCAGTAAATCAATGCTTGCCTGGACGTGGAGGCGAGAGGAGGAAATGATTGGGGGTGACGGAAATGTGTGTGTGTATGCTATGGGGATTGAACCCAAGGTTGCTCTATCTCTGACATACACTCCCAACCCTTTTTATTTTTATTTTTTATTTTGAAACACAGTCTCACTCAATTCCAGAGATGGGTCCAGAACCTACGATTTTCCTGTCTCAGTCTCCCAAATACTGGGATTATAGGTGTGTACCACAGCATCTTGGCTTCACTGTCTTCATTATAGTAATGAATCCTTGGGTGTAAATATGCGTCCCCAGGTCTATAAAAGTATGCATTTAAAGACAGACATTCAGCCAGGTGTGGTGGTGCTCACTTGTTATCCCAGTACTTGAGAGGCTGAGACAGTAAGATTGCAGGTTCAAGGACAGCTTCAGCCACTTAGCGAGACAGCTTTACAAAATAAAGAAGGCCTAGGGTGAGCTGGACATGGTGGCACGCACACTTGTAATCCTAATGCTTTGGGAGGCTGAGGCGGGAGGACCACAGGTTCACGGCCAGCCTTAGCAACTTAGGGAGAAAAAAAATAGGGCTGGAGGGGGGGTTACCTCAAAGATAGAATTCTCCTGGGTTCAACTCCCAGAGCCAAAAAGGGGGAAGAAAAAGGCTTAAGTTATAGCTTGGAGTTAGAATGCCCTGGGCTCAATCCCCAGTATAATAAATAAATAAGGTGAACATGTAAGAATTTCCATCACACTGAGGCCCAAAGGAAGTGAGACTGCGTGGCCTGCATGTTTGCCAGGACTTTGTGCACCTACTCGTGACAGCCTGGGAGGAATGAAACAGGGACAAACTGAACCAGAAAAGACTGTGGTGGACAGAGCCAAAGGTCAGAGTCCTATGATCGCTGAATGTCTGAAAGACCCGCTTGTATGGGATCCAACTGGGTGCCCCCAAGGGGGCTCACGGGATTGGAATGGATTTGCACATAGGGTCCAAGGACCTCAGGGCACCAACAGCAAGCAGGGAAAGCCAGCCTCGGGGCAGTGGGAGCCAGCGCAGGTGAGAGGCTGTGTTTCAAGGGCAGAAGCTCTGTGCTGCAGTTTGGAGATGCACGCTTGTAGGGACGATGAGCTCGGGCATCAGGAAGTCCCAGAAGCTTCTAGCGTGTCCCTGCACGACCGCTGCACCTGCTTCCCCCAGGGGCTGCCTCCGGGTTTGGGCTGTCAACCAGCACCACCGGGCCTCGCTGGGTGGCTATCTCGGCAGAGGCAGGCGTGGCTCTCCCTCTGGGTCATCCTCTGCAATTATCGTCCTGGCTAAAGATGTCCGTGACAAGTCACTCAATGCTCAGGGAGCAGATAACATCGAGAAAATGTAATTCTTGAGTGCCTGCAAATTCTCCCGTCTTTCCTCTAGCTAAGGATTTTCCCTCCTATCTCCGTTAACAGGGTTATCAGCACTCATGAGGGACAGCAAGAACGAACGGGTTACGAATGGCAAGCCAGCAGCCTCGACTCGGTGACAAAGGAGTAACAAAAAGATCGTAGGTCATTTCTTCCCCTGGCTTATAGAGAGGAGCACAGATTCCGCCCACTGGAAAGGGGACAGGGACGGGCTGCCTGCCTCTGCTCTCAGGACTATTGCTCAGGAGTGGGAGGAGGTATCTCCAGCTGCGGTTGCAAACAAATAGTATTTATTTATAGGATCCCCAGTGTTCTAGTCAGCTTTCCGATACTGTAATAAACACCTGAGATAAATCAGCTTACAAAGGTGGTGATGTTTGTTTGGGCAGCGAAAACCTATTCACCTCATGGCAGCAGGGAGTGAAATACAGAGAAAGAGACCAGGGTCCCACAACCCCTTTGAGGGCGTGGCTGCAACGACCTGAGAACTCATTCTAGGCCCCACCTCTTAAGGTTCCACCACCTCCCAATGGTGCCACATTGGGGACCAAGCCTTTAACACATGAGCCTTTGGGGACATACATAAAAAATATATGTTTATGTTTAAACACACATAAGACACGCCACGGTTATTATGTAAACATACATATATGCATTATCTGTGTGCATGTAAAAATACATGCACACATGTACCATGTTTATATTACATAAGACTATTAGGTTTATATATTATATAAGACTGTGCATATTCAAAATAAAAAATAATAATAAAAAAGATTGGCCGGGCGTGGTGGCTCACGCTTGTGATCCCCGCGCTTGGGAGGCAGAGACAGGAGGATCGTGCAGGTTCGAAGCTAGCCGCGCTCGCTGGCTTAGGAGACCCTGTTTCCAAGTGGGGATGTAAAAATAGGTCTGGGAGTGTAGCCCGGAGATAGAAGGGCTTCCAGGAACCCCAGTACCACCAAAAAATAAATAAATAAAAATAAAAAAAGATTGGAGGTGTAGATCAGAGGTAGAACAACCCCAGGTTCAATCTCCCATAACACACACACACACACACACACACACACACACACACTTCCATCACCTTCAAAAGTTTCCTTATACTTTTCTAATCTATCCCTCCCTCACCTTTATGTACAGGAAATCACTGATTCACTATCATTCTAAGTTTGTTTCATTTTCTGGAACTTTTTTGGCAGGTACTGGTGATAGAATCTAGGGGCATGAATATATTACATAAGACTATTAGGTTTTGCTTTACACCTAAGTTAACAAATTATATTGTGGTGCTGCCCAGTAAAAACAGATACAAGTGCAAGGCCCTGAGTTAGGAATACAAGTAAGTGGGATTTTATTTATAGGTTGCCCAGTGTGTTGGTCAGCTTTCCGCTGCCATAACACACCGTTGGGATAAATCCACTTAAGAAGAGGTAAGGTTTATTTTGGCACCACGTGGGGGAATTAAAGCGGCTGAGTTCTGCCAGTTGCTCTGGCTTGAGTAGCGTACTGGGTACCAATTCTTACAGCTCCTGGTTTCCATTATTTTACCCATCACAGATTAGAGGTTTTGGAGGGAAGAAATGAGAGGCTCAACCTCTGAAATAAATACATTCCTCAGCCCAGCGGTGTCTCGACGTCAGCTTACCATTTAGCACAACCACTTTCCAAGGATCCGTAATATAAAGCGCCATGGGCCCAAGAGAGGACCGACACAGGGTATCCCTGAGTCACTCTTTCTTTTGTCTGAGTGGAAATAAAAACCAGGTCATTCTCAATCACAGAAACACAGACCTGGGCGTAGGGAAACATATGTTCCGCTTATGTAATTTCTAGAAGCTGTGTTTTCCAAAGCAGAGGAGGGATGGCAAAACCTGTTCCACCCAAGTGAGCACTACAACCCAACGAGTGTCTACAAAACTAAAGAAAAAGAAATGTTCCCACACCGTCCTTTCCTTCCCCCGGTCTCTCTGTACATGTTGTGGCTTGAATATTGGATGTCACCGAGAAAAGCCCATGTGTTGGCTAGGCAAAAATGTTCACAAGTAAAATAGTTGAATCGGGGCTCTAAACTCATCAGTGTATAAACCCATGGAAAGGTTTATAATTTGATTGGATTTATTAGGAAGTAATTTAGGCATGTGGGTTATAGCTGGGGAAGGTAGGTTACTGGGGCTGAGGCTTGCGGGACCCTCTCCATCCCTGATTGCTGCCTGGCTGGCTCTCTGCTTGCAGTTGGCCAACCATGGGCTGTACCTTTGAAACCCTGAGCCCAGCCAGGCATGGTGGGGCACACTTGTAATCCCAGTACTTGAGAGGCTGAGACAGGAGGATCCAGGTTTGCGGCCAGCCTCAGCTACTTAGTGAGGTCCTCTGCAACTTAATGAGATCCTGTTTCAAAATCAAGAATAAAAAATAGGGCCGGGGGTGTTGCTCGGAGGTAGAATGTCTTTGGGTTCAATCCCCAGTACAAAAGAAAGAAAGAAAGAAAGAAAGAAAGAAAGAAAGGAAGAAAGAAAGAAAGCCTGAGCCCAATTCAGCCTTCCCTCCTCTATGTTCTTCATGCTCGATGTTTTAATCACAGCGACAGAAAAGCTGCCTAAAATTAGTACAAAAAGTCAGAAAGACCAGTGTGCAGTTTAGCCCTAATCAGCTCTGCAAAGAAGAAAAAAACGGAAAAAGATATTAAAAAAAAAAAAAACTGCAGGAAGAGATGATGGACCGAGCGTGGCTGCGGGTGCTGTGTGGGGGATTTCACACAATGATAAAAAGAACTCTTAATTTACAACCTGGGCTGACAGCCTGTTGCAGACGGACTCCATGCTCCTAAATAACCCATCTCGACACACCTAGTGTCTCATGCCAAAAGATCCTAAGAGGACCAGGCAACTTGGAAGGGACAATGCAAAGGCCCAGATGGTGCACATCTGGCTAAAAATTAGGGAGAGAAAGAAATCAACTTCTCAAATCCACAGACAGGTGTTGGGGCTTCCCAGGAGACCGGCTTCTGAAGGGCAACCGGGAAGATTCTGAACTGATGGTTCATTAAGGAACAACAAAGGTTCCTGGAAAATGATAAGGAATTGGTATAGGCCACCGTGCAGTGAACAGGTGTCAAGATTATGAGCTGCTGCCCCTCTTCTCTGGATAATGGCTTCATTTCGAAGACACTTAAATTATTTAGATTATTGTAACCAAGACATCTTTAATAACGCACCAAACAGCAGGCACCAGGTTGAAATCAATTAGACTCCACTGCTAAATTATAAGGGAGAAATATGCAGCAGAACGGCTCTGGGGTAGAAACCATGGGCATATACACCTGCCAGAGACAATTATATTAGGAACCAAATGGGTATTGCCTCGTCATTTACACAGCAGAAAAGATGGCCAGGTGCTCCTAAATATAGGACGATCATTTTTCAAAAGACAAAAATGCAGAGGCTCCTCCTCTGGGCAGCAAGGCTTCTGGTAGCCAAGAGAAAAGGCAATAAAAGTAAGCACGACTGTCATTTGGGAAGTTTTCGGTGCAGATGAAAGTCCTCAAGTGGGAACCGGAGGAGCCTCCGGCAGGGATGACCTGTCCTGACCGGGTGGGGATATCTAGGCTCCGCGTGCACCTGCTTGAGGGATGCCTGACATCCTTCCCAGCTTTGAGGACACGGGTGTTGCAACGCCCAGAGGATGACAACTTCGCAGATCTGACTTTACGCTTCTCTTGGGGGTTTAGAAAAAACCCTAAAGCTGCCTGGTTGGATTTCTGGCCCCCGGGTGCGCACGTGGAGGGTCCCACCCAGGCCGCCCGCGCCGCTCCCAGCCGCGGCCGCGCGGGGGCGCAGGGCGCGGTGCGCAGTGCGCAGGCGCCGGCGCCGGGGGCGGGGCCTCCGCGCCGCCAGGGGTCGCTGCGGCGCGCTTGGGCGGCCGGGGCGGGCGGCGCCGGCGGCCGCAGGGCCCTCTTGGTCGCGGCCTCGCCGGTTTAGCGGGGTGAAAGGTTGCGAAGATGGCGACGGCCTTGGGCGAGGAGGAGCTGGACAATGAAGACTATTACTCGCTGCTGAACGTGCGCCGGGAGGTGAGGCCCGCGGCGGGGCGCCGGCGGGGCTGCGGCCCGGCCCGGGGAGCCCGGGGGGTCCGGGGGGGGCCCTCGCTGCGCCCCCGCCCCGCTCGGCCGCGGCCCGGCGGGGAGGCCGCGTGACCCCGCACCGTGCGCGCCCGCGGCGGTGGAGCTGGCCGCCGCCCAGACCTCGGCCGGGGCCAGGCCGCCAGGCAGGCGGGCGGGCGTGGGCAGCCCCGGGAGCGGCCCCCCCGGGCCCGGGCCCCCCGGCGGCCACCCACCCGCCCCGGCCGCGCGGCTGTGTCGTCGCCCCGAGCCGGCAGCGCGGCCAGCCGAGCCGCGGACCCCAAGGTCAAGGCTGCCCGGGGGCCTCCCGGGGCTCTGCCCGGCCCCCGAGCCCCCCGTGGGGGCGCCCTGCTTCCGAAGGGGGCGCAGCCCCAGGAGCGAGCGGCCCCCGCCCGCCGGCCCCCCCGGAAACCCAAGGCAGAGCCTCCCCGCCTCCACCGGAGGCCCAGAGCAGGGGGAAGCCCGAGGCCCGAGGAATGGCCCCCACAAGGGCCTCTGCGGCCAGGCTGTAACCCCGTCTGCTGTCGGAATCAAAAGACAGCCAGGCCCCCACTCCCCGGCGTGTGTACCTTGCCCGTACGTTTCCTTCTGTTGAGGTCTGGCTGGAAGGACGGAAGGCTTCCAAGGTCAGGTCACAGGGCGCACCGGGCATCTCCAAGCCTCGGCCACAGGATTCCCCAATTACGCCTCTCAGGTTTCCCGACGGTGCTTAAAAACTCGCTCAGTTTGGTGGTCCTAAGCACACGCCGGTCGGCCGCGGGCGGTCAGTAAGCACTGCTTTGTGCGGCGGTAAGAGCTCCCGTATTTTGAGTGCTTATCATATACAGAGCCACCTTTCTGAACGAACACTTCGTATGATGTTGTCTAACTTCGTTCACACAGGAACCCTCCTCTTGACGGGCCTGGGTGTGTAAATGAGGAAACTGAGGCACAGGGAGACGCGGCCCTCATCCAAGGTCACGCCACTGCAGAGTGCCGGCGGTGGGACTCGACCCTGAGCACCCTGACTCAGGAGCCCCCGCCCTTGGCCTCACTTTACCAGGCTTCAGACCACAAAGCTCTTCTGGTTTTGTGACTTTGGGCACCATACATAAGCATCCCTCAGATGTATTACTGTGAGAACGTCCGGTGAGATATTTGGGGAATTTCTTAATTCTTCCCTAGGGTTTTGTCCCCCCCCCCCCCAATTTGCAGCTAATCAGTGCTGAGGCCTCGAGTAAGTCACTCTTTGACCTTCCATCTCTTTGCTGCTGAATGGAGCTGTCTGGCTAGTTAGTCTTTACATTTTTTTTCCCCCAGTTCTGGCAGCAAAGCGATACTCAGCCTTTCTTACCACCCATTCATAGTCTAGGTTATCGGTAAGGGGCAGCCATTTGCCCGTTTTCCAGGCTTACTGAGCCTTAGGGCAGCTACAGGTGATCAGGAGGACATTTGTCAAAGGGGTAACTTGAAACTGCTGGGATTTTAGGGCCTGGCATTGTTACTGTATTAGTGGGTAGGAGCCAAAGAAATATTTCATTTAGAAATTCTTTACTTCAAACTGGGTGTGGTGGCACACACCTGTAATCCTAGTACTTGGGAGACAGACTAGAGGACTGTGGTTCGCGGCCAGCCTCAGCTACTTTGTGAAGACGGCTGTAACTCAGACCCTGTTTCAAAATAAAGAATAAGGCTCAAGCCGGGCATGGTGGCACACACTTGTAATCCCCGCGCTTGGGAGGCTGAGACAGGAGGATCGTGTAGGTTTGAAGCCAGCCTCAGCTACTTAGTGAGGCTCTCAGCAACTTAGTGAGACCCTGTTTCCAAAAAAATATAGGTCTGGGAGTATAGCCTGGAGGCAGAAAGCCCCTGGATTCCACCCCCAGTATCACCAAAAAATAAATAAGGCTCAAGCCAAGCGTGATGACACACACTTATCATCACAGTACTTGAGAAGCTGAGACAGGATCACATAGGTTTGAAGCCAGCCTCGGCTACTTAGTAAGGCTCTCAGCAACTTAGTGAGATCCTATTTTCAAGTAAAAAATATAAAATAGGTCAGGGGTGTAGCCCCAAAGTAGAAGGCCCTTGGGTTCCATCCCCAGTACTACCAACAACAACAAAAAAAACCTTTTATTTCTAGCAGAGTATGGTGGCATACATCAGTTCTTGGGAGGTTGAGACAGAAGGATCACAGGTTTGAGGCCAGCCACAGCAATTTAGTGAAACCCTATTTGAAAGTCAAAAGGGCTGGGGTTGTAGCTCAGAAATAGAGGCCCCTGGGGGTTCAGTCCCCAGTACAAAACGTGTGTGTGTGTGTGTGTGTGTGTGTGTGTGTGTGTGTGTGTGTGTGCGCGCGCGCGCACGCGCGCGCGTGCGTATGTATACATAATAGTTAAACAATTTAAGTTATATGAGTATGTAAAAAGTTAGCTTGGAATCTCCTTTCACGTGTCTTAAACTTTATTATTTTAGAGAGAAAAGGTGGGAATAAAGAATTTCAGCAAATTCTGCTGAAAACAAGACTCATGTTCTTTAATAGTCCCCTTTCTCTACTTATAGAGTGGAGACATCATCTACCTGCCTCACACAAGGGGAGGGGATAATTTACCATTAACTGGGGTACACCAAAACCAGGCTGGCTTTCTGGTAGTGTTGTTAAATGCATGATCAAAGCCCTAATATTTAACTCATCCGAGATTTCTTTTTTTTTTTTTTTAGCAGGGTCTCCCTAAGTGGCAGAGGCTGGCCTTGACCCTGCATTCCTCCTGTCTCAGCCTGTAAGCACTGGGATTACAGATGTGGACCACCATGCCCAGCCTCTTCTAAGATAATCTTCTGGGATCCTGTTTTTGTTTTGGTACCAGGGATTAAACCCAGGGGCAGTCTGCCTCCAAGCTATACCCCCAGCCCTTTTAATTTTGAAACAGGGTCTCGCTAAGTTGCTCAGGGGCGCCTGCTACCATGCCCGGTGAGAAAGGATTCTTTAACAGTAAATCATGAGTGAAAACTTTTTGATCCTTAAGCTTTTTATTTACTTACTGTGCTGGGGACGGAACCCAGGGGCGTTCTACCTCCAAGCTACACCCCCAGCCCTATTTTATTTTTTTTATTTTGGAAGAAAGTCGCTGAGGCAGGCCACAAACATGCAATCCTCTTGTCTTATCCTCCCAAATGCCAGGATTATAGACGTGTCCCACCACACTCGGCTTTTTACGCTTTTTGTAGAATTTTTAATTGACAAATCAAAAGTCACATTCCTAAATGAGTCTCATTCCTTCTGTATCAGTATTGCACTGCCTTTGAAAGAATTTCATTTTTACAGTGTGTCATGCAAGCCGTGTGTATAGCTTGTTTTAAGAGCTCTGGTCCCAGTAATTTTGGCCTTGAGGAGCCAACTTCTTTTTCAAGTTTGAAAAAATTTTTTGAAAAAAAACACAGTTGTTAAGTCCAAAAATTGTCAAGTACAAATGTGGGTCTCGGCACCTTGTGTAGGGTCGTTGTTCAGGGTCTTCCTGCTTCCAGAGTGGCCGGGGAGCTGGAGGTACAAAAGTATCGCTGCCAACAAACCCCCCGCGCCCCGAGCTGGGACCAGGAGTCTCCCTCCAAGCTGCACCCCCGGCCCTTTATGTTGAAATGGGGTCTCGCTGAATTGCCCAAGGTCTCCCTGAGCTCTGTGTGTGTGTGTGTTACTGGAGTTGAACCCAGGGCTGTTCTATGTCTGGGTTATACTCCAGCCCTTTTATTTAGTTAGGTAGGTAGGGGTACTAGGGATTGAACCCCGGGACATTCTACCTATGAGTTACAGCCCCGGCCCATTTTCTTTTTTATTGTGAAACAGACTCTCACTAAGTTGCCGAAGCTAGCCTTGAACCTGCAATCCTCCTGTCTCAGCCTCCCAAGTACTAGAATTACAGGGGTGTGCCATTGCCCCCTTTTCCTTTTCTATTTATAATTTGTGGTTAAATCCAGGCTTATTCTACTTCTGAGCTACATTCCCACCCCATCCCCCTTTTTTTAACTGGGTTTGAGCCTAGAGGCATTCTATCTCTGAGCTATACTTTCACTCCTGTTTTTGTTTGTTTTGTTTGTTTGTTTTAATTTTAAAACGGTCTCAGTAAGTTGCTGAGGCTGGCCTGAAACTGATCTTCCTGTCTCAGCCTCCCAAGAATTAGGATTATAGGCATGTGCCACCATGCCTGGCCTTTAATATTTCTTTGTTTGTTTGTTTGTTTATTTATTTTGTGGTGCTGGGGATTGAACCCAGGGGCACTCTGCCTCTAAGCTGCATCCCCACCCCTGTTTGTTTGTTTGTTGCAGGTCTGGGAAATGGAACCCAGGGACATTCAACTTCCAAGCTTCACCCCCTGCCCTCTTTTTTATTTATTTTGAAACAGGGTCTTACTGGGTAGCTGAGGCTGGCCATGAACCTGCAATTCTCCAGTCTTGGCCTCCCAAATACAGGGATGACAAACACCCTGTCCTTAGGCGGGCGCAGTGGCACACACTTGTAATCCCTGCTCTTGGGAGGCTGAGACAGGAGGATCACACAGGTTCGAAGCCAGTCTCAGCTGGCTTAAGAGACCCTGTTTCCAAATAAAATATAAAATAGGTCTGGGAGTGAGTGCCACCAAAAAAAAAAAAAATTCTGTCCTGCTTTTTAATTTTATATTGAAACAAGGTTTCACTAAGTTGCTGAGGCTGACCTCAAATCTGCTATCCTCCTATCTCAGCCTCCTAAGTACTAGTATTACAAGCATGGGCCTCCACTCCCCACCCCTTTTTTTAGTTTCACTAAATTGCAGAGAGTCTTGCTCAATTGCTGAGGCTGGCCTCAAACCTGTGGTCCTCTTGTCTCAGCCTCCCAAGTACTCAGATTACAGGTATAGGCCTAGATGAATTTACTCTCTTTAAGAGACAGTGATGCTTCTGAACTGTCAACTTAGTTGATTTGGAGCATAGGAGGCTTCACTGGGAGTTGGGGCTAAGCAGATCATAGGATACAGATTCAGGGACATTAAAAATGTCTGAAGCTGACTGGGCACGGTGGGCACACTTGTAATCCCTGAGCTTGGGAGGCTGAGACAGGAGGATTGCACAGGTTCAAAGCCAGCCTCAGCTACTTAGTGAGGCTCTCAGCAACTTAGTGAGACCCTGTTAACAAAGTATAAAATAGGTCTGGAGTATAGCCAGGAGGTAGAAAGCCCCTGGGTTCCACCCCCAATACCAGAAAAAAAAAGTCTGAAGCTGGTGTGGTAGCACATTACCTATAATGCCAGTGTTTGGGAGGCTGGGACAGGAGGCTCTCGGGTTGGAGGACAGCCTTAGCAACATAGCAAGGCTCTCAGCAATCTAGTGAAACCCTGTTTCAAAGAAAAAATAGAAAGGATTAGGATGTAGCTTGGAGGTTAGAATGTCCCTGGCTTTCAATTCTCAGTACCAAACACAAAACGAAAAACTACCATAAAGATTGGTCTCAGCCGGGCGCGGTGGCGCAGGCTTGTAATCCCAGCACTCGGGAGGCTGAGGCAGGAGGATCGCGGTTCACAGTCAGCCTCAGCTACTTAGTGAGGCCCTCTGCAACTCAGTGAGACCCTGTTTCAAAATAAAGCATAAAAAATTGGGCTGGGTAGAATGCCCCTGGGTTCCATCCCCAGTACCACAAAAAAAAAAAAAGAGTGGTCTCAAATACACAGTTGTGAGTTGGTGACTCTGGCAGGGACGCGAGGAGGCGGGAAGGAACGCGGAGTCGCTTGCGGAGCCGCGAGGTGGAGAGGAGGGAGCGTTGAAGATGCCCGGCCAGTTCCAGAGTCGACTCAGTGTCATTAGCCAGCGACAAGCAGTTAAACTTAGAACTGTGTTTCTCTAATGGACCATGAGCCCGTTATTATCTTGCTGCTTTGGGCATTTCAAACAATTGCTTCTTGAAAATTTTATGCTCTCATTTTGCATCATCTACCAAAACTTTTGGGTTTTTTTCTTGAAGAGCATTCACTTGAAATCTCTTAGACTTACCGTGAACGACAGGCCGTGCCGGCGCGTGTTCTGCTTGGCTGTGGGACTTGGGTGTTTACTTTTGTTACACTTTTAATTTTACTGATTTTATTTACGCCCTACCTTGTTCCTGAAAAGATTTCAGACAGCTAACAGATGTACAAATAAAGTGGCGTGCCGTGTCAAAGGGGGCGCGTTTCTCTAGAAGACCCCTTTGGGGGGACTGCTGGTCATCCCCAGGCTGTGGCCTCGACCTGTCCCTGCCCTGGAGAGGCCCGGCGTGGCGTTGCGGCCTGCTGGCCGGATGCCTGTAGACTCCTGCGCTGTGGGACCGCCCTTGCGTGTCTTGTGTATGCAGTGGACCTGCCCGAACTTGCAGGAGCCAGAGGGCCCTTCCACAGCAAAATGTCACGCCAGTGGGCGTAAACTCCGTGCCTGGGTGGGATTCGACGTGCACACAGAGGGAAGCCAGGCTTCTAGAGAAAAATAAGCCAAATTCTTAATGTGAATACGGTCTGAACCATCCTTTTTTTTTTTTTAATTTTTATTTATTGATTGTGATATTGGGGATTGAACCCAGGGGCGTTCTACCTCTGAGTTACACCCCCAGCCCTATTTTATTTCTTATATTTGAAACCGGGTCTCACTGAGTTGCTGAGGCTGGCTGAGAACCTGCTGTCCTCCTGTCTCAGCCTCCCAGATCTGGGATTACGAGCGTGCGCCCCCATTCCCAGCCTGAACTATCAATTTTGATGGGACTCAAACTTCCCAAACAAGCTTGAGGGCTTGTTTCAAGAGAGGTGGCCTTTTAGCTGGGCGTGGTTGGGAGGCTGAGACGGGAGGATCGAGGTTCTTGGACAACCTCAGCTACTCACTGCAACTCAGTGAGACTGTGTGTATAGGGCTGGATGTGTAGCTCAGAGGTAGAATGTCCTGGGTTTCATCCCCAGCACCACACAAAGAGAGAGAGGTGGCCTTTTGATTCACTCTTGTGTCTCTAGGGCACCAGATAAATATGTGACGTGACCAGGAAGAGTAATGAAAACAAAGTTGTACTGTGGTGGGAAAACATTTCCTGTGCCCTTGGAATGACCTCTAATGGGCACCCAGAGGTTTCTGCCCTTGGCCCTTTTGCTCTTGAGTTCTGTCAGCAGAGATCTGTGCTGAAGGACAGGATTCCACTCTGCCCTGACAACCTTAAAGAGGAGTGTTGTACCCACCCCTTTTTTTAGGTATTTAGAATTTTGTCATTACTGATTACCTGATTCTTTTTTTTTTTTCCCATTACTGGGGGTGGAAGCTGGGGGCACTCTACCTCTGAGCTACAACTCCAGCCCGATTTTATTCTTTATTCTCACAAGTTGCTGAGGCTGGCAGCAAAAATGTGATCCCCCTCTGTCTCAGCCTCCCAAGTACTGGGATTACAACTGTACGCCACCACGCCCCGCACCTCTTTCTTTTTAAATTTATATTGTCATCTTGAGAGTATAGTGTTGTGAGTTTTGTAAGTTTTTTTTCTAACTCCAGATTAAGTAAAAATTAAGGTTAAGCTGGGCATGGTAGTACACACTTGTAATCCTTAGTATTTGGGAGGATGAGACAGGAGGATTGTAGGTTCCAAGCCAGCCAGAGCAACTTAAAAAATAAAATAGGTCAGGGAATACAGCCTGGAGGTAGAAGGCCCTGGGCTCCATTCCCAGTATGCTACCAAAAAAAGAAAAAGGTTAAATAGAACTTAAGTGGCAAAAGGTTACTCCAATTGTAGAAACTTGGAGTTGGTCGATCTCCTGTTTGGCTTTTCTGATTCGTGACTTGCCTGGTGCTTTGCTAAGCTTTTCCAGTCGAAGGGTCCTGAAACAGCTGCAGGAGTGACTTTCAAAATCACGTGAGCTCTGATGAGTGCACCTGACCCCGGCCTCGGCAAAGATGCGACAGCTCAGGGGTTGAAAGACACCGGAAGTGACTCCGCCCAGCTCCCATGCATGTTGAGCACCTCGGAGCATTTGTTGATGTTTTATTTAATTAATTTATTTATTTATTTTGATGGTGCTGGGGTTCTGGAAACCCTTCTACCTCTGGGCTACACTCCCAGACCTAATTTATACTTTTTATTTGGAAATAGGGTCTCTTAAACCAGCTGAGGCTGGCTTCAAACCTGTGCGGTCTTCCTGTCTCCACCTCCCAAGCACAGGCTTGTTGGTGATTTTAAATGGCCAGAGATGGTCAGTGGCTGAGCTTCAAAAGGGTCCTTGTGCAAACAGTGGCTTTAATGGACACAACCTTTCAGGTCAGGGCCGAATTTGACCTTTTAGCAGCAGCATGGGGAAGGATTACTCTGAACGCCTTTCTTTGTGCTTGCGTGTGTGTGTGTGTGTGTGTGTGTGTGTGTTACTAGGGATTGAACCCAAGGGCATTCTACCTCTGAGCCACATCCCCAGCCCTTATTTATTTTTAATTTTGACACAGGGTCTCATTAAATTGCTGAGGGCCTTACTAAGTTACAGAGGTTGGTCGCAAACCTAGGATCCTCCTGTCTCAGACTCCCAAGTACTGGGATCGTACGTGTGTCAACATGCTGAGCTGAACCTAGTCTTCACCCATAAAATCTCAACAGTTTCAAGCCGGGTGTGGTGGCGCACGCTTGTAATCCCTGCGCTTGGGAGGCTGAGACAGGAGGATCACACGGGTTCGAAGCCAGCCTCAGCTACTTAGTGAGGCTCTCAGCAACTTAGTGAGACCCTGCTTCCAAATAAAATATAAAAAAGGTCTGGGAGTATAGCCTGGAGGTAGAAAGCCTCTGGGTTCCACCCCCAGTACCACCAAAAAATAAATTAATTAATTAAACAGTTTCACTGTCCATAGAGCTATTACAAAAATGTTAACTGCTTAGCATAGTAATGAGCATATTATTACTGTGTGTGTGTGTGTGTGTGTGTGTGTGTGTGTGTGTGTGTGTGTGTTGTGCTGGGGATTGAACCCAGGGCCATCTTACCTCTGAGCTACACACCCCCAGCCCTGTTTATTTTTGAACAGTCTCACCAAGTTGCTGAGGTCTTAATAAGTTGGATGAGTCCTTGATCTGGTACATATATGTTCCCTCTCCGTAGACTTTTTTACTTTCATGAACAGTTTGATTAGAACCTGCCCACATAAGTTATTAATTTCCAGCCAGCTTTTAGATCAGTAATGGAACCCAGGGGCATTCAACCTCCGAGCTATACCCCCTGCCCTATTTTTTACTCTTTATTTTGAAACCGGGTCTCAGTGAATTGCAGAGGGCCTCACTAAGTAGCTGAGGCTGTCCGCGAACCGCGATCCTCCGGTCTCAGCCTCCCGAATGCTGGGATGACAAGCGTGCCCACCACGCCCCGCGTAATTGGTTTTCTTGATCCTCAGTATGGTTCTATAAAATGAGCTTCTACTGCTAGCCACAGGTGCCTTATGCGTAAACGCTAAGGTTGAGTGAGGATACGAGTCGAAGCATCTCGCTAGCTGTGAATCCGCAGGTGCATTTGCAACGCCTTTGACACCTGAAGTCCTGGCTTCGTGGCGCTCTTGGCCTTAACCTTGGGAGCCGCTCGTGCTCCGTCCCCGGAGCTCAGTCCTTGCCTCCTTGACTTGTAAGTCTGCGATCCCTGGTCTGTCTGCCTCCAGGCCCTCCCTGGCTGTCCTGGACGCGCTCTGGTCTTCGTTCAGCATTCGGTGATTGACCCCTCTCGGCTGCGCCTTGTGTCCATGCGTGCTCTAAGGGTTTGGCCAACGCCAGCTCCTTCGTTTCTGTCCAGCCTCTAGGTCAGGACGCCTGGCCCCGGTGCATTTTTAAAGTCCTCGTAAGCGAGATGTTTTGTATGCTTCCTGGCTACATCTTGGGGATGTCCTGCCTCCGCCACACGGCAAACCACGTGGCCAGGGACTGTGCTGTCGGCCCCACCTTTACATCTTCCACGCGTCACCAGACACATAATAGGTCCAGTCGCGCACCGTGCTGCGTGTAAGAGCAGGACTTGTCAGGACCGCGCGCCCATCCGAGTACTCTGGCGTTCACACGAGGAGTGGCACGTCTGTTGGACTAGCCCTGTCATTAACCAGTGCGTGGCTAGCATGTTTGCTGAATGAATAGCAGAGGGTGGTCATCCAAAGTGATTTCCTGCCGGCTTCCGCTACACATGTTCAGTGTTCCGTCTTTTTTTTTTTTTTTTTTTTTTTTTTTGCGGTACTGGGGATGGAACCCAGGGGCATTCTACTTCCAAGCTACATCCCCAGCACTATTTTGATTCTTTATTTTGAAACAGGGTCTCACTAAGTTGCAGAGGCCTCACTAAGTAGCTGAGGCTGGCCGAGAGCCTGCGATCCTCCTGTCTCCGCCTCCCAGGTCCTGGGATGACAAGCGTGCGCCACCGCCCGGCCAGTGCTTCTGTCCTCCAGTGAGCCAGATCCCTGCTTCTGTCCTCCAGTGAGCCAGATCCCTGCTTCTGTCCTCCAGTGAGCCAGATTCCTCCGCTATTTTTCCCCCTGAAGTGCCTCAGCCCTTCTCTGGTACCAGAATCTCCATTCTGTGTTCCTGCTTCGATCTGTTTACATTGTGACCGCCCTGAAGCAGACCTCTTGTATATTGCTTAGTTAAGTCCAGGGGTCTGTGGGTTCTCATGGGGGAAAAGTAACTTGAGGGCAGGACTGTCTCTTCGCACCTGGGTGGCGCGCAGCGCGCTGCCCTCAGCGGCGTGCGGCTGGAGCACTGGACGTTGCTAGTGCCTCTCACCTGGTCCGGTTCGTTCTTTGTGGCATCCCTGTACTCGAGGAACGCGTTGCAGGCTTACACTTAAGTCATTGGGAGGAATTTCTCAGGTTTTCGCTTAGTAATTGTAAATTTCACTTACAAAAATTGAATATAGTTGGGTCCAAGAGGAAATGAGCAGTCACACGCGTGGCAGGATGCACGGCCCAGAGTAAGCCAGGGCCGAGGCCGGGCCTCAGCCGGGTGGCAGGGGCGGGGAGCGGTGGCGACTCCCTGCTGGCTTGCCCTTTTTCATCTGGCAGGTATTGATTGTGTTTCTCTTGTGTTTCTTTATTGCAGTGGGGAAAGGTTGCCTGTTTATCATCTTCTGCACTAGCACCAGTAATGATGTTTGTAAAAGAAAATAAGTTTCAGATGGATCAGATATATTTCTGTACCGTCATGTTTCTTTTGTCTGTTAAACAGAGCTGAATTTCTGCAATAAATACAGGTTAGACTCAGTTTAAGTCCTGTTCTACTCAAAAGGTCCCTTCAGAGCTCTGTCAGGCAGAATGCAGCGTGCTTGGCGTTGCCACGTGGTTCCGGGTATATTGTTGGGGTCTGTTACTGGTCGAGGATAAATTCCGTGTACCTTTTTTCCTGATCCTCCAAAGAAAAGCGGAGAAGGCAACAGGAAAAATGGCGCCAGAATATAGTAGAGAAGTGTCTTATTAGCCGGGTAGGGTGGTGCACGCCTATAATCCCGGTACTTGGGAAACTGAGACAGGAGGATCACGGATTTACAGCCTGCCTTAGCAACTTAGGGAGGCCCTCCGCAAATTAGTGAGACCTTGTTTCAAAATAAGAAATAAAATAAGGCTGGCGCTATAGCTCAGAGATAGAACCCTCCTGGGTTCATTCCTCAGTACTGCAAAAAAAAGAAAAAAGAAAGAAAATTAAAGTGTCAGACTGTATAGTTGGAGCCTTTCCAGAGTGATGAGGTGGGTTTTCTCCAAGTCTGGTCTGGGCTGCTTGTTGGTGCCTGAGGAGCACGCAGCTTGGCCTCTTGCTGTGATCAGTAGCTACGAAGGACCCCGGATGATGTGTGGGCCCGTTCTGCCCATGGAACCGCCGTACTCAGCACAGAGCGCCCGTGCTGGCTCTGTGTAAATGAGCTCTGAAATCTGGTCTTTAGAGTCTATGAACACCCGGTATCATTAAAAAAAAGCACAGATTTTTATTAGCCAATGCAGTTTATTTCCATCAGATTATTTGGTAGCATATGGACAGTAGTGAATCTTCAATTGTGGTAATTAGACAAACTTCCCAAAATCTAGTTGAATATAGTTTGTTGAAATTCCGTAATAGAAATATAGCCCGAAGTTTGAGTTTGAAATTAGAGGCCACAGCTATAAAAGAACATAAGAGCTTTACTGTCCTGAAGTGAGTGTAAGTGTGAGATACTATGAAATTGTTCCTTACATGCTGTATTCCGTTTTCCAAGTATTGAGTCAGCTTGTGTAATCGTGGCAGTCATACGCATTGCGGGGAGATAGGCCCACGGGGCAGACCCTCACCTGCAGAGTCAGAGGCTCAGACACAGGGCGGAAGAAGTGAGGGACGGGATGAGCTGCGCTGAGGAAGGGAGGACTATCCGTGTCTCCTAGGAATGAGCAGCAACTCTCCAGGAATCCCGGTGCGCCTTTGCGCTCCATTTCTGGTTTCCTGTCATTGTGTGTGTGTGGGGGGGCGTTTAGCATGCAGTGGGATCGCAGTGAAGTTAGAGGTTGGCTGGTGGTTACTCTGGCCGCTGTCTTACATCCAGGTGGTTTTGGTTAGCTCACCTGAAAAGGAACTTCTGGCCTTTAGACATTCCTCTATTCCTCCTCAAACATGAGCAAGATCTGGGTAGGGCAAAAATGTGGCCGAGTCACTACAGGATTAGGTGGGGCAGCAGAAAATAAAGGCAGAATGGCAGTGTGTATTTGTGTGTCTCATAAGGTTCACTGGACAGACGCTACAGTCTAAGGGAGTGAAATGTATCTGCTACTTCTTATTTAGAGAAGGAAGTATGAACCAATTGGAAGTTAGAGTCCTTAAAAATGAGGAACCCAGGCCGGGCGTGGTGGCGCAGCTTGTAATCCCCGCGCTTGGGAGGCGGAGACAGGAGGATCGCGCAGGTTCAAAGCAGCCTCAGCTACTGAGTGAGGCTCTCAGCAACTTAGTGAGACCATTTCCAAATAAAATATAAATTAGGGCTGGGAGTATAGCCCGGAGGTGGAAAAGCCCCTGACTTCCACCCCCAATACCACCAAAAAGAGAAACCCAGCTGGGCATGGTGGTGCACATTTGTAATCCCAGCATTTGAGAGGCTGAGACAGGAGGGTCGCAGTTCAGGGACAGCCTCAGCTACTTAGCAAGGCCCTTTGCAACTAAGTGAGACCCTGTTTCAAAATAAAGACTAAAAAATAGGGCTGGGGGTGTAGTTCGGAGGTACAATGCCCCTGAGTTTCATCCCCGGTACTGCAAAAAAAATGATAAACCTAGCAAGGTGCAGCAGTATGCACCCCGAACCTGTGATGCTCTCTCTCGGCTCCCAAGTACTGGAATTACAGGCAAGGATCACCTGCCTGGTGACTCCTTTTTATTTTGAGACAGGTTCTCACTAAGTTACCCAGGTTGGTATCAAACTTTCAGTTCTAAAACTGCAGTCTTGCCAGGCGTGGTGGCGCACGCTTGTAATCCCTGCACTCGGAAGGCTGAGACAGGAGGATCACGCAGGTTCGAAGCCAGCCTCTGCTGGCTTAAGAGAGCCTGTTTCCAAATAAAATATAAAATAGGTCTGGGAGTGTAGCCTGGAGGTAGAAGGCTCCTGGGTTCCGTCCCCAGTACCATCCCAAAATAAAAATAAAATAAAACTGCAGTCTTCCAAATTGCTGAGATTACAGGTATGCACCACCATGTCCATCATCATTGATATTTTGAAAGGGATGATGTCAAATCTCTAGTCACTATTAAGTTTTCCAACCATGAATATGAGATATCTTTCCCTCCATTTGTCTT
This sequence comes from Muscardinus avellanarius, assembly GCF_963383645.1. NCBI lineage: Eukaryota > Metazoa > Chordata > Mammalia > Rodentia > Gliridae > Muscardinus > Muscardinus avellanarius. The sequence goes on along the minus strand of NC_137788.1, from coordinate 4,890,213 downwards.
CTGATTTCCTTTTTGGAGCATTCATTGTTAGTATATAAAAATGCAAGTGGCGTGTGTGTGTGTGTGTGTGTGTGTGTGTGCATGTGCGTGCACGTGTGTGTGTGTGTGTCCGGCTGCTGCTCAGTTCTTGTGGGGAGGGTTCTGGGGTTGAGGCCAGGAGCATTCTATCTCTGAGCTACACCCCCAGATCTCTTATTTTTTATTTTGGAGCCGGGTCTCAGCATGCCACAGAGGGCACCATCGAGCCGCTGGGGCTGGTGGGAGGCTGCTCTCCTCCTGCCTCAGCCTCCCAAGTGCTAGGACCACGCGTGTGCCCAGCACTCCGCTCCTGGGTCCCGTTTTAGATTCCATCAGGCTTTCTGTGTGTGGAATTCCTGGGGTTCTGTGTACACAGCCGTCATCCAAAGCAGATCCTTTGAGTCTGGATTCCTTTATGTCTTTTCTTCCTAATTGTTCTGGCTGATCCGCTATTGAATATAAGTGGCAAAAGGGAAAAAAAAGATATCCATACTTTGCTCCTGATCTTAGAGGGAAAGCCTTCAGTTTTTAGCCACTGAGTATATTCACTGTGAGTTTTTCATATGTGCTTTCTATTACGTTGAGGTAATTTCCTTCCATGCTTAGGGGTGTTTTGTTTTGTTTTGCTTGTGGTACTGGGGATGGATCCCAGAGTCTTCTACCTCGGGATACACCCCTAGCCCTATTTTCCTTTTTATTTGGAAACAAGGTTTCACCAAGTTGCTGAGAGCCTCACTAAGTTGCTGAGGCTGGTTTCAAACCTTCCATCTCCTGTTTCAGCTTCACAGTACTGGGTTTATAAGCATGCACCATGATGGCCGGCCCAATTCCTATTTTGAGTGTTTTTATCATGAAAGGTACAGATTTTTGCTTTTCTACATCACTTGAGATGAGTGTGTGTGAGAGATGTGTGTGTGTGTGTGTGTGTGTGTGTGTGTGTGTGATGAGTGTGTGTGTGTGTGTGTTTTACTAAGGAGTAAACCCATGGGCACTCTACCAACAAGCTACACCCTCATTATTTTTCACTTTGAAACAGAATCTTGCTGAGTTACCACACAGAGTCCTCAGACCTGTTATCCTTCTGTCTCAGCCTACCCAGTACTAGTATTACAGTTATACACCACAAGTGTAATAGTAAGTCTAATTCTTTTTTAAATGTTTGCTAGAATCATTGAAGCCATGAGGCGAAGGGCCTTTCTTTCTAGGGAAGTTTTTATTGCTAATTCAATCTTTTTACTAGTTACATCCTATTCAGATTTTCTTATTTTGTTGTGATTGAATTTTGGGAAGTACTTTGTCCTTTTTCTGGTTCCTTGTACTAGTCTGTTTTTCATTCCTGTAGTGAAGTGCCTGAGGCGAGGTACTTTATAAAGAAAAGAAGTTTACTTAACTCACTTTGGGAGGCAGGCTCAAAGGCTTAGTACTGGCACCCGGCTCTGGGCAGATCTCATGGTGGATGGGATTATAGTGGAGAGAGCCTGTGCTAAGGGAGAGACCAGAGACACCTGAGTAAAGCTGGGTCCTGTGACAACTCTCAGTCTCTTCCCAGGGGACACCCTCAGTGGTCTCCCACCAGATCCACCTTTTACATCACACTGGGGACCAAGCGTCCAACGAATAAGCCTTTGGGAAGCATGCTTACACCATATCTAATCCTTATTGGGTGACATTTTTCTTGTTGTTCTTTGTAGTGCTAGGAATCAAACTGAGAGTCTTGTACAAGCCAGTCATGGTCTACCATTACCTACGTCCTGGTCTACCATTACCTACATCCCCGGCACTTGTAGTTAGTTGTCTTTTGTTTTTTTTTGGGGGGGGTTGTTCATTTTTATGTTTTGTTTTTTGTGGTACTGGGGGTCAAACTCAGGGACACTATACCTCTGAGCTACACCCCTGGCACCCTTAGCCTAGCCTTTTTTTTTTTTCTTCCTTTTTTTTTCTTTTTCTTTTGCAGTACTGGGGATTGAACCCATGGGGTGTGCTACCTCTGAGCTACACTCCCAGCCTCATTTTTTATTCTTTATTTTGAAACAGGGTCTCACGCACTAAGTTGCTGAGGGCCACAAATAGTTGAGGCTCGGCACAAACCTACAATCCTCCTATTTCAGCCTCCCAAGGACTGGGATTACAAGCTTGGGCCACCACTCCTGGCTGCCTGTAGCCCTTTTTAATCTTTTTTTTTTTTTTCCCCTGCAGTACTGGGGATAGAACCCAGGTGCATTTCACCCCTGAGTTATACCCCCAGCCCTATTTTTTCTTTATTTTGAAACAGGATCTCACCGAGTTACAAAGGGCCTCACTAAGTAGTAGCTGAGGCTGTCCTCAAACCGCGATCCTCCTGTCTCAGCCTCTCAAATGCCGGGATTACAAGCGTGAGCCACCATGCCCGGCTCCTTTTTAATCATTTTGAAATGGCATCTCACTAAGTTGATGAGGCTTGCCTCAAACCTGTGATCCTCCTGTCTCAGCCTCCCAAATACTAGGATTACAGGAGTGCACCACCAAGTCTGGCTCGTATTGTATGATAGGGGTGATATTTGTATAATGTCAGTCTTTAAAATGTATTGAGACTTAGTTTGTGGCCTAATGTACAGTCTGTCCAGTGAAGATGTAACCAATGACTGAGACGATAAGGCTTTTTAGACATTATGCATGTTATATCTCTCAATTTTATTATAGAAGCTTAAGTATAAGTATGTAACTTTAGGTATTATTCTTAATAATATCCCATTACATCTTGAAATGCTACCAGTATTTCCATGAGAGTGAAAAAGGTTATCATTTATGAAGTATCGAACCAGTGACCTTAGATGCTCAGTTGTGATGAAAGGCCCAATCTAACCTTTATTGAATGTGATATTTATTACAAATGAAACCCCTCATTTTCATTACTTAATCAATAACATACTAGGTCGTTTATTAGTATGATTAAAGAAGGTCTCCCAGACTGACTGTTCTCCCTTGTCGTCTGGTTTAGTTTTAATAATCAGGAAATAGGGCTCGACCCCAGAGTCAGTCGTATCTAATGCTGTGCCTGCGGTGTTGGAAGATGGGGCGAGAGCAGCTGGAGTCTACGGGAGGAGCCGGGCTTGGTCGTGGGAGGCCGGAGCGCAAGGGTTACCGTTCACAGACGGCCCTCCACAACTTAGCAAGACCTTTCAAGGCAAAAAAATAAAAGAGGGCTGGGGATAAAGCTCAGAGGTACAGTGCCTCTGGGCTTAGTCCTCAGTGTCGCAAAAAGAAAAGGGAAAACAAAGTTTGCAGGAAAAGAGGCTGGGAATGAGGCTCAGAGGGAAAGTACTTACCTACCATGCGTGAGGCCCCGGGTCTTCATTCCCTCGCCCTTTAAAAATAAAAATGCGGGAAGAAAATAATTTGTAATGGTGGTTTAGGAAAGAGCAGTCCCCTTTACATCATTAGATAAGCAAGCCTACCAGGAGAAAGTATATTTTATTTACCCATATTTGCTGTTATTTATATTTAAAATACCAGGGTTTATTACACTTAGCATGTCGGTAAACGTGGCTAGAACATTTCATTATATCAGTAACGATAGGGAAAGAGCCTGCGACAGGGAGGAGGAAAAAGAGAACGCTTGGCGTGGAGGCGCTGAGGCCCGCCTTTGTGGGGAGCGCGTCTCCTCGCCCCCCTCGCAACATCGGGGACCGAACTCGAGGCCAAGCTAGGCAAGCCCTCGACCTCTGCGCTAAATCCCCAGCCTGGGAGCCTGCGTGCGTGCGTGCGTGCGTGCGTGCGTGCGTGCGTGTTTTTTTAACTGGGGATGGAACCCAGGGGCATTCTGCCTCTGGGCTACATCCTCAGCCCTTTTTTTTTTTTTTTTTTTTTTTTTTTGGTGGTACTGGGGTTCCTGGAAACCCTTCTACCTCCGGGCTACGCTCCCAGACCCATTTTATACCTTTTTATTTGGAAACAGAGTCTCTTAAGCCAGCATAGCTGGCTTCGAATCTGAGACATCCTCCTGTCTCCGCCTCCCAAGCACGAGGATTACAAGCGTGCGCCACCACGCCCGGCTCTCAGCCCTATTTTTTATTCTTTATTTTTTGAAACAGGGTCTCATTGAGTTGCAGAGGGCCTCACTAAGTAGGAGCTGAGGCTGTCTTGGAACTGTGATCCTCCTGTCTCAGCCTCCTTTCAAATGCTGGGATTACAAATGTGCTCCGCCACGCCAGCCGGGAGCCTTGTATTTCTAGTGAAATAGAGTATACGTACAGAAAGGTGACTGGCTTGTAAGCATGCAGCCCAGTGAACTTTCCTGTCAGAGCTATGTCATGAGCACGCGCTGTTATCCGTGCACCAGGCAGTAGCTCTCTCTGAACTGTCCCGGTGTCCCTGCTGCCAAAGGGCTGTGGAAACTGAGTCGTGACAAGGTGGCTGAGTGGTGACGTCCTGCCCTGCGCGAGGCGCTACCAAGCCCTGTCCATGGACTGGCCTTTCTGCGCCTCCCAGGAGCTCTGAGGAGCGGCGCGCCCACAGCCTTCAGGCAAGGAAGCGAGGCTTTAGAAGAGCCACGCTTGGCGAGTTCTCGCTGCCAGTGAAGCACTTCACAGTCACGGGCGCTTCATTCTCGCGGCCCTGAGAGGTGTATTACCCCTTTGCGGATGAGGGAGCTGAAGGTCAGAAAGCCCATTGCCGAGTCACAGGGCTTAGAAGTGACAGATGCAGTGTCCAAACACAGGCCTTTGGAAGCCCGCATTCCCAGGTCGGTGAATCGCACAGATCACCAGATGGAAAGGGGTGGGTAGGCGGGCAGCTAAAATTGCTTAATGGCATCCTTCCCGAACGCTACCCCAAGGAGAAGAGCAAGAAAGAGATTAGCAGTGAAGGGGGCGGAAGTCTTCCTAATTCTTAGCAGCAAAGGGTGCTCAATCCCGAGACCCTTGACCCTTTTCTGATGGAGCAGTTAATGGAAACATCCCCTGCCCCTGATTTAAAGCAGCGTGTCCCCGGCTGCCGGCACCAGAGCTCTCTGAGGCCTGGCCCACAGGGCAGTGCATGGCTTGGGTCTGCGCAGCTTCTCTGCATAACAGCAAGAAGGCCCTTCCATGCCGAGCTCCCGAGCACCTGCCTGCTGAAGGAGCCCAGCCCCACACAATGTTTTGTGGGTAAAAACAACTCTTTAGTTATAAAATGTGTGTGTGGTGGCGCACGCTTGTAATCCCATTGCTTGGGAGGCTGAGACAGGAGGATCGCGCAGGTTCGAAGCCAGCCTCAGCTACTTGGTGAGGCTCTCGACAACTTAGTGAGACCCTGTTTCCAAATAGAATATAAAATAGGTAGCCCAGAGGTAGAAAAGCCCCTGCGTTCCACCCCCAGTACCACACACACACACACAAAAATCTGGGTGTGGTGGTACAAATTCCTTCAGTACTTGGGAAGCTGTGAAACAGTATCACGGGTTCAAGGCCAGCCTCAGCACCTGCGTGAGACTCTTTCAAAATAAAAAGGTCAGCCTGGCGTGGTGGTACACAACGTGTGATCCCAGGACTTGGGGGGCTGAGATAGGAGGGTCGCAGGTTCAAGGACAGCCTCAGCAACTAGTGAGACTCTCATCAACCTAGTGATACCGTTTCAAAATAAAAATAAAATAGGACTGGGAGTATAGCTTGAGGGGCAGAATGCCTCTGAGTTCAATCCCCAACACCACACAAAAAAAACAGGTTCCGGCGGTGTAGCTTGGAGGTAGATGCCTGTGAGCTCCATCCCTACTACCACCACCAACAAGAACCCAGAAGCAGTGGGCCTGTGGTTCCCTCCTGACAGCAGCAGTCCCCAACACTGGCGACTGTGTGCATAATTGGTCACTTCATTGACTGGAAAAAAGGCGATGGAGGTCATAAAGCAGAACTCCATTTTACCCCTCTGAGACCACAAACGTGCTGGAACGTGGCTGGCAGGTCCCGCTCCGAGGCTGGTCTGATCGTGGCCACGTGTGCATGAGTGCCCTTAATTGCGCTCTCTGGGTTTTCTCTCCAGGCCTCCTCTGAGGAGCTGAAAGCTGCCTACCGGAGGCTCTGCATGCTCTACCACCCAGACAAGCACCGGGACCCCGAGCTCAAGTCCCAAGCGGAGCGCCTCTTCAACCTCGTCCACCAGGCTTATGAAGGTCAGTGCGGGCCAGGAGCACCCCGTGCAGGTCCTCGAGGAAAAGAGGCTCCTTGGTGTCTAAGAGGTGGTGAGTTTAGTACCTCCCACCACAGAGCCCTTTGAGAGTAGTATTTCACTTTGGAAGTCGATGTGTGTCAGTAAGTAGGAAGTGAGGGTCCAGGTGAAGGGACGCAGCAGGTGTGGGCTTCAGGGGGTACTCGAGCTCTCCGTCGCTCACCAGCTCCGCCTAAGGGGACGCGCGGAGGGGACGCTGACTGCTACCAGGAAGCCTTCCTTGTTCTCCCTTTTGTGAGGAACTACAAGGGCGTTTTTTATCCAAAAGCAATTTTATTGGTTCTGTACCGTTCAGTTAAAGAGAGGTTTCAACAGAAGAAAAAATGATGTTAAGGAGGCTAACAGGAAGTTGTACCAGGAATCAAGTCGTTATACTTCTATCTCAAATACTATTTATGTAGCCGGGCGTGGTGGCGCACGCTTGTAATCCCCGCGCTTGGTAGGCTGAGACAGGAGGATCGCGCGGGTTCCGAGCCAACCTCAGCTACCGAGTGAGGCTCTAAAGTATAAAATAGGTCTGGAAGTAGAGCCTGGAGGTAGAAAAGCCCCTGGGTTCCGCCCTCAGTGCCACCAAAAAAAAAAAAAAAATGTGTATGTAATGGGTACAGAATTTCCCTTTGGGATGACTGAAGGGGTCAGGACCTAGGGTGACGATGCGACGTTGTGACATGCGCGGTGCTGCTGAATTGTGTATTAAAGCAGTTACAGTAGCAAATTTTGTTATGTATATTTTACCACAAATTTTATTTTACGCGCGCGCGCGCGCGCGCGCGTGTGTGTGTGTGTGTGTGTGTGTGTGTGTGTGTGTGGTTGTGGTACTGGGGATGGAACCGAGGGGCATTCTACCTCCAAACTACATCGCCAGCCCTATTTTTTATTCTTTATTTGGAAACAGGGTCTCACTAAGTAGCTGAGGCTGGCTTCGAACCTGTGTGATCCTCCTGTGTCAGTCTGCCAAATGCTGGGATTACAAGCGTGCACCACCACGCCCGGCTTATTTACCACAATTTGAAAAATATATTAAATCATTCCCAGGATACTCATATCAAGCAAATAAGTTATGTATTACAGGACCATTTGGTGATTAGATTAAAAGTTAATTAGAGAGGCCAAAAGTTAGATAATGTGTTTCTTTAAAAAATAATACAGCCTTCTCACTATAGCCATAATAACGCACAGTGTATTTCACTTTATATTTTATCATCAAGTTAGATTTTTGGTTTTTTTTTTTTTTTTTTTTTTTTTTTTTTTTTGCGGGTCTGGGGTTGGAACCCAGAGGCATTCGACCTCCAAGCTACACTCCCTGCCCAATTTTTTATTCTGTATTTTGAAACAGGGTCTCAGTGAGTTGCGGAGGCCTCACTAAGCAGCTGAGGCTGGCTGCGAACCGCCATCCTCCGGTCCCAGCCTCCCGAGTGGAGGAATAAAGACCCTCCTTCACAGGTGTTCTCCTGTGCATCCTCTGTTCAGAAGGCTGCGTTCGTCTTGCTGTTGCCTAGGTGACCCGCACAGGGCACTTGTCTTGCTTTGGCCATTGGGCACGAGTTAGCAGAGAAAGATGGCGCGCTTGTAAAGATGCCGCAGCGGCAGGCCCGCCCACGTTCCGCCCAAGGGTGACAAGTGAAGCCAGGACGGGAAGAGCGATTTCCTGACTGAGTCCTGGACATTAACCCTTGTTTCCCTAGTGGTCAGCATTGCTTTTTTCCCCATAAGATTTGAATATGGATAGACTCATTTACTTCATTTTTTAATTAGGTCTAAAACTCTATGGAACTCTCAGGGGAGAAAAGATACAAACGTCCTAAGTGGAACTTGGCAGGGGATGGGAGGGGGATAACTACTCCTGTGGGCCGCACTGAAGCTTAAGTTGGGCTTGAAAAGCCTTTGGCCGGGTGTGGTGGCACACGCTTGTAATCCCAATACTTGGGAGGCTGAGACAGGAGGATCACAGGTTTGAGGACAGCCTCTGCAAGTAGTGAGACTCATCGACCTAGGGAGACCCTGTTTCCAAATAAAAATAAAATAGGTCTGGGGACATAGCTCCGCCGAATGCCCCTAGGTTCAATCCCTAGCACCACATTAAAAAAATAATAATAATAAATAAATAAATAAAGAGGAGAGGGACACACACACACACACACGTAAACTGTCTTAGGGGTTTGTAACTCTAGAGTAAACAATGAAATAGATTTTGTGTTAAAAACTGGAATCAAGCTGAGTGTGGTGGCGCACAGTGTAATCCCCATACTCGAGAGACTGAGACAGGAGGGTCACAGGTTCAAGGACAGCCTCGGCTACTTAGTGAGGCCCTCCACAACACAGTGAGACCCTGTTTCAAAATAAAGAATAACAAACAGGGCTAGGAATGTAGCTTGAAGGTAGAAGTCCCTGGGTTCCATCCCTAGTACCACACACAAAAAAAATTAAAACTGGATCAACTTTTATCAGCCCAGTGTGTTTTATACACTGTAGCATAAACTGACCAGATGAGCCGGGCATGTTGACGCACACTTAAAATCCTAGTCCAGGTTTGGGGACAGCCTCAGCAACTTAGTGAGGTGCCCAGCAAGCTCGAGAGACCGTTTCCAAATGCACACTTGTAATCCTGCACCTGGAAGGCTGAGACGGGAGGGTCACAGGTTTGAGAACAGTCTCAGTAATTTAGTAAGGCTCTCAGCAACCTAGTGAGACCTTGCTTCTAATAAGAAATAAAATAGGTCTGAAGGTTTAGAGGTAGAACACCTCTGAGTTCAATTCCCCGCACCACCTTAATAAAAAGGAGAAACTGACCGAATGGCTTTTAAAACAGCTCCCTTAATGTTTTAAGAGAGAGTGCTCAGCTGTCCACTTGGTACAGTTGAAGGGATCTTGGACCCTGGGGAAGCCAGCCTTTCCCATTGGTCGCCGCTGGGTGGGAAAGGAGGGAGAAGCAGTGGAGGAGAAGCGGGGCCCAGGAGCGTGACGGGAGGGAAGGCGGAGAGGTGGGCTTACCAGTGGCGGTGGTGCCCGTGTCCTCAAGGGCAGAGGCGAGCCCTGCCCTTCTAAATATGTGATCTTTTCAATTGCAGTGCTTAGTGACCCCCAGACCAGGGCCATCTATGACATATATGGGAAGAGAGGCCTGGAGATGGAAGGATGGGAGGTAAGAGAAACTGCGTGTCTGCGTGCAGGAGGCCCTCGGCGGCCACAGGGCGGCCGCGCCCGGCCGAGGCCCAGCACCCTCCTCGCTGCGCTGCGCTGCGCTGGAGCGTCAGAGTTCGACTTCTGGACCTGACTTTGCCGCTCCGTAACGCTGAATTTGGGCCGCACCTTAGTCTGCCTTGTCCTTAGTTTCCTAACCTGTCAAGTGAAAAGGAAGAGGGACGGATGGTACCCAGAGGTGTGTGGCCGGGGAGCAAAGGGCTGATGGGTGACCGCTTCGGGGGTGCAGGTCTGTACACGCGCCCTGTGCCTTCCACCGCCCCATCCCCATTACAAATAACTGTGTTTAGGAAATGTCTCTGCTGGGAACGTGCTCCGCCTTGAGCAAAAAGGAGGCGGAAAAGAACCGAGGACTGCGGCATTCCGTTGTCTGTGATGACCCTCCGCTGCAGTGCACTGTGGTCTTAGAGCGCTGTCAGATAGAATGAGCAAGACAGAATGTATAGCGAGTGTCTGTGCAATAGGCTGCCCTGGGCAGCGGGGTGCTGAGAAGTCATTGAGACTCAGGCATCCTGGTTCTGTCTCCGCGGCGCGCTGCTGACTGGGTCGAGCCCTGGGCAAGTCTCTGGCTGCTCTGTGTTTCCATGTTATTATCTGAAAAGAAAACCTGAGCATCAAATAGCCAAGTGAACATGGAAACCAGTTGTAAAACTCTAAATTACTAAAGGAAGGAGGATGTAGATGTTATTACTACTCAGTTTCATTAAAGAAGCTTGGTTCTGATGCCCAAGACAAGTCAGCGGGCCGTTAGTTAATAACATCGAACGCTCTTTGAGGAGGTTTCTCATCACGTAAGATTTCCCTTGAAGTTCTTGGTGGTTAATCTCGAGCACGTGTACCTGTTCCCCTGGATTCTACGTGAACACTTTCAAAGGTTTGAGAGTGTAGACGGGAAGAGAAACAAAGGTGCTCGCCCCTGCAGCCCTCCCCTGCCTGAGGTTGGCGGTTCACAGGTGAAAATTCCATCTGCAGCGTGTTTGTTTGTTTTTGGTGGGTGTTTTGTTTTTGTTCTTGAGGTACTGAGAATGGAACGCAGGGACATTGTACCCTTGAGCTACACCCCCAGCCCTATTTTTTGCTTTTTTTTTTTTTTTTTTGCGGTACTAGGGATGGAACCTACCTCCGAGCTACACCACCCCCGGTCCTATTTTTTAGTCTTTATATTTTTTGAAATTGGGTCTCACTGAGTTGCAAGGGGCCTCACCAAGTAGCTGAGGCTATCCACGAACCATGATCGTCCGGTCTCTGCCTCCCAAATGCTCGGCTTACAAGCGTGCCCCCACGTCCGGCCTACAGCGTGTTTTGATTGCCCCGCACAGTGAATTGTAGTTGTAGCTCTTAAAACTCAGGAGCTTCGTGGGGAAATCCAGTCTTCTGTCTGCTCTCCTCATAATCCACAGGTGAATGGTGCTGTACCTGAAACCCCCGCAAGGCGGCAGTCTGCTAACTCAGGAGCTGTGCACGTAGACCAGCCATGGGCCGTGCCGGGGGCTGCGCTGGCTTCCCAGTCCGCACCACTCCTGCTGCTGCACCGGCCTCGGCCCTCCTGTGGTGCATTACTCTACTGTGACTCAGTGTGTTGTCTCATAGCTGAGCTTTGTTTCCACCCAGAAAGGAAAATGGGATCTCAATGTATATACTAAATTTTTTTCTCAACTGTGTGTGTAACAACCTTTTTTTTTTTTTTTTTTTTTTTTTTTTTTTTTTTTTTTGCAGTCCTGGAGATTGAACCCAGGGGCATTGTACCTCTGAGCTACACCCTCAGCCTATTTTTTTATTCTTTATTTTGAAGCAGGGCCTCACTAAATAGCCGAGGCTGGCTGCAAAGCTTAGCTAGTTAGTGAGGCCCTCCACAATTTAGTGAGCCCCTGTTTCAAAATAAAGAATAAAAAAATAGGGCTGAGGGGGTATCTTGGAGGTAGAGTGCACCTGGGTTCTATCCTCAGTACCACAAAAAACTTTAAAAAATAAGAGAAAGAAGTGCCTTCCAGAAAGACTCCGCCCCAGAGTCACAGCGCATGGCGTACAGTCGGAAGACGGCCACCGCCTGGACTCCAGCACACTGCTCCAGGGAGCAGCTCGGGCTGGGTGGGCCGCTTCGTACTCAGACTCCCCGGCAGCAGCTCTTACTACCAGGAGAACGCGCTTGCTCCCCGTGCTGCCGTTACTATTGTTACACTGTCGGGCTTTGCCCGTCGCTGAAGGGTATTCATTGAATACCTATTTATTATGCTGAACATATGGGTGGTTGGTGGAGGGTGAAGGGCACTGTTGATATTCTGAGTGTCTGCAGAATTTCCTCCAGAGATCTCAGTGCATCCTGCAGGTGTAGCAATTACTCTACTAGAAGTAGTGTTGCTCCCATTTGATGGTGCACGCTAGAGGTGAAATTGAGCTGCTTTAGTTTCCATGAAATATTAGCCCTGAGCCAGGTGAGGTGATGCACACCTGCATAGGCTGAGAAGAGGAGCAGAGTTCAGCGGCCAGCCTCAGCAATTTAGGCCCTTAGTAGCTTAATGAGACCCTGTTTCAAAATAATAAGGCCATGTGTGGTGACACAAACCTATAATCCCAGTATGTGGGAGGCTGAAACAGGAGGATTTCAGATTCAAGGACAGCCTCGGCAAGGAATGAGACTCAACTCACTGGGAGGTGGAGACTGGAGGATGGTGGTTCATGGACAGCCTCAGCTACTTAATGAGGCCCTTCACAACTCAGTGAGACTGTTTCAAAATATAAAAAAGACTACAAAATAGGGCTGGGGGTCTAGCTTGGAGGCATAATACCCCTGGCTGCCATCCCCAGTACTGCAAATAAGCCATGTTAGTTCTTGGAGTTGGCTAGCATTGTTGGTCAAAATGCCAACAGCCAGCCCTGCACAGTGGTGCACGCCTGTAATCCCAGGGCTTGGGAGGCTGAGGCAGGAGAATGACAGGTTCAAGGACAGCCTCAGCAAGTAGTGAGACTCTCATCAACCTAGGGAGGCCGTGTTTCAAAATAAAAATAAAATGGGACTGAGGGTATAGCTCAGAGATAGAATGTCCCTGGGTTCAGTCCCTAGTACTGGAATAAAAGAAAGAAAGAAAGAAAGAAAATGTCAACACCCAAATCAAAATTTTTGTCAAAACAGCAAAGGCCTGGCTAGTGCTTCGGCAGCGCCAACCCCGGTGATGGCTGGCGAGTCGGCTCTCCGGCAGGCTCCGTGTCCGCTCTTGGGCCGTGTTTGTCCTGAGCCCTGCGGCCTGGGCCACCTGCACTGTACAACCCTTGGTGTTCCCAGGCTTCACTTTCCCTCTGTCTTGAGAAAGTCAGCCTCTCCTAAAAGCTGTAACACAGTCACATCACGACAAACAAGGGAAGGCGAGGAGCCTGAAGAGACACGCGGACCAAGTGCAGCGTTGTCAGGGTGGAGCCTGCAGCGGGGAAAGGCCAAGAGACGACTGGGAAAGCGGGCGGAGCGCATACTTCCTGTACTATCTTTGTAACTTTTCTAAAGTTGTGATTTTCTAAAATTATTCCCAAATTAGCCGGGCGTGGTGGCGCATGCTTGCAATCCCCGCGCTTGGGAGGCTGAGACAGGAGGATCGCGCGGGTTCAAAGTGCCTCCGCTACTTAGTGAGACCCTGGTTCCAAATAAAATATAAAAAATAAATAAAATAATTCCCAAATTTAAAATTGGCTCACTAGAAACGCAGAATTTTTAACCCAGTCACACCTTGGGGTTGGGTAGTTTAACTATCCTCATTTTATGAACTGACATGCGTCGGGTCTCCCCGGAGGCAAGCAGTTGTGTCTGAAAGCCCAGGCTTCAAGCCGGGCGTGGTGGCGCACGCTTGTAATCCCAGTACTTGTGAGGCTGAGACAGGAGGGTCTCCGATTCAGAGCCAGCCTCAGCAACGTAGTGACACCCTGTTTCCAAAGAAAGAAATAAAATCAGGCTGGAGCGTGGCGTGGAGGTAGAACGCATCTGGATCCCATCCTCAGTCTAGACTTCTCTTCTCCCTCCATTTGCCGCCTGCCCTCTGCATGTGCCCTTGTGCCCCTCCTGGCTGGCACAGGGCTGGACCTGCAGTGAAAGACGCAGGTGAGCGTGCCTGGTCTTTATCAAGCACCATGCAGTGCAGTGCTATCGTCCTGGGTGCTCAGGTGGGGAGGAATGGCTCGCAGGTGCCCCGTCCTGGTCCACTCTCCACACATCCTCTGTTAAAAGGCAAATGTCAGGCCAGGCACTTGGTACATGCCTGCTTGTGGTCTTGGTGCTTGGGAGGCTGACAGGAGGAGGCAGATTCAGAAAGGCCAGCTTCAGCAAACTAGTGAAACCACGTTTCAAAAGCAGATAATGCCCTTGAGCTCAATACCCAGTCATAAAAAAAAAAGAATGTGAATTATCCAGGATGGCAGAGGCCTGCAGGAGCTGGGGTAAGATGCCTGCCTGGCAAAGTGTTCTTACTACTCTAGATGAGCAAGCCATTTTGACTTGGCAGTTAGCTCTGATTATGTACCAACTATCTGCAAAATGTGTAAAATATGACTAGAAGCTGGATATGCTAGAAATGGAACAATCTGGTACTTTTTTTTTTTTTTTTGGTTGTACTGGGGATGGAACCCTTCTACCTCCGGGCTACATTCCCAGACCTATTATTTTTATATTTTATTTGGAGACAGGGTCTCAAGCCAGCAAGGCTGGCTTCGAACCTGCGCAATCCTCCTGTCTCTGCCTCCCAAGCACAGGGATTACAAGCGTGCGCCACCACGCCTGGCTACGATCTGGTACTTTTAAATTATTTTTCTTTGTAGATTATCACATCGTAGTTTATCACACAGTAGAGTCACAGGTTCAAAGCTAGCTTCAGCAATGCAGCAAGACTTACAGAATAAAAAATAAAAATGGGCTAGGGATATAGTGCAGAGGCCGTTAGGTTCACTTCCCAGTGCCTGCCTCCTCCAAAATAGACTCACTTCTCCCTATTTATCTATGTATTATGGTACTGGAGAGTGAACCCAAGATCATTCTACCTCTGAGCTACACCCCCAGCCCTTTTTATTTTTATTTTTTGTTTCAAAACGGTCTTTTTAGGTTACTAAAAGTATCTCTGCGTTGCTGCTGTGATCCTCCTATCTCAGCCTGTGAACAAGCTGTGATCTTCCTGTCTCAGCCTCCCAAGTACTGGGATTTTAGGTCTACATTAGCACTCTAGGTCCACCTCTCCTTTATTAGAAACTCTTGATTTTTTTCTTTCTTTTTTTTTTTTTTTTTTTTTTTTTTTTTTTTTTTTTTTTGGTGGTGGTACTGGGGTTCCTGGAAACCCTTCTACACTCCCAGACCTATTATTTTTATATTTTATTTGGAGACAGGGTCTCTTAAGCCAGCAAGGCTGGCTTCGAACCTGCGTGATCCTCCTGTCTCTGCCTGCCACGCGCGGGGATTACAGCGTGCGTCTTCACGCCCAGCGATTTTTTTTTCCTTTTAAACAGGAAATTGAACCCAGGGTCAGTATTCCTCTGAACTACACTCCTAGCCCTGTTTTATGTTTTATTTTGCAACCGTGTCTTGCTAAGCTTCTGAGGCAGGCCTTGAACCTGCAGCCTACCCTTCGTGGTCCTCAGTTGTCCCCCTTGCTTTGGCCGTAGGTGGTGGAAAGAAGGAGAACTCCAGCGGAAATCAGAGAGGAGTTTGAGCGGCTGCAGAGAGAGCGGGAGGAGCGGAGACTTCAGCAGCGGACCAACCCCAAGGTAGCCCTGCGCGTCAGTGAGGCTTGACACGCTGGGTGTGGGCGGGGTAAAGCAGCATGCAGACTGGGCGGGGCCAAGCACTCACTTATCTCAAAGTCGCCTTGTAGCGGCTGCTGACCTCACCGTGTTTCAAGCCATATAAAGGGAAGACAACACCAAACCCAGGTTTCTCCAAGACCAAGATTTCCCATGCGGAAACCCAAGCTGTTCCCCTCCGATGCTGTCCAAATCCTTAGCATTGAAAATCAGTGAGAGAGGGTATCAGGAAGGACAGCCAGCCAACTGCTTAAGCACTAAACTCCTGGAGCACCCAGCAGAATATGGGAGGCCAGATTATGTGGAGGGTTTAGGCCATTTCCAGACTGGATTAAGCAGGGACCTTCACTTTCCTCACCCCAGAACATCTGTGCCATGAGCCCCAGTCACCAAGCTGCCCAGCTCCGCAGAGGAGTCTGACTTGTTCAACCTGGGAACACGGTACATCAGAGGTTACTTTCAGTCCTGCATGGGGTGTTTTTCCTTCTCTTCACTGGGGAGATTCTTCCGAGTGTGTGACCCATTCCTGTAGCAAAAAGCATCTCAGTCAGTCTGAGGTGTCAGTTGTACCGAATGGCTGATTGTAACCGAGTTCACTGCTCTGCTGTGTGTAATAAGAGGAATCTGCCGCCGGGCCCTGTCGGCGAGGCCAGGCTGGCCGTGCGACAGCCTGCGTCTGTCATGATAAGAGCTGGTAGTCTCCCCAGCTCTTCTCAACGGCTCCCGTAATCTCTGTCAATTTAGCAACGTTGTGGAGGGAGAGCTAAAGCCATACAAAATAATTAGAAACACTTTTTTTTCTAATTTCTATAAAGAAGACTGACAAGCCGGGTATGGCGGCCCATGCTTATAATCCTAGTACTTGGGAGGCTGAGACAAGAGGATCGCAGGCTCAAAGCCAGCCTCAGCAACTTAGTGAGACCTGTAGAAACTGAGCGACCCTGTTTCAAAATAAAATGGGGTTGGGGGTGTAGCTCAGAAGTAGAAGCCTCTGGGTCCAATCCCAACTTTTAAAAAAAAAAAAAAAAAAAAAAGGAGCAGCCGGGCGTGGTGGGCACGCTTGTCATCCCCGTGCTTGGGAGGCGGAGACAGGAGGGTCGCGCAGGTTCCAAGTCAGCCGCGCTGGCTTAAGAGACCCTGCTTCCAAATAAAATATGAAATAGGTCTGGGAGTGCAGCCCGGAGGCAGAAGGGCTTCCAGAACCCCAGGACCACCAAGAAGAAGAAGAAGAGTGACAGCTTAAACTGAGAAACACGGCAAGGTGAAATTCATTCTAGAAAGACACACGCGCACACACAAGATCATGTTTTCAGAATAGGCCTATCTGTCCTAATCCTACATCGAAAGTGTGTACAATCATCCCTCAGTATCCCACAGGGATTGGCCTCAGGATGTCTTATTTGTAAGATACCAGATTTTGCAGGTGTAAAATGTGACGGTATTTATACTTTATTTTGAGACAGGGTCTCACTAAGTCGCAGAGGGCCTCACAAGTTGCTGAGGCTGTGGCCGCGAACCTGCAATCCTCCTGTCTCAGCCTCCCAAGTACTGGAATTACAAGTGTGTTCCACCATACCTGGCCTGAATATTTTCATTCTGTGGATAAGGAGGGCCAACTATTTGTAAGTGCCCACACCTCCCCCCCAGCAGTCCCCCCAATCCGCAGGCGACCGGTTCCGTGGTGCATTTGTGTTTGGGTTACATGAAGGTAGAGTCCACACTGGCTGGACTGAGTCAGGCTGTGGGAGGTCACCGGCATTGCAAATCGGAGGTGCTCTAGCTGAACCGGTGGTTGCCATCGGGAGCCCTCCAGCCTGGCCGGGTCAGAAGCCAGTCTCGGCACATGGGGAGGGTGGGATGTTGCGAGCTGGCAGGCGCAAGTCATAGCCCTGGAGGCTCTGCTGTTGGGCTGCAGTTTGGCCGCATTCTGCGCAGTGACGAGGAGAGAGCAAGTCGCTGGTCCTCACTGTGCCCTGCCATCGGTGGGCTCTCTGGGCATGCGCCCATTGCTCCCTAGGACGCCATGCAGATGTGTCTGCGGGCCTTGTTTCTGTGGAATGCAGGAGCACAGCTGAGACTGTTTCATCAGGCAGGCAAGTTGTTTTAAAATTTCTTTTTTTTTTTTTTTTGCCACCTCCATGAACTGCTCTTAAATAAATAAGATGTTTTCTCACCAGAAATACTCTTACAACCAGATGTTGGCTCTGCAGCATCTTGCAGAGAGGACTGAGCTACGTCTTCTGTTCATTTTCTCAGGGGGACTTTGTTTTTCAAGATGAGCAGAAAGGTTTAGAATATCCTCCTCCTAAGAAGAAAGGTATGCTCTCCTCTTAACAAGACTGCAGGGAGGACACTTTGACAGCTATAGAGATCAGCCTCGCGGCTGCCTCCCCAAAGGTTCCCAGCTTGGAGGGGGTGGGAAACTGAATGTCCTGGTTATCCTGCTCCTGCCCCTGCCCCTTGGGTGGGTATTTCTTTACTAGATGTGTGCACTGAGCCAAAAGTCGAAGCAGGGATGACCAAGTGCCAAAGAGTGGCTGACATGGGGAAGGAGGACACGGAGCAGTTATTTGGCCTGTGCTTGGTTTTCTCACCTGTAAAATGAGCACAGCTGTCTTACCCACCACACCAAGTTGAAAGATCAAATAAACATGAAATAGAGCCAGGCACAGTGGCGCATGTGTTTGATCCCAGCAACTTGGGAGCTTGAGGCAGGAAGATGTTCAAGGCCAGCTTAGGCAACTTAACTAGATCATGTCTCAAAGTAGACAATGAGAAGTGCTGGGGTATGGCTCAGTGGGAGAGCATCCCCGGATTCTGGATCCTATACCACACACACAAAAAAACATAAACCTGAACACCGGGCATAGTGGCACACGTTTTTAATACCAGTACTTAGGAGGCTAAGACAGGAGGATCGCAGGTTCAAGGATAACTTCAGCAAGTAGTGAGACTCTGATCAACCTAGCAAGACCCTGTTTCAAAATAAAAATAAAAAAATAAGCCGGGCGTGGTGGCGCACACTTGTAATCCCTGCGCTCAGGAGGCTGAGACAGGAGGATCACACAGGTTTGAAGGCAGCCTCAGCTACTTAGTAAGGCTCTCAGCAACTTAGTGAGACCCTGTTTCCAAATAAAGTATAAAATAGGTCTGGGAGTATAGCCCAGAGGTAGAAAAGCCTCTGGGTTCCACCTCTAGTACCACCACAACAACAACAAAAAAAAAAATAGGGGTGGGGGGATAGCTTAGAGGTAGAATCCCCGTGTTCAATCCCCAGTGCCACACACGCACAAAAAAAAAAAAAAAACATGAAATAGATGTTATTTTTAAAGAAAAAGGTAATCAGAGTGGTGCTGGGACCAAGGTGAGGGTCGGAATCTAATTTTGTTTTGATATTGTAGTCCCTTCTCCCAGCCCTCCAGCAGCCCATGGTTCTGGGGCACCCAGGGTGCAGCGCACTGTAGGCAGCACTCCACTACTGAGCCGCACCTCGCCTTCCTGCTGTTGCTTTAGTGTTTCTTTTGATGCTGAGCAGGCAGTAATTGTTGGGCAGTTCCCGTGCCCCTGAGGGTTGGGGTTGGATGGACTCTGCCACCACCCTCGGCACCTCTAGAAAGCTCTGGGGCACAAAAGGAAGGAGTAGAAAGTCACGCCCGGGACCCAGGCCCCTTCTCTAGCCTCAGCCCGGTTCCTCCCTGCGTGAGATTTCAAGTCCTCCTGCCTCTGTTTCTGCCTTTGCTTTTGCGCTGAGGAGGCAAAGTCCTCGGTGTTCCTGCTGGGAAACCCAAGCTCAGGTTGCTGGGGTCTCCTGTCTCCAGGCCTCTCCAGAGAGAGCCGGTGTGGGGCAGGGAACTGGCGGGGGGGCAGACAGGCCCATCGCAGGACGGTGAGACGCAGGAGCTGGGCCACCTGCCGTCTTCCCTCCGTCTGTGGGTCTGTCTGCGTATAGTCCTGAGTCATATGACGGGGTGGCTCTGTGCTCCGTCCGCTCCACCTTGGTGAGGGTAATTGCTTTCTTCTGTTAGTCTATAAACCTTTCTCTGTGAATGGCGGCCACTTCCAGCATCTGTACCAGACAGTCCATGGGCAGCTCGTCCAGCATTGCTGCTGCTTTCTTCCTGACCTCTTTTGGACCCATGTGTAGCTGAGGATTTCCTTGGGAGGGAGGAGGGGAGGGAGGGAGGGAGGGAGGGAGGGAGGGAGGGAGAGAGAGAGAGAGAGAGAGTGTGTGTGTGTGTGTGTGTGTGTGTGTGTGTGTGGAGCTACTCGGGGGCATTCTACCTCCAAGCTACATTTCCATCCCTTTTTTTATTTTAGATTTTTTTTTTTTTTCTTTTTCCCTTTTGGTGGCACTGGGGTTCCTGGAAGCCCTTCTACCTCCGGGCTACACTCCCAGACCTTTTTTTTTTTATGCTTTTTTATATTTGGAAACAGGGTCTCTTAACCCAGCGCAGCTGGCTTGGAACCTGCGCGATCCTCCTGTCTCCGCCTCCCGAGCGCGGGGCTGACAAGCGCGCCCACCGCGCCCGGCTTGATTTTGGATTTTAAAAACAAGATCTCACTAGGTTGCTGAGCGTTTCACTGCATCGCTGAGGCTGTCCTGGAATCTGTGATCCTTCTGTCTCGGCCTCCCAAGTATTAAGATTATATGGGCTTACCACTACACCTGGCTTAGCTTAATTTTTGGCCCTCTTAGAAAATAATCCCTGGAGATTGTTACATTACATTGTTTTTTCCATATTATAGAGGTTGATGTAAACTCCTTGGCAAGGCCTTCCTGGCAGTAGAGAGGCTCCATTACATTCTCAGGAGGCTGAGACGGGAGGGTCACAGGTTCAAGGCCAGCCTCCCATACTTAGGCCTCCACACTTAGACCGTGTTTCAGAATTTTAAAATAGGGCTAGGGGTATAGCTTGGAGGTAGAATTCTCCTGGGTTCAATCCCTGGTACTGGAAAAAGAATAAAAAATAAAAGGCTCTATTATCAGTGCAGTTCATGTAATAGCCTAGAAAGGTAATTCAGCCTTATAGAAAAAAATTCAGTAATACATCAAGGAAGGCATATAATGTTTCCATAAAGTTACATGAGTGCATTGCTCAATTACTTTTGAAGGATTTTTTTGAACTGGTTTTTGGTTGCCATGGCTGACAATTACAGCCATCAGAATGAGCCTGTGGATATGACTTCAGTCTGTTCTGAGGAAATGATTCTGATGTCATAAAACTGACTCGACTTGGCTGCAGGATAATAGTGCGGGAGAAAAGCCGACTGAACCCATATGTTTGTTGTGCTCAGCGGCAGGAAGGGGCAATTTACCATATGCAGAAGTGGGCTGCTACTGAAATTGGGGCGTTTTCATATAGGGAGAAAGGGACAGCGCCTGCGCGGTCCAGCCCGGGAGCCTGCTGTACTGTGGGCGTGAGGCTGGAGAGGCTCGAGGATTCAGGGCGGAAACGGCTCCGTTAAGTGAGTGGTTGGAGGGCTGCTCCACCCCAACATGTCAGAATCACGAGGTTTCAGAAGTGGGGTGTGTGTGTGTGTGTGTGTGTGTGTGTGTGTGTGTGTGTGTGTGACAGAAAAACAGACAGACAGACCGGTGACTGGGCAGGACTCCTTCTTGAAGCCCTGATAAGTTTGAGTTTGATCCTTCATAAAATTAGGGAGTACAGGTTCAGGTTTTCGTCTCAAAATGATTCTGTGGGAGCGCTCAGGAGGCTGAATGACAGCCTCAGCTACTCAGTGAGGCCTCTGCAACTCAGTGAGACCCTGTTTCCAAATAAGGAATATAAAATAGGTCTGGGGTGTAAAGTGGAGGTGGAGTGCCCCATTTGAGTTATCCAGTGCTAGATTTCTGTTCATCTTCACTTTATTTATTTATTTATTTTTTTATTTTTCGGTACTGGGGATGGAACCCAGGTGTGTTCTAACTCCAAGCTACACCCCCAGCCCTATTTTTTATCCTTTATTTTTGAAACAGGGTCTCACTGAGTTGCAAAGGGCCTCACTAAGTAGTACCTGAGGCTGTCCGCAAACCGAGATCCTCCTATCTCAGCCTCCCAAATGCTGGGGTTACAAGCGTGCGCCACCATGCCTGGCTTCACTTTATGTTTTTGATTCTCCATCAAAATTTGGATCTGACTTGTTACTACTCTCAACCATGTGACCTACCAATCTATAAAATCATGTTGCTTACAAGTGGAATTGGGTGGTAAATTGCAGCTCAGCCCTATTTGGCACAAAGAGAAGAAACCCATCCTTTCTGGTGCAGTGACCAGTCTGCTTTCAAAAGGTTATTTCCTTGAAATGAAAGAAGAGCAGAAGGCGACATCCAACCATTTCTAAAACAAAGAAATGTCCTTGTCAGCTCAAAATGACCTGATCAGACATTTTCCAGGACAGTTAATTTCGTCAAGTGAGTTGGCCCTTGAGCCCACCCTTCCCCTGGCTCACCAGGACTGTTCCGGTTTAGACTTTTCCATAGGCTCGGGTTGGCTCTGAAGGCTGTCAAGTCTGAAGCCCCGGCCCGTTGGCGTTTTCAATTATGTGGCCTCATTTAAAGAAACAAGAGTGGTTGAAAGGGCAGTAACTGAACAGTATTTTAAACTGCCAGCTGCTCCCTCCTCTGGTCATTCAGTGTTAGTACAGAGGCTGACTTTCAAATTTTTTTCTTTGGGGAAGTAAATAAAATCATTAACATTTTGGCAGTATATAATTAGACACATAGTAAAAGAGATATAAATATTGAAATAATGCACTTAATATGATTGCCTTTCTCCAAAGAACCAAATGAAAACTGCCAGATGTAATGAGTTGGCAGAGGCATCCAGCTGTGACTTTCCAAACACAAGTGAGACATTCCTTGGCCGGTCCCTCTTCCGACTGAGCGGTCTTCCTGAGCCCTCCTGCCCCAACTCTCCCTGCAGGGCTCTGCCCAGAACGCCCGTAAACCAGCATCCTCACGGTAGTGAGCGCTCACTCAGCAGACTAGGACACTGTTGGAAGTTAACAGGGATGCGTAAAAAGTATATATATGTACATACGTACATACATGCGTATGTACGTACATACATTTTGGGGGGGGACCCAGGGGTCTTCTACCTCTGGGCTACACTCCCAGACGTAAAAAGTATATATATGTACATACGTACATACATGCGTATGTACGTACATACATTTTGGGGGGGGACCCAGGGGTCTTCTACCTCTGGGCTACACTCCCAGACCAATTTTATATTTTTTAAAATTTGGAAACAGGGTCTCTTAAGCCAGCGAAGGCTGGCTTCAAACCTGCGCGATCTTCCTGTTTCAGCCTCCCAAGCGCGGGGATTACAAGCGTGCGCCACCATGCCCGGCTTAAAGCTGTATTATTTTTGAAACACTTGTTGACAAACTGGTTTATGAGATAGATAGATAGATAGATAGATAGATAGATAGATAGATAGATAGATAGATAGATGGATATATATATATATATATATTTTTTTTTTTTTTTTTTCCCCAGTACTGGGGATGGAACCTGGAGGCATTCTATCTCCGAGCAACACCCCCTGCCCTATTTTTTTACTTTTTATTTTTGGAAACAGGATCTCACTGAGTTGCAGAGGGCCTCACTAAGTAGCTGAGACTGCTTCAAAACTGCATGGTCTTCCTGCCAGCCTCCCAAACGCCGGGACTTCAAGTGTGCGCCACCACGCCTGGCCAGAACATTTTTTTTATTTATTTATTTATTTATTTATTTATTTATTTATTTTTTGTGGTACTGGGGTTTCTGGAAAACCTTCTACCTCCGGGTTATACTTCCAGACCTATTTTTATACTTTTTTAAATTTGGAAACAGGGTCCCTTAGGCCAGCCTCAGGGTCCCTTGCTGGCTTAAGGGACCCTGTTTCCAAATAAAATATAAAATAGGTCTGGGAGTATAGCCTGGAGGTAGAAGGGTTCCATCCTCAGTACCACCCAAAAAAAAAAAAAAAAATACATTCTTAAGAAAAGATGTACCCAGCCAGGCACAGTGGCACATGCCTACAATCTCAGTCTTTGGGAGGCTGGAACTGGAGGATCACAGGTTCAAGGCCAGGCTCAGCAATTTAGTGCGACCCTCAGCTACCTAGGAAGACCCTATTTCAAAATAAAAAATAAAAGGCTGGGATATAGCTCAGAGTAGAACACCCCTAGTTCATTTCCACTACCACTAAAAAAAGAAAACAGAAAAAGAAAGCATGTACCTAGTAACATTAAGGCTAACTTTATGAATTTTATTGGTTTTTTTTTGTTTTTTCCTTTCACAACACTGCCTAAGTTATATTTATATTTAGTAACTTGGAAATTTTTATTCTTTGTGTGTGTGTATGTGTGTGTGGTACTGGGGGTAGAACCCAGGGGCTTTCTACCTCCGGGCTACACCATTTTGAAACAGGGTCTCACTGAGTTGCGGAGGGCCTCACTGAGTAGCTGAGGCTGTCCGCGAACTGCAGTTCTCTGGTCTCAGCCTCCCAAATGCTGGGTTTACAAGCATGTGCCCAACCCGGCTACTCTCAGACATATTTAATATTTTATTTGGAAACAGGGTCTCACTAAGTTGCTGAGAGCCTCTGTAAGTAGCTGAAACTGGCCTCAAACCTGCATGATCCTCCAGTCTTAACCTACCAAGCACTGGGATTTACAAGCATGCACCACCACTCCCGTCTTGGAAGTTTTTAATACAGTTAGTTGATTAGTGGATTTTTCTCCACATATCATTATTCTTTTAAGGGGAGGTAGTAGGAATTGACCAGGGGCAGTCTCCCTCTGAGCAACACCCCAGCAGCAGCAGCAGCAGCATTGTGAAGCAGCGTCTCATTGGGTTGCCACGTGCCTGGTTAAGTAGCTGAGGCTAACATCTAACCTGCTGTCCTCCCATTATCCTTCTCCCAAGTCCTGAGATTACAGGCGTGCGCCACTATACCCAGCTGGAATAAAATTTTTTTAAAACAGGAGGGAGGATCACAAGTTTATAGTCAACCTCAGCTACTTAGGTCCTCTGCAACTTAGTGAGACCCTGTTTCAAAATAAAGAATAAAAGTAAGACTAGGTATATAGCTTGAAGGTAGACTACCCCTGGATTCAGTCCTGGTACAGCAAAAAATAATGATGGAGGAAAATTAATAAAACGTGTGCTATTTTTGTACATTGGGTCAGGATGCATGCCTGTTTGAAAAGTCTTAAGACTGAAAGAAAATAATAAACAATGATTTTCTGAGTAAAGAGCAATCAGCAGAATTTTAGCTCACTATAACTTGAGAGTGTGTGCTCTTTTCTGTTTTTCATTTTAACTCTAATTTTAAAAGGCAGAGCAATTTTTAAATCTTTTATTTAATCGTTATTTCTTTCATCCATGTTTTTTTTGTTGTTGTTTTTGGGTTTTTTTGTTTTTGTTGTTGTTGTTGTTGTACTGGGGATGGAATCCTTCTATTCTTTATCTTGAAAGGTATTTTTAGCTTTTTTTTCTTTGGCTGGTGGTAGTTCTGAGAATTGAACCCAAGGGTGTTCTGCCTCTGAGCTACACCCCCAGCCCTGTTTTTTTTTTTTTTTATTCTTTAATTTGCAACAGGATCTCACTAGATTGCGGAGCGTCTCACTAAGTAATTGAGGCTGGCCGCAAACCTGCAATCCTCCTCTCTCGGCCTCCCAAGCACCAGGATTACAAGCGAGCACCACCACGCACAGCCGTCAATTTTATTTTTTCTTTGGAAACAGGGTCTCGCTAAATTGCTGAGGTTGCCTTTGGACCTGTGTTCCTCCTGTCTCAGCCTTCAAAAAATTGGGATTACAGGTATGCACCACCACACTGGGCTAATACTTTTATGTTATAGAAAGTTTTAAGGCCCTGGGTTCAATTTCTAGAACCAGGAAAACAACCTTGCTGTGCATCCTGGCTTACATCTATAACCCCAACCACTGCAGAGGCTGAGGTAGGAAGCCCACAAGTTCGAGGCCCAACCTGGACAACTTGGGTAACGCCCTATCTCATAGTAAAAAGGGTTGAGATTGTAGCTTCGTGGTAGAGCACCCCCGGATTCAGTCCCTAATGCCAAATAAATAAATAGGATTGGGCATATTAAATGTTCAGTGGTAGAACACCACTGTGTTTGATCCCCAATAACACAAAAAAGGTTTAAGGTGGTTTGTTACGTAAGAATGTTTAGAGAGCAATGTGTGATTCCTACAGTAGTTTCTCGAGGGTTTTGTGTGCCTGGGTCCTGTCTGATCTCTGCAGATCCAGTTGTGTTGCCCCGACTCGGGCTAAACTTGTCTTTGGCTTGTCTTCTGACTCGCAGACTGTTCTGGTGAGAGCAGTCCTGCTGGCGCTGGGAGGCCGTGGCCTTGGGCTTGCATGGGCTGCAGCGTGGAGTGCCTGTGTGAGGCAGGGACCGTGGAGGCGGCTGCCCGGCTCGGATGCGGCCTGTCTTCGCTGCACTGAGGCACACTTCATGCTGAGCGCTCGTCTTTCCGCCCCAGGGGACCATCAGCGTTGGAGTAGATGCCACTGACCTTTTTGACCGCTACGACAAGGAGTATGAAGACGTGTCTGGAAGTGGCCTCCCACAGATTGAAATTAATAAAATGCACATATCCCAGTCCATTGAGGTAAAGCACACACACACCTCCAAGTACAGCTTGGGCTTGAGTTAATGAGGCACGGCACAGCCAGCAGCTGGCACGAGGCGTCTGCTCGAGGTGCTCCTCATCTTTATTTATGAAAGCATACAATTAGCCACTTAAAAAGCAAGAGCGCACACAGCCACGGCCCTGTGTGTCCTGCTCTGTCCACACAGGAGCCACACGAGCGCAGGGGTGGGCACTCAGGCCCCACGGTCTCAGGTCTCGCCAGTTAGGAAGTGTGAATGGTCTGGGAGACGGAGAAGCCGAGGGCATGGGGATTTTAGGAAGGAAGGCAGGACTCCAGGGATAATTCTGAGAGCCAGGTTTAGTTTTAAGGCACACTCCATGACTTGCTGAGGCTGTAGCAGCTCAGCATCCTGAGCCCGGGGGCCACCGAAATGTCACCTTTTTGCCCCCTATTTGGATATGGCAGGGTCAGGCCTTTCCTGGAAGGCCACATCGTCTCTGCCTCTGGGCTCATTCATTTATTCTCAAGCACATCGACCTGCAACTGGAGTTAACTCAGAACACCCTCCCCGGACCTGTGAGGGTCCATCGGCACCACCCAGGGTCCCTTCCAGAACCGGGCGGGGGTGGGGGGCCTCCCACCACCTGGAGGCGCTGCAGACCCCGCCCCCAGCACTGACCCAGCACTTAGCCCAGGTGTCTTGGTCGTTTGAAGCCTTTGCAGAACACGCTGCGCCTTCGTGGCCACGGCGGTCCAGCAAGAAAGCAGGGAGGCAGCTGCCCGGGAGCTGGGCCACCCCGTGCTTCCGAGCCACACGGTGCCGACGCCTTTGCCCTGCTGCTGACCCTAGCGCTTCGCGGTGCTTGGGTTTATTTGTCACTAGCCAATGCCTTTTCCTAGGCACCTCTGACAGCCACAGACACGGCCATCCTCTCTGGAAGCCTCTCAACCCAGAACGGCAACGGAGGGGGTTCCGTTAACTTCGCTCTCCGCCGAGTCACCTCTGCGAAGGGCTGGGGAGAGGTAAGCCTGCCCCCGGCTGAATTGTGCTTCTCCACAAAGCCTTATTTCTGAGCACAGGCCTTCCCTGGTGCTCGGGTGCCTGAAGTCAGACTTCAGGTGTTGACTGGCCCCGTGGGAAACGCCTCGTGTCTGCGGAGTCTGCGCCCACCGGACTGCTGTTCACCTAGATGCCAGCCTTAGGAATCCGGCCTCGGGGCATGGCATCTTCATCTCGCACAAAGCCAGTGGGCCAGCAGCTTCCCGTCCAGGCAGAGGGAGGCCGTGCCTGTCTCCATGCCCTGCCCACTGGTCAGTGGCCGTGTAGATCAGCCCTGCCGGGCAAGTGGAGCTGCGTCAGATTCACATTGCACCAGGCCAGTGAAGGAGGCGGCCAGAACTGGCCGTGACTTCCCAGGCCCAGCAAGTGTGGGGCTGCTGCTGGGCTCTAACTGCAGCCCCCCGAGGCCCAGCTGCAGTCACCTGTGAGGACTGGAGCAGAGCAAAACGCAGGGAGGCGGAGGCGGGCACACCCGACCCGGGGCAGGCAGGGCTCTGCAGCTGGGCCAGGAGGTGAGGAGGCAGCGTTTTCTTTGGAAAAGCCCCTTCCTGTAGCCTCGGCCCGCTGCGGGTCTGGGGTCGCGGCGTCTCCGGTGGCTGTGGTGAGGCTGAGCGGGTGTGAACCTGCCACCCTCCACGCAGAGCCCAGCAAGCGCGTTCTCACCCCGAGACCTGGGTTTGCTGCTGTGAGATAAAGCACCCTTAACACTTTCTCTTTCTTTTTGAACAGTTGGAGTTTGGAGCTGGAGACCTCCAGGGGCCTCTGTTTGGTCTCAAGCTGTTCCGTAATCTCACACCAAGATGGTAAATATCTGAGCTCTCTCCTTGGTGGTCTGTGTTGCTTTAGGAGAAGACGAGCACTGTGCCTCCCTGTGATCAGGTTATTTGGAGTTGACATCGGTCCTGTGAGGTTGCTGAGCGCAGTGGGGGCAGAAGCCGCGGCGCTGACCGGCAGCCAGGGCAGCGTGCAGGCGGCGAGGGGCTGGATGTGGGGCTGGCCTCACCTCGTGCCACAGGCTCTCTTAGCTATGGTATGTCTGCCACACAGTCCTGTGAGGGCCGTGAGACAGTGGATGTGCCTTTCAGGGACATTGGTCAGTGGTCTGAAGCACTGTGGACATGCGGGTCATCTTGTGGTCCCGAAGGATGTCAGGCTGCCTGGCGGTCAGCTGGACTCGCCTGGCAGAGCTCTGTCCAGCCCTGCTCCCCATCAGCTCTGCGGCTGCAGCAGTGTCACACTCCTGGTCTGCATCGCTGTCCCTTCTAGAGCAACAGCAGCATCCTTCCCATGTGGTCAGGGCAGGGGCGTCTCTGCGAATTGAGACTGAAGAATTGGGTGAGCCAGGCATGGTGGTGCACACTTGTAATCCTAGTACTCAGGAGGCTGAGACGGGAGACTCGCAGGTTAGAAGCCAGCCTCGGCAGCTTAGTAAGACCCTGTTTCCAAACAAGAAGTAAAATCAGGCTGGGTATAACTTAGAAATAGAATGTCTCTGGGCTCAATACCCAGTGCTTCACATCCCCCAAAAAAGAAAGAATTGGGTGAAGGTAAATCAGACCTTATTCCTCTGGAATAATAGAGCTGCAACAAGGTACCTGTTTAAGAAAGCTTTTCAGGGAGCTGGGCATGCTCGGCACGCTTGTAATCCCAGGCTTGGGAGGCAGAAACTAAAGGATTGCGCAGCTTCAAAGCCACATTGCTGGCTTAAGAGACTCTTTCCAAATAAAATATAAAAAATAGTTCTGGGAATGCAGACCAGAGGTAGAGGGGTTCCATCCCTAGTACCACCAAAAAAAAAGAAAACTTTTCAGTTGGGTGTGGTGGTACACGCTTGTAATCCCAGCATTCGGGAGACTGAGACTGGAAGATCGAGGTTCACAGACAGCCTCAGCTACTTAGCAAGGGTCTTCGCAACTAAGTAAGACCCTGTTTCAGAAATATAGGTATGGGGTTGTAGCTCAGAGGTAGAATGCCCCTGGGTTCCATTCCCAGACCCGCAAAAAAAAAAAATGGGGGCTGGGGGTGCAGCTCAGTGGTAGAGTACCCCTGAGGGCAATCTTTAATGCTGCTTTAAAAAAAAAACCAATAGGAAGCCAGACATGGTGGCGCACGCTTGTAATCCCAGCGCTTGGGAGGCTGAGACAGGAGGATTGCATGGGTTGGAAGCCAGCCTCAGCTACTTAGTGAGGCTCTCAGCAACTTAGGCTCTCAGCAACTTAGTGAGACCCTGTTTCCAAATAAAGTATAAAATAGGTCTGAGAGTATAGCCTAGAGGTAGAAAGTCACTGGGTTCCACCCCCAGTACCACCAAAAACATTAATAAAATAAAAAATAAAATGGGGCTGGAGGTATAGCTGGGGGGTAGAATCCCCTGGGTTTAATCCTCAGTACCACGCATGCACACACACACACAAACCAATAGGGGGCAGCACACACCTGGGTCGGCTGGCATGGCCATGGGCCGCTGCTCCTGGGGTTAGATGTGAGCGGGTGCTGCTCTAACCTCGTCTGCCTCGTCCTCCCCTGGGATGCTGGTGAAAAGCTGGCTCCGTCCTCTGAGAGAGGAATAAGGAGGTGCCCTTCTGAGGCCCCTCAGGACTCGCAAGAGCACAGGCTGGAAGACACTTTCTTGAGGAAAACCTCTGGCCATTTCTTCTTGGTTGGATCCCAGAGTGTCTCTCCATTGAATGATCACACAGACAGCGCTGGCCAGTTAGCAGCTTCTTCGTGTCTGAAAATCACATTTTTTTTTGTAGTATTCAGAGTTCATCAAACTTTAGAGTCAAGATTTACAGAAATGATGACTGAGTGGGAAACAGTGGGGACGGCTTGTAAACAGGGAAGCCAGCCAGGTGTGGTGGCGCACTCTGTGATCCCAGTACTCGAGGGCTGAAACAGGAGGATCGCGGTTTCCAGGGCAACCTCAGCAATGTAATGATACTCTCAGCAACTAGTGACATTTTGTGTGTGTGTGAGTGAGTGTGTGTGTGTGAGAGAGAGAGAGAGAGAGAGAGAGGGAGGGAGGAGAGGGAAGGAGGGATAGATATTTGGGGATTAAAAGGGGCATTCTACCTCTACCTCTTATTTTATTTTTATTTTGAAACAGGATCTCACTAGGTTGATGAGAGTTACTACTTATTAAAGTTATCCTTGAACCTGTGATTCTCCTGTCTCAACCTCCAAAATACTGGGATTACAAGCATGTATCACCATGCCCGGTTAGCAACTCCCTATTTCAAAAACTAAAAATAAGAAGGACTGAGGAAGCCGGGCGTAGTGGCACACGCGCTTGGGAGGCTAAGACAGGAGGACTGCACAGGTTCGAAGCCAGCCTCAGCTGCTCAGTGAGGCTCTCAGCAAGGTAGTGAGACCCTGTTTCCAAACAAAATATAAAAAAGGTCTGGGAGTATAGCCTGGAGGTAGAAAGCCTCTGGGTTCCTCCCCCAGTACCACCAAATAAATAAATAAAAACGGGAGATTAGAGCTGGGAGCGGAGCTCTGAAGTAGAATGCCCCTGGTTTCAACTTCCTACTGCCACCAAAAAAAGTATAACAGGGATGAGTTTAATGTGTAACAACCAAACTAATTTTGTCTACTTTTCAGTGCTTCTTAATCCATGAGAGAAATTGTTTGCAAGTCAGTCAAAAAGTCACTTGGGTGTCCAAACAATGGCTGCATCTTTCTCTAGAGAGTCCGGGGTGGCGCTTCACCCGTCTGCCCCTCCTCCAGAGTCTCACGGATGACGCGGACGGGCAGCCTTCGGTTGGGGCTGTGGAAAGTGAGGAGTTGGCTCTTAATTTTTTGGCAGAGGGAAGCTCTTTGAAGTAAGGAAGGAGTGGTACTGCTATGAGTTGCCATGTTTATTGTATGTTAACAGCAAAAGCTTTACCTCCAGAGCTTAGAAAGGAGGCAGGATGGTGAATATTGGGCTGTTTCCTGAAGAGTGCGGCTGCCTGTCGCCTGCCCAGCACCTTCAGTGAATTCTTACTAGTGCACGCAACACCCCCTTGTGACCAGAAGGTGGGGCTGCACGCCTCATAGCGAACTTCACAGACGGCTTTTCTCGCAGCTTGTCAGTAGCTTGCACTGTGATGTATGTCAGGATCACAGGGCGTTATGGATTTTGTTTTCTTTTCCTGGTGCTGGGGGGAGCGCTCATGAACAATCTACCTCAAAGCCACACCCACCCCAGCTCCCTTTATTTTTTTTTTTTTAACAGAGTCTGGCTAAGTTGCTGAGGATTTTGCTAAATTGCTAAGTCTGGCCTTGAACCTACAATCCTCCTGTTTTTTGGTCCTGAGAACTGAACCCAGGAAAATTTCTACCTCTCAGCTGCACCCCAGCCCCCCCCTTTTTTTCCAGTAACCCAGGGACATTCTACCTTCGAGGTACACCCCTAGCCCTATTTTTTATTCTTTTATTTTGAAACAGAGTCAGTTGCGAAGGGCCTCACTAAGTAGCTGAGGCTGTCCACAAACTGCCAGCCTTCCGTCTCAGCCTCCTGAATGCTGGGATTACAAGCGTGGATCACCACACTCGGCTCCAGCCATTTTTTATTCTTTATTTGGAAGCCACCTCACTGAGTTGCAGAGGGCCTTCGTAGCTGCCGAGTCTGGCTGGGAACGTGCATCCTCCTGTCTCAGCCTCCGAAGTACTGGGATTATAAGTGTGAGTCACCACACGCAACACTTTCTTTCTTCCTTCCTTCTTTTTTTTTTTTTTTTTTTTTCAGTTTTGGAGGTGGAATCCAGGAGCATTGTACCTCTCAGCTGTACCCTCAGCCCTTTTTTCTTTTCTTTTCTTTTCTTTTTTTTTTTTTTCCCTTCTTCTGGAAATGGTATCACTAGGTTGAGACCCTCATTACTTACTATGGCTGTCCTTCAAACCTGTGATCCTCCTGTCTCAGCCTCCTAAGTAGTGGGATTACAAGCGTGCGCCACCACGCCTGGCTACTTTATTTAGAAACAGGGTCTAAGTTGCTAAGGCTATTCTCAAACCTATAGTCCTCTTGTCTGAGCCTCCTAAATACTGAAATTACAGGAGTGTACCACTAGATCTGGCTTAGAAACTGACCCAGTTGGGCCAGCGTGTGCTCAGTGTAGCAGGCTTTCACACTCCCAAGCCCATGCTGCAAAAACCAGGATGCCTGGCAGTAGAGCCAGCTGGAGCCACACCAGCCCTGTGGGGTCAGCCAGGCAGCTCAAGTGGAGCAGAGCTTTGGGGGAGGCGCTGCCGCCCAGGCTGCTTTGCGGGGAGCAGGATTGTGATCCGCTGCTTAGGACTCAGCACTTGGTGTCTGAGCTGGTGGACGGCACCGCAGGTCACAGGGGAGCCTAGAGAGACCCCACCGGGCTGCCCTCCCTGCCTTTGGCCTCTGCCCTTCCTTGCCGGGAGCTGGCCCAGGACTCCTGGGGATCAGGAGCAGGCATGGGGAGGAAGGGCCAGGACAGCCGAGAGCGGGCGTCACACATGCTTTCTGTCCGCAGCTTTGTGACGACGCACTGTGCTCTGCAGTTTTCGTCCCGTGGGATCCGGCCTGGCCTCACCACCGTCCTCGCCCGGAACCTGGACAAGAACACCGTGGGCTACCTTCAGTGGCGATGGGGCATCCAGTCGGCCATGAACACAAGCATTGTCCGCGACACGAAGACCAGCCACTTCACTGTGGCCCTGCAGGTGAGCCGAGGACTGCAGTCTCCTGAGGACAGAGGCTGCTGCTCCTGGCACTCGCCGAGCCTGAGGTCCTGCCGGCCGATCGCCCTTCTCGCGTCTGAGCACCGGGCAGGCTCAGGAGCAGTCTGTTGGGGCGCCCGATGTTAGGACTGTTGTGCCCAGATCATCCCAAGGCAGAGTGGCATCGCACCATCTCAGGAAGGCCGGTGTCCTGGCGGGCGCCCTGGTTCACAGAGGAAGCCCCGGCTGGGTGGCAGCCTCAGGCGCACTGGCCAGGAGCCAGGAGAGGTCGGTGGGCAGCTGCTGCCCGGCTTCCGCCTCTGGCCTCCTCCTCCCAACAAGGCTTGATATTTCTGTAAGTTCTTGTTTTTCACAAGAAGCCAGAAAAGTGGGTTTGGTGTGAAATCCCCCAACTTTTGTTTTGCACAGTGCTGGGATTGAACCGGGGCTTGTGCGTGTTAGGCAGGGGCTCTGCCCCAGCCCCGTCTCCCCGCTCTTACACAGCTGTGTGCGCCACACTATTGCCCCAGCGCCGGCCACATGCACGGCTGTCCCGGGAGATCGCACCTCTTAGCACCTTCGCCAGCTGAGTTTGCGTAGACACGGTCACGTCTGTGGGACAACGGCCCCTCACAGCACGCTTCTTGGAGTGTCCCTGTCGTTAGGAAATGTGTGGCTGCACTGGCCGCTCGTAGATTTTCACAGGCCCGGCACAGCTGTGCCTGTGCTTAAACCATGCAAGCATGCACACCAGGCGTGGTAGTGCACACCTGTAATCCCAATTCTTGGGAAGCCAAGACAGGAGGATTGCAGGTTCAAGGCCAGCCTCAGCAACTTAGCAAGGCCCCGAGCAACCGATGAGACCCTGTTTCAAAAAAAAAAAATACAGCCAGGCATGGTGGTGCACACTTGTATTCCCAGCATTCAGGAGGCTGAGACCGGAGGATCGCAGTTCCCAGCCAGCCTCAGCTACTTAGTGAGGCCCTCTGTAACTTAGACCCTGTTTCAAAATAAAGAATAAAAAAATAGGACAGGGGGTGTAGCTCAGAGGTCAAATGCCCCCGGGTTCCATCCCCAAACCCGCATAAATAATAAATAAATAGATAAATAAATAAAATTTAAAAATTAAATGTGGCTGTGGATTTAGTTCAGAGGTAGAAGGCTACTAGGTTCAATCCCAGTTACCAAATAATAATAATACAACAGGCCAGCCGGGTGGCGCACAGTTGTAATCCCAGCATTTGGGAGGCTGAGACTGGAGGATTGTGGTTTACAGACAGCCTCAGCTACTTAGTGAGGCCCTCCGTAACTTAGACCCTGTTTCAAAAACTAAAGAATAAAAATAGGGCGGGGCTGTAGCTCAGAGCTTGAATGCCCCTGGGTTCCAACCCCAAACCTGCAATAATAATAATAATAATAATAATAATAATAATATTACTACAGGCCTGTGCACAGAGCTGCCCAGTAGCTGGTGCACAAGTGGGCGCCACCTCTCGGCACAGCTGCGAGGCCAGCCCGTGTCCTTCCTCCCACCTCTCGGCAGAGCTGTGAGGCCAGCCCGTGTCCTTCCTCCCGCCTCTCGGCAGAGCTGTGAGGTCAACCCGTGTCCTTCCTCCCGCCTCTGTCTCCTCAGCTGGGCGTCCCTCACTCCTTTGCACTGATCAGCTATCAGCACAAGTTCCAAGATGATGACCAGACTCGAGTGAAAGGGTCCCTCAAGTAAGTGCCGGCCGGCCACGGCGGGGCGCGGGCTCTGGAGGGGTCTCAGGGCGCCTGTTCCCGTGGCCTCGGCGTGGCGGCAGCGACACAGCCACTGGGCCTCCCGCGCTCTCGGCTACCCGCTGTCAGTGTGAATCGCTCCTGTGGGTAGTGGCAGGGCATAGAGGGAAGGCGCAGGACACAGCCTGGTCTCCAGTGGCAGCTCCCCGGGGTAGTGGGGAGGGGACCAGGGACTGAGCGCACTCTGCGCCCCACAGGGCGGGCTTCTTTGGAACGGTGGTGGAGTATGGAGCCGAGAGGAAGATCTCCAGACACAGCGTGTTGGGCGCGGCCGTCAGTGTCGGAGTCCCGCAGGGCGTTTCTCTCAAAGTCAAGTAAGTTGGCCATCGGGCCCTGGGCTGCTCTGCTTCCCCCAGCGCGGCCCTCGCTCTCCTTGAGCCAGGTAGCTTGTGCTTACTGCTTCTTGCAATCCCAGTACTTGAGAGGCCGAGACAGGAGGATTGCAGGTTTGTGGCTGACCCCAGCTACTTAATGAGACCCTCGAAACAGTGAGACCCTGTTTCAAAATGAAAAATAAAATGCCGGGCGTGCTGGGCACGCTTGTAATCCCTGCGCTTGGGAGGCGGAGATAGGAGGATCACGCAGGTTCGAAGCCACCCGCGCTGGCTTAAGAGACCCTTTTTCCAAAAATAAAATAGGTCTGGGAG
Source organism: Muscardinus avellanarius (assembly GCF_963383645.1). Classification (NCBI taxonomy): domain Eukaryota; kingdom Metazoa; phylum Chordata; class Mammalia; order Rodentia; family Gliridae; genus Muscardinus; species Muscardinus avellanarius. Next base: position 4,855,277 of record NC_137788.1, on the reverse strand, counting down.
TGTAGCCCGGAGGTAGAAGGGCTTCCAGGAACCCCAGTACCACCAAAAAAAAAAAGAAAAAGAAAGAAAGAAAGCTGGGTATGGTGGCGCATGCTTCCCCTGTTGGGAAGTTGAAGCAGGAGGATTGCAGTTCAAGGACAGTCTCAGCTACTACTTAGGGAGGCCCTCTGCAACTCAGTGAGACCCTGTTTCAAAATAAAGAAGAGCCGGGCGTGGTGGCGCAGGCTTGTAATCCCCGTGCTTGGGAGGCTGAGACAGGAGGATCGCGCAGGTTCGAAGCCAGCCTCAGCTGGCTTAAGAGACCCTGTTTTCAAATAAAATATAAAATAGGTCTGGGAGTGTAGCCTGGAGGTAGAAGGCTCCTGGGTTCCATCCCCAGTACCACACACACACAAAAAAAAAAAGAACAAATATAGGGCTTTTTACCTCCAAGGTAGAAACTGTGCTATTACCTATCACTGTTATCAGTGTTTATGATATCAGAATGAGATTGGATTCGTCTTTGAAAATAGTCCATTTTCAGTGAATTTCTCAAGAAACTGCTAAGAAATACATCCTTCATATTGACATCTGATTGTAGGTGCTGGGTGTGGCTCTTGATTGCCAAGAAGTCACAGTCCAATAAGCGTTCTGAAGGAAGGCTGAGGCCACAGAGCCGCACATGCAGTCTGTCCACAGACCGTTGGTCTTTAACTTAACCCTTTGGAAGAAGTCAGTGAGTGGGTGTTCCCTTGAGATTCTTTGGGTTTATTTTTGGGTTGTTTTGTTTTGTTTTGTTTTGTTTGCAGTGCTGGGGATGGAACTCAGGAGCATTCTACCCTGAGCTATACCCCAGCCCTGATTTTTATTCTTTATTTTGAAACAGGGTCTCACTAAGTTGCAAAGGGCGTTGCTAAGTATTTGAGGCTGACTGTGAACCCATGATCCTCCTGTCTAAGCCTCCCAAGTACTGGGATTATAAGCATATGCCACCATGCCTGGTTTAAAATTTAATTTTAAACAAGACAAATCAGTGTCTGTACTTTTGTGCCAACATCCATGACTTCCTAATGGTTGTCTTATTTTTTCCATATTTTTGCTGTAAACATTGAGAAATATACCATGGACAAGCAGTAAATCAGACCACACATACTGAAATGCGAATGGTTTAGCAAAGAATATAAATGGAAGTAAAACGGTCCTGCTTTTCTTCCTGCTGTGGCTGTTAAAACAACAAGGGCCCCGAACCAGAGCCTGACCGAGGCGGTCCTCCTCGCGGTGCCTCCCACGGTGCCGCGAAAAGACCGTGTCCTGCCGATCCCAGCCTGGTTAGCTTCACTAAGACTTGTTTTGTGGCCTAGTATATAATCAGTCTTGGTTAATATGCCACGTGCAATTGAAATAACCGTGTTCTGTGGTTGTCAGCTATAGTGCTCCCTCCATAATACCAGTCAGAGCAAGGTGATTGACAGCAGGGTTCACTGATTAGCGAGAAGGGCCTGTCACTCAGAGGAATGTTAACTAACATCTTCAACTCTGACTGTGAAATTTTCTATTAGATTCTTTTCTGTAGCTTCTGGGGGTTGAACGCAGGGCTTCTTACATCTGGGAACGTGTTCTCCAACCGAGTTTATCCCCAGACACGTTTTATTTTGTATTTTTGAGATGAGGTCTCACCATTTTGGCCAAACTGGCCTTGAATGTGTGGTCCCCTGCCTAAGCCTCCCCAGCTGCTGGGATTACAGGCATGCGCCTCCACGCCCGGCTTCGTCTCTTCTGTTCTTGACAAGACCTATTCTGAGGAGTCTGAACACATTTCAGGTAGCCGCCTCACAATGCATACCCGCTCACTCCACCATTCCTGCGGCTGGTCTCTGCTCATTCCTGCCCGGGAGCACATGTGTATGTGCGCTAGTAGAACCTGAGTGTGAAGGAGACTCTGTAGTGACGAGCTCTTCTGCTGTACTTCTCAGTACAGAGGTCGAGCTTTCATTTTGGAGTCCAGCTCAGTTGGCTGGGCTCCTGCTGCAGTGGCAACAGCCGGATCTCATAGTTAGTTAAGCCTTGCTGTCCGCTCAGAGACCCGGCCCCCGAGTCCACACCCTTCGGCACCCAGTGCTCCCAGCTCTGGCTTCCCTTCTCGGGGCCACCCTGATGCGAGCGCTTTCTGGCCACCAGGGTTTTCCCAAACTGAGCCTTGGATCTTCTCAAAAACACAGTCCCAGCCGGGCGTGGTGGCGCACACTCGTAATCCTAGCATTTGGGAGGCTGAGACCGGAAGGTCACAGTTCGTGGACAACCTCAGCTACTTAGGCCCTCTACAACTCAGTGAGACCCTGTTTCAATATAAAGAATAAAAAATAGGGCAGGGAGCCGGGCGTGGGGGCACACACTTGTAATCCCAGCATTCGAGAGGCTGAAACAGGAGGATCGCGGTTCGTGGACAGCCTCAGCTACTTAGCAAGGCCCTTTGCAATTCAGTGAGAGCTGGTTTCAAAATAAAGAATAAAAAACAGGGCAGGGGGTGTAGCTCGGAGATCGAATGCTCCTGGGTTCCATCCCAACACCTGCAAAAAAAAAAAAGGGGCAGAGTGTGTATATTGGAGGTTGAATGCCTCTGGGTTCTGTCCCCAGAACAAAAAAAAAAAAAAAAAAAAACACAGGTCCTTTATAGTTTTTGGCCAGCTTTGTGGTTTCAGCTGAGACTTATCCTCAGGCTAAGAGCTATTTAAAAAAAAAAATAGAAGGCCAGATGTGGTGGTGCACGCCTGTAAATACCAGCGATTGGGAGGCTGAGACAGGAGGATCGCAGTTTGCGGCCAGCCTCGTGTACTTAGTGAGGCCATTTGCAACCCAACGAGACCTTGTTTCAAAATAAAGAATGAAAAATATGGCCGGGGATATAATTTGGAGGTAGAATGCCCCTGGGTTCCATCCCCAGTATTAAATAAATAAATAGAAGACAGGGAGTGGGTGGGTAGATAAGTGGTTGCTTATTAACATACACAGGCCCTGGGTTCAATCCCCGGCACCAAGGGGGGAAAAATAGGAACTTGCCAGTGCTAGTCCATTTTTCTAAGTCTCCAGTATTTTACCTCCAAGCTACACACCCAGCCCTTTGTGTAGGGTACCAAGAACACCCAGTATAGACTGGGTACACCCAGGAGTGTTCTACCTCTGAGCTATACCCCTAGCCAAATGGTCTTTTTTTTTTTTTTTTTTTTTAAACCCAGGGGCGTTCTACCACTAAATTCACGCCCCCCCCCGCCCTATATATATATTTTTTATTCTTTATTTTGAAAAGGTCTCATTAAGTTTCAGAAGGCCTCTCTTAGTAGCTAAGGCTATCTTCCAGCCGTGATCCTCCTGTCTCTACCTCCCAAGTACTGGGATTACAAGTGTGTAGCACCTTGCCCGGCTTTATCTTTTATTTTGAAACAGGGTCTCACTGAGTCACTGAGGGCCTCACTAAATTGCTAAGACAGGCCTCCAACCTGGGACCCTCCTGTCTCAGCCTCCCATGTACTGGGATTGCAAGCATGAGCCACCTCTCCTGCCAGATTTATTCAATGTTTTATGGTCTTTGTTTTAAAATAAAAACAATCAAATGCTAACCTCCAGCCCAGCAAGGTGCAAGTAGGGAGGCTGAGGCAGGAGGATCTCTTGAGCCGAGGAGTGGGAGGCCAGCCTGGGAAACAGCGAGCCCCCCCCCCCCAACCAGTGAGTGAGTGGAAGTGTCTTTGCTTTTGAGTCTGTGCTCCCAGGGCCTGGCCGGGCAGGCAGCAAGCTCAGCCAGACTGGGCGCAGCAGAGCCCCCTTAATTTGCTAACTGGTGCACTCCATGGGCCTCTTTGGAGCGTAGCAGTTAAGGGCTGGGGTGTGGCTCTCCGGGACACCTGTCCTCTCAGAGCCTTGGCCCAGCCCAGCCGTAGGGCCACCGCCGTGCCCCTTCTGTCCAGCACGGCGGGGGGACTGCGGCGCGTGGGAACTGTCTTCCTGGGCCGAGCCCCTCCGCTAGAAGCCTTGCTCACCTCAGGCCCTGTTTATTTCTCCCCAGGCTAAACAGAGCCAGCCAGACCTACTTCTTCCCCATTCACTTGACGGACCAGCTCCTCCCCAGCGCCGTGTTCTACGCCACCGTGGGGCCACTCGTGGTCTACTTCGCCATGCACCGCCTCATCATCAAGCCGTACCTCAGGGCGCAGAAGGAGAAGTGAGTGAGACTGTCCAGGTCCCCACTGAGCCGCCTGGCCGCATCCTCCTTGCCTTGAAGTAACCAGGTCCTGACCGGCGCAGCACAGAACTGCTCGTCCTTCCTCTGTCACTCCCACTTAGAAAGGAGTAGAGCTGATGTGGAAAGCGGAGGCTGAACCAGGAGCAAAAGAAACAGGCGCTTTCCTTTCTCTCATCGAAACTGTTTCTTTTCCTGGCACCAAGTTTAAGAGTAATCCACTTTTGTGGAAGGGACACACACTAATCACAAGCCTAGAAGTCAAAGAAAGGAATTTATTTCGTTGTTTCTTGTACTTAATCCACTGGGGCACAGCATTAACCCTAAATCCTAAGGCATCCCTGCAGAAACCAAGGGGAGTTGGATGCGGTGTTTTGCAGCGATCTGCATTGCCAGAGCACTGAGCCTAGAGGACTTGGGGAGAGGGGCTTCTTGTTGTTTCTTGAAGGTGATCTGCGGGGCCCAGCATTAACCTAACCCTAACGCACCCTGCAGAAGCCGAGGGAGCTAGATGTGGTCCTGTATAGCGGTCCGAATCGCTAGAGCACGGAGCTTGGAGAACATGGAGAAGGAGGCCTCTCCTGTTCCGGGTTTACTACAGCCCAGGACCCAGTGCCCTGGAGGCCTAAGGCCCGGGACAGGATGTGCTAGGGCAGGTCCTCCGACCAGTGCTGCGCGCTGCCCGAGTCTCCGCACTGGGCTACAAGGAGGTATTTCTCTGCACGCGAAGCAGTCAGAGTTGTTCCTCCCAGAAGTGCTCTGATAGCCCCCAAGGGGCGGCGGAGCTGAGACTCTTGCCAGGTGTGGTCTTTCCTGGGGGGCCACAGTGGCTTCCTGAGGGCTCGGAGGCGGCAGGGAGGAGCGAGAGCCTGAGACAGAAGGAAGGCTGCGCGGCCTGTGACTCGGGCTTGTGTGAGGTCATGCGGAAATACTCAGAGCTCTAGAGCTAGAATCCAGTCAGATCACAGGCTGCCCGCTGGGCTCGGTCCGGCAGTGACGGTCACGCTCACACACGCCTGCTCCTCTCTCTTGAAAGGGAACTGGAGAAGCAGCGAGAGAGCGCCGCCACCGATACCCTGCAGAAGAAGCAGGAGGCGGAGGCCGCGGTGAGTGCTGCGCGGGCCTGGGGCGCCTCTTCACGTGGTTTTCTCATGCTGGGGTTGCAAAGGAAAACACTTCCAGCCTGTGGGGCTCAGCTGCCCTCCTTCTTTTCTTGCCCGGTAACGTGGATCGCAATTCTAGGGACTTTGGTGCTTGTCCCCAAAGACAGCCCTCCAAAGGCATAACAAGGTTTTCTTTGTGGTACAAGGAATTGAAATTTGGGGTGTTCTACCTCTGAGCTGTACCCCTGGCTTTTTTTATTTTTTTATTTTGAAACGGTCTCATTAAGTTGCTGAGACTGTTCTTGAACCTGCAGTCATCCTGTCTCAGCCTCCCAAGGACTCGATTACAAGTGTGTGCCGTTATACCCAGGGTTTTTAAATCATACCCAGAGCCAGGCGTGGTGGTGCACGCTTGTCATCCCAGCATATGGGAGGCTGAGACCTGGAGGATCACAGTTCGCGGACAGCCTTAGCTACTTAGTGAGGCCCTCTGCAACTCGGTGAGACCCGGTTTCAAAATAAAGAATAAAAAATAGGGCAGGGGGTGTAGCTCGGAGGTCGAATGCCCCTGGGTTCCATCCCCAGACCCGCAAAAAAAAAAAAAAAATCATAACCAGGCCAGGTCCAGTGGTGCATGCCCGTAACTGTAGAGACTTGGGAGGTGAGGCAGGAGGGTTGCAAGTCGGAAGCCAGCCTGTCAAGTCCAAGGAGACGGGTGTGGCACACGTGGGCTCAGTCCCCGGGCCCTTACACACACACACAGGCAGCCCATATTGTCCCCTTTCTCTTCCCTGTGTACTGCTTGTTACGGGAAATGAGGGAGCAGGGGGACCATGGGGTTCCCGTGGTCAGAGGAAAGGCGTCCTGCCAGTCCTGCATGGCTGGATTGTCCAGTCTGGAGTGTCCAGGCCTGAGCACGTGCCCATCTCGGGGTGGTGTGGCACTGCCCAGCCAAAAGGGGGGACACAGGTCCCTTCTCAAGAGGAGCTGGGCCGGCGGGGTGGAGCTGAGCCTCGGCACCGCGCCCTTCCCTTGCACACCCGCGGCTGCTGCTTGTCTGGCCCCCCCAGAGGTGCGCAGCCTCAGTCGGCCTGATGCGGGGTGTCTTGCTCGCCTGCAGGTTCGGCTGATGCAGGAATCTGTCCGCAGAATCATTGAGGCAGAAGAGAGCAGGATGGGTGAGGAGAGGCGTCCCCGCTGGGCTGGGCTGGGGCTGCTCGGGACTCGAGCTCCGAGGCGGCGGTGTCTGGAGCCCCCTCGCTGTGTCCCCAGGGCTCATCATCGTCAACGCCTGGTACGGGAAGTTTGTCAACGACAAGAGCAGGAAGAGCGAGAAGGTGAAGGTCATCGACGTGACCGTGCCCCTGCAGTGCCTGGTGAAGGACTCGAAGCTCATCCTCACGGAGGCCTCCAAGGTACGGCGGCGTGCGGAGGGAGGCCAGGCCTCCGCTGGCGCCATTGACCTTCGCGCCCAAACCCACTCGCTCACATGCCCAGCTCCTGTGCAGGGGCGGCAGCAAGCCAGGCACACACTGCCCCCACACTTCCACACTGCCTTCGCTCGGCTCCAGAGACAGCGCTTAGGGAGCCCCTCTCAACTCGGTGAGGCTGTTTCAAAATAAAGAATAAAAAATAGGACTGGGAAGCCGGGCGTGGTGGCGCACACTTGTCATCCCAGCACTCAGGAGGCTGAGACAGGAGGATCACGGTTCATAGACAGCCTCAGCTACTTAATGAGGCCCTTTGCAACTTGGTGAGACCCTGTTTCAAAATAAAGAATAAAAATAGGGCTGAGGGTGTAGTTCAGAGGTAGACTGCCCCTAGGTTCCATCACCAATACCAAAAAAAAAATAAAATAAAATAGAACTGGGGTGTAGCTCAAAGGTAGAACACTCCTGGGCTCAGTCCCCAGAAAGAGGATCAGCTGTAGCAGGAGCCAAGAGCCTGGGCTCTGCCAAGGAGGAATCCACGGGCGGGTCGGCTCTGGACGAAGCCCGGGCTGTCCGGAGGGGCTCCGGCCACGACGGGGTGGGGGGGCGGTGAAGAGGCAAGCCCAGGGCGCGGGTAACACTTTGAACTTCTCATTTCTTCTCCAGCCTCATGGCTGGGCGATTAACGCTGTGTGTTGCAGGCGGGGCTGCCGGGGTTCTACGACCCGTGCGTGGGTGAGGAGAAGAGCCTGCGGGTGCTCTACCAGTTCCGAGGCGTGCTGCACCAGGTGACGGTGCCTGACGGCGAGGCCCTCAGGATACCAAAGCAGTGTGAGTGGCTCCCCAGCTCGCCTGCCCATGCAGCGTGGCTTCAGGGCTTCAGGGCCGCTCGCGTGAGCGTGGCAGCCTCCTCAAGCAGGGCGGTGCCCCAGGAAGCAGCGCCAGCCCTTCGCAGGAGAGTCAGCTCACAGCTGGCACTGCAGCTGGGGCAGCAGGCGCAGAGCAGAACCCGCCTTCTGGTCACTCGCAGCCCACGGGTTGCTGGGCCCCTCCAGCAGGAAGGGCATGGACACTGTTGCCTTTTAGCTGGGCATGTGGTGCACAGTAACCCCAGTACCAGGGAGACTGAGACAGGAGGATCACAGGCCCAAGATCAGCCTCAATAACTTAGCCCATCTCAGAATGAAAAAGGGCCGCGGGTGTAGCTCAGAGGTAAAATGCCTCCTACGTTCAGTCCCTCATAAAAAAGAAAAAACACAGAGTCAGGGGTGTCTTACGATCTAGCCTGAGTGTGTCTTTTCTTTTACAGCTCACAGGATCGATACAGATGGATAAACCACTTGAGAACCTAATTAAAAAGAGGCTACGAAAAGTCTTTTCCTCGGAGTCTACAAATTTGGAAGCAGGGAAAAACCCCAGACATCAGATGTTTCTATTTTATTTAATTCCTCTGGGAGGTGGTACCATATCAATTATGTGAAGGGAGAGCCCACCGCAGCCTCAGGGGTGCTGGGAGGGGCAGCCCCGCCCTGGGCCAGACCCTGCACGGGCTGACGCCGGCTTTCCCAGAGGATCACGTTCCCAGAGGGCAGGGCCGGCCGCTCCCGAGGGTCTCTGCCGCACACCTGCAGCCTGCCGCACACCTGCAGCCTGCCGCCGTAGTCCTGTCGCCTGGAGGTACTCACCGACATCCTGCCCTCACACGCAGGACTTTTCCTCAAGCCCGTCTTGAACGCAGGACACAGGGCAAGGAAGGAAGGCGTTGGCGCCGGGTCTGCAGGCGAGGGCGCCCGCTCCGTCGTCGACTGACTTCCCACCGACCACCTTCCTTTGCTGAAGTGCTACGCAGTGAACCTGGCGAGGGCTGGGGGTTTATAAAACTGCTTTTTATCTGAGAACAATCGGGCTTGGAAACGAGTCTCTTTTATCCTCACTCCCAGAACTTCTCAAATCATTCCTCGGACCCATCGGGGCCCAACCTAGGGCCGGGTGCTGCCTGATCCCACCCCCTCGCCCCCAGCAGGCTGCCCGGCGGCCATGCTAGAGCTCAGGGTTGGAATGGCAGGCTTGCAAGGAGGGTGGGCGAGGGCCAGTGGCCTGCAGCCATGCCTGCAGGTTGGGACTGCAGGCCCCAGGTGCCATGCCTGGGGAGTGCCAGCAGGTGTCGCTGCTGCTGCCCACGGGGGCTCTGAGGTGCCTGGAGACCCCTTTACTTACTTTCTGGAGCACCTCAGGCAGCCGCCATTCGCAGCAGCCCGCGGCTACCTGCTGGGCAGGGCCCGTCGCCTGGGTGGATGGCCACCAGCTCCCCTATAGCCGTCCTGACAGTCGGGCTTCTCCCCCACTGGGATCCAAGTCTTTGCTGAGAACCCCGCCTCTGGGTTTTAAAAGCAGTTGTGTTGATCCTGTAATATTTACCAACTTTTTCTTAAAGGGGAAGTTTCTGCCCACAGGCTGGCGAGCAGCCATAGGCGCGGAGCCTTGCTCAGCGGCCCACGTCCCCCTGCGTCACTGCTCAGGTGTCTGAAACCGGCCGTTGAGGGGCGCGCTTCCTTCAATAAACTGACGTGAGCACTGAGGGCAGTGCTCCAATTGCGCTGTGTTCGTTTCAGGAGTGAGCAAAAGTAAGTGGCAGCCTCTTCGCACAAGGCTGGCGCCCGCCCTTGATTTTAAACCACATTTTAACTTGAAGCTGTGGTTTATTTGGGGGGTTTGCCACACTGGGAATTAAACCTAGGGCCTCAAGCAAGTAGGCCCACTGCCGAGTCTGTTTTCTTCTCCTTTTGAGGTACTGGGGATGGAGCCCAGGGACGGTCTACCTCGGAACTACACCCCCAGCCCTTTTTTTTTTTTAAAACAGCCTCACCTTGCTGGGCGTGGTGGCGCACGCTTGTAATCCCCACGCTTGGGAGGCAGAGACAGGAGAATCGCGCAGGTTCAAAGCCAGCCTCACTGGCTTAAGAGACCCTGTTTCCAAATAAAAATATAAAATAGGTCTGGGCGCATAGCCCGGAGGTAGAAGGGTTCCATCCCCAGTACCACAGGGAAAAAAAAAAAAAGGCCTCACCTTGAGCCAGATGTGGTGGCGCACATTTGTAACACCAGCATTTGGGAGGCTGAGACAGGAGGAACACAGATTCCTGGCCAGCCTCAGCTACTTAATGAGGCCTTTGGTGATTTAATGAGACCCTGCTTGGAAGTAAAGAATAAAAAATAGGGCTGGGGATGTAGCTTGGAGGTAGAATTCCCCTAGGCTCAATCCCCAGCACCTCCTCAAAAAAACAAAAACGTAGTCACAGCCAGGTGTGGTGGCACACACCCTTAATCCCTTAATCCCAATACTTGGGAAGAGAGGAGGGTCACGGGGTCAAGGCCAGCCTCAGCAACTTGGAGCCTATTTCTCTTTTTTTTTGGTGGTACTGGGGTTCCGGGAAGCCCTTCTACCTCCGCTCTACACTCCCAGACCTATTTTATACTTTATTTGGAAACAGGGTCTCTTAAGCCAGCAAGGCTGGCTCCGTGTGCCACCACGCCCGGCCTAGAACCTATTTCAAAATAAATAAAATAGTGCTGGGAGTATAGCTCAGGTAGGACCCCCAGGTTCATTCCCTAGTACCACACACAAAAAGGCAGGCATGCCCTGCCTGTTGTTTAACAAAAAACAGGAAGTTGGTTTTCAGTGGGGAAACGGCAGAAGAACTAAAGGAGAAACCCCTGCGGTGTGGACAGACACTTTATTCTGGTGCTCACCGGAGCCAGGCCAGGAGAGGGGCCAGATACCAGCCTCCCACTGACCGCTGGAGCCACTAGCCCTCGGAGGCGCCCTCGCCCCTCTGTGTAGGGCTAGGGCCACAGGCTACACGGGTCTTGAAGGAGCGCCCTGGGGTGGCGCGCTCTCTCCCTGGGGGCCATCCTTGACATGGCCAGACCTCCAGTGCAGTCCGGGCGCGGGCGCTGTGAGGATGGCCCGGGCCTCGGCCTGTGATGTGCAGCAGCATACGGGTCCCCGACTGACGCGGCCGGAGTGGTCTCATCCTCCTGTGGGTCTCGACACCGCACAGGCTGGGCGCTCGCCTGCCCTGGGCGCTGCCGCCTGGCTCAGCTCCGCTGCGGGGGTCGCGGCCGGGCGCGGGGTCTCCGCCGGCCCGCTCTGAGGCGGCTGGCCAGCCTCTGCAGCACCAGCCGCTGCGCTCTCAGGCGCCTCCGCAACTTCTCGTTCTCCTTCAGAGTGAGGAAGAGCTTCTTCTTCAGGGTGTCTAAGTCCAAAAGGGCGTAGCTGTGGTCAGATGTCTGTGTGAGCAGGGGCCGTCTCAGCCCTGCGGGGCCCTCCGTGGCTTCCAGCCGCTGTGCCAAGACCTGAGGACAGAGTGAGCCAAGGGCCTGGAGAGCATCTGCCACGAGCGGCCAGCGGCCCAGGCGCCCGGCCCGGCTGGCTCTCTTGGGAAGCTCAGAAACCAAGGCCGCTGAGCCTGCTCCTCACATGCTCCTCTGGGCGGGTTCTCGGGGCACCGGGCCTCTGCAGGATGTGTAGGGAGATCGTCATGCCACGACCACGCTCACGCTGCCCTTGCTGGGAGCCGAGCTCTTACCTGCTTCGCGGGGCCCTCGGCCTTTGGGGGCCGCTGAAGCTCCTCCAGGGCAGCGTCCATGTTCTGCCCCGGGCTGTCCTCCCGGGACCCCGCCTCGGGGTGGACCTGGGAACAGCAAGCGGGGGTCAGGCTGGCGGACACCGGATCCCACAGCTGCCGTTGTCTGTCCCGGGGCAGCAAGGCCCGGGCAGCACATAAACAACCCGCCTCTTCCCACCACAAACCAGGACAGGAACTTAAGAAACAGACGCACCCGGCCACCCACTGACCTCTGAACAGGAAGGGAAGCCCGAGGTGCTCGAGAGGCTCTCTGTGCCTTCTCCAGGAATCCGGGCATCCCAAGCGAGCCAGCCAGGACCGGGACACAGCCTCGGCGCCTCGGCGGGCAGCCCACCGCGGCAGACTCACCTCTCTCGCAGTGTTGGCACCTCCTCTCTCCCTGGCCCGGTCCACGTGCTCCCTCACAGGCTGCAAGACAGACACAGCCGGTGTGGACAGGACACCAGGAGGGCCGCGTCCAGGCCCTCGGAGCCGGCGCTGGCCTTGGGCGCCACAGCCACACTGCCCGGCCCAGCTGCCCCTCGCTGCCCGCTAGTGCCCCCTCTTGTCTCCAAAGATGTCAAGCTTGAGGGCCCCAAACGGTCCGTACATGGCCAGGGACCCACTTCATACTCGTCCCCCGGGGGCCTGGCACCCGGCCTCAGTAACACGTGCCCAGCTCCAGACAAGGACATGGGGCCTGCAGTCCCGAATGCCCCGCAGCAGTGCCAGCTTCCTGCCACCCACCCAGCACAGGAGCTCTGAGGACCCTGAAGCAGACGTCCCCAGCCCCATCTGCCACATGGTGGTCTCTTACTCCAGGGACCAATATTGAACAGGACGTGACAAAACCACTCCACTCACACACACTGAGCCGCCCGTGGCCGCACCGGGCTCTCCTGCAAATGGAGAGGACAGCGCAGGGGACCCCAAATACGGGAGCGGGTGGTCCAGACACAAGAGCTGGGGGCGTAGGGAAGCCAGCAGGGTGCAAGAGATGGGGCGGGCAGTCGGAGGGAGCAGAGCGGACCTGAGTGGAGGCAGCAGGCATGCGGACATGGGGAGAGGTGGGGTGAAGGGCGGGCGGGTCCTGTCCCCTGTGACACACTGCCCGCTGTCCACCCTCACTCCCAGCTCCCTTTCCTCACCAAGAGAAACAAAACTAGCCAGGTGTCTACCCTCACTCTGCCTCCAACACACCCTGGGACGTGGCACGACAAATAATGTATTGAAATACAATATTTGTGTGTATGTGTGTGTGTGTGTGTGTGTGTGTGTGTGTGTGTGTGTGTGTGTTACTGGGATTGAATCCAGGAACATTCTATCTCCAAGCTACACCCCCAGTACTATTTCTTTTTTATTCTGAAACAGGGTCTCATTAGGTTTCTGAGAGCCTCACTAGGTTGCTAGCTATCTACAAACCTATGATCCTCCTGTCTCCGCCTCCCAAGTACTGGGGTTACAGGGGTGCCCCATCGTGGTCGGCTTTTAATATAGTCTTTATGGTTTCAGTGTCCAACTCCTGTGAGCGCTCTCCTGAGCAGGACCCCCACATCCCACCCCACTGGGGCACGCCCACCTCCATGTCTGTCTATACCCGAAGAAAAGCAGACTGGGGATCCTGGGGAGCCACAGGCACGAGGCAGCGAGCTCGCAGACTGCGCCACTGCCCCACACGCTGCACCGCCACCCGCTCAGGCCACCGCAGCTACCGTCAGTCCTGGACCCTGCAGTGTCCTCACGACCCTCTGCCCAAGCCATTCTCCACCTGTAGCCACGGGGAGCTCCCAAAGCCGCATCCCTCCAGAACCGTGCGGCCAAACCCTCACCCCAGTGTGATGTCTAGGAGTCATAAAGGGTAGAGCCATCAAGATGACATGTGTTATCCAGGCTAGTAATCCCGGTATTTGGGAGGCTGAGACAGGAGGATCATGGGTTCGCAGCCAGCCTCAGCTACTTAGTGAGGCCCTCCACAACTTAGTGAGACCTTGTTTCAAAATAAATAATAAGCTGGGCGTGGGGGCACATGCTTGTAATCCCAGCACTTGGGAGGCTGAGAAAGGAGGATCATGGTTCATGGACAGCCTCAGCTACTTAGTAAGGCCCTTTGCAACTCTGTGAGACCCTGTTTCAAAGTAAAGAATAAATAGGGCTGGGGGTGTAGCTCAGAGGTAGAATGCCCCTGGGTTCCATCCCCAGAACTACAACAACAACAACAACAAAACAAAATATAAAGGCATTAATACCTTTATAAGAAGAGAGAGGGGCCAAGCATTATGGCGCACGCTTATAATATAATCCCAGTACTTGGGAGGCTAAGATGGGAGAATCCGGGTTTGAGGACATTCTCAGCTACTGAGTGAGGCCTTCCACAACTTAGTTAGACCTTGTTTCAAAATACAGAATAAGCCGGGCGTGGTGGTACACGCTTGTAATCCCAGCATTCAGGAGGCTGAGACCGGAGGATCGCGGTTCGCAGACAGCCTCAGCTACTTAGTGAGGCCCTCTGCAACTCAGTGAGACCCTGTTTCAAAATAAAGAGTAAAAAACAGGGCAGGGGGTGTAGCTCGGAGGTTGAATGCCCCTGGGTTCCATCCCCAGACCTGCAATAAGTAAATAAATAAATAATAAATAAATAAATAAATAAAAACAAAATACAGACTAAAAACTGGGCTGGGGTATAGCTCGGAGGGTACAATGTCCCTGGGTTCAATCCCCAGCACCATAAAAAAAAAAAGAGACAACTTCTCCTCCTCTGCTGATGAGCAAGGGTACACTGGAAAGAGACAGCCATGCTGGCACCCTGGCCTCCAACTTGCAGCCTGTGATCCCAGGACTCGGGAGGCTGAGACAGGAGGATCGCAGTTCAAGGCTGCAGCAGCGTAGCCAGGCCGAAATGCAAAGGACCAAGCTCCGCACGCTTGCCCATCAGCACCAACAAAAGCGTCCTGGCATGGCTTTCTTTTCTTTCTTTTTTATTTTATTTGGGTACTAGGGATAGAAACCAGGTGCACTCTACCTCTGAGATGAACACTGTGCGTGTCTGTCTGTCTGTGTGTGTGGTACTAGGGATTGAACACTGGAGAATTCTACCTCTGAACCACACCCCTAGCCCTATTTATTTTTTGTTTTGAAACCAGGTCTCAGCAGAGCATGGCGGTGCTCACTTGTAATCCTAGTACTTGGGAGGCTGAGACAGGAGGATCGCAAGTTCAAGAACAGCCTCAACAACACAGCGAGACTCAGCAACCTAATGAGATTCTGTTTCAAACTAAAAAGTAATAAAATAGGGCTGGGGCTGTAGCTTAGAGGTAGAACTTCCCTAGGTCCAATCCCTAGTACCAAAAATAAATTTTAAAAAGGAAACAGGTCTCACTAGGTTACTGAGGCTGTCCTTGAACATGCGATCCTCCCGCCTCAGCCTCCCAAGCACTGGGATGACAGGCATCCGCCGCCACGCCTGGCAAGGCGCCGGCCTGCAGGGCCCAATGGGCTGTGGCCCCCGGAGGCCCGTCAGCGCCTCCCCACCGGGTTCCCGGCCTTTGCCTCCCTGCAAGCTGGCTCCACTGAGTGCAGGGTAAGCAGCAAGCCACAGCGGGTCTGAGCGGCCCGGGGCGCCTGCGTCCCTACCTGTGCGGGGTCCTGAAAGGCGAACACGGTGGGCACCGCATTGTGCTTCAGGTTCTTGCGGTTGCCAAAGGCACTGAAGCACTCGGGTCTGAAGTGCTCGGAGCAGATGACGGTGTGCTGCTTGGGCTGGAAGTTGGCGCGGCCGATGTTCAGCACCCATTCCTTCAGCAGCTCCGGGCGGCTGAACGGGAACCTGAGGCCCAGACAGAGATGGAGCAGGGCCCGGTTTGATGGAAGTGGCACAGCACCGCGGCAAACTCAAGGGACAGCTTTCTACATGCACCAAGCTAGCTTTGTAATAGTACATCTAACTTCTGGAGCCTTCTATCATGGATGTTAATGGAATCTCTGTCTGTCTGTCTGTCTGTCTGTCTGTCTGTTTGCTATACTGGGGATGAAACCCAGGGCCATTCTACTTCCAAGCTTCACCCCCAGCCCTATTTTTTATTCTTTATTTTGAAACAGGGTCTCGCTGAGTTGCAAAGGGCCTCACTAGGTAGCTGAGGCTGGCCTTGAACCGCGATCCTTCTGTCTCAGCCTCCCGAATGCTGG
The DNA here is from genome assembly GCF_963383645.1 of Muscardinus avellanarius. NCBI lineage: Eukaryota > Metazoa > Chordata > Mammalia > Rodentia > Gliridae > Muscardinus > Muscardinus avellanarius. The sequence goes on along the minus strand of NC_137788.1, from coordinate 4,839,724 downwards.
GATTACAAGTGTGGGCCACCACGCCTGGCTGGCTTTTTTTTTTTTTTTTTTTTTTTGAGAGGTATAAAGAATTCAACCCAGGGGAATCTATCTCTGAGCTATACCCCAGCCCTTTCAATTTTTTTATTTTGAAACTGGGTCTCACCAAGTTGCTGAGCCGAAGCTGTCCTGGAACCTGCAATCCTCCTGTCTCAGCCTCCCAAGTAGTGGGATTACATGTGTGCACTACCACGCCATTTGATCTGGGTGTATTTTGGAAGCCAGGCAATAAAGGTTTCTGTGGACTGTGAAATAAACAGAGAAGGTAGGAGTTTCACATCTGAGATGCTGGAGGCTACAGAGGGCAGGACTGCTTGATCATAAATTCATTTTTGCCAGGCACAGTGACGCACGCTTGTAATCCCAAGCATTTGGGAGGCTGAGACAAGAGGATCACATATTCAAGGACAGCCTCAGTTACTTGGTGAGGCTCTTGGCAACTCAATGCGATCCTGTTTCAAAATAAAGAATAGAGCCCAGCATGGTGGTGCACCCTTGTAATCCCAGCATTTGGGAAGCTGAGACAGGAGGATCACATTTGGCGGACAGCCTCAGCTACTTAGTGAGACCCTGTTTCAAAATAAAGAATAAAAAAACAGGGCAGGGGGTGTAGCTCGGAGGTCGAATGCCCCTGGGTTCTATCCCCAGACCCGCAAAAAAAAAAAAGAAAGAAAGAAAGAAAGAAAGAAAGAAAGAAAGAAAGAAAGAAAAGAAAAGGGGCTGGGGATGTCACTCAGAGGTAGGATGCCCCTGGGTCCCATCCCCAGTACCACAAAAATAAAATAATAAAAATAGGTCTGGGAATATAGCTCGGAGGTACAATGCCCCTCGGTTCCATCCCTAGTACTACAAAACAAACAAACAGAAGTTCATTTCTTAGGTCAGATGCTAAATTCAAAGTCCCCTTTGGAGTGGCAGGTCGGGCAGGTGTTTCTGGAGCTGTCCCTACGCAGCCTCTAAGCTCAGGCGAGATGGGTCCTTGAGTCCGTGAGGGCGGTCAGCACCCAAGCACCCAGCATTGAGTGTTGGAGTAAGGAGGATGGCAAAACAGACTGAGAAGGAACACTGTCACAGAAGAGGAGGCAGAGGCACGTCGGCGTCCTCGGAGCCGCATGGGGAAAGCAACCCATTGTGTGGTGTGTGTGTGTGTGTGTGTGTGTGTGTGTGTGTGTGTGTGTGTGTGACGGTCTGGGTTGGAACATGTGATGGTGTGTGGGGACGGTCTGGGGCATTCGACCTCCAAGCTACACCCCCTGCCCTATTTTTTATTCTTTATTTTGAAACAGGGTCTCACTGAGTTGCAGAGGGCCTCACTAAGTAGCTGAGGCTGGCCATGAACCTGTGATCCTCCTGTCTCAGCCTCCCAAATGCTGGGATGACAAGTAGTTGTACCACCACACCTAACTAACCAATTGTCTTAACTGCTACAGAGATGTGGGGCATGGTGGCCCAGGCCTGTAACCCAGTACTTGGGAGACTGAGACAGAAGGATCATAGGTTCCAGGCCAGCCTCAGTAACTTAGTAACTTCCAGGCCCTTAGTAATTTAATGAGACCATGTTTCAAAATTTAAAAAAAAATAGGGCTGGGGTGGGAGGCTGAGACAGGAGGATCGCACAGGTTCGAAGCCAGCCTCAGCTACTTAGTGAGGCTCTCAGCAACTTAGTGGGACCGTTTCCAAATAAAATATAAAAAAAGGTCTGGGAGTATAGCCCGGAGTTAGAAAGCCTCTGGGTTCCACCCCCAGTACCACCAAAAATAAAAATAAAATAATGATGATGAAGAAGAAGAAGAAGAAGAGGAGGAGGAGGAGGAGGAAATAGGGCTGGGAGTGTAGCCCGAGTAGAATGCTCGTGGGTTCAATCCCCATTACCGCAAAAAAAAAAAAAAAAAAAAAGGAGAAGAAGAAGAAAAAGAAAATAAAGCCACTCAGATGCCTTCAATTACAGAACAGAGAAATTTTGGCAAATATATTCAATGGAATACTATCCTGCAATAAAAAATAAGGGTGGAAGCCAGGCATGGCGGCACCACTTGCAATACCGGTACTTGGGAGGATGAGACTGGAGGATCATAGATTCCAAGCCAGCCTCGGCAACTCAGCAGGACCCTGCTTCCAAATAAAAAATGGAACCAATAAAATAGTGCAGCCCGGAGGTAGAAGGTCCATGGTTCCATCTTCAGTACCACGAGAAGGAAGGAAGTGTGGGTGGGAGGAAGGCAGGCGGGCGGGCGGGCAGGCGGGCGGGCGGGCGGGCGGGCGCAGGTAGCAAGGGTGATGCTCAGAATTCGCGAGCCAAGGGCGAAGTCCATGCTGCGGTCCCATTTACAAACAGGCCCAGCGATCCCCGCGGGCCGGCGGCTCGGGCTGGGCTCGGCCCGGCCGCCCCGAGGCCGCGCTCCCGCCCGCCGCCCGCCCGCGCTCACCGGTGGAAGGTGAGCTGCTTCCTGCGGCTGCTGTAGCGGTTGCAGCACTGCCGGGCCGCGCACGACTTGGGCATCCCGGAGCCAGGCCCTCTGCCCCGCACAAAGATGGCGGCGCGGGGCCTGCGGCCGGGGGCGGGGCCTGCGGTCGGGGGCGGGGTCTGCGGCCGGGGGCGGGGCCGGGGCCGGTGGGCGGGGCCGGTGGGCGGGGTCGGGTTCTGCGCGGGGCGCGCTCTCCCGGGGCCCCAGACCCGCGACACCCGGGCGGCCTGAGGGCCCGGGGCGCCACGCCAGCCCAAGTGAGCCCAAGGCAGGCCGCACCCCGCGCCCGACCTCGGGCCAGCGCCAGCGCCATCCCTGTCCGCTGAAGGCCTCCCTGTCTTGGGCCAGCCCCCCGCAGCTCACACCACTGACAGCCTTGGAAGGCCCAAACCCAGTGGAGCCAGTGCTGTGAGTAGGCTTCGGGTGCTCTGAGGTCAGTGGAGGTGCCAGTGGCCACTGGCTGGTGGGATGGACAGGACAGGCATGGACAGGCTGCACATTGGGGGCCACCCGGGGTAGAGGCCTTGACAGCGAGCAGCCAAGGGAGGGGCCCAGCGAGGCTTGCGGAACCCGGGGGCTGCGCCTCTCCAGGCAGGTTAGCCTCACTGGCGTTAAGGTAAATCAGAAAAGCTCACTAGCAAAGACTGAAGACTGAGGCAGGACTGCAAGTTCAAGGTTGGTTGGGACAATTTATTGAAACCCTGTCTCAAAAGGCCTGGGGGAAGCTGGGCGTGGTGGCGCAGCTTGTAATCCCCGCGCTTGGGAGGCTGAGACAGGAGGATCGCACGGGTTCGAAGCCAGCCTCAGCTACTTAGTGAGACCCTGTTTCCAAGTAAAGTATAAAATGGGTCTGGGAGTATAGCCCGGAGGTAGAAAAGCCCCTGGGTTCTACCCCCAGCACCACCAAAAAAAAAACAAAAAAAAAGGACTGGGGGTATAGTTTACTGCTAGAACTCCTTGGGCTCAAGCCCCAATACCGCACACAGTGTATTCGGGTTTTGGTTTTATTTTTTGCGGTACTTGGGATGGAACCCAGAGGCATTCTACCTCCGAGCTACATCCCCAACCCTATTTTTTATTCTTTATTTTGAAACAGGGCCTCACTGAGTTGCAAAGGGCCTCACGAAGTAGCTGAGGCTGGCTGCGAACCGCGATCCTCCTGTCTCAGCCTCCCGAATGCTGGGAGTACAAGCATCGTCCCCACGCCTGGCAGAAACAAGTGTGTTAAGGGCTGTGGCATTTTTCTTCCTTCTGAACGCCAAGCCCAGCTTGAACCTATCTGACAGCCGTCATGTAGTCCTGGCACAGGGAAGAGACAGGGAGAAGGGTCACCACTGTCCTTGAGCACAGAACACACACACCTCAAGTTAGACCAGACCCTCAAAGTAGCAATATCTTTATTTACAAAATATACAGTTTCACAGAAACAGCTTGCTTTATACACATAAACTTTATAATTACACAGAACCATGTAAACGTGTTGGTGTTGTGTCTGGCCTGGCCAAAGCCCATGGGAGGGGCCCACTTTGGGGGTGATGGACTTGCCCTCCCCTCTGCTCATTAGCCACCAGCCAGGAGCCCCTAGACAGGTCATGCCCAATTTGCATAAAGAAGCTGCTGGCAGCTGCCCAGCTCACTCTACCCCAAAGCCAAGGTGTGTGAAGACTCCACACACCACGGGGTAGACCTGTTGAAAGAACAAAATCAAGGCAACAAACAGCTGGGTCTCAAATGCGCTCCAGAAGCACCAACCTCCCAGCACACAGAGTGAGCACCAGGGCGGGCAGCTCCACTCTAAAATCCCACGTACTCCTAAATGCACTTTTAAAATCTCGCCAAGTTTTTAAAAGTCTTAAGAAACACAGTTTGGAGCTTTGGTTCTTGTCATGGTGAAGACACTGGACAGGCATTGTCGCGGGGCAGATCTTTGGCAAACTCCTCCCCACCCTGTCCTGGATGCTGGCCCCAGGGACAAGGGGGCTTCTCACCAGCTCACTAATCCCTCTACAGCAGAATCTCCCCTTGGGATCTTCACGATAAACTGAGTTTCAGGAACTATTTCTACTTTCAGACTATAATATAAGCAACAGGGTTTTTAAAACTAAGACAGGTGACAAGTTGAATAATACTAGGACAAAGGGCTCAGATGAGCCGAATCCTGCTCAACCCCTTGGTGCTGCAGGGAGAGGAGAACGCACCTGGACAACCGCGGTCCCCACGTGACGGGGGAGAGACTCCCATAGGAGGACCGAGCCCCACCCTGCTGCAAACAATACACAAACAAATGACAAACTTGGCATCCTTCCCTTTTCATGCCTAAGAAGAAAAAATACTTCCAAAACATACCCATCCTTTACAAAACATTCCTAACAAATGCTTGAACTGCTGAAAAACAAGGTCAATTTCGGAGAAAGTTGACGCTCTCCGTGGCCCGAACCCCAGCGACACCAGGGTCTGGGGTGTACCTCCTGTGCAGTTTGGGGGGCCAGGAGCAAACTGCCTGGTTTCTCCAGATCCAACCTTCCTGGGGCTTCCACACCAGCCCAGGTCAGATGGAGGCGGCTGTGGACACCGTTCAGGAGTATAAACCTGAAGGCCAACGCGCCTGTACCACACACTGCCAGGAGGACTCGTCCTAACCTTGCCCTATGAGCTAGCAGGCCAGCCTGTGCCAAGGACGCACTGACAGTCGCCCACAGGAGACGCCCTCCGGATTCTGCTTCACCCCTTTACTTAAGGGAACACTGCACGTGTTCCAAGACTGCCTAATCTTTAAGTTGCTACTGGAACGGATGAGGGGAAGAGATGAGTGTTAGAGCCTTAGGACCCCCAGGCTGGAAAACAGCTTGCCTGGGCCCGCTGGGACCTCGTACACCAACTGGAGAGAGGGCACCAAGCAAGAAGCCAGCCAATACTCTGGCTGTATCGTGCAAAGAGACATCGTGCAAGACAGGAAACTGAGTTATGAACATGGACCACCGCACCCCCAAACCCACTCTCCAGACAAGTGGCCACATTCGGTCCCTTTAACAACAGGAGAAACCAAGGAATCACCAGCTTGCGGCCACCGCAGGCCGCAAGGGGAGGCCGGGATGGCTACTGTACAGACACTGACGGTGGGAGACGGACACGCGGAAGGACACGCACACGCACACGCACGTCCGTCCCTGGCACGGTGGGGACAGGAGGAAGAGCTAGCACTTACTCCACACGGTGGGAATTTGTTAACAAGGACAGCAATAGTTCACAACCACCTCCACCCTCACTTCCAGCTGCACCAGGCCCGCTGTGCAGGGTCAGTCCACCCCACTGCAGAGAACATGGCTCTGGCAGCAGCTCTGGCCAACAAAGACTTTATTCGCTCACTGGCTATGTACAGTTTCTGCCGTGGACAGCCTGTCCTTCTTCTTAGGCACCTGAATGGCAGGATCTGCCCGCAGCAGCGCTGGGAGTTCTGTGCTCAACCGAGGGAGGGCAGAGAGCCCCCGCTCCGCTCCCTTGCCCGCAGTCTTCCTGCCAGCCGCGGTCAGTCCAGAAACAGCTTCCGGGAGCCCATGCGGGAACGGTTGGAACGGCGGATGTCAAACTTGGAGTCCCGGCACTTTTGGCAGACAAACACTTCAGGAACGTTGGACTTCCGGATTTTCGCACAGGACAGGTGAATCCAGGTGTGGCACTCGTTGCACTCTATCATGGGGCGGCCGGCAAACGGCTTCATGCAGAAGCAGGTGACGAGGTCCCAGGAATCATCATCTGCAAGGCGAGAGAGAAGTGAGGGGAGAGCACTCGAGCCCAACCCACAGGCAGCGCAGCGCAGCGCTCGCGAGCACCACTGAACCCCAGACCCAACCGCACACACGACTCACTTCTGCGTGACGCCCAAGCCTTCCTGACTGCTTAAGTGCAGAGACGTGAGGTGACAGGTATTACCCAGGAGCCCAGTCGTTTTACACGGAGACGTACGTAGAGCCTGGGCTGCCCACGAGGATCGACCCATGCCTAGCCTCTCCTACCTGCCTTCCTGAGGATGGCTCCACGGAAGGGCCCAGGCCCAATCCAGAGATGACTACGGAAGCACCCTCTTCTACCTGCCAGCCCACAGGCCCCGGAGCCTCCTGGAGAACTGACCTGAATCCACCATGATGTCCTCATCGTTGCCGGTGCTGTCCTCGTCTCGGAACACCACCTGCTTTCCCTGCCGGACAATAGTCCGTTTGCCTTCAGTTTTTATTTCCTTGACCTGATCAGGTGACACGGTAGCACAAGACCCGCTGGAAGGAGTGTCAGAGTCCCAGCCAGAGCAGGGGTCGCCGGGGGCCTGGGGGCTATCCTGCAGCGTGGGGCTCGTGGGGGTCTCCACGTATGCATCTGCGGCCTCCAGCTTCAGCAGCGCCCCCCGGTACCCCTCCTTCACAGGCACCTCACTGTCCCTCCGCTTCCTCTTCTTCTTCTTCTTCAGCTTGTCTGTTTTCTTTCTGTCCAGCAGGAAGTTACTGGGCTTGGCCCGCTGCAAGAGGGTCGGCTGCAGGTGGCTGAAACAGCGGTCAGACACTGGCAAGGGCACCGAGGACGTGATGTCGGAGAAGCCCGCATCCCAGCTGTCGCTGTCAACCGTGCCCGCAGTGCTGTTGGCGGGGCTGGGGCTGCTCCTCAGAGGAAGCTCCTGAAAGAGGCGAAGGGGCAGGTTCCGGTCACTCCGCGTCCCCAGTAAGGAGAGCCGGCCCCCAGTAGCGCACTGGCGGCCCATCCCACCCAGTTGGGCCTCCTGCAATACACCGCCCGAGCTGAGCAGAAACACAGGCGGGTGAGCATCCTTAGTACTCCAATAGCACATCGCCTTCCCACGCCGACCCTCCGCCCCTGCCCAGAGCCAGGATGGGGGCTGATGCTCAAAACCAGGGAAGGGCTGGTAGGCTCAGTGGGATAACACCTGCCTAGCATTCTGGAGGCCCTGGGTTCCACGGTACCAACACAGGCAGGCAGGCAGGCAGGCAGGCACACGTGTACACACACATACACAGGAAAGGACTGCTACAGGTACCCTATATCTTTTTTTTTTTTTTTTTTTTTTTTTTTGCGGGTCTGGGGATGGAACCCAGAGGCATTTGACCTCCGAGCTACACCCCCTGCCCAATTTTTTATTCTTTATTTTGAAACAAGGTCTCACTAAGTTGCAGAGGGCCTCACTAAGTAGCTGAGGCTGTCCGTGAACTGCGATCCTCCTGTCTCAGCCTCCCGAATGCTGGGATTGCAGGCGTGCGCCACCACGCCCGGCCCTATCATATCTTTTGTGCTAACTGTAACACCTCTCCTTCTGTTTGTCCTTCCAAGAAAAAAAAATTTTTTTCTTTTGCAGTAATGGGGGTGGAACCTAAGGACATTCTACCTCCAAGCTACACCCCAACCCTATTTTTTATTCTTAATTTCAAAATAGTTTTTCCTTTTTTTTTGGTGGTATTGGGGTTCCTGGGAACCCTTTGACCTCCGTGCTACACTCCCAGACCTATTTTTATACTTCTTTATTTTGGAAACAGGGTCTCTTAAGCCAGAGAGGCTGGCTTTGAACCTGCGTGATCCTCCTGTCTCTGCCTCCCAAGCGCAGGGATTACAAGCATGCGCCACCACGCCCAGCCTTCAAAATAGGTTTTAACTGAATTGCAAAGGGCCTCACTAAATAGCTAAAGCTGTGGGCAAAACATAACCCTTCTGTCTCAGCCTCCCAAATGCTGTTATTTTTACTTTAAACAGGGTCTAGCTGGGCGTGGTGGCACATGCTTGTAATCCCAGCACTTGGGAGGCTGAGATGAGAAGATGGCAATTCGGGGACAGCCTCAGCTACTTAGGCCCTTTGCAACGCAATGAGACCCTGTTTCAAAATAAATGAAAAATAGGGCTGGGGTGTAGCTAAGAGGTAGAATGCCCGTGGGTTCCATCCCCAGTACCACAAAAAATAAATAACTTTATTTTTTTCACAGTCAGCCTCAGCTACTTAGTGAGGCTCGATGCAACTCAGTGAGACTCTATTTAATAAAGAATAAAGAATAAATAAGCGGGGCGTGGTGATGCATGCTTGTAATCCCAGCATTCGGGATGCTGAGACCAAGGATCACGGTTTGTAGACAGCCTCAGCTACTTAGTGAGGCCCTCCGTAACTTAGTGAGACCCTGTTTCAAAAAATAAAGAATAAAAATAGGGCAGGGGCTGTAGCTTGGAGGTCAAATGCTCCTTGGTTCCATCCCCAGACCAAAAATAAATAAATAAATAAAGAATAAAGAATAGCCGGGCATGGTGGCGCAAGCATGTAATCCCAGAACTTGGGAGGCTGAGACAGGAGGATCACACAGGTTCAAAGCCAGCCTCGGCTACTTAATGAGACTCTGTTTCCAAATAAAGTATAAAATAAGTCTGGGTATATAGTCCAGATGTAGAAAAACCCCTGGGATCCACCCCAAGTATGAAAGAAAGAAAGAAAGAAAGAGCAGGCTGGGGTGAGCTCAGAGGTAGAATGCCCCTGGGTTCCATCCCCGCCCCCCAAAAAATAGGGGAGCCGGGCGTGGTGGCGCACTCTTGTAATCCCAGCACTTGGGAGGCAGAGGCAGGAGGATCACACAGGTTTAAAGCCAGCCTCAGCTACTTAGTGAGGTTCTCAGCAACTTAGAGAGACCCTGTTTCCAAATAAAATATAAAATACATCTGGGGGTACAGCCCGGAGCTAGAAAGCCCCTGGGCTCCACCCCAGTACCACACACACATCATCACCATTATCATCCAGGGCCTTCTTTTTCAATACTAGGGATGGAGCCCAGGGGCATTGCACCTCCAAGCTACAATCCCAGCCTTATTTTTTATTCTTTATTTTTAAAACAGGGTCTCACTGAGTTAGGAAGTGCCTCGCCAAGTAGCTGAGGCTATCCCCGAACCTCACTCCTCCAGTCTCCGCCTCCCAAATGCTGAAATTACAAGCGTGCACCACCACACCTGGCCCAAACCCAGGAGCTTTCTACCTCTGAACCACACTTGCAGCCCTGTTTTATCATTTATTTTGAAACAGGGTTTCACTAAGTTGCTGAGGACCTCATGCTAAGTCCGGGCTGGAACCTGCGATCCTCCACATCTTAGTTCCCCAAGTAGGATTACAGGTGTGTGTTCCACGCCTGGCTAGAAACGCCGCCCCCCCCCTTGTTTTGTAGTACTAGGGACTGAACCTAGAGGCCTTCAACCTTCAAGCTACACCCCCAGCCTGATTTTATTTCAAAACAGTGTCTTGCTAGGTTAATTAGTCTCACTACTTACTGAGGCCTACAATTCACCTGTCTCAGCCTCCCAAGTACTGGGATTACAATCTATTTTTTTTTTTTGAGTGTCTGGGAATAGAACCCAGGGACATTTGACCTCCGAGCTACCCCCCTGCTCTATTTTTTATTCTTATTTTGAAACAGGGTCTCACTAAGTTGCAGAGGGCCTCACTAAGTAGCTGAGGCTGTCTATGAACTGCAATCTCAGCCTCCTGAACACGGATTACAAGCGTGCCTGCCATGCCCGGCTTTCAATCCTCTTTTTGAAACGGTCTCACTAAATTGCTGAAGCTGGCCTTGAACCTGCCATTCTCACCTCATCCTCCAAAGTACTGGGATTATAGATGTGCTCCACCACACTCCGGCTTTAACTTGTGTATTTCTTTTTTTGTGGTACTGGTGATGGAACCCAGGGGCTTTTCTACCTCCAGGCTACACTCCTACACTCTCAGACCTATTTTCTTTTCTTTTCTTTTCTTTTTTTTTTTTTTTTTTGTGTGTGTGGTACTGGGGGTGGAACCCAGAGACTTTCTACCTCCGGACTGTACTCCCAGACCTTTTTTATATTTTATTTGGAAATAGGGTCTCACTAAGTTGCTGAGAGCCTCACTAAGTAGCTGAGGCTGGCTTCGAACCCATGCGATCCTCCTGTCTCAGCCTCCCGAGCGTGGGGATTACAAGCGTGCGCCACCACGCCCGGCCCTCAGACCTATTTTATACTTTATTTGGAAACAGGGTCTCACTAAGTTGCTGAGAGCCTCACAAGTAGCGGAGACTGGCTTCAAACCTGTGTGATCCCCATATCAGCCTCCCAAGCACTGGGATTACAAGAGTGCACCACAAGGACAGGCTTACTTTGATATTTTTTTTCTCTTTGGTGGTACTGGGGATGGAACCCAGGAGCCTTCTACCTCCAGGCTACACTCCCAGACCTCTTTTATATTTTATTTGGAAACAGAGTCTCTTAAGCCAGCTGAGGCTGGCATCAAGCCTGCACGATCCTCCCGTCTCAGCCTCCCAAGCGCAGGAATTGCAAGTGTGCGCCACCACGCCTGGCTTACTTTGATTTTCAGAGGGTCTAGCTAAGTTGCTGAAGCTGGCCTTGAACCTGTGATCTTCCTGTGTCAGCCTCCCAAGTACTGATATTCTAAGTGTATACCACCATGCCAAGAATGACTTTCAGAAAAGAAAAAAAAATCTCCTAAAGTATTGCAAAACCAAAGGAGGTCATTACTGCCCGCAGCAACGAGCTCGACTCTGGTTCTTCGGCTTGCTCCAGCACATTATCTTACAACAGTGGCAACACTGCATGGTCGGAAGCGCGCAGGAGCTGCCTGGACGGTCATGGACAGCACGAACCAATGCCACGCTCTGCCTCCTGAAACACTGGGTTCTTTCCTGGCAGTACTGGGGATGGAACCCAGAAACCAAGACATTCTATCTCTGAGCTACACTCCCAGTCCTATTCTTTATTTTGAAAAAGGGTCTCACTGGGTTGCAAAGGTCCTAAGTAGCTGAGGCTGTCTGCAAACCGCAATCCTCCCGGTCTCAGCCTCCCGAATGCTGGGATTACAAGTGTGCACCACCACGCCCAGCTGGGTTCTTTCCTTTGTAGCCTGGCACAGTACAAATAAGCCCTGAAGTTGGAGCCCCAAAGTAGCCCTGGCCGTAGTTCTGTCCTTTCCCCAGCATTTACGAAGATTTCAGACCCAAGTGCCTGAAGTGTTCACAGCAAGAGGCGACTGCCTGAGAGACCTGTGTGGACCCTGAGTTCCAGGGCAAGTGAGCCACCCCTCTCCCCTGGTATCCTCGTTTTTAAATCGGGGATAGAGCCAGGCGTAGTGGCTCACACCTATAATCAGTTTTTGAAAAGCTGAGACAGGAGGATTGCAGGTTCAAGGACAGCCTCAGCCATGTCGTGACCTGAGCAACCTAACATAACCCTATTTTTCTTTCTTTCTTTCTTTATGGCACCAAGGGTGGAACCCAGGGGCTTTTCTACCTCTGGGCCATACTCCCAGACCTATTTTAAACTTTATTTGGAAACAGGGTCTCACTAAGTTACTGAGAGCCTCACTCAGTAGCTGAGGCTGGCTTCGAAGCTGTGTGATCCTCCTGTCTCAGCCTCCCAAGCACTAGGATTTACAAGCCTGCGCCACCACGCCCAGCATTAACATAACCCTATTTCAAAACAAAAAGCAAGGGCTGGAGTATAGCTAGAAAGCAGAACATCCCTAGGTTCAATCCCTAATACCACACACACAAAGGTAGAAGTTGTGGGTAAATAGCGTCACCTATCTTATATCATTATATGGACCAAAAACAATGACTACAGCTAACACTAGGCACTGGCGTGTGTGTGTGTGTGTGTGTGTGCGCGCGCGCGCGCGCGCGTGTGTGCATGTGTGTGCGTGTGTGTGTGTGTGTGTCCGTCTAGTACAAGAGACTGAACCCAGGAGAATGCTAATTCTTAACTACACCTCCAGCCCTTTTGGGTTTTTTTAACTTTTTTATTTTGAAACAAGGTCTAGTTTGCCAAGGCTGCCATGAACCTGTGGTCTTCCCATCTCAGCCTCCCAAGAACTGTGATTACAGAAGTGGGCCGCCATGCCCAGCTGTACTGGCCATTCTGTGTGTGCGTGTGTGTGTGTGTGTGTGTGCGCGTGTGTGTGCGTGTGCGTGTGTGTGCGTGTGTGGACTGGGGATGGGACCCAGGGGCATTCTACCTCCAAGCTACACCCCCAGCCCTATTTTATTCTTTTTTTTTTTTGAAACAAGATGTCACTGAGTTGCTGAGGCTGTCTGTGAACTGCGATCCTCCTGTCTCAGCCTCCCAAGTACTGGATTACAAGTGTGTGCCACTGCGCCCAGCTTGCATTAGCCATTCTTAAGAGAAAGCAAGAACCAGGTATGATGGCAAACACTTGGAATCCCAGTAGCTGGGAAGCTGAAACATAACTGCAGATTTGAGGACAGCCTCAGCAATTTAGTGAGACTCTCAGATAACTAACATGACCCTGTTTCAAAATAAAATAGGGTTAGGCTACCACACACACACACACAAAAAAACAGATATGGAACACATTATTTGCAAGTAAGTTTTGAAAGTTATTCCAGTCATTTGTGGACAAGCCTGTACTTTCTGTCAGGGATTTAGGAACCGCTTCCCTGGCTGAGACAAGCTCTCAGGGCGCAGTCTGCTGCCAGACCACTCACTGCCTGAGGCCATAACTAACATGCCCTTGCAGATCTTCCCCAGGCACTGGGGTCTGACTGTCCAGCCAAGGCAGTCCCAGGAAGGACGGAAGTTACCTCCTTGGGATATGGGATGTAGCCAGCATAAGCCAAGACGAAGGTGCAGAACTTGTTGAAGTCTTCCACGGTCCTGCGCCTCTTGTAGCTGGGGGAGTACTCCTGTTAGGATAGAAGAGAGTGCCTATGAAGGGGAGGCCTCGAGCTAGGAGAAATAAGCAGCAAGCTGAGCGATTATTGCCAGCCACTCAAAGCACACTGCTGGACTCACACTACCCAGGAACAAGATCAAGGTACGTTCAGGTCAAGGAATAACAAGGTCTTCAAAAGGTTCAAAGAGGAGTTAAGATTTTGTGCCAAGAACACTGGGAAACTGGCTGGGAGATAAGGCTTGTGCAGAGCCTAACTCTGTGCTTGTGGCATTTTCCGACTTTATCTATTGGTCCCTGCATGCCTATCGGAAGGAAGCCCTACATCTTTACTACAGATTTTCCATTTTATAACACCGGTTATAACTGTAATCACAGCATTTTAAGTGATTCCAAAAGTCAACACTCCCCTGCTTTTCAGGCCTGACCCCTACTTGGGTGGAGCTGGAGAGGACCCAGTGTCTGCGACCGGGAGCCTCCCTGCTCCTCTGAGTGCGCAAAGGCTCTTCAGAACCGACCAGGAATGACCCCTCCAACCCCGCCCGCTTGACGGCACAGGATGAGCGCCGGGGGTCCTGGGAGGGGATCCCGGCCCCGGGGACGAGCGGCCGCGGCCGCGGGAAGGGATTTTCTCCCGAGGAGGAGCGGCAGGGGAGGTGCCTCGGCGCTGCTCCTTCACCCGCATTCACCGCGGCTCCCACTCCTCCCCCCCGGCCGCCCATCCTCCCCTCCCGGGTCCGCGGGTCCGCCGAGGGGGGGGGCCGGGCGCGGGGGGGGGGCGGGCGCCCGGGGGGGGGGGGGACGTGCGGCCTGCACGTTTCCTCCGCAAAGCTGCACTTTGCGAGCCGCCCCCCCCCCCGGCCCGGGCGGCCCCCCCGCGGCGCTCCCGGAGGACTGGGCCGCCGCCCGCCGACCCGCGAGGCCGCGGCGCCGCCTCCAACTCGGGAGAACTTTACTTCGCGGGGGCCGCGCACAAGTGGTCAAGGCCGGAGCGGGCGGGGCGCCCCCGGAGCAGACGGCGCGGCCCCGCCGCCCCCGCCGCCCCCGCCGCCGGAAGGTGCGGGGCCCAGCGCGGAGGGCCGCCCCGCCCCCACCGCCCGCGGACCCGCACCCCGGGGGGAGGGGCGGCCGGGCCCAGCAGCGAGGCCGATCCCCGGAAGGAGGGGCGGGCGGGGCCGGGCGGGCTGCCGGGGACCCCGAGCCCCGCGGCGGCCGGCGGAGGGGCGGGGGCCGGCGGCGGCGCGGGAGCCGGGGGCGGGGCGGCGCGGGAGCGGGGGGGGCGGCGCGGGGCCGGTCGGAGGGGCCCGCGCCCGCCGGGAGGGGGCGGGGAGGCGGCGGCGCGGGGGCCGGGGGCGGCGGCGGGGGGCGCGGCGGGTCCCGGGGCCCAGCGGGCGCCTCGGGCTCGGGTGGGCGCGGCGCCCGGGAAGGGGCGCGGGAGGTCGGCGGCGTCCGGGACGGGGCCGCCCGGGGCCGGGGCCGGGGCCGGGGGCGGCGAGGGCGGCCCCCCGGGGCCGGGTTCCCGGGCAGGGCCGGGCGGGAGGCCGGGGCGCCGGGCGCAGCCCGCACTCACCTCCGGGTGGAAGGTGGCGGCGCAGGAGTCGGAGTCCATGTTCCGGGCGGGGGGCGGCGGCGGCCCGGAGGCCGCTCGCGGCGGGGGTCCGGCGGCCGCGCTGGACGGGGGCGGCCCGGGAGGGGCGGCCGGGCTGGGGCTCCGGGGTCTCGGCGTGTCGCGCCCCGGCGGGGCGCCCCGGCCCGGCGGCTCCACAGCCGAGGCGAGCGGCGGCCGGGCCCGCGGCGGCGGCGGCGGGAGCGGGGGCGCTCGGGGGGCGGCGGCGGCGGCGGCGGCGAGCGGGAACCCGACCGGCTCCCGACCTGACGCCCAGTTCGGCTCGTGTCTCGGGCGGGCGGGCGGGCGGGCGCGCGCGGGGGCTGCCGGGAAGTGTAGTCCGGGGGCGTGGCCGGCGCGGGGCACTGTGGGAGCGGCGGGCGGTGGGCGCGGTGGGCTCTGCTCGCCGCCCCGCGAGTCCCCGCGCGTGCGGGCGGCGGCGGGGGTGGGCGGCGGCCCTGCTCGTGTTTTATTCGCGGCGGGTCCCCCGGGTTACGAGGAGCCGCCTCGGGCGCTGGGGCAGGCCTGGACCCCGCGAGCCCCGGCCCGGCTCCTTCACCGTCCGCAGCTGTTTAAAAGGCCGGACGTGAATGTACAGAATGCAGATGCTCACTCGCCGTCGTACGCGGGAGCTCCGAGGCCGGCCGGCGGACGGCGAGCGGCCGCGGCCCGAGCCTGCGGCCCCAGGCGGGGGAGGATTCAGAAAGTAAAGACGCGAAAAAGACGGTGGAGCAGAGGCAGAAGGCCCCTGTGTTCCGTCTCGGGTACGAAACAAAAAGGGGCTGACAAAGGTGTAGCTCTAATCTGGGGCTGG
The DNA here is from genome assembly GCF_963383645.1 of Muscardinus avellanarius. Classification (NCBI taxonomy): domain Eukaryota; kingdom Metazoa; phylum Chordata; class Mammalia; order Rodentia; family Gliridae; genus Muscardinus; species Muscardinus avellanarius. The sequence goes on along the minus strand of NC_137788.1, from coordinate 4,824,104 downwards.
AATGAGGCTGTGCCGAGAGCTTGAGCTCGATGCCCGGTGGCAAAAGGACAAATAAATTCTGACCCGTGAACAGACTTGGACACGCTGGAGAGCTGTGCCGCTTCGGCCGTTATACCGTTAATCCGGTGGGAACCGACCCCAATGTAAGCATTTGGCGATTAAGAGTCTGGGTTTCATTTCTGTTTTTTTTTTATAATTGTCATTTTATTCGAGTATTCCCTTCCTTTGTGCTGAAACAGCTTATAACTATAGAACTATAACACACTTTAGATTCTTTTAAAAGGCGTTTCTCTGCTCCTTTTTATGAAAATAATGTTTGTATGTTTTGTTTTTTTCCTTTCAAATTTTTTTATTGGTGCATTATATTCAAACATCATATTGGGGTAAAAAACTTGTGTGTACAAACATGTACACATCGCTGATTTAACCCCTACCCAATTCCCACCCCGTTCCCTCCCCGTCCCTCCCTCCCTTGCTTGGCTTAGTGATTGACTCCGATATGTTTAAGTACATTGTGTGTTTTAGAGATTTTCCTCTTCCCCTGGGTTTCATTTCTAAATAAATAAATAGGGCCAGGGTATAGCTTGGAGATAGAATGGGTTCAATTCCCAGTACCAAAAATAAATATAATAATGATGACAGAATAATGGGTTACATAATACTGGCTAGAAAACATAAAGAATACATCACTCCAGAAAATAAAACATTAAAACATTAATACAGGAAAAATTAAACCAATATAAAGTGTGGTCTTAATAAACTTTCTGATCCTAAGTTCATTTATAAAAACTAGTCTAGCCATGGAGTCAGTGGTATGGGTCTGAAATACTGGGAAAAGTAATCAGTTACCATGTTCCGATCAAAACCCAAATTTCAGCCGGGCATGGTGGCACACACTAAGTAAGAATCCTAGTACTTGGGAGTCTGAAATGGAGGATGGATGGATATATATTTAAAATTTGAGTAATTATATACCTTAGAGCAATTAAAATGTCTATTAAAAAAAAAAAAGAGTCTGGGTTTATCTTAGAATTAATTCTCACCAGCGGGGCGTGGTGGTGCCTGTAATCCCAGTACTTGGGAGGCTGAGACGAGGCTCACAGGTTCAAGGACAGCCTCAGCCTCAGCCTCAGCGCATAGTGACACAGTCATCAATCTAGCGACTGTTTCCAAATAAAATCGGCCTGAGAGTAGCTCGAATGTAATGCCCCCCTGGTTTAATCTCCAACCACCAAAAAAAAAAAAAAAAAACCTCTCACCTCAATTTCCTAAACCAGTGCCTGGCTCAATAAATGGTAGTTTACAACAGGTATGGTGGTGCATGCCTGTAAATCAGTACTTAGGAGGCTGAGAAAGGATTACAGGTTCAAGGCCAGCCTTGGCAATTCAGTGAGGCCGGCGTCAACTTAGTGAAACTGCTTCCAAATCAAACAAAATAGGAGCCAGGCATGGCAGCACATGCTGGTAATCTCAGAATTTGGGAGGCTGAGACAAAAGGCTGACAGTTCATGGACGGCCTCAGGTACTAAGTGAGGCCCTCGAGAACTTAGACCCTGTTTCAAAATAACAAAAATTAGGGCTTGGCATGGTGGCACACGCTTGTAATCCCAGCATTTGGGAGGTTGAGACAGGAGGATGGCGGTTCACGAACAGCCTCAGGAACTTAGGACCTTTGCAACTCAGTGAGACCACATTTCAAAATAAAGAATAAAATATAGGGCTAGGGATGTCACTCAGGTAGAATGCCTCTGGGTTCCATCCTCAGTACTGAAAAAAAAAAATAGGACTGGGGGTATATTGGAGATAGAATGCCTCTGGTTTCCATCCCAGTACCACTAAATAAATAAATAAATAAATAAATAAATAAATAAATAAAATAGGGCTGGGGTTATAGCTTGAAAGTAGAAAGCCCCTGAGTTCAATCTCCTGCACCACATAAATAAATAAATAAATAAATAAATAAATAAAATAGTAGCTTACTGTTGTTTAATTTTCAATATCAAGCCCAGTGGAGGGCTCCCCAGAGGTGACACATTGAGGCGCTTTACCAGCTAATACACAGATACATTGCACGATGAACACAGAAGCCGTGTACATAGGCAGCCAGGGCATCATTAGCAGCTTCCTCAGAGCTGTCACCTGCGGACGCCTTAACCCCAAACTCGGAACGTTATCTGATTTCTGCGGCCAGAGCAAATGTCCTAGAGTTAGCCGGTGTTGTCCAGGGTCAGAGGAAGCCAGAGCGACTTGTTTTGCCTGCGGAAAGGGGGAGGGCTTAGAGCCAGATGTGATGGCACAGGCCTATAATCTCAGTACTTGAACAAAGGAGTCAGGAGGATCACAGGTTCCAACCCAGCCTCAAAAGTAAAGCAAGACCCTGGTTCAAAACAAAAAATTAAAAAATAGGGCTGGGAGTATAGATGGGAAGGTAGAAAGTCTCTGGGTTGAATCCATGGTACTAAAAATTAAGATAAGTGTAAAAATAGGCTGAGTCATAGCTCAGGGGAGAATGCCCTTAGTTCAATCCCCAGCACCACAAAAATAAGATAAGCCAGGCATGGTGTCACATATCTGTAAACTCAGTGCTTGAGAGGCTGAGACCAGAAGATCACAGGTTCACAGCCAGCCTCAGCAACATGGCAAGGATGTCAGTAACTGAGTGAGACCCAGTTTCAAAATGAAAAAGCCAGGCCTGGTGGCGCACACTTGAAATCCCAGCATTTGGGAGGCTGAGACAGGAGGATCTGGGTTTGCGGACAGCCTCAGAACTTAGGTCCTTCGCAACCCAGTGAGAACCTGTTTCAAAGTAAAGAATAAAAAATGGGGCTGGGGGTGTAGTCCGGAGGTACAGTGCCCTGGGTTCAATCCCTAGTACCAGGGGGGAAAAAAGGCAAGGCATGTTAGCACATATTTACAGTCCTAGTACCTGGGAGGCTACGACAGAAGGATCGCCACCAGCCTTAAAAAATTAGGGAGGCCCTCCACAGCTTAGCGAGAATCTGTTTCAAAGAATAAAACAGCACATCATGGTGGTACACACTTTTGTGTGTGTGTGTGTGTGTGTGTGTGTGTGTGTGTGCATGTGGTACTGTCGGTGGAACCAAGGAACTTTTCTACCTCCGGGATATACTCCCAGACCTATTTTATACTTTATTTAGAAACAGGGTCTCACTAAGTTGCTGAGAGCCTCACTCAGTAGCCGAGGCTGGCTTTGAACCTGCGCGATCCTCCTGTCTCAGCCTCCCAAGCGCGGGGATTACAAGCGTGCATCACCACGCCCGGCTCTTTTTTATTCTTTATTTTGAAACAGGGTCTCACTGAGTTGCGGAGGGCCTCCCTAAGTAGCTGAGGCTGGCTGTGAACTGCGACCCTCCTGTCTCAGCCTCCAGAGTGCTGGGATGACAAGCGTGGGCCACCACGCCCGGCTGAGATTTAGCGTTTCTTGAGTACCTGAAGAGCATTAGCCACAGCACTCAGATTCTTGGAGTCTATGATCCTTTGTTTTCTGCTAAAAATAAAGAAATAGCATAAAGAAATGCTGCCGCTGAATGCTGCTTCTCAGCTTGCAGTTTAGAGAAGAGGAAGGGGAAGGGCCACCGTACACAGGTTGTGACAAGTTAGAAATACTAAGAATGCCGTGCTTTCCTCCTAAGTAACCTGAGAAGTAGTTATTTTCCTTGAGTACCAAATAGAGCCTCACCTTCCTTCACACACCTGCTACCTGCGCCGCGTTCATTCAGGGGGACTTGGAGGGAAGGCTCCAGGCGCCCTTTAACTCTGCCCTTCGGTGTGAGTGTCCGCTCAGCCAAAAGTGTGTTTTTCACAGAATAGTTTTTTTTTTGGAGGTACTGAACAGAATAATTTTCTAATGTTTCAGTTTGTGTGTGTGTGGTACTGGGAGTGGAACCCAGGGGCTTTTCTACCCCCCGTGCTATACTCCCGGCACTATTTTATATTTTATTTGGAAACGGTCTCACTAAGTAGCTGAGGCTGGCTTCGAACCTGTGCGATCCTCCTGTCTCAGCCTCCCAAGTGCGGGGATTACAAGGGTGTGCCACCACACCCGGCCACACCTATTTTTAATCCTATTTATTTATTTGCAGGTGTGGGGATGGAACCCCGGGGCATTCTACTTCTGAGCTACACCCCCTGCCCAATTTTTTTTTTTTTTTTTTTTTTTTTTTTTTGGTGGTGCTGGGGATGAAACCCAGGGGCATTTGACCTCGGAGCTACACCCCCTGCCCTATTTCTTATTCTTTATTTTGAAACCAGGTCTCACTGAGTTGCAGAGGGCCTCACTAAGTAGCTGAGGCTGTCCGCGAACCGCGATCCTCCGGTCTCAGCCTCCCGAATGCTGGGATTACAAGCGTGCGCCACCACGCCCGGCTCCAATTTTTTATTCTTTATTTTGAAACCGGGTCTCCCTGAGTTGCAGAGGGCCTCGCTAAGGAGCTGAGGCTGTCAGCGAGAACCGCAGATCCTCTGGTCTTAGGCTCCCGAATGCTGGGATTACAAGCGTGCCCACCACACCCGGCTTAATCCTTTTTATTTTTGTGTGTTTTACGGGGGATGGAACCCTGGGGCACTCATTCTACCTCCAAGCTACAGCTTTATCCCTGTTTTTTATTATTTACTTTGAAACGCGTTCTCCTAAATTGCAAAGGGCCTCACTAAGTAGCTGAGCCTGTCCTCTAACCTACGATTCTCCTTTCTCAGCCTCCCAAATACTGGGATTACAAGGGTGCATCACCAAACCTGGTTCTTTATCCTTTGGTCGCAGAGGGCCTAAGGAGCTGAGGCTGGCCACAAAACTGCAGTCCTCCTGTTTCAGCCTCCCAGGTACTAGATTATAAGCCTGTGCCACCATGCCTGACTTATTTCTTTGTTGTTTTGTTTTTTTGTTTTTTGTGATACTGGGGGTGGAACCCAGAGGCTTTCTACCTCCGGGCTATACTCCCAGACCTATTTTATATTTTATTAGAAACAGGGTCTCACTAAGTTGCCGAGAGCCTCACTAAGTAGCCGAGGCTGGCTTCAAACCTGTGCGATCCTCCTGTCTCAGCCTCCCAAGCGCGGGGATGACAAGCGTGCGTCACCACGCCCGGCTCTCTTTCTTTGTTTTGAAACCGGGTGTTCCTAGGTTGCTGAGGCTGGCCTCTTGTCTGAGAGCTCCCTGTTTCCACCTGCCAAGTACTGGGATTACAAATGTGCACCACCACACCCAGCTCCTATTTTATTTTGCTTTTAATTTTTTGGTACTGGGGATTGAATCCAGAGGCATTCTACCTCCAAGCTATACCCCAGCTCTTTTTTTTTTTCTTTTTTTGTGGTACCAGGAATTGAAACCAGGGGCATTCTACCTCCAAGATACATTCCCAGCCCTATTTTTTATTCTTTATTTTGAAATTGGATCTCTAACTTGCAGAGAGCCTAAGTAGTTGAGGCTGGCCTCAAACTCGCAATCCTCCTGTCTCAGCTTCCCACATATTGGGATTACAAGCATTTGCCTGGCTCCCGCAGCCAATTTTATGTCTTCTTTTGGAAACAGCCTCACGGGGTTGCTGAGAACTCCCTAGGATGCCAAGGCTGGCTTTGAACCTGCTTTCCTCTTATCTTATCCTCCCAAGTACTGAGATTACAAATGTGGGCCACCATGACCAGCTATTATTTCTTTATTTTGAAACAGGGTCTTGCTAAATAGCGTGCTGGCAAGCTGGGCATGGTGGCACATGCTTGTCCCAGAATCTGGGAGGTTGAATGCTCCTGGGTTACATCCCAGACCCGCAAAAAAAGAGAAAAAAAAAATAGTGTGCTGGCTTCAAACACGTGATCCTCCAGTCTCAGCCTCTCAAGTACTGTCTGATTGGGTGAGTTGACTCTAAGGACATTCCTTTGACTCTGAGCTACACTCCAGAACTTACTTATTTATTTTCTTTCTTTTTTGTGGTTCTGGTGATTGAAACCAAGGGAATTCTACCTCCCCACTACACCCCCAGCCTTATTTTTATTTTTTTTTTATTGCGGTACTGGGGATGGAACCCAGGATCATTCTACCTCCAAGCTGCACCCCCAGTCCTATTTTTAGTCTTTGAATGAGGGGATTATAAGCATGTGCCACCACGCCTGGCTTAGTCATTTTATTTGTTTTTTATTTTTAAAACATTATTGATTGATTTGCGGTCCTGGGAATGGAACCCAGGGGCATTCTACCTCCAAGCTACACCCCCAGCTCTATCTTTTATTCTTTATTTTAAAATTGGGTCTCACTAGGTTGCAAAGGGCCTCATTAAGTAGTTTAAGGCTGTCCTCAAACAGTGATCCTTCCCGTCTCAGCCTCCCGAATGCTGGGATTACAAGCATGTGCCACCACACCTGGCTTAGTCTTTTTATATTTATTTATTTATTTATTTATTTATTTATTTATTTTTGTGGTACTGAGGATGGAACTCAGGGGCAATTGACCTCCGAGCTACACTCCCAGCCCTATTTTTTTTTTTTAATTCTTTGAGACAGGGTCTCACTGAGTTGCAGAGGGCCTCACTAAGTAGCTGAGGCTGGCTGCAAATTGAGATCCTCCTGACTCAGCCTCCAGAATGCTGGGATTACAAGCGTGCGCCACCACGCCTGGATTATTTTTATTATTATTATTTTTTTTTAGTACTGGGAACGGGACACAGGGCATTCTATTTCTTAGCTACATCTCCAGCCCTTTTATTTTTTTATTCTTTACTTTGAAACAGGGTCTGACTGAGTTGCAAAGGGCCTCATTAAGTAGTTTAAGGCTTTCCTCAAACAGTGATCCTTCCTGTCTCAGCCTCCCGAATGCTGGGATTACAAGCGTGGGCCACCATGCCCGGCCCCCTCTTCTACTTTTTATTTGGAGACAGGGCCTCACTAAATTGTTGAAGCTGGCTCCAAACCTGCAATCCTCCTGCCCCGGCCTCCCAAGTACTGGGATTATGGGTGTCGACCACCTCGTCCAGCTTGAATTTATATTCTTCATTGCAGGGATATTTAGTAAAGAAAAACAAAGTGCATTAAAGCAAAACAGAACAAAGCCAGGCGTGGTGGTGCACGCTTGTAATCTCAGCATTTGGGAGGCTGAGACTGGAGGATTGTGGTTCGCGAACAGCCTCAGCTACTTAGGCCCGCTGCAACTCAGTGAGACCCTGTATCAAAATAAAGTATAAAGCCGGGCATGGTGGTGCATGCTTGTCATCCCAGCGCTTGGGAGGCTGAGACAGGAGGATCATACAGGTTCGTAGCCAGCCTCAGCTACATAGGCCCTTTGCAACTTAGTGAGACCCTGTATCCAAATAAAATATAAAAAATAAGCCGGGTGTGGTGGCACACGCTTACTCTAATCCCAGCATTCGGGAGGCTGGGACCAGAGGATCACGGTTCGTAGATAGCCTCAGCTACTGAGTCAGTCCCTCCGCAATTTAGACCCTGTTTCAAAATGAATAAAAATAGGGCCGGGCGTGGTGGCGCACGCTTGTAATCCCCGCGCTTGGGAGGCGGAGACAGGAGGATCGCACAGGTTCAAAGCCAGTCCCGCTGGCGTAAGAGGCCCTGTTTCAAAAATATAAAATAGGTCTGGGAGTGTAGCCTGGAGGTAGAAAGGTAGAAGGGCTTCCAGGAACCTCAGTACCACACACACATACAAAAAAAAAAAAATAGGGCAGGGGGTGTAGCTTGGAGGTCAAATGCCCCTGGGTTCCATCCCCAGACCCGCAAAATAAATAAATAAATAAATTTTTTATTTTTTATTTTATTTATTTATTTATTTATTTTTTTTTTTTTTTTTTGCAGGTCTGGGGATGGAACCCAGAGGCATTTGACCTCCGAGCTACACCCCCTGCCCAATTTTTTATTCTTTATTTTGAAACCGGGTCTCACTGAGTTGCAGAGGGCCTCACTAAGTAGCTGAGGCTGTCCGCGAACCGCGATCCTCTGGTCTCAGCCTCCCAAATGCTAGGATTACAAGCGTGTGCCACCATTCCCAGCTTAAATATTTTTTTATTTTTGAAGATTTAAAGAAGTTTATTAAAAGATAGAAATACAGAAAATAGAAATACAGCCCCATGCCAAAATGGCATGGGGGGGGTGACTCAAAATGAATACACCAAATAAATAAAACCAAACACTGAAAAATAGGGCTGGAGGTATAGGTCGGAGGTAGAATACCCCTGGGTTCAATCCCCAGTACCGCAAAAATAAATAAATAAGAAGGAAAAAAAAAAGAATGAAATAAGGCTGGGCATGGTGGCGTACGCTTGTAATCCCCACACTTGGGAGGCTGAGACAGAAGGATCGTATAAATTCAAAGCCAGTCTCAGCTACTTAGTGAGGCTGTCAGCAAATTAGTGAGACCCTGTCCCCAATAAAACATAAAAATAGGTCTGGTAGTGTAGCCTAGAGATAGAAAGCCCCTGGGTTCCATCCCCAGTACCACACACACCAAAAAAAAAAAAAAAAAAAAAGAAAGAAAGAAAGAAAGAAAGAAAGAAAGAAAGGAAGAAGAAAGAAAAGAAAAATTAGTGCTGGAGGTATAACTCAGGTGGAGTGTCCCTGGGTTAACCCAGTTCTGCAAAAAAAAAAAGAAAAGAAAAAGAAAAAATCAGAACGAACCTAACTACCTTGAGAAAATATTAACTTCGCAATATTTTATCTGAGTACATGAACACAGAAAACAAATGAGGTTCATACTACCAATACTCTATAATTTTTTTTTCCCCTGGGTCTGGTGATGGAACCCAGGGGCATTCTACCTCCAAGCTACACCCCAGCCCTATGTTTTATTCTTTATTTTGAAACCGGGTCTCACTGAGTTGCAGAGGGCCTCCCTAAGTAGCTGAGGCTGTGGCTGCAAACCAGAAACCTCCAGTCTCAGCCCCTGGAATGCTGGGATTACAAGCATGTACCACTAAGCCTAGCTACTCTGATTCTTCATTGAACACTATAGCATGCATTTCAGTATATGTCTACATCATTATTCTTTTTTTGGGGGGGGGGTCCTGGGGGTTATGCCCAGGGACATTCTTTTTTTTTTTTTTTTTTTTTTGTGGTACTGGGAACGGAACCCAGGGGCCTTCTATCTCCGGGCTACACTCCCAGACCTATTTTATATTTTATTTGGAAACAGGGTCTCTTAAATCAGCTGAGGCTGGCTTTGAACCTGTGTGATCCTCCTGTCTCCGCCTCCCAAGCGCAGGGATTACAAGCGTGGCCACCACGCCCGGCAAGCCCAGGGACATTCTATGCTGAGCTACACACCCAACCCTAGTTTTAATTAATTAAGTAATTAATTAATTTATAGTACTGGTGATGGAATTCAGGGGCATTCTACCTCTGAGTGACATCCCCAGCCCTATTTTTTATTCTCAACTTTGAAACAGAGTCTCACTAAATTGCAGAGGGCCTCACTAAGTAGCTGAGGCTGACTGCGAATTACGATCCTCCTGTCTCAGCCTCCCAAATGCTGGGATTACAAGCATTCACCACCGCCCCTGGCTTCCTAGTATATTTTTATCTTTATTTTTATTTATTTTTATATTTATTTATTTATTTTGGCGGTACTGGGGTTCCTGGAATCCCTTCTATCTCCGGGCTACACTTCCAGACCTATTTTATATTTTTATTTGGAAACAGGGTCTCTTAAACCAGCGAGGCTGGCTCCGAACCAGCGTGATCCTCCTGTCTCCGCCTCCCAAGCGCGGGGATTACAAGCGTGTGCCACCACGCCCGGCCTTATCTTTATTTTTATTTTTTATGGTACTGAGGATTAAACCTAGGGGCATTCTACCTTTGAGCTACATTCCAAGCCCTATTTTTTATTTTTTATTTTGACACAGGATCTCACTAAGTAGCAGAGGGCCTCATTAAGCAGCCGAGGCCAGCTGTGAACCTGTGATCCTCTTGTCTCAGCCTTCCCAGTACTGGGATTACAAGGATGGGCCACAATATCTGGCCCTCATTCGTTTTTTTTTTGTTTTTTTTTTTTTGAAACAGGTTCTCATTAAGTTGCTAAATTGCTAACGCTGGCCATAAACCTGTGATCCTCCCGCCTCAGCCTCCCAAATACTGGAATTCCAGGCACAACGCTGCAGTCAGGCCCCACTCTCATCATCATCATCATCATTCTTAGAGGCATTATTCTCATGACATAACTGATGTTTGTATCAATAACCCCCTGATGTTCGAAATACAAAAAAATAAATAAAAAATAAAAAAGCAAATAACTGTCCTCAGTATTCAACCATAGAAACATTACCAATTTGTCACTCCGCTGTGAGCAAGGTGGAGGAGCTGATCTAGAGACACTGTGGTCGTTTTCAGTACAAACATCCCACTTCCTGGCTGCTTGACTGTCACAAAGTCTGCAAGTTAGCTGCTGGCGGGGCTCCTGGGCCCAGGAATGCCGGCTGGCTGCTGTTAATAGCTGTGTGAACAGTCCTTCTATGGGCAACAGGCAGCTGCCGGGTACCTGAATGCTTTTAGGCCTCTGCTTCCCGTGCTGACCCTGGAATTCAGACCAGATGCAATTTCAACGCAAAATGATATGAGGTTCCAGGGGAGAAGAGAAAGCCTGCAGGTCAATTCAGAGACGGAATACACACAAAATGTCTCCTCCGGAGCTTGTGCCCGCCTAGCAGGAACCCAGGAAGGACAGACAGCTGGCTCCAGAGGGCCCGGCCTGCCCTTCCCCGGGGGCACAGGGAGCTGCAGGCGCGTGAAGGCCACCCGGTGGGACTGCAAACAGCAAAAAACCAAGCTTCCTGTTCAAGAGAGGGTCCTCTCTGAGCAAAACGAACGCTAAATTAAAAAATGGTTTCCAAGAGAGGGGTCTCTTTTTCTCTCTCTACCAGTATATAAGAACTAAAATAAGGGCGATTCCATTCTTGCATCCATCCATCGCTCAAGTGACCCTGACCCTGTTGAAAGGCTCCATCTCCGCGTATTTGAAGTCCCCCTGCGCCGGGGAGCTCCGTGGGCCCCCTGGGCCGCGGGGCAGGAGGCCTACGCACGCGCGGCCCTGCAGCCCAAGGAGTCAGCCTCAAAGTAATAATATTCCGCGGTGGCGAAAGTTAACGATCGGGTTGAGTTTGGAAGTCAGGCAGGGACCCAGTGGAGCTCATCCCAGAAATCTAGACACCCGGCCCCGCTGTCACTTACAAAGACGCCAAGAAAGAAAGGAGGAGTCACCGCAACCCCTGAGACATGTTGGCGCTTTGGTCCTGATCTGCACAAATCCTATCGCTCGAGACCGGCCCCTGGCCGGGGCTGACCAGCAACCCGGGAGACAGTGGAACGCGACCAAACGAAATGGAGAAGGCCCCGCACCGAGCCGCCGGGGCTCGCGCCAGGCGCGGCTAGGGCTCGGCCGCGGGGCTGGGCTCGGGGGCGGGCCCGGGGGCCGGGGTCCCCGGCGCCTTCCAGCACGGGTCCCCGCCGCCCCCGCCCGGGCCGGCAGCGGGAAGGGCGGAGGGGGCGCGGGCGCGGGCGCCGCGCGGGGCCCGGGGCGCGCCGGGCGCGGAGGGGTTAAGGGGGCGGCGCCCGCGGCCCCGCCCCGGCCCCGCCCCGCCCCCGCGCCCGGCCCTACTTAAGGCCCTCCGCCGGCCCCGGCCGCGGCGTCCCAGCCTCGCCGCGCAGGCGCCATGGAGCGGCCGGCGCCCCTGGCCGTGCTGCCCTTCTCCGACCCCGCGCACGCCCTGAGCCTGCTGCGCGGCCTGAGCCAGCTCCGCGCCGAGCGCAAGTTCCTGGACGTGACCCTGGAGGCGGCGGGCGGGCGCGACTTCCCGGCGCACCGCGCCGTGCTGGCCGCCGCCAGCCCCTACTTCCGCGCCATGTTCGCCGGGCAGCTGCGCGAGAGCCGCGCCGAGCGGGTGCGCCTGCACGGCGTGCCGCCCGACATGCTGCAGCTGCTGCTGGACTTCAGCTACACGGGCCGCGTGGCGGTGAGCGGCGACAACGCCGAGCCGCTGCTGCGCGCCGCCGACCTGCTGCAGTTCCCGGCCGTGAAGGAGGCGTGCGGCGCCTTCCTGCAGCAGCAGCTCGACCTGGCCAACTGCCTGGACATGCAGGACTTCGCCGAGGCCTTCAGCTGCGCGGGGCTGGCGAGCGCGGCGCAGCGCTTCGTCCTGCGCCACGTGGGCGAGCTGGGCGCCGAGCAGCTGGAGCGCCTGCCCCTCGGCCGCCTGCTGCGCTACCTGCGCGACGACGCGCTGTGCGTGCCCAAGGAGGAGGCGGCCTACCAGCTGGCGCTGCGCTGGGTGCGCGCCGACCCGCCGCGCCGCGCCGCGCACTGGCCGCAGCTGCTGGAGGCCGTGCGCCTGCCCTTCGTGCGCCGCTTCTACCTGCTGGCGCACGTCGAGGCCGAGCCGCTCGTGGCGCGCTGCCCGCCCTGCCTGCGCCTGCTGCGCGAGGCGCGCGACTTCCAGGCGGCGCGCTACGACCGCCACGACCGCGGGCCCTGCGCCCGCATGCGCCCGCGCCCCTCCACCGGCCTGGCCGAGATCCTCGTGCTGGTGGGCGGCTGCGACCAGGACTGCGACGAGCTGGTCACCGTCGACTGCTACAACCCGCAGACGGGCCAGTGGCGCTACCTGGCCGAGTTCCCCGACCACCTGGGCGGGGGGTACAGCATCGCGGCGCTGGGCAACGACATCTACGTGACGGGTGAGTGTGCCGGGGTCGGGGGGCCGCCTCGGGTGGGTCGGCGTCCCCGCCGAAGGCTCGCCGGGGGAGCCCACCCACCAGCTTCCCAGGAGGAACTTATTTTTGGGGGGTGGGGGTGGGGGTTACTGGAGCTGGAACCCAGGGGCATTCTACGTCCGAGCTACACCCCCAGCCCCACTTTTTTTAGTCTTTATTCTGAAACAGGGTCTCACTGAGTTGCAGAGGGCCTCACGAAGGAGCTGAGGCTGATCGCGAATCGCCATCCTCCTGTCTCAGCCTCCCGAGTACTGGGATTACAAGCCTGCGCCACCACGCCCCGGCTCCAGGAGAAACTTTGAGAACCTGGAGTCCGAGGGCCCGCCTGAGTCCAAGCCAGAGCAGAGACAGCCACGTATCTCTGGTTATTTTCGTCCTAGAAGAGCCCCTTGTGTGAACACGGACAAGTAGCTGCTTGTGGGTCGGTCTCTGGCCTGCCCTGTGAGCAGCTCCTGGCCCCGGAGGGAGGGGCCTCCTTTCCTATTTGGTAGGAAGAGAGAGGTGGGTTTGGGTTTTCATCCTGCACAATAAGTGCTTTCTTCTCCCCAGGAATGCAGGTCAGGCCGGAGGTTGACGGGTTTGGCGTTCATTCTTCCCCGCTGGGGCGTTTCTCTCTGCCGCCTGAGCCTGGGTGGCCCTCCTGACTCACCGGCCCTGTCACCGGTGACAAGGTTCCTTGGGACCTGCACCTAGCCGCTCCACTGGGGGTCACGTGGTGTTTAGGCTGAGCTGGCCTGAGACTGTAAACACGGTCACATGTTCGGAGGTTTTCTTCCAGTTACTTGGCCCAATCCCCAAAACACTGCCGAGTCATGGTGGGCGGGTCCCCAGCCCAGGGCTTCTCCCACTTTTTTTTTTTTTAAACTAAGGATGAATCCCGGTTCCCCGGAGGATACCTCCTTCACGGGGTAAGCAGGGGCCGTCTCTGTGACTGCTATATAAGGGAAGAAACCACAGGGCCAGGCATCTGGCCCTGTTATCAGGCAGGGGGCTGGGTTGTCACAGTGGCTGTGCCCCGCCTGGCGCGGTCGGCACAGAAGCCCGTGGTGAGCCATGCCCCTCGTTTTCTGGGGGCTCTGAACTGCCGGAGGGGATGCATCTGGGCCCAGGGGCATCCTAAGCCCTGGCCACAGCTTCCTTGGCCTGAAGCCCCGTGTGTGCCCCGCTCTGCTGGAATGTGCCAGGATCTGTGCCTCTGTCCCGCCTGAGGTTGGCTCTGTGTTTGGGGACCATGTTTCCCTTTCTTGCTACCCCATCTCGGTCCCCTCCAACGTCTAGCCAATGGCACTGAGCCGAGAACTCCCAGACTGGCCCCAGTTTCAGTACGTGGCACAGCTGAGCAGCTAATCCTTTGGGCTTAGGCAGGTGGCTGCATCATTCCATTCAGCTGGCGGTTGGGAATTTCCTGGGGGTCAGGGAGCTGGCTTCAGCTGCCTTTGCCAAGCTCCCCTGTGGAAGGGAGGCGGCCCCAAGGGAGCTTTACAAGAGCTTTGTCTTCTCTCTTCAAAAGCTCAGGGCTGTGGGACAGACAGAGTGTCTCTCTGCCCTGCCCTGTGGCGCCAGCCCCGGAGGCCAAGGGGTGCAGCCCCCAGAATTCCTAGAGTCCCTTCGCACCACAGGCAGCTAATGTTCTTAATAGACTTGGTTTAATTTATGAGGACAACCAGCACTGCTTTACTCTTGGCTTTTTATTAGCCAAAGTGGAGACGGAGAGTTTATGTCATGCTTACAACAGCTTGATGAGATTTTTTTCAAATGAAAATACACTCCTGTAAAGCTGGGCACGATGGCACATGCCCGTGATCCCAGTACTTGGATCTGAGGCTGAGACTGGAGGATGGCAGAGTCAAGGCCAATCTCTACAATTTAGCGAGACTCTTGTTTCAAAATAAAAAATAAAATAGGGCTGGAGATGTAGCTTGGAAGGTAGAAGTCACCAGGGTTCAATCCCCAGTTAAAACAAAAACGGTTGGACGTGGTGGTGCACGCTCGTAGCCCCCAGCATTTGAGAGGCTGAGACAGGAGGATCGTGGTTCATAGCCTCGGCTACTTAGTGAGATTCTTTGCAACTTGCTGAGACCTTGTTTGTTTTATGTGTGGTACTGGGGATGGAACCCAGGGGCAGCCCTTTCACTCTTTATTTTGAAACAGGGTCTCACTGAGTTTCAAAGGGCCTCGCTAAGAAGCTGAGGCTGTCAGTGAACCACGACCCTCCAGTCTCCGCCTCCCAAATGCTGGGATTACAAGCCCGCACCACCACATCTAGCGAGACCCTGTTTCAAAATAAAAGAATGAACCGGGGCATGGCGGCGCACGCTTGTAATCCCAGCGTTCGGGAGGCTGAGATCGGAGGATAGCCTCAGCTACTTAGTGAGGCCCTCTGTGACTCAGTGAGACCCTGTTTCAAAAATTAAGAATAAAAAATTGGGCAGGGTTATAGGTCGGAGGTCAAATACCTCTAGCTTCCATCCCCAGACTCATAAATAAATAAATAAATAAATAAAGCCGGGCGTGGTGGCGCACGCTTGTAATCCCCGCGCTTGGGAGGCGGAGACAGGAGGATCGCGCAGGTTTGAAGCCAGCCGTGCGCTGGCTTAGGAGACCCTGTTTCCAAAATGAAAATGTAAAAATAAGTCTGGGAGTGTAGCCCCGAGGTAGAAGGGCTTCCAGGAACCCCAGTACCACCAAAAATAAATAAATAAATAAATAAATAAATAAATAAATAAATAAATAAATGGAAAATAGGGCCAGGTGTGGTGGCACAGATGTAATCCCAGCATTTAGGAGGCTGAGACAGGAGGATCCTGTTCTCGGCCAGCCTCAGCTACTTAGTGAGGTTCTTTGCAACTCCCTGAGACCCTGTTTCAAAATAAAGAATAAAAAATAGGGCTAGGGGTATCTTTCGGAGCTAGAATGCCCCCTGGGTTCCATCTCAGTATCGCAAAAAAAAAAAAAAAAAAAAAAAACGAAGACACATCTCTGTAAACCGGCCCCAAAATCAAGACTAAAGCCCGAGAAATGTCCTGACAGCATGGCTTTGTGTGTCGGGTCTCTTGCTTACAGCCCAGGTGTATCTCACCTTATCGTGACACGCCTCTAAATAGAGGGTGACCCAGAAAGCCTAGTATTTGCCAACAAGTTCCCGCACTGTGGGCTGCCCAGGACAGCCAGCTTCCAGGCTCTACGAGCTGGGGTCAGCCTAGCGCCCCAGGGCCTTGGTGTGGTCAGTGGTTGGCCTGGGCTTGAGGGAGGAGGATGTGTGTCTCACAGGAAGTGGGCTCTGGCGGGAGTTGGGGAGGGCGCAGGTGGGTGAGTCACCCCAGTGGGCTGACCTTCGGCTCCTCCACCTCCCCAGGCGGGTCCGACGGGGCCCGGCTCTACGACTGCGTGTGGAGGTACAACTCCAGTGTGAACGAGTGGACGGAGGTGGCGCCCATGCTGAAGGCCCGGGAGTACCACAGCTCCTCCGTGCTGGACGGGCTGCTGTACGTGGTGGCCGCGGACAGCACGGAGCGCTACGACCACACCACCGACTCCTGGGAGGCCCTGCGGCCCATGACCTACCCCATGGACAACTGCTCCAGCACCGCCTGCCGCGGCCGGCTCTACGCCATCGGCTCCCTGGCCGGCAAGGAGAGCATGGTGATGCAGTGCTACCACCCGGACACCGACCTGTGGTCGCTGGTGGACTGCGGCCAGCTCCCTCCCTGGTCCTTCGCGCCCAAGACTGTGACTCTGAACGGACTCATGTACTTTGTCAGGTGAGTGGCCCCTGCCCACCCCAGCCTCCTGCGCCTGTGCTTGGTGTTTCTGTCTGTCTTCAGGGATCTACCGCTGAGCTACACTTGCCTAGCGCCCCTTTTTATTTTACTTACAAATAGGTTTGTGGTGGTTTCCCCCCCCCCCAGCACTGGGCATGGAAGCCAGGGGCATTCTACTTCCAAGCTACACCCCCTGCCTTATTCTTTATTCTTTATTTTGAAACAGGGTCTCATTAAGTTGCAGAGGGCCTCTCTCTAAGTAGCTGAGGCTGTCTGCGAATGGCGATCCTCTGGTCTCGGCCTCCCAAATGCTGGGGTTACAAGTGTGCACCACCACGCCTGGCTCTATTTATTTTATTTTATTTTGCAGTACTGGGGATGGAACCCAGGGTCCTTCTACCTTCAAGCTACAGCCCTTCTATTTTTTATTCTTTATTTTGAAACAAGGTCTCACTGAGTTGCAAAGGGCCTCACTAAGTAGTAGCTGAGGCTGGCTTCAAACCTGCACAATCCTCTCAAGTGCTGGAGTTACAAGCGTGCACCACTACACCCGGCTATTCTTTATTTTTTTATTTATTTACATATATATGTATTTTTTGTGGTACTGGGGGTGGAACCCAGGGGCATTCTACTCCAAGCTATACCCCCAGCCCTATTTTTTTATTTTTTATTTTGAAACAGAGTCTCACTAAATTGCGGAGGGCCTCACTAAGTAGCTGAGGCTGGCCATGAACCGTTATCCTCCGGTCTCAGTCTCCCGAGTGCTGGGATTACAAACTGGGATTACAAGCGCGCGCCACCACACCCGGCTTCAGACTTTTTTTTTTCCCTCCAGTACCAAGGATTGAACCTAGGGGCATTCTACCTCCAAGCTACACCCCCAGACCTACTTTTTATTTATTTATTTATATATATATATTTTTTGGTGGTACTGGGGTTCCTGGAAGCCCTTCTACCTCCGGGCTACACTCCCAGACCGATTTTTACATTTTCATTTTGGAAACAGGGTCTCCTAAGCCAGCGCACGCGGCTGGCTTCGAACCTGCGCGATCCTCCTGTCTCCGCCTCCCAAGCGCAGGGATTACAAGCGTGCGCCACCACGCCCAGCTTTACTTTTTATTCTTTATTTAATTTAATTAATTAATTATTTTCGTGGTACCGGGGATGGAACCCCGGGGCTTTCTTACCTCCAGGCTACACTATCAGACCTATTTTATATTTTATTTGGAAACAGGGTCTCACTAAGTAGCTGAGGCTGGCTTCGAACCTACATGATCTTCCTGTCCCATCCTCTCAAGTACTGGTATTACAAGCGTGTGCCATCATGCCCGGCTCTTGTTTTTTATTTTGAAACAAGGTCTCACTGAGTTGCAGAGGGCCTCATTAAGAGCTGAGGCTGTCCACGAACCGCGATCCTCCTGCTTCAGCCTCCCGGTCAGTCTGGGACTTTGAATTGGGAGCCCTAGAGGGCCCGTGCGTGACCTTTGCTTCTGTGTCCACGACTGGCTTCTCACTGCTGCCCAGCGCTGTCCTCTGTGCCAGCCCTAAGGCGGGAGGCTTCTTGGGGTGAGGGGGGGTGTGTCTTGCTTGTCAAGTGGCTGAGGAGCCTGGCAGCCCCGTAAGCCAGGAACTGAAGGTCTGCTCTGAGAAACCAGAGCGGGCCTGTTATAAAACCGCTTGACCCTTCCCCACGTGCAGGTCCTCTTCAGAGGGGAGGTGGAGCCAGCTATAAATACAGCCTCTCAGCGTGCCAGAACCTTCAGCCCCTCTGCCATGGGTCCAGGCCAGATGCCATTAAGGATGTCCTCCCTGTCCTGTGGTCCTAGAGCGAGACAAGCAGTGCCCGAGGGCTGGCCTCTCCTGACAGAAATCACCTGTCAATTGCTAGGCCACGCCTGGGAGGCCACCAGAGGGAGGGAGAGCTGCGGTGGTTAATGCACCCCAGGCAGGTGGGAGGCGCGCTTCGCCCCCACCTGGATATGCCGAGCCCAAAGGCCATGCTGCTGGTTTTAGCCTGCGCTGAGGCTGTTCAAGTGGAAAGAGACGGTCCTCGGTCCTCGGCGTGGGGCAGGATCAGGCCCCTCCATGCGCTGGGGCCGAGGCAGCCTTGGAGGCTCGGTGTCCACAAGGGGTGAAGGCAGCTGCTCTCCTGGCAGCCCTGGCCCTCTCCAAGGCGTTCCCTAACTGGGAGCCCTGCCCTGCCCAGCCCCTTCCAGTCCCTGGAAAGACAGCGAGGGTGGGGCAGACCAGATTCCAGTATTTAAGGACAGTCATCCCAGGCCCCACAGACCGGTAGTTTTACATTTTGAAATAGGTGGTTGGGAGGAGAGGCTGAACACAAGAGTAATACTTTACAGCATATGAAAAGTTAGATGAAATATAAAATTTCTGTGCCCATAAAGTTTTCTTAGAGCTAGGCATGGTGACACATGCTTGTAATCCCAGTACCTGGGAGGCTGAGACAGGAAGATCACAGGTACAGAGCAGCCTCAGCTAGTACTGAGGCCCTCTGCAACTTAGTGACGCCCTGTATCAAAAAATAAAGGCTGGGGTGGTGGCCCACGCTTGTAATCCCAGCATTTGGGAGGCTGAGACAGGAGGCTCATGGTTCGTGGACAGCCTCAGCTACTTAGTGAGGTCCTTTGCAACTCAGTGCAACCCTATTTCAAAATAAAGAATAAAAAATAGGGCAGGGGTTGTAGTTCAGAGGTTAAATGTCCCTGGGTTCATCCCCAGACTCATAAAAAATTAAAAAATAGGGCTTGGAGTGTAGCTTGGAGGTAGAATGTCCCTGGATTCAATCCCCAGTGCTGCAAAATAATAATAATAATAAAATAATATTAATAATAATAATAAAGAAAATAGGGCTGGGGCGTAGCTCAGAGGTAGAATGCCCCTGGGTTCAGTCCCCAATACCACAAAACTTTCTTTGGCACATAGCCATCGCCCTCCCCCCCTTCTTTCTTAGCAGTCTGGCTGGCTTTATGTGGCAGCAAGTGCTTTCTACAGAGGCCATCTGCTTCAGGAAGCCTAAAATACTTGCTGTCTGGTCCTCTTGCTGACCCCTGACCTTTGGTGGTGGTTATCAGTACTGCTTCTGGCTTTTTTTCCCCTCTGAGTCTTTTTGCTTTCCCAGGCTGGAAAAGCAAGCCCTTTCAATGGAGATATCAAAATGGGTAGGTTTGTTTTGTTTTGATTTTTGCGGGTACTGGAGATAACCCACGGCCATTTTACCTGTTCTTTATTTTGAAACCGGGTCTTACAGAGTTGTGGCGGTCCTCCCTGAGCTACTGAGGCTGGCTGTGCACCTGTGACCCTCCTGCCTCAGCCTCGATGCTGGGATTACAAGTGTGCTGGGCAACCCCCCACCCTAGACTCTCCTCCCACCTTTTCCTTGTTGGGAACAAAGCCCTGGGGTGCTGTAGCACCAAGCTAATCCTCGGCCTTTTTTTTTTTTTTTGCGGGTCTGGGGATGGAACCCAGGGGCATTTTACCTCCAAACTACACCCCCTGCCCTATTTTTATTCTTTATTTTGAAACCAGGACTCACTGAGTTGCAGAGGGCCTCACTAAGTAGCTGAGGCTGTCCTCGAACCACTATCCGGTCTCAGCCTCCCGAATGCTGGAATTACAAGCGTGCGCCACCACGCCCGGCTTCCTCGGCCCTTTTTATTTTGAGACAGGATCTTGCTAATTTGCCTGGGTGCGCCTTGAGTTTGCAATCCGATCCTCTCTTCTCAGCCGCCCACACAGTGCCCTCACTCCGCCTGGGCGGGGGATCCTGATAAGCAGGAGAGCTTGCACCATGCTGAGCACAGGGGCAAGGGGCCTGGCCTCTGGCCGGCCTTGGAAGGCCTTCCCAAAGAGGTCAGGATGAGAGCGAGGACACCAGGCAGTGCGGAGGGGCTCAGGAGCCTGGCGTGAAGAACACAGTACCTTCCACATTCAAACGAAGGCCGCCGCGTCCTCAGCAGGGTGGCAGGAGTCACCAGGGCTTCCAGAACCTGGGGGTTTGGGGGGACTAGGCTGGTCTCTAGGCCTTGGAGGCTAGAATTGGTTCAAGATCCTGGAGTTGGGGTCCCACCCAGCAAGGGAGCTGCCATATGGCATCAAAAAGCTCTGGGTAGCCAGGTGTGCTGGCGCACGCTTGTAATCCCAGTGCTTGAGAAGCTGAGACAGGAGGATCGCAGGTTTGCGGCCAGCCTCAGTTATTTAGTAAGGCGCTCTGCAACTTAGTGGGACCCTGTTTCAAAATAAAGAATAAAAAAAAAAAAATTGGGCTAGGGGTCTAGCTCAGAGGTAGAATGCCCCTGGGTTCCATCCCTAATACTGCAAAAACAATAAATAGGTCGGGCATGGTGGCACACTCTTGTAATCCTAGCATTTGGGAAGCGGAGACAGCAGGATCACAGTTTGTGGAGAACATCATCTCCTTAGTGAGGCCCCTTGCAACCCAGTGAGACCCTGTCTCAAAAGTAAAGAATAAAAATTAGAGCTGGGGGTGTAGCTCAGAGGTAGAATGCCCCTGAGTTCAATCACCAGTATTTCAGTGTGTGTAGGTCATAGCTGGACACGGCGAAACCTTAAGTAATACTCCTGAAGCAGGAGATCAGGGCCAATCTGGGCAATTTAGCAAGGCCCTGTCTCAAAAAAAAAAAAAAAAAATAGGGCTGGAGGTACAAGCTCAGTGATAGGATGCCTCTGGGTTGACTCCCCAGGATCATAACAGCACGCACGCGCACACACACGCACCACGCCCCTGGAGAGGCCAGGGACCTTAAGGATCTCTCTAGCCCTCACACCCAGGGCACAGGGTGCTGCTTCTTGGCTCTGACTGGCCGTCCTCCCCTTCTTTCCTCGACAGAGATGACTCGGCCGAGGTGGACGTGTATAACCCCACGAAGAATGAATGGGACAAGATTCCATGTATGAATCAGGTAAATCGCAGCTGCAGCAGTGTCGGGAAGCGCAGGCTGGCCCTCACCACAGCCGGAGTGTGGCTGGGAGGAGTGTGGGAGGTGGTGGGGTGGGGCCTTGTTCGGCCCTCTAAGGTTTTCTCTGTTCGAGAAGGCTGGTGTGACCCTCGTTTTATGCTTCAGGCTGGCCGAGACAGATGTTACATAAGGTCCCAGGGCCATGGTTTATTGAGCTCATCCATTTAATATTTGTTAAGCAGCTGCTGTGAGCCAGCGATCGGGAGGGTAGGGAAGACTAGTAGTTCCTGGAAGTGAGTGTGCCCTGGAGGGACCCGGGCAGGGGCCTGTGTTCACCAGCTGCACAGTGTGGCTGGAGCAGACAGGGGTCGCCAAGGACGGAGCCGCCTCTGGATTCCTGAAGAATTGACTGACCCCAGGATTACATTTATCTGACCAGGTGTGGTAGCCCACCCATGCTGTAAACCCAGTACTTGGGAGGCTGAGACAGGAGTCTGGTCCCAGGTTGCACCAGCCTCAGCAGCTTAGGCCCTCCTCAACTTAGTGAGGCCCTGTTTCAAATTAAAGAATAAAATGGGACTGGGTGGAGCTCAAAAGTAGAATATCCCTAGGTTCAATCAACGCAGCCACACACACACTCACACACAGAGTACATTTATTTGCTGTATATGGTTGTGTACACTGAGACGGCAGGATAGCAGGTGCAAGGCCAGCTTCAGCGACCTAGTAAGACCCTTTTTCAAAATAAAAAGGGGAAAAGACTGGGGGTGTAGCTCAGAGAGAGTGCCCCTGGGTTCCATATTCAATACCACACAAAATTATTGGACACCTGCTATGTACTCTGAACGGGACACCCACACTGCTGCCGCTGCCTGGTCAGCTCCCCCCTTCCATTTGCTTGCAAAGTGGGGTGCTGAGCCTGACCAGCAGTGCTAGGAGCTCAGTGGCATTCGGCCAGCTGTTGGGTCAGGTTCCAGCTCTGCCGCTGCCCGTGGCATGAACTCATTCCCCCGTCTGAGACGAGGACCTGTAGCTTCTACCCTAGAGGTCCTGGTGCAGAGGAACCTGCAGAAGCCGTGGCCGCGTGACCCGCATGGGGGCTCCGCCGCGGCAGCAGCCTGCTCTGCATGTGACCCTGGCGAGCCCTGTTTCCCTAGTTGGGGTAGGAGGGCGTTGGGCCGGCCTGCTGTTCCTTGGGAAGCTGGGGGAGGGTGGCTGCCCCTCTGAGGTCTGGGGGCACCCTTCATCTCCCGGGCCCCAGCACAAGGGAGCAGCGGTGGGGTCTTCCCTGCTGTGGCTGCCGACCGCCCCTCACCTGCCTGCCTTGGCCCACAGGTGCACGTCGGGGGCAGCCTGGCCGTCCTGGGAGGGAAGCTGTACGTGTCCGGGGGCTATGACAACACGTTTGAGCTCTCGGACGTGGTGGAGGCGTATGACCCGGAGGCGCGGGCCTGGAGTGTGGTGGGGCGGCTCCCGGAGCCCACCTTCTGGCACGGCAGCGTCAGCATCTTCCGCCAGTTCATGCCCCAGACCCCCTTGGGTGGGCGCGGCTTCGAGCTGGACATCGGCGGCAGTGGCCGGGACGCAGGCCGGCCCCGGCCCCCGCAGGAACCTCAGGAACAGCACTAGCCCCGGCCTGGCCCAGGGAGGGCCTCAGTGCGGAAACCTGGCGCCTCTGCGGGCGGCGGCCCTCAGTGCTCGGGCCAGGCTGGGCTTGCCGGGCAGAGCGCAGGCCGCCGTTGCTGAGTGAGCCCGGGGTCGCTGCCTGGACGTCGAGCTGGAGCCAGAGCCAGTTGTGATGCCCCTCCCTCGGCCAAGGAAGAGCTGCTCCCTGCTGCCTGCGGCTCAGTCCCCAGCTCATCCACACGGCCCCTCCCGTAGCCACCTCCGTCTGATTGTTCTGGGAGCGCTGGGCAAGGGTTCCTCTCATGGGTCTGAGAAAGTTCCGGGCCTGGAGCACTGGGATTCGGGCAGGACAGTTGTAGGGGCCCCAGACTCCATGTTCATTGCTAGTGTCCCCATGGGCCAGTTCCAGGTAGGAGGGTCCCTGCTGGGGTGGGGCTGGGCTGCCCAGAGGTGAGCGGCCACTACTGCTGAGCAAGTGTGCGTGCAGGGGGCGTGGCTGTGGCAGGTGCAGGCCTTCCCCGCCACCCGCCCTGGCGACCCATCAAGGTGGCTCCTCTTGGGTGTTGTCCAGGCTAGAGAAGACGGAGAAGGCCACAGTGCAAGGCCTCGCTCCTTGCTGGGCAACCATGGGAGTCTCCTTGGCGCCAGCGAGACCTGGTGGGGATGGCCGCGGTCGTTCCTAGTTTGAACTGCTTTCCGTCGATGACTGAAAGAGTGGGTAGTTGGGAGCCGGTTGGGTTGAGCTTTGAGTCTATGGAGCGCTGCTGGAGGCGGGGCCCGAGGCTCCTCAGGAGTGAGGGGTTGCGGCCTCCGGTGAGTGGCCCTCTCCCCTTCTGGGGTAGGGGGTGCCAGGACGCGTCCCTCTGGGTGGAGGAGAGCGAGTGTGTGGGGTGGCCAGCCTTTTCCTGGTGACCTGACTGGGGCAGGCAAGTTCTCAGGAACAAAACCAGCCTGCGCCATCACTTACTAAGCTGTACGTAGACCCCTTTTACCGGCCGCGTGGCCAGAACAGTTGCCTTGATTTCCCGCAGGCGCCTCTCTGGGCTGCGAGGGGGCCCGCCTCGCCTTGCCCGCTCCCCTGTGCGGGCCGCACACTGCATGTCTTTTTTTTTTTTTTTTTTTTTTTTTTTTTGCTACTGGGATTGAACCCAGGGGTATTGTGCCTCTGAGCTACAATCTTAGCCCTATTTTTTATTCTTTTGAAAGATGGTTTCAATAAATTATGGAGGGCCTAAGTTGCTGAGGCTGGCCACGAACCTGCAGTTCTGTTTCAGCCAAGCATTAGGGTTGCAGGCGTGCGCCACCACGCCCGGCTGCGTGTGTCATTTTAACGGGCTAGGAAACCATGTCCTAGAAGCCCCTGGCTGAAGCAGCCACAGCTCGGAGCCAGCCCATTCCCTGGGGTGGCTTGTCTCTTGTCTGCAGCTGGACCCAGCAGGTGTGCCCTGACCTGAGTGCTTGGGGAAGTGGCTTCCCGCCGTCTACTGCTTTGCTGTGACTGGCCGTCTGGCCCCTCATCTAAGATGGCCACTCAGGGCCCTGTGCAGGAGAGACAGGCCTGCGTTTGTAGGCCCAGCATTCCCGGGAAATCCACCATCAGGATCCCCCGCTGGGCTCAGAAGACCAACCCTGGAGAACAAGCGCCAGTCTCCGGCACAGCGCCCCCTGCTGCGTCCCCTGCCGCAGGGCCTGGGTCGCAGGGGCCCTGCCATTCACAGGTGTCTCCGCTAACGTTAGGACAGATGCCGGAACACCTGGGTGTGGACTGCCCCTGTGTGTTATGTGTATGGAGCTGATCTGTCTGTAAGACACGTTAAGTTATGAAAATTCAGTGACTAGTATTTAATGATCTATAACATATTCTATATTTATATGACTTCAGAGATTATGTACTAAAGGATGCTCTCCAGTGTCCAGCACCCAGTCCCACACCTGAGGCTGGGGTAGATTTGGGTATTTATTTTTGTCTACTTTGTAGGCTTATATGAAGTCCAGAATCCTGTCGAAGGTCTTAGAATGCCTTCCGTACTCTTTGAAATAAAAATGTTTCCTATATATTTGGTGCTGTCTTTATTCTCTGGTTGCTGTCTTCTGGAGAAACTTTGGTGTGGGGGAGGCAGAGCAGAGGGTGCCAGTGCCCGTGGGTGGAGGGGCGAGGTTTGGTGAGCCAGGGCTCTGAGAATTGCCCTTTACAAACTTCCCAGGCCTTGCCTCTCTCACTTGGAGAGATGAAGCAGCTGGCGCAGTGGTGCACACTTGTCATCCCAGCATTTGGGAGGCTGAGACAGGAGGATCTGGGTTCACAGCCAGCCTCGGCTACTTAAGGCCCTTTGCAACTCAGACCCTGTTTCAAGATAAAGAATAATGCTGGCCATGGTGGTGCACACTTGTAATCCCTGCGCTTGGGAGGCGGAGACAGGAGGATCGCGCAGGTTCGAAGCCAGCCTCGTGCGCTGGCTTAGGAGACCCTGTTTCCAAAAATAAAATAGGTCTGGGAGTGTAGCCCGGAGGTAGAAGGGCTTCCAGGAACCCCAGTACCACCAAAAACAAAAAAAAAAATAAATAAGGAATAAAATGAATAAAATAAATAAAAAAACAAAAAAAGATAAAGAATAAAATAAGTGCTGGGGATGTAGCTCAGGTAGAATGCCCCAGTACCGCAAAAAAAAAAAAAAAAAAAAAAATCTAAGATGTGCCCACAGATTGAAGTCCCTCCTATCATGGAGAGGGAGTCTTTCCCCCCCACTTTTTTTTGGTTGTTGTTTGGTATGTTTATGGTACTGGAGATTGAACCCAGTGGCGTTCTACCTCTGAGCTACAATCTTAGCCCTTGTTTTTGTGACACTGAGGATGGAACCCAGGGGCATTCTACCTCCAAGCTACACCCCCAGTCCTATTTTTTAAGTGTGTGTGTGTGTGTGTGTGGTGCTGGGGATGGAACACGGGCTTTTCTACCTTCGGGATACACTCTCAGACCTGTTTTATACTTTATTTGGAAATAGGGTCTCATGCCCAGCAGCCTATTTTTATTCTTTACTTTTCAATCAAGGTCTCGCCAGGTTGATAGCTACTTGCTATCCTTGAATCTGATCTGTCTCCGCCTCCCAAGTACTAGAATTCAGCGTGCCACCAAGTGGTGGGTGCCGACTGGCGACTGCCTCAACCCATCGGGTGATGGTAACACCATGTGCCTGCCTTCTCCTTTGGGGTATTTGTCCGGGGGCTCGGCCACCGTGACGTGAAGGAAGGAGCGCCTGTGTCTACGCGTCAGGTGAGAGAGCAGCCCGCACGCAGGTTTTGTCGGGGTTTCTGACAATGAATCTTCTCATCTGACCCTCTGTGCAGCATGTATCAAGGAACAAACTTTAAAAGATGGAGGAGATGGCGGGCGTGGTGGCCCGTGCTTGTGATCCCAGCATTCGGGAGGCAGAGGCCAGAGGACCGCGGCTTGCAAACAGCCTGTTACTTAGTGAGGCCCTTTGCAACTCAGACCCTGTTTCAAAAAATAAAAGACCATCCTGGCGTGGTGGTGTAGGCTTGTAATCCCTGCGCTTGGGAGGCGGAGAAAGGAGGATCACACAGGTTTGAAGCCAGCCTCAGCTACTTAGTGAGATCCTATTTCCAAATAAAGTATAAAATAGGTCTGGGAGTATAGCCCGGAGGTAGAAAAGCCCCTGGGTTCCATCCCCAGCACCACACACACAAAAAAGAAAGAATAAAAAAATAGGACTCGGGGTATAGCTTGGAGGTACAATACCCCTGGGTTCCATCCCTAGTACCAGGAAAAAAGAAAAAAGAAAAAAAAAAAAACAGTTGCTTGCCCAGAATCACAGAGGTGTAAAGGGGTCGGGCAGAAACACAAAGGCAATCTGCTGCCACACCCATATGCACCTCTTTTATGACACACATGGCGCCCAGAGTTCCAGAAGCTGGACCATGGCCACTCCACACTTGAGGCCTGGCCTCAGCTGTACCCCAAGCTTTGTGGACATTTAGAGCAAGCGCGGACCGGCCCCGGCTCAGGATGGGTCCCTCTGTGCACGCTGCCAGCCAGGGCTGAGCCCAGCCAGGAGCCTGGCCCTCCTCAGGCCCCAGGCGCGCTCACCTGCACTGGACTGGCCTGAGCCGTGAGCTCTGGCGGCTCCATTCTGACGCCAGCCGCTTAGTAATAAGCGCTACCACACAAGCTGGCATGGCCTCCGCTGAACAGGAACACTATCCCTCTGGCCAGGCTACTAGTTCTAAATTCTAAAAGGGATGAGGCACGGTGGTGCACACCTGTAATCCCAGTACTTGGGAGAACTGCAGGTTCACAGCCAGCCTCAGCTACTTAGTGGGGCCTCCACAACTCCTGAGACCCTGTTTCAAAATAATAAAAAATAGGGCTGGGGATGTAGCTCAGAGGTAGAATAACCCTGGGCTCACTCAATCCCTAGCACCACAAAAATACCCTAAAAGAACAAGGGATAATAAATGTGGACCCCAAAGCACTCCGCCCTGTGCTGCTGAGCCCAGAAGCTGGGCTGCTGCCAGCAGAGCTCAGGTCCAGAGGACACTGGGACCCAGGTGAGAGGAAAGCAGCCCCGCAGACCCAGGGAAGAGACCACCAGACAGGCCAGGCGTGTCTCAAGCCACACGGTTTATTGGCTGGGCCGCTACGTGTCGCAGTCCTCGGGGACGGCGGTTGTGATGATGAGGGCGGGCTCCAGGACGCCCGGGCCAGCAAAGCCCTCGTCCGCACACAGTCTCTGGCCGGGAAGCTGGGAGGCCAGGCCGCCCTGGGCCAGGGACTCCACGATGACCTCGGCCGAGCCCACCTCCAGCTCCGCGGGCGGCTGCAGCGCCACCACCACCATCTTCTCGTCCTCGATGACCAGGTTGCGGAGCTTGCGCTGCCGCGGGTTGTAGTTCTCCACGCGGTCGTGTATCTCCATGTGCCTCCGCAGGTGGGCCTGCGGGGAAGGGGCGCTCAGGGCGGGGCGGGGCGGCGGGCGGGGCGGGGCGGGCGGGCGGCCTACCTGCCGGGTGAACTTGTAGCCACACTCGGTGCACTCGAACTTCCTCACCCCCTTGTGCCGCCGCACGTGCACGCGCAGCTGCTCCACGGCTGCGGGAGGACGGCCGGTGAGGGTGGCGGCCCGCTCCCTGGGGGCGGCCCGGGGGTGCTCCTGGCGGCCGCCCAGTCTCACTGGCACGGGAAGGAGATCTGCCAGCGGAAGGCACCGCGAAGCAGCAGCGGCCCCGGGGCTCCCGACCTCCCGCTCCCCGGCCGCGGGTACCTTTGAAGGTCTTGCCGCAGATCTGGCAGAAGTGGGGCCGGCCCTCCTGGTGGCGGCTGGCCACGTGCCTCAGGAGGGGGCCCTTCTCGGTGAAGCGCTGCTCGCAGAACTCGCAGCTGAAGGGCCGCTCGCCCGTGTGGGTGCGGTTGTGCTTGTCCAGGCTGGCTGTGGGGACAAGGCCGGCTCAGCCGCGGGCCAGCCGGGGCCCGGAGGTGGGGGTCGGCTGCTCACCCTGGGTGCGGAAGGTCTTGCCGCAGAGGTGGCACTGGAAGGGCTTCTCGCCCGTGTGCGTGCGCAGGTGCATGTTGAGGTTGGCCTTCTGGGTGAAGGCGTGGCTGCAGAACTCGCACACGTAGGGCCTCTCATTCCTGTTGACAAGGCAGAGCCCGCTGCTGAAGGAGCAGCCCCCTTCCTCTGCTACAGCTGGGGCAGCCCAAGCGGGGGCCTAGGGTGGTGCCACCCCAGCAGCAGCAGGGACCGCAGGGTCTGCCCCAGGAGGCAGCGCCGCGCCTTAGCCGGAAACCCCTTCCGTTTCTCCACCTGGCAAGCTCCTGCTTGTGCCTCAAGCCCGCACCACAGAAAGGCCCCAGCACTGGAAGCCCTCATCCACGCAGACCAGAGCAAGGCTGGCCCGACCCGGCCGGAGCCCAGGACAGATGGCGGGACAGACGGCAGCCGCACCTGTGCTTGGCCTTGATGTGCATCTGCAGCCCGTTGCGGCTCGAGGCCCGGTGCCCGCACTCCTCGCACACGAACAGCTTCTCCCCACGGTGCTTGAAAGCCTCGTGCAGCTGCAGCTCCGTGCGGGACAGGAAGCACTTGGCACAGGTAGGGCACTGTGGGGGGGTGACTGCTGGGGGGGCTGCCTAGGAGCCCACAGGCCCACACTGCCCCCCCTGCGGCAGGAACCACAGGCCGCCTGCACCTCGCGGTACAGGCACAGCTGCCACCGGCCCCACAGCAGACAGCGTGCTAGCACTTACTGCGTGGGGCTTGGGGGCGCCGTGAAGCTTGATCATGTGGCTCTGCAAGTCCTTCTTCTGCATGAACTGCTGGGAGCAGGAGGAACACTGGAAAACAGCCCACAGTCACCTCCAGGGCAGCCAGCGCCGACAACCCAAGCCGCCAGGCACAGCCCGAGACACAGGGTGGCGCTCAGCCGCCATGCCAGGCCTAGCGGGCCGCTGAGCTGGCCCACCAGGAAAAGCAGCCCTGGAGGAGAGGCTGTGGCCAGTGGCCCCACCCACACCTAGGGGATCCTTGGATGGGTGGGGAAGGCAGGCTGCTGGACCACTGCAGAGAGAGGTGCCTCACATCCTCCCTGGCAAAGGGACCCGCAGGAGGGTCCTGGGGCCAGCTGCCACCCCCACCGTGGCCAGGAGCCTTGGGGACAGGCGGAGCCTAACCTTGTAGGGCATCTCCCCCGTGTGGGACACCATGTGCACCCGTAGCTCCATCCTCCGGCGGAAGGTCTCCTGGCACACGGAGCAGGTGAAGACCTGGCAGTGTGGGGGCAAGCAGGGCCGGCATCAGGGAGGCCTCTGCCGGGGTTTCCACTTGCTGCTGGGAAGTCTGCCTGGGGTGGGGGATGCTAGGGTGGGAGAGGGCAACACGTAACCCACCTGCCCTGACCGTCACGGGGCACTGCTACCACACACCGGACCCTCTCCAGGCCCAGGGAGGCTGAGGCCACCCCATCACTGACCCTGACCCTAGGCCTCTGGGGAGGTAAGGACGGTGGGACTTAGCCTGACTACTCGCACAGAGCAGCAGTGGGCGGGGCCAGGTGTCCAGGAGACCCCTCCCAGAAGCCACCCCTTGCTGAGGGTCCCCTGCCCCAAAAAGGAAGTGGAGCTGGACCAGGGGCCCAGACAGGCAAACCTGAGTGCCTCCCATGGTGTCCCTCTGGGCCTTTTCCCTTCAGGGCACAGGCCAATGACATCCTGAGATTACAGTTCCCAAGGGCAGTGTTGGGGCCTCCCGGCGCCATGAAGGCGAGGCAGTGCACCCCGGCACCGGGCCAGCTCCCAGGTACCTGCTCCGAGCGGCTCATGCAGTTGCGGGCCTCGTGCTCCAGGAGGTTCTCCTTCCGGAAATAACACTTCCCACACTTGGGGCATTCAAAGGGCTTCTCCCCAGTGTGCTTCCTGCCAGGAGAAGCCGGGGGAGTGGAAGCTGAGACCCGGGCCCTCTGGCTCCCCCAACCAGTGCTCCCCTGCAAGGAGGAAGCGGTCCTGACCCCGAAACGGAGGCTCTGGGCAGGGGAGGACGGTGGCCGCCAGCCTGCACAGCCCTGCCCCAGGGGCCAGCCAGGCACCAGAGCCAGCCCCCAAAGACCTCCAAGGGCCACCCCGAGCTCACTGGCACGGAGGAGGATGGGAGCCTGGCCGGCGGCTTCCTTTCTGAAGGCAGACGCTACCCTGGGTTCGACCTACCCAGAAAAACAACTGATTTCCCAGAGCCTCGGTGGCTCTCCGTCACTGCAGGACCCTTCAGAGGCAAGGCAGCCATCGTCACCTCCGCACACACCCGCTTCAATGAGGGCTTCTGATGGCTGAGCTGGCCTGCCCCTCACCCGTGGGCCTTGCCCTCAAGTCCCTGCCTGGCCCCGCAGGAAAGGCCCCGCCTCACGCTCACTCCTGGCCCACGGCCTCAAGCTGGCTCCGTCTACACAGTGTTTCCCCAGTGGAGAGCCTCGTCCTCTTTAAATCTTTGCTAAATTTCACCTCCAAGTCTTTCTAAACCAAGGGGTGTGTGTGTGTGTGTGTGTGTGTGTTTACTGGGGACTGAACCACCACGGGCGTTCTACCTCTAAACTACCCCCCGGCCCCGTTTACGTTTTAAACAGGGTCTCCCTAGGTTGCTGGTGCCTCACTACATGGCTGAGGCTGGCCTCTATCTCAGTCTCCCAAGCACAAGGATTGCAGGCTTGTGCCACCATGCTGGGCTGGAACAGTTATTTATTTTTGGTGCTGGGGACTGAACCCAGGGATGTTCTATCTCTGAGCTCTACCCCACCCTATTTTATTCTTTTATTTTGAAACAGGGTCTCACTAGGCTGCAGAGGGCCTAAGTTTTTTTGGCTGGCGCAAAGCTGTGATCTTGTCTCAACCTCCCAAGTACTGAGATCACAGGCGTGCGCCACCCTGTCCACTTTATTTATTTATTTATTTATTTATTTATTTTTGTGGTACTGGGGTTCCTGGAAGCCCTTCTACCTCTGGGCTACACTCCCAGACCTATTTTTACATTTTTATTTGGAAACAGGGTCTGCTAAGCCAGTGCCCGCAGCTGGCTTCAAACCTGCGCGATCCTCCTGTCTCTGCCTCCCAAGCGCGGGGATGACAAGCGTGCGCCACCACGCCCGGCTCACCCCGTCCACTTTAGATCACTGTTGTTCACCGCTACCTCTAAGCTACACCCCCAGCCCTATTTTTTACTTGGAAACAGGATCTAAGTTGATGTGAGCCTCACTGAGACAACCAGGCCAGTTCACAACCTACAATCCTCCTATATCAGCCTCCCAAGTACTGGGATTACAGGCGTGCACCACCAGACAGGCTAGACGATTGTTAAAGGAGCAGCCTGAGCGGGCACGATGGCACGCGTGGGTGTAGCTCAGAGGTGAATGCCCCTGGGTTCACTGCTCAAACCCAGGAACATGGGGGAAAAAACCCTGCCCCCCACCCTAACCTCACCAACCCCCGTGCCCCGCTATACTTTCTTTGTGCCTGGTGCTGGGGATTGAACCCAGGGGTATTCTACCTCCAAGCTACATCCGCATCCTTTTTCTTGTTTTGAAACAGTCTCGCTAGGCTGCTAAACGTTTACCTTGGTAAGACTGTCCTTTTTTTCCTTTTTTGGTGGTGCTGGGGATTAAACCCTGGGGCATTCTACCTCCAGCTACATCTCCAGCCCTATATATTTTTTTTCCTTTTGTGTTTTTTTTCCTTTTGTGAACCCAGGGGCTTTTCTACCTCCGGGCTCTACTCCCAGACCTATTTTATACTTTATTTGGAAACAGGGTCTCACTAAGTTTCAAGCCTCACTAAGTAGCTGAGGCTGGCTTTGAACCCATGCAATCCTCCTGTCTCAGCCTTCCAAGTGCGGAGATTACAAGCCTGCGCCACCACGCCCACTCCAGCCCTATTTTTTTCTTCTTTCCTTTTTTTGTGGGTCTGGGGATGGAACCCAAGGTATTTATGCTTTATTTTGTTGTTGTTTGTTTTTGCAGTTTTGGGGCTGGAACCCAGGGGCATTTCACCTCCGAGCTACACCCCCTGCCCTATTTTTTATTCTTTATTTTGAAACAGGGTCTCACAAAGTTGCAGAGGGCCTCACTAAGAGCTGAGGCTGTCCGCGAACCGCGATCCTCCGCTCTCAGCCTCCCGAATGCCGGGATTACAAGCGTGTGCCACCATGCCCAGCTTATGCTTTATTTTGAAACAGGGTTTTACTAAGTTCCACAAAGCCTAAGTAGCAGAGGCTGTCCTCCTGTCTCAGCCTCCCGAGTACTGGGATGACAAGCGTGCGCCACCAGCCCGGCCTCATCTCTCATTCTCTTCTGTGCGTGGTACTGAGGATGGAACCCAGGGGCATTCTGCCTTCAAGCTGCACCCCCAGACCTTTTTTTTTTTAATTATTATTCTTTATTTTGTGCTCTTTGTGTGTGTGTGTGTGTGTGTGTGTGTGTGTGTGTGTGTGTCTGAGGATAGAACCAAGAGGTATTTGACCTCTAACCTACACCCCCTGCCCTATTTTTTATTTTGAAACAGGGTCTCACTGAGTTGCGGAGGGCCTCACTAAGTAGCTGGGGCTGCCCATGAACCACGATCCTCTAGTCTCAGCCTCCCAAATGCTGGTGGGCTTACATGTGTGAGCCACCACGCCCAGCTAAATTTACTCTTTATGCTCCTTACCTGCATTACCTGCCAGAAAATAAGCTCAGTAAGGTCCTTTATTTTACACAGTGGTGTGTCCACTAGGCTTCCACAGCAGTCTGGTCAGCTATCTGACAGTCTGAAGGTACCAGCCTTCTCTCATTCTGGGTCATTCAGCAACCACAGCCCAGGGCAGGAGTGGGGACAGTGCTCTGCACTGGACTCTTTGTCTGGGAAGAATGGAGAGTCCCAAGGTTCCCCACACAGTGAGACGCCCGAAGAGCAGTGGCAGCTGCCAGCCCTGGGGCCAAGCGCGGGTTCAGCAAACCGGTCTCAGCCCCAGCTCCAATTCCAGGTGATCACTGCTGGCTTCCCAGAGTGTGTGGGGTGTGCAGCACAACTTGGCTTGGTAAGAAAGCTCACTGTGATATCCTGAGTGGACGTGAGCAGGACCAGAGGCACGCCATTGGTCTGCCGTCCCCAAAGGCCTTGCAGGGACCCTGCAGCAGCACTGTCCAAGAGAATGCTCCATGATGGTGGACACGCTCTACGTCTGCACTGTCCGCTTCGGTAGTGGGCGCCACATGGCTACTGAGCACTTAAGAGTGGCTAGTGTGCCTGAGGGACTGAGTTCATTAAAGTTAAGCCAGCCCCGGGGGTCCTGGCCGATACTGTACGGACACGGCGGCTGTAGCAAATGTTCTTTTATGCTCCATGAATACCTCACACCCAACGTTTCTAGAAATGCAAGTAGCCGGGCGTGGTGGCACACGCTTGTAATCCCAGCATTCGGGAGGCTGAGACTGGAGGATCGCGGTTCACGGACAGCCTCAGCTACTTAGTGAGGCCCTCTGCAACTCAGTAAGACCCAGTTTCAAAATAAAGAATAAAAAACAGAGCAGGGGGTGTAGCTTGGAGGTCGAAGGCTCCTGGGTTCCATCCCCAGACCCAGAAAAAAAAAAAAAAGAAATTCCTAAGGTCAGCCCGTTGGCAGTCAAAGCTCACAATGGGTGGAACCTGTTGTTGAGACGCATACATCCCATCTCCAGATAAGACTCGGGGTATGAGGGCGTGGAAGGGGAGCCCGACCCAGAGCTGGCTTCCCTTACCCTGATGGTCAGAGGCAGGTCTGTGTGGGTCTGTGATAGACTCCCATCCCCTACAGAGCCCAGAAGTGGGGAGTGCAGGACCTCTCCCCCAGTGTGGGAATGGCAGATGGGCGAGAAAGATAGAAACTCAGAGTGTTTACCTGTTGTGGACCTTTAGGTAATATTTGCTGAGGAACTTTTTATGACATGTGGGACACTCAACCGGCACTGGTACACCTTTTCTGTTCTCAGCCGGCTCGGCTGCTAAGGAATCTGCACCCGGAGCTGGCTCGGCAGCACAGGGCTTTCTGATAATGTTTGACTTCCTCCTGGTCAGCAGAGTCTCAGGCTCAGAAACGTAATCGCCATCCCCATCATCCTCAACTTGAACCACTACTTCCCACTAGAAGAGAAGGGGCAGCAAGAGGGGGTGGGGTTATTAATCAGCGAGAGAGGGGACCCAGCTCTCATTCCATCCCAATCCCCAACCCAGGTGGGTCCCTTCTTGAGGGGCCCAGGGCAGACAACAACTGAATCGGGGGAGTGGCTGTATCTAAGAGGAACAGGAAGCCTGGCTAGATTTCAGGGAAACACTACTCTAGGGAAACACATGTAAGCCTGATGCTGCCCGGCCCACCCTCAAGGAAGCAAGGTGGCAAACCTGAACAGCTGAGACGCACAGGAAGGCTGGCACAGGCCACCAGCTTCCTGGGTATGAAGAAAGACTGTTCTACATAGCAGAGATTCTACTTTGGGGTCCAGATTACCCCAGAAGTGTCCCTTGCTCCCCACAAGCTACATCCCCAGCCCTATTTAATTTTTATTTGAAACAGGAACTCACTAGGTTGCTGAGTCTGTTCTGAGATCTGTGATCCTCCTGTCTCAGAGACCCAAGTTCTAAGATTACAGGCATGCACCACCGCACCCCACTTCGTTCCCCTCCTACTCTTGCCCCCCCAGTTCCAGCACCCTGAGCACAGTACCTCATTACACCCATCCCGCAGCCGGGGACCTTCAGCCTCAAAGGGCCTTGGGGGCACTTTGTGGTCTTCGGGTTCCTTGTCCTCTGAGGGACAAGACTTCAGAGCCTGCTTGAGTTTCCCACGGAGAAAGGAGGGGCTCTCGCTCTGAACGGAAGTGAGCTGCCGCATCTGGGGGCCGTTGCTGCCTCTGGACTCCTGGTCCCTGGGGACTAGGCCCAGCGTTCTAGCAACATCCGCTTCCTCCGAGTCTGTGGGCTCCTTGAGGTGGCTGCTCACATCCCCCGAGGCAGGTTTCCCCAGGCCCCTCTGGCTACTTGCTGCCTGTCCCACTGAAGTTTTGGGCTGGAAGCTCTGGCACAGCTCCACCGCCTCTGGCACTCTCAACTCCCTGGCTGCCAGAAGCACCTGATCCCGGTTCCCCGATGTCAGGGCCAGGTGACCAGTGTAGAAGAAGTCCAACAGGAGGCCGAAGATCTCAGAGAAGCCGGCCGGGAGGACAACGTTGCCCCCTGAGCCATCTCCGTAGAGGCTCTGGAAGAAGTGGCTGCAGCAGGCAAGCACACTCCAGTGCGCCTTGAACACTAGGCCGCCCACGTCCAGAGTGGCATCGCAGTACTGGCCTTTCTCCCGCTGCTTGTTGAGCTCCTGCAGAACCCTCACGCTGTGCTGGACGAAGGAGCCGTCCATGCTCTGCAGGGGAGGAAGGCAGAAGTGACCGGCTGACCAGCCCAACCCAGAGTAAGCAAGTCCGTCCCTGGACTTGATAGTAGAAAGGGGAGCCTGGATTCGAACATCAGGGCGAAGGCTTGGATCAAGGTTAGAAAGTGCGCGCGGACGACGGGAGCCCGCTACTCCCTCCCGGGGGCGGGGAGCCACGGGATTGGCCAGAGGACCCGGGAAGAGGCACGGCGGGGGACAGGGTCGTGAAGGGTGCTGGTGGGGAGAACCAACGCTCGGGGAAGGAGGCTGGGGGCGGGCGCGAGCTGACCGGTGGAGCCCAGGCGGAGAGGGGCGAGCGCGGAGGGCGCGGCCGCGCACAGGTGAGCGGAGCCCTCGCCGCGCCTACGCGACCTGAGCGCCGGCCAAAGGCCGCAGTGGTCACGCTGCCGTCCGCGGCCACGGCGGCCGCAGGCCCCGTCCCGTGCCCCGCGCGCTCCTCACCCGGGCGGGCCCTCCCGGAGGCCGGGGCACCGCCACGCTCCCGTCACCTCCGCAGCCGCCGATCAACGGCCCGGGTCCGACGTGCCCGGCCCACCGTGCGGAGACGCCGCCGTCAGGGCGCCGGACGTGACGTCAGGGCGCACCAGCTGGGGCGGGACGCCTCGGAGGCTGGGCGTTTCTAGATCCCGCCCCGGGGGCGTGGCCTCCTGCAACAGCCAATGGCGTAGAGGGGGCGTGGTCAGACCCAGAGCTAGCCCGGCGGGGCGGCTTTCCGGAGTTGCTTAGCAACGCCAAGCTGGGCGCAGAGCCTGCGCTGCGCTGGGAGCTCAGAGGACAGGCGGAGCTGAACCGTAAACACACTTTTTACTTCTTTATTGGCAGCCCTGAGGCCGGGCTGTGTTCTCCCGCGTGCTTACACATCGCAACCAAGGCCTCCCGGACACCTCAGGCCCTTCTTCAGGGACAGGGGAGGCTTAGGGTCCAGCCGGCCTCTGCTGGCCCACTGGTCAGGCGGAGCCGCAGCGCCTCGTGTAGTCCTGGATGGAGGCCTGGAAGTGCTCTGTGTTATTGAGGTCTGGGCGACAGAGGATCACGTAGCACTTAGGGAGGAAGTAACCACTGAAACCGCTGCTCAAGCTGGTCAACACGGCCAGAATGTTGACCACGGGCAAGTACTTGCCCTGATAGATGCTGGCCATGGTGAAGAAGGCGATCCAGGATGTGAAGTTGAGGAGCAGGCTGAAGGTGACGCATTTGGCCTCGTTATAGTTCTCTGGCAGGTCCTTGCCCAGGTAGCTGCAGGCAAAGGCACTGGCAGAAAGGAGTCCATTGTAGGTAAAAGCCAGGAGAAAGCCCAGCGAGTTGGCCTCTGTGCACTCGAGCACCACCAGCTCGGGAAAGCGCTGGTATTCCCTGGTGGGCAGCGGAGTCCACACCACAAGCCAGGTTAGACAGATGAGCAGCTGGGCTAGTGAGCTGATCATCACAAACAGGCCAGCACCGTGGTTTCGGACCCAGGCGTGGTAGGACGTGGGCACCTTGGTGGAAAATTTGAAGATGATGACCAGTTGGAAGGAACGAATTATCAGGCAGGAGAGGAAGACGGCAAAACCGAGGAAAAAGAGCGCCTGGCGTAGCAAGCATGTGACCAGGGTAGGCTCCCCAAAGAAGCCATAGATGCTGCAGCTCGCCCCTGCCAGGGAGCCCAGCATGAGGAAGCACAGACTACCGCCTGCTGACCTCACTACAGGAGTGTCTAGGTGCCTGGAGAACAGGCCAGCAGTGCCAACCAGCAGCAGCAGAAATAGCGTGTTAGCTGCCAGCAGCACCCAAGAGATGGGCTCGTGCCAAGTCAGAACCTCCACCGTGCGTGGGAAGCAGGTCTGGCTTCCCTCGGGTGCCCACTCTTCTTTTCCGCAAGGCTGGCATCTTTGGAGATCTGAAAGAGAAGGCAAAGACGGTTGTTGAGAGCCAGGTAAGCAGAGGGGAAGGAGGATTGTGTGGGCCTGCCGGGTGCTGGGAGAGTGCTTTCACAGCAGCTTGGCTCTGAGAACTTTCATGAGGAAGGGAGGTGGGGAAAAGAAAGAAGAGAGCGTGTCACTAAATTGCAGAGCCTGGTCACAAACCTGCAATACTTCTGTCTCAGCCTTTCAGGTACTGGGATTACAAGCATGTGCCAGCGCACCCAGATAACTACAACATTTGAATAAAGAGATGGGAAGCCGGGCGTGGTGGCACACGCTTGTAATCCCAGTATTCGGGAGGCTGAGACAGGAGGATCGCGGTTCACGGACAGCCTTAGCTCCTACTTAGCGAGGCCCTCTGCAACTCAGTGAGACCCTGTTTCAAAATAAAGAAAAAAATAGGGCTGGGGTGTAGCCTGGAGCTAGAATGCCCCTGGGTTTCATCCCCAGTACAGCAAAAAATAAAAAATAAGCCAGGCTGCCAGGGGTGGTGGCTCATGCTTGTAATCCCCACACTTGGGAGGCTGAGACAGGAGGACCACACAGGTTCGAAGCCAGCCTCAGCTACTTAGTGAGGCTCTCAGCAACTTAGTGAGACCCTGTTTCCAAATAAAATATAAAATAGGTCTGGGAGTGTAGCCTGGAGGTAGAAAGCCCCTGAGTTCCACCCCCAGTACCACCAAAAAAATAAAAAATAAGCCAGGCATGGTGGCACACACTTGTAATTCCAGCGTTTGGGAGGCTGGGACAGGAGGATCACGGTTTGCAGACAGCCTCAGCTACTTAGTGAGGCCCTTTGCAACTCAGTGAGATGCTGTTTCAAAATAATTAAAAAACAGGGCTGGAAGCCAGGTGTGGTGGCACACGCTTGTAATCTCAGCATTCAGGAGGCTAAGATTGGAGGATCGAGGTTCGTGGACAGCCTTAGCTACTTAGTGAGTCTGTCCGCAACTTAGCAAGACCCTGTTTCAAAAGAAAGAATAAAAAATAGGGTGGGTGTATAGCTTAGAGGTTGAATGCCCCCGAGGTCCATCCCCAGACCCGCAAAAAAAAAAAAAAAAAAAAAAAATAGGGCTGGGAATGTAGCTCGGAGGTAGAATGCCCCTGGGTTCAATCCCCAGTGCCACAAAAATAAAATAAAAATTAAATTTAAATTAAAATAAAGCCGGGCGTGGTGGCGCACACGTGTAATCCCCGTGCTTGGGAGACGGAGACAGGAGGATCCTGCAGATTCGAAGCCAGCCTCACTAGATTAAGAGACCCTGTTTCCAAATAAAATATAAAATAGGTCTGGGAGTGTAGCCTGGAGGCAGAAGGGTTCGATTCCCAGTACCACCAAAAACAAACAAACAAACAAACAAATAAATAAAGAGTAAAAAAAATTGGAGCCTGTCGTGGTGGTGCATGCTTGTAATCCCAGCATTTGGGAGGCTGAGACAGGAGAATAGTGGTTTGCGGACAGCCTCAGCTACTTAGTGAGACCCTGTCTCAAAAATAAAGAATAAAGTCAGGCGTGGTGGCGCACGCTTGTAATCCCCGCGTTTGGGAGGCTGAGACAGGAGGATCACACAGGTTCAAAGCCAGCCTTAGCTACTTAGTGAGGCTCTCAACAAATTAGTGAGACACTTTTTCCAAATAAAGTATAAAATAGGTCTGGGAGTATAGCCCAGAGGTAGAGAGCTCCTGGGTTCCACCCCCAGTACCACCAAAAAAATAAATAAAAAAATATAAAGAAAGAAAGAAAGAATAAAAATAGGGCAGGGGGTGTAGCTCGGAGGTTGAATGCTCCTGGGTTCCATCCCCAGACCTGCACACACACAAAAAAAATTGGGCTGGGGAGTAGCTCAGAGGTAGAATGTCCCTGGGTTCCATCCCTAGCACCACCCAAAAAAAAAACAAAATAAAAAATAAAGAGATAGGATTCAGAATAAGATTTATTTGTAGGAGCTATGACAGAAGCTCTCTAATAGACGATACACCTTGGTCTAGGGCTTTCAGGGGGTGATTTTTCTCTGCTTGATCAGAAGTCAGTCTAGTGACAGGTGTCATCCAAGCTGCACCTAACTGGTAACCCAGCAACTGGGGCTGGGTGTGGACACACAGGGTCCTAGAAAGGTCCTTTGGTCTGCTGTGCACCCCCGGGAGTGCTGGGTCATTCTACTAAATACTTGTCCACTCACCACTCCTGTTGAGGAAGGTCCCAGCCTCACAGAGCACACACTCAAAACAACAGTGTTGGGAACCCACAACGACTCGATAGTGTCCTTCAAGACAGTCTCTGGTACACACAGACGTAGGCACCTGTAAGAAGCCACAGGGGAACCGGGCGTGGTGGTACACGCTTGTAATCCCCGCGCTTGGGAGGCGGAGACAGGAGGATCGCGCTGGTTCGGAGCCAGCCCCGCTGGCTTAAGAGACCCTGTTTCCAAAAATAAAAAAGTACAAAATAGGTCTGGGAGTGTAGCCCGGAGGTAGAAGGGCTTCCAGGAACCCCAGTGCTGCCACCACCAAAAAAAAAAAAAAAAAAAAAAAGAAGCCACAGGGGTTCTGCAACCACATGGAGGAGCCCAAGTCAAGGGCTCACATGCAGAACAGAAAATAACATCCCTGATGCCAGTACTTGGGAGGCTAAGGGAGAAGGATCACAGGTTTGTGGCCAACCTCTGCAACATCATGAGACCTTGTTTCAAAATTCAAGAAATTGTCAGGCATGGTGGCCCACGCTTGTAATCTCAGCATTTGTGAGGCTGAGGTAGGAAGATCACGGTTCCATGGACAGCTTCGGCTACTTAGTGAGGCCCTCTGCAATTCAGTGAGATTCTGTTTCAAAAATAAAAAGACAGCCGGGCGTGGTGATGCATGCTTGTAATCCCAGTATTTGGAAGGCTGAGACGGGAGGATTGCACAGGTTCAAAGCCGGCCTCAGCTACTT
Source organism: Muscardinus avellanarius (assembly GCF_963383645.1). NCBI lineage: Eukaryota > Metazoa > Chordata > Mammalia > Rodentia > Gliridae > Muscardinus > Muscardinus avellanarius. The sequence goes on along the minus strand of NC_137788.1, from coordinate 4,783,283 downwards.
AGGCTCTCAGCAACTTAGTGAGACCGTTTCCAAATAAAATATAAAATAGGCCTGGAAGTGTAGCCCAGAGGTAGAAGCCCCCTGGGTTTCATCCCCAGTACCACAAAATAAAAATAAAAATTAAAAAAAAGACTAGCTGGGTGATGTGTAGCTCAGAGGTAGAATGTCCCTGGGTTCAATTTCTGGTGTCACAAAAAATAAAACAAAATGGGGCTCAGTGTGTAGCTCAGAGGTAGAACGCCCCACCCCTGGGTTCCACTCCCAGTACTACACGCACACACAAGGGATCTCTGTGCCTCTGTCCTTAGGGCCTTCTCCCAGGACATGCTGGGCATCTATCTGTTAGCATAAGGAGCTAGCATCCCTGGCAGGGCTGGGCAGAGCGATGGCAGCTTGTCACAGGGTCCCCTTCCTGCTGTGGCTAAGGGCACCGCACAAGGCAGTCACCAGGGAAATCACCACATCCCCATTACCTGGTTGTCCTTTCTGTGCCACCGGATTCTGGTCTTATTTATGTTCAGCCCAACTGGGGACCACGTGGAGGAGCCAATGACCCTGAAGGTCCACTTGGGCCCACTCCAGTCCCAGGCTATGATGTTATAGCCACTGACGGGGTCCCCCTTGTCGTCAAAGGTCACAGTGTCCCCATGGAGAAGGAAATTGACCTTGGAGATCTGGTCCAGAAGCTGAAACGGACACCATGAAGCTGTCATAGACGGACCACACAGACCCAGGCAGCCCAGGAAGCAAGAGCTGGGGACTTCCATCCTGGTTCAGAGGGAAGAAGGACTTGCCTGGGAGAAGAGCAGCCCACGAGGTAGTGGCTCTGAGGGTGGCCAAGAGTGCCCACGCTACTTGTCTTGGAATTGGTGGTTCTCCCTGACACGAGGGCCTGGGGCCAGATGCTCTTACCTGCCAGGGGTAGACTCGGCGCCTGGAGCAGCCTCCAGAGGTGCAGCCCAGGAGCTGGTGGAGGCCATGGGCCACGGCATACACCGCCTGGTACACGTTATAGGCAGAGCTCATGGAGAAAGCCCCAAGCCGGGGCATCGTGTGTGCTGTGAAGGCTTGGCACTCACTGCAAAGCTGATTGATACTGCACCAGGAGCCCTTGGGGCAAGCCCTAGGGGCTCCCTTTTCTGTGCGGGCATAGGCCTCTTCATACTCCTGCAGGCCGGGGACAAGCCTTTGCTGGATAGCCACGCCCAGCACTGTCCCGATGCCCTGGATCCCAGGCACGGTGGTGATGTGTGTGGAGATGGCCCAATCTTCCGAGGCGATCCACACCTTGTCCGTCAGGTTGGCCAGCACCACGGACCTGAAGAACACCCCAGCCAGCTGCCGGCTGGAGAACACCACCACCACAGTCGTCCTGGCTTGGGCCAGGTGGCTTATCATGCTCTGCATCCCTTCATCACCCACCTGGGCAGACAAAGGCATGATGTCCTTGAAGGCTACGCAGATGCCCCGCTGTGTGGCCAGGTTCTCCAGCGCCTCTATCCCCAACTGCCCGTAGTCGCCGTAGCTGCCGACCAGCGAGACCCAGACCCACCCGAACGTCTCCAGCAGCCGCACTATGGTCTCCACCTGGTACTTGTCGCTGGGGATGGTGCGTAGAAAAGAGGGGTACTGCCGCCTGTCACTGAGCACCGTGCTGCTGGCCTCGTAGCTGATCTGTGGGGGGTCCCATTCAGTGAGGTCAGCGGCATCAAGCTCGGCTGAAGACCCCCAGTGCCAGCCCGGTGCTGGGCGTGGGGACCCACAGAGGAGGGAGACAGGAGAGCGGTGTGTGGCACGAGTCTCAGAACCAACGAGGAGGCTCTCCTGGTGCCAGTGCTGAGAGACGTGGGCATCTGCCTGGTGGGCAGGGTAGAGGGAGGGGTCCTGCGTTCTGAGCACAGGGGGCAAGGCCTGCCTTCAGGAGGGACATGGCATCATGTGTTTGAGGGTTGACAGGGCCTTCTGTCTGGCCAGAGGTCCTTTGCATGAATAGGGCAGGGAAGGGGCCTTAACTCTCGGGCTTGGTCTTTATCCTGATGGCTCTGGGGAACCCCTAAGGGCTCTGGAAAGCCTCCAGAAGTGACATGTTCCATTATGATCCAACTGGTGTCTACCTCCAAGCTACACACTCAGGCTTTTTTTTTTTTTTTTTTTGGTTTTTTTTGTTTTGTTTTGTTTTGTTTTTTTGCAGGTCTGGGGCTGGAACCCAGAGGCATTTGACCTCCAAGCTACACCCCTTGCCCTATTTTTTAGTCTTTATTTTGAAATAGGGTTTCACTAAGTTGCAGAGGGCCTCACTAAGTAGCTGAGGCTGTCCATGAACCGCTATCCTCCTATCTCAGCCTCCCAAATTGTGGGATTACAAGCGTGCACCACCACGCCTGGCCACTCATGCCTTTTTATTTTTACTTTTGGGGAGGGAGACTGAGCAGAAGTAACTGACAAGCAGAAGAGGGGTGAGAACTGGGCGTGGTGGCACACACTTGTGATCCCAGCATTTGGGAGGATGAGACAGGAGGATTCCGGTTTGTGGCCAGCCTCAGCTACTTAGTGAGGCCCTTTGCAACTCAGTGAGACCCTGTTTCAAAATAAAGAATAAAAAAATAGGGCTGGGAGTGTAGCTCAGAGGTAGAAGAAGAGGGGTTAGGCCAACGGACAGGATGGGACTATGCACAGAGACAGGGCTGGTCTCCACCAGTGAGGGCGTGCCCGGCGCCATGGTGCACCCCTGTATTCCTAGTACTTCAGAGGCTGAGACGGGAAGATCACAGGTGTACAGCCAGCCTCAGCAACTTTGACTCTCAGCAACTCTCAGGACAAAACCAAAACAAGGTGAGGGACACCCTTCGCCCTGAGCCGGGAGGGAAGGAAGGCAGGCTTTGGGTGGATGGAGAGCGTGGAGGCAGAGGGTGACACCCGGCAGTAGTTCCCAAGGGGACCGGGTTCCCATGGGGGCTGAGCAGGGAGACCTGCAAGCATCCCTTGGAGAAGGAAGGAAGGCAGCGCACCAGAGGGCTCTGCAGTGACTGAAGAGCGGCGACTGTCCAGAGACCGGGTGGCCAGATGGCCTCCGAGGGGACAGCAGCGCCCACCCTGCCCCCCCCACGCCAGCCTGCCAGCGGGAGAAGGCAAAGCCCGGCTTACCAGGGGCACCAGGAAGGGGCTGAGCACGGCGGCGGTGGTGGAGGCGCTGGTGGTGGTGTCAGGCCCGATGACTGCCAGCACCTTGGGGGAAGAGTGGGGAAGGTCTCCTTGGATCTCCAGGAGGTTGGTCCCCAGCTGGGAGAGCACGCTCAGCGTGGCGTACACATTGGCTGAGTCCGAGCACACGTCGTACAGCTCATAGCCCAGGGTGACGTTGGGCAGCAGGGCCGTGGAGTTGTTTATCTCCTCCATGCTGAAGCGCATGGCCTGGAAGAGGTGGTAGCCATGGCCATTGATGCTCCCGGACCTGCAGGGAAACCCAGCAAACGCTGAGAGCGGGCTCCACTGATGCCGGCCAGCCTCCCAGCCTCCCGGGCTGCGGGGGCAGGAAGGCACCTGCGGCTCAGCTGTCCAGGCCTGTGCAGCATGGACCTCAGCGTGGGTCTGGAGCGGGCACGGTTCCAGGGGTGATCCCAGGCTTACAGGAGGTAGGACCTGGATACATTATGGAGGACTCAGAGAAACCTGTAATACTAACCAGTGTTCTCCAGAGAAACAGAATCAGTAGGGTATACACACACGTACACACACACACACAAAATCAATAGGATACACACATATATATACATAGATATACACACATACACACATGTACACTCAGAGTAAATAGGATACACACTATATATGTATACAGATACACACACACATAATCACACACACAGTGCGTGCGGTGTGAGAGAGATGCTTAAGGAACTAGCTCACCAGCTTGCACGGTTGTGGGGGCTGGCAAGTAAGAAATTTTCAGGGCCAGACACCAGGCTACACATCCTGGCCAGAGTGAATACTTCCATAGAGTCTGAAGACAGAATTCCCTTTTTTCTAGGACCTCAGTCTTTTCTCTTAAGGTCTTCAACTAATGAAACGCCCATCCATATTTTGGAGGGTCATGGGCTCTACTCGGTTTATTTATTTTCTGTACTAGGGATTGAACAAAGGGCTTTGCTCGTACTAGACAAGACTGAGAGATACTGGGATTACAAGTGTGCACCACCATGCCTGGCTAATTGTGTGTGTGGGGGCACTGGAGCTGATGCCAGAGGCGTTCTAGCCTCAAGGCACATCCCTAGTCTAATCTTTATTTATTTATATTTTTGTGCGTCTGGGGGTGGAACCCAGGGGCATTTGACCTCCGAGCTACACCCCCGGCCCTATTTTTTATTCTTTATTTTTGGGGGATTTTTTTTTTGTTTGTTTGTTTTTTGGTTTTTGGGTTTTTTTGGTGGTACTGGGGGTGGAACCCAGAGGCTTTCTACCTCCGGGCTATATACCTCAGACCTATTTTATATTTTATTTGAAAACAGGGTCTCACTAAGTTGCTGAGAGCCTCACTAAGTAGCTGAGGCTGGCTTTGAACCTGTGCGATCCTCCTGTCTCAGCCTCCCAAGCGCGGGGATTACAAGTGTGTGCCACCACGCCCGGCTCCAGGCTATGGATTTAAATATTAACCACAAGCCGGGCGTGGTGGCTCACGCTTGTAATCCCCGCACTTTTTTCTACCCAGAGGTAAAAAAGCCTCTGGGTTCCACCCCCAGTACCACACACTAAATAAATAAATAAATAAATAAATAAATAAAGTTAAAAACAAAATAGGGCTGGAAGTGTGGCTCAGAGATAGAATTCCTCTGGGTTCAATCAATTCCTACTACGAGAGAGAGGGGGGGGGCATGACATGGTGGCACACACCTACACACCTATAATCCCAGTACTTGGGAGGCTGAGACGGAAGGATCACTCAGGAAGTGAGACTCATCAACCTAGCAAGGCTCTGTTTCAAAATAACAATAAAATGGGGCTGAGGGTGTATCAATCTCGTACTATACATGCATAAATAGGGCTGAGGGAGCCAGGCGCATGCCCGTAATTCCAGTCCTTGGGATGCTGAGACAGAAGGATGTAAGGTCTGAGGCCAGCCTCAGAAACTTAGCAAGGCCCTCACCAACTTAGTGAGATCCTGTTTCAAAATAATCAAATAGGAAAATAGGAGCCGGGCGTTGCAGCCCACGCTTGTAATCCCAGAGCTTGGGAGGCTGAGACAGGAGGATCGCACAGGTTCGAAACCAGCCTCAGCTACTTAGTGAGGCTCTCAGCAACTTAGTGAGACCCTGTTTCCAAATAAAGTATAAAATAGGTCTGGGAGTATGGGCCGGATGGAGGTAGAAAATCCCCTGGGTTCCACCTCAAGTACCACTCAAAACAATAAAAAATAAAAAATAAAACAGGCCGGGGGTGTACCTCAGAAGTAGAATGCTCCTAGGTTCAACTCTCAGTACCAAATTAATTAATTAATCATAAGACCTGGGGGTGTAGCTCAGAGGTACAGTGTCTCTGGGTTCATTTCCAGTATCACATACACATGTATACGTGTGTTAATCACATCTAAAAAATACCTACAAGGTGGGTATGGTGGAACACATTTGTAATCCCAGCATTTGGGAGGCTGAGACAGGATCGTGGTTAGCGATCAAATGACCTCAGCTACTTAGTGAGGTCCTTTGCCACTCAGTGAGACCCTCTTTCAAAATATAAAGAGCCGGGCGTGGTGGCGCACGCTTATAATCCCCATACTTGGGAGGCGGAGACAGGAGGATCTCGCAGGTTCGAAGCCTGTTTCCAAATTTAAAAAAATATAAAAATAGTCTGGGAGTATAGCCCGGAGGTAGGATTTCCAGGAACCCCAGTACCACACACACACACAAAAATATATATATATAATATAATAGGTTGTGCAGGTTCAAAGCCAGCCTCAGCTACTTAGGCTCTCAGCAACTCAGTGAGACCCTGTTTCCAAATAAAGTATAAAATAGGTCTGAGAGTATAGCCCAGAGATTAAAAAAAAAAGCCCCTGGGTTCTACTTCCAGTAGCACGTGAGCGCGCGTGCACACACACACACACACACACACACACACACACACACTATCTATAGTAAAAACAAGGCTGGGAGCTGGGCATGGTGGTGCATGCTTGTAATCCCAACATTTGGGATGCTGAGACAGGAGGGTCACGGTTTGTAGACAGCCTCAACTATTTTTATTTATTTATTTATTTATTTTGTGGTACCAGGGCTGAAACCCAGGGCATTCTACCTCTGAGCTATAACACCCCCAAGTCCTTTTTTTTTTTTTTTTTTTTTTTTTTTTTTTGGTGGTACTGGGATTTCTGGAAACCCTTCTACCTCTGGGCTACACTCCCAGACCCATTTTATTTATTTAATTTTTTTTTGGTGGTACTGGGGGTGGAACCCAGAGGCTTTCTACCTCCGGGCTATACTCCCAGACCTTTTTTATATTTCATTTGGAAGCAGGGTCTCACTAAGTTGCTGAGAGCCTCACTGAGTGGCTGCGCTGGCTTCGAACCCATGTGATCCTCCTGTCTCAGCCTCCCAAGTGCGGGGATTGCAAGCGTGTGCCACACGGCTCCCAGACCCATTTTATATTTTTTATTTGGAAACAGGGTCTCTTAAGCCAGCAAGTCTGGTTCAAACCAGCGCGATCCTCCTGTCTCCGCCTCCCAAGCGTGGGGATTACAAGGGCTCCCAGTCCTATTTTTAATTCTTTATTTTGAAACAGGGTCTCACTGAGTTGCATAGGCCCTAAGTAGTAGCTGAGGCTGTCCTCAAACTGTGATCCTCCCGTCTCAGCCTCCCAAATGCTGGGATTACAAGCGTGTGCCACCACGCCCAGCTCAGCCTCAGCTATTTAATGAGGCCCTCTGCAACTCAGTGAGACCCTGTTTCAAAATAAAGAATAGAGCTGGGCATGGTGGCGCACGCTTGTAATCCTCCCGGTTGGGAGGCTGAGACAGGAGGATCATGCAGGTTCGAAGCCAGCATCAGCTGGCTTAAGATACCCTGTTCCCATATAAAATATAAAATAGGTTTGGGAGTGTAGCCCGGAGGGTTTGGGTTCCATCCCTAGTACCACCAAATAAATAAATAAATAAATAGAATAAAAAATAGTGCTTAGAGGTAGAATGCCCCAGGTTCCATTCCCAGCACAGCAAATACATACATACATACATACATACATACATACGTACATACATACATACGTACATACATACATACGTATATACAATACCTTCAAAGCAATATCCACACTGGTGCTAGTCCAAGCAACCCTGGTACCATCACCTGGACAAACTGACATTAAAATTAACCACACCTGCTTCAGGTGGTCACGCTAGTGCACCGCACGGGGACCCTTAGGCATGCGCTGAAGGCGTGCGCGCCTCTTTGCCGGTGCTGCAGGAATGGCTGTCACAACATGCTGGGGACACGATTCAGCCCAGCCCAGCTGGACAGCGTGTTAGCCCGTTCCGCTCTCCAGCCTCTCCACCTGTTGGACGGTTTCCCTGTCGTTTCCATCACCTCCATCCCCAGGCGCCCGGCGGAGGCTCAGTGCCTCCTGCACACAACGTCCTTCAGTTACTGGCGGCCAGTTTTCTTATGTCCTCCTGCTGGCCTCAGGTGTCTTTTCCTAGGCTCCCGTGTGCAGCTCTTTGGCCTGGTCCTCGTATACATGAGGGTTTCCAGAACCTTCCCCCTGGGCCAGTAGTCAAGTGTGCTTCCTGGGGAGGGGATCCTGCCTGGAGCCAGGCAGCTTCCCAGCCTCTGGGCTAGGGACGGTCCACAGGCAGCGAAGCCGGGTTTCTCTACGTGGACTGCCGGCTTCACGAAGGCACATAGATAAAGCATCCTTGCTAAGCTCCCAAAGAAGCATCCAGTGTCAGGTCTCCCTTTCCCGCTCCTGGGAAACCACACTCTATTGGAGAGAAAAGCCAGGAAACACCTGGAACGGCGTGACACCCACACTAGCAGAAGGACGGAGTGGGAGCTGACCGCGTCTGCGGTCTCGCACGCAGGTCTAGCCACACGGCCACCAAGCCACAGTTCCGCTGGCCTTCACTCACCTGTCACAGAGGGTCACCTGGGGTCCTTGTCTCACCTCTAGACGGTCAGCATGGAGAGGGAACAGACCCGCGAGGAGGTAGTCCCCCGGGAGGCTGAAGTCGGGAGAGGACTCTGTCTCCTGGCAGTTGAAAGCCCAGCAACAGGCGACACAAAGTTGCAGGGTGACCAGGTGAGCCGCCCAGAGTGACATGCTGGCCAGGCGCCGCGTGCCCAGCATGGCCCAGCACCACCCTCGGATGAGACTATCATTTAAATAGAAAGCCCGCAGCTGCCTGGACACCGTGGGCAGTGTGCCTGCCAGGGCGGGCCTGGAGCCCAGCTGTAGGACCGGGTCTGTGGTCCCGCTCAGGAACTGGGCAGGGCCAGGCCGCAGATGCAAACCAGGTGGTACCGCGACCCCTCTTCTGGACGGTGAATGGTGGCTTTTGTTTTGGCTCTGGTGCCTCTGACTTCCCCTGGTGCCGGAAGGGAAGGGAGCTTGGCATTTCGGGTGGCAGGAAGGCTGAGTCGCAGCCCCCCTGGGTGCTGGGAGGAGTAGGGTATGCTTGGTTGTTTTCAGGGAACTTTATTTTGTGGTACTGGGCATTCTACCTCTGAGCTACCTCACCTGCCCTTTTTAAATTTTAATTAAAAGAAAAAAACTTGTTTTTGCAGTACTGGGGATAAAACCCAGGGACATTCTGCCTCCAAGCTACATCCTCAGCCCTATTGTTTTTTTTTTTTGTTTTTTTTTTTGGTTTTTTTTGGTGGTACTGGGGGTGGAACCCAGAGGCTTTCTATACTCCCAGACCCATTTTATATTTTATTTGGAAACAGGGTCTCACTAAGTTGCTGAGAGCCTCACTAAGTAGCTGAAGCTGGCTTTGAACCTGTGCGATCCTCCTGTCTCAGCTTCCCAAGCGCGGGGATTACAAGCATGTGCCACCATGCCCGGCTTCTATTCTTTATTTTGAAACAGGGTCTCACTGAGTTGTAAAGGGCTTCACTAAGTAGTTGAGAATGTCCTTGAACCACGATTCTCCTGTTTCAGCCTCCCAAATTCTGGGATTACAAGCATGTGCTACCACGCCCAGCTTTATTTTTACCGTGTGTGTGTGTGTGTGTGTGTGTGTGTGTGTGTGTGTGTGTGTGTGTGTTACTGAGGCTGAAACCCAGAGCACTCTACCTCTGAACTACACCTCCTATTTTTTCTCTTTTTGGGGGTACTAGGGGTGGAACCCAGGGGCATTTCTACCTCCAGGCTACACTCCCCAGACCTATTTTATATTTTATTTGGAAACAGGGTCTAAGATGCTGAGATCCTCACTAAGTAGCTGAGGCTGGCTTTGAACCTGTGCGATCCTCCTGTCTCAGCCTCCCAAGCGCTGGGGTTGCAAGCGTGCACCACCACGCCCGGCTCTATTTTTATATTTTATTTGGAAACCGGGTCTCACTATGTTGCTGAGAGCCTCACTAAGTAGCTGAGGTTGGCTTTGAACCTGAAGAATCATTCTATCTTAGCCTCCCAAGTACTGGGATTGCAAGCGTGCGCTACCACGCCCAGCTCCTGTGTCCATTTATTATTCTTTCTTTTTTCTTTTTTTATTGGTAAACTATATTTTCACATCATAACGTGGATCATATTGACAATGGCACACATTCACACAGTGCTGGTGCCCCCTCTCCCCCACTTCCCCTTCCCCTCCCCCTCCCAACACTGAGTGTCCAGGCTGACCATGCTACATTCACACTCATACACATATTCGGGTGTAGCTCCTCCATTAATCAGCCTCAGCCTTCTTCCTCTCCTACCCTTCCTCTCTAGCTTTGCTGAGGTTTCCCCTCCATTGTCAGGAGTCCCTCTGGTGTCCCTAATACTCCCTAGTCTGGGCATATTAGAGAAAACAATTGTCCCTTCCCTTTCTGTGCTTGGCTGATCTCACTTAACACAATGTTCTCCAGGGCTTTCCATCTTCTTGTGAATGACATGATTTTGTTCTTCCTTATTGCTGAGTAGAATTCCGTTGTGTGTATTTCCCATAATTTTTCAATCCATTCACCTGCTGATGGAGACCTAAGTTGGTTCCATATTTTGGCAAATATGAATTGTGCTGCTATGAATGGGTATGCATATGTTACTGTAGTTCTCTGATTTCAACCCCTTTGGAAAGATGCCCAGGAGTGGTAGAGCTGGATCATATGGTGGATCCATTCCCAGTTTTCTTTTTTTTTTTTTTTTTTTTGCAGGTCTGGGGATGGAATCCAGGAACATTCGACCTCTGAGCTACACCCCTGCCCTATTTTTTATTCTTTTTTTGGGGGGGTGGGGGGTCCTGGAAGCCCTTCTACCTCTGGGCTACACTCTCAGACCTATTTTTTTAATAGGCATTTTTATTTGGAAACAGGGTCTCTTAAACCAGCACGGCTGGCTTGGAACCTGCGCGATCCTCCTGTCTCCGCCTCCCAAGCACGGGGATTACAAGCGTGCGCCACCACGCCTGGCTTATTCTTTATTTTGAAACCAGGTCTCACTGAGTTGCAGAGGGCCTCACTAAGTAGCTGAGGCTGTCTGCGATCCACGATCCTCCGATCTTGGCCCCCCCGAATGGTGGGTTTACAAGCATGCTCCACCACACCAGGCTCATTCCCAGTTTTGTAAGGAATCTCCACACTGATCTCCATAGCGGCCAAACTAGTTTGCACTCCCACCAACAGTGTAAAAGAGTTCCTCTTTCCCCACATCCTCGCCAACATTTGTTGTTATTTGATTTCTTTATGTTTGCCACTCTGACTGGGGTTAGATGGAATCTCAGTGTAGTTTTGATTTGCATCTCCCTGATGGCCAGTGATGAAGAACATCTTTTCATGTATCTATTGGCCCTTTGTATCTTTTTCTTGTGAAGTGTCTATTCATTTCAGTAGTCCATTTCTTTCTTCCTTTCTTTCTCTCTCTCTCTCTCTCTCTCTTTTTTTTTTTTTTTTTTGTGGGTCTGAGGATGGAACCCAGAGGCATTTGACCTCGAGCTACACCCCCTGCCCAATATTTTATTCTTTATTTTGAAACAGGGTCTCACTGAGTTGCAGAGGGCCTCACTAAGTAGCTGAGGCTGTCTGAGAACCGCGATCCTCTGGGTCTCAGCCTCCCAAATGCTGGGATTACAAGTGTGCCCCACCACGCCCGGCTTAGTTGCCCATTTCTTGATTGGGTTGTTTGTTTTGCTAGTGGAGAGTCTTTTGAGCTCTTTGTATATTCTGGATATTAGCCCTCTATCAGACTGGTGGCTGGTAAAGATCTTCTCCCATTCCGTAGGCTTTCTCTTTAGGTTCTTGATGGTTTTCTTTGATGAGCAGAAACTTTTTAGTTTGATGTCATCCCCCTTGTTAATTCTTGTTTTAATTTCCTGCACTTTGCAGGTCTTGTTGAAAAAGTTACTATGTGTGCCTCTATGTTGGAGTGTTGGGAATAGCCTTCCTCTAATTGCTTCGCAGGCTCTGGTCTAATTTCCAAGTCTTTTATCCATCTCCTGTTAGTTACTGTGCACAGTGAGAGGTAAGGAGCCAGATATGGAATCTCTCGCCTGTCATCCCAGCCTTCGGGAGGCTGAGACAGGAGGATCTGGGTTCTCGGACAGCCTCAGCTACTTAGTGAGGCCCTCTGCAATTCAGTGAGACCCTGTTTCAAAGTAAAGAGTACAAACTAGGGCTGGGGGTGTAGCTCAGAGGTAGAATGTCTCCGGGTTTGCGGTACTGGGAATGGAACCCAGGGGTATTCTACCTCCGAGCTACATCCCCAGCCCTAGTTTTTATTTTTTACTTTATTATTATTATTATTATTATTATTATTATTATTATTATTTTGCGGTACTGGTGATGGAACCCAGGGACATTCTACCTTCAATGTACAACTCCAGCCCTATTTTTTTTTTTTTACTTTTAAATTTTTAAATTTTTTTGGTGGTACTGGGGGTGGAACCCAGAGGCTTTCTACCTCCGGGTATACTCCCAGACCTACTTTATATATATTTTTTGAAACAGGGTCTAAGTTGCTGAGAGCCTCACTAAGTAGCTCTGGCTGGCTTTGAACCTGTGCGATCCTCCTGTCTCAGCCTCCCAAGAGCGAGGATTACAAGCGTGCCCCATTAGGCCCGGCCTAGTCTTTTTATTTTTTGAAACATACTCTCACCGAGTTGCAAAGGGCCTTGCTAAGGAGCTAAGGCTGCCCGTGAATCGTGATCCTCCTGTCTCTGCCTTCCGAATGCTGGGATTACAAGTGTGCACCACTACATCTGGGTTTTCTTTGAAACAGGGTCTCACTGTGTTGCAGAGGGCCTAAGTAGCTGTGACCTCCCCGGGCCTCCCAAGTTCTGGGTTACGAGTGCGCCCCACTGTGCCCTGTTTTACTTCCTACTTTATCTTTTTTTAAATTTTTTTGGTGGTACTGGGGGTGGAACCCAGAGGCTTTCCACCTCCAGGCTATACTCCCAGACCTATTTTACTTTCTATTTTATTTGGAAACAGGGTCTCACTAAGTTGCTGAGAGCCTCACTAAGTAGCTGAGGCTGGCTTCGAACCTGCACGATCCGGCAAGTTCCCAGTTTTCTGATGATGAAATTGGTAGAGAGCTATGTTTGGTGGTGCATGCCTGTGATCCCAGTACTTGGGAGGCTGCAACAGGAGAATCCCAGGTCTGAGGCCAGCCTCAGCACCTTAGGAGACTAGCAGCAACCTAGGGAGACTGTGTCTCAAAGTAGAAAATAAAATTTGTGTAGGTGTAGCTCAGTGGTAGGAACCCCTGGGTTCAATCCCTAGCATCAGACCACACCAAGCCAAACAGAAACAAAGAAAACCCAAAGAGTAAATGGGCGTGAGCTGGGCACGCGGCATTTCTGTAATACTGTTGGCGTTGCAGGCTGATGCCTCGAGTCCCGAACTAAGGACCACTGGGGTCTTTGATTAATTGACAGAAAAGAATTTCAGACCCTCCACTTAAGAGACAGGTCTGCGGGTGCGGTGGCGCACGCTTGTCGTCCCGCGCTTCGGAGGCGGAGACAGGAGGACCGCACAGGTTCGAAGCCAGCCGCGCTGGCGTAAGAGACCCTGTTTGCAAATAAAATATAAAATAGGTCTGGGAGTGTAGCCCGGAGGTAGAAGGGTTTCCAGGAACCCCAGTACCACCAAAAACAAAAACAAAAACATAGGTTTATTTGGGGAAAGGGAGAAAACATGAAAATATACATTTTAAAAAGGGAATATGGAAAGCGGGTGTGGTGGCACACACTTGTAATTTTAGTACTTGGGAGGCTGAAACAGGAGGATCACTGGTTTGAGGACAACCTCAGCACGTAGTGACACTCTTATCAACCTAGTGAGACCCTATCTCAAAATAAGCTGGGTATGGTGGTGCGCCACGCTTGTAATCCGGGAGAATGCCTCTGGGTTGAGTCTCCAGCACGCGCGCGCGTGCACACACACACACACACACACACACACACACACACGTGCAGTTATGGTCTTTCCAGGGAACTCTTGGATTTACAGATTTCCCAATTGTGTTTTACTTTTCCTTTCTGTCTCCTTTCTACCTATCTATTTCTTCTCTCCTCCATTTCAATCCCAGTACTTGGGAGGCTGAGACACGAGGATTGCGGGTTGGAAGCCCGCCTCAGCATTTTAGAGACCGGTTCCAAATAAAAAATGAAATACGGCTGGGGTCCGTGCTGTTGCGTTCAATCCCAGCGTCAAAAAAAAAAAAAAAATAAAAGTGGGAGCGAATCTTCATACTTTAGCCTGGGGTCGTTCCCTTCAGCCCAAAGACAAATGCATGCAAACAGCAGGTATGCAAATACACCGATTTTGTTTAAAATGCCAATCCTGGAGCTTTTTCTGCAGGAAAAATAAATCCCAGGTGGATTTCCGGAGAGGTGGCGCTGTGGCTGGGCCCGGGGTTGCTGGCGATCCCTCTCCAGCCGGCCACGGAGGGACTTTTGCATAATGTAAATACAGCCCGCGCCGGGACCCGGGCCAGCTGCAGCCGGGCGGGGCGGCCGCTGTACCCTCGTGCGCCGCCGCCGGCCGCCGCCAGGGGGCGCGCGCGAGCCCCGCCTTCCGGCCCCTGGCCGCGGGGCGGGGCGACGAGATCTCGCGAGATCTCGCGCGGCCTCGGGAGCGGCGCAGCATGGCGGACGCGGCGCAGCCGCCCCGGCGGGGTCCCGGCCGCTCCACGTGGCTGCGCGCCCGCAAGGGCCGGCCGCAGCTGGCCCTCAGTCGCCGGCCCCGCCGCCGGCTCCGGGCCCTGCGCCTGTGCGGCCGGCGGCGGCTGCGGCGAAGGCTGCTGCAGGCCCAGGCGGCGGGCGCCGACTGGAAGGAGGGCGCCTCCCTGGGGCCGCGCGCGGCGGCCGCCCGCAGGCCCAAGGCGGCGGCTCCCGGCCCGGCGCCCCGCCCGGCCCCGGCCCCGGCCCCGGCCCCGGCCTCCGCGCCCGCCGCCAGCGGCCTCGCGAAGGCCCCCGCCCCGCCCGCCAGGCCGGCCGGCCCGGGCCGCGCGCTGCTGGTGCTGCCGGCCGACCAGGTGGGCAGCCCTCCTGCCGGGCGGCCAGGCGTCGGGGCTGGATGGGGCTGCACTAGTACGAACGACGGGTCGCGCCTACTGGGCCTCGGGAGGTAGCTGTCCAGGTGTTGGAGATGCCTAAGCCTGTTTAATCACCTAACCTCGGTGTGCTCTGTTCAAAGAAACAGGCCGGGATGGCTTGTTCCCAGTGACCCGTACAGGAGGCAGAGCTGGGGGTCCGATTGAGCCTGGCTGCCGTGGACGCGGGTCTGGGGTATTGCCCTCGATGCGGGGATGGGGGACTTGGATCCAGGAAGGAAAGGAACTTGGCAGGCTTAGAGTCTGACCGTGAGGACCGCAGAGCTGGCTCGTGGGATCCTCTGTTCTTCATGTGTTGGTGTTTCTAAGCTCTCTTTAGC
This sequence comes from Muscardinus avellanarius, assembly GCF_963383645.1. NCBI lineage: Eukaryota > Metazoa > Chordata > Mammalia > Rodentia > Gliridae > Muscardinus > Muscardinus avellanarius. Next base: position 4,768,227 of record NC_137788.1, on the reverse strand, counting down.
GCTGCCACGGGCATGATCTTAAGTTGGAAATATAGTGTGTGTGGGTCACCTGTACAGAGTAATTTGTTACCTAGAAACATGTGAGTGGCAAACTCTTAGACTCTTTTTCTTGTTAGTAACGAGATCTGTAATGTTTCTTCCTTTTTTTTCTTTTCCCACCAGGTTTTTACGTTTAGCGGTGTCTGTCGTGTGACCTGCCTCTATGGCCAGGTGGAGGTGTTTGGTTACATCATCAGCGCGGGCCAGCCTGCCCAGAACGTCTTCTCCACATTCACCCACGCTCACCTGGCAATTACTGCAGTTCATTACCCGCTGTATGAGACCAGCACGAAAGAGATGAGAAGGGAAGCCCGGGCTGTGCTCAAATGTCATCTTAACCTGGGTAATTTACTGAGGACCTACGGTAATCGACATAAACCCGCACAGGCTCCTAAGGGTTGAAGTACTATTGTTTTCACCAGTTCACATGTGTTAAAATTGTCCGCTAGGCAGGATGGCGCACACTTGTAATCCCAGAACATGGGTGACTGAAACAGGAGGATCGCAGGTTCTTGGCCAGCCTCACCTACTTTGTGAGGCTCTCTACAACTTAGTGAGACCTTGTTTCAGAAAAAATAAGAAAATAGGGCTGGGGGTTCAGTTCCATCACCAGTATTGTGCAAAAAAAAAAGTTAGTACGTGGGAAATCTGGGTTGATTCTGATGTGTCCGTATTAAGCAGTATGGCCTGGAAGAGGCTCCCAGGCATAATTTCCTACTTTCGGAAAGTTTACAGTTTAGCTGAGGAAATGATAGCTCAAAAAGGTATAGAATTTAGCAGTTACTTCCTTTTCTTTTGTGTGTGTGTGTGTGTGTGTGTGTGTGTGTGTGTGTGTGTGTGTGGTACTGGGGATGGAACTCAGGGGCATTCTACCTCTGAGCTACACCCCCAGTTCTATTTTGTAGTTTTTTTATTTTTTGAAACAGGGTCTCACTGAGTTGAGAAGGGCCTTGCTAAGTAGCTGAGGCCGTTGGTGAACCGCAATCCTCCAGTCTTTCCCTCCCGAATGCTGGGATTACAAGCGTGCGCCTCCATGCCTGGCCGGCAGTTCCTACTTCTAAGGTGGTTTATTTTTCTCTTTGTAGAGGACAGATATTGGACAATGAAGAATTTTTCTCCCGGGTGTTCCATTGTGATGCTAGAACATCTGAAAACTTCTGTTATAAACTTCATAACCAACCATCCAGGCTTATCTTATGTTTTCAAGCAAGAGGTATAACAACTTTTCATTCAGGTTTGCTAATCACTTGACCCAGAGCTGTCATATAAAATGGCTCAACAGGATGTCATACTGGAAGATCAGTCTGTCTATCCTCTTAGTGCAGTAGGTCCTACAGAATATCACACAGTTAACAGTAAGCAGAGGTTGTACAGAAGGGTATGGCATGGATGGGTGTTGTGGTACACATCTGTAATCCCAGTACTTGGGAGGCAGAGACAGGATCACAGGTTTGAGGCCAGTCTCAGCAACTAAGTGAAGCTCTGTGTGCTTAAAATAAAAAGATAAGCCAGCCGTGGTGGTGCACGCTTGTAATCCCAGTACTTGGGAGGCTAAAACAGGAGGATCCGCCGGGCGTGGTGGCGCACGCTTGTAATCCCCGCACTTGGGAGGCTGAGACAGGAGGATCGCACGGGTTCGAAGCCAGCCTCAGCTACTTAGGCTCTCAGCAACTTAGTGAGACCCTGTTTCCAAATAAAATATAAAAAATGTCTGGGAGTATAGCCCGGAGGTAGAAAGCCTCTGAGTTCCACCCCCAGTACCACCATAAATAAATAAAACAGGAGGATTGTACATGTTCAAAGCCAGCCTCTGCTACTTACTGAGGCTCTCAGCATCTCAACAAGACCCTGTTTCCAACTAAAGAATAAAAAATGACACCAGGCGTGGTGGCGCACGCTTGTAATCCCCACGCTTGGGAGGCAGAGCTAGGAGGATCGCACAGGTTCGAAGGCAGCCTCGCTGGCTTAAGAGGGTCTTTGTTTCCAAATAAAAAAATATATAAAAATAGGTCTGGGAGTGTAGCCCGGCGGTAGAAGGGTTTCCAGGAACCCCAATACCACCCCCCCCCAAAAAAAAAAAGAAGAAAAATAGGGCTGAGAGTGTGGCTCCGGGTAGAATGTCTCTGGGTTCCATCCCCAATACCACACACGCACATGATAATAATAATAAAAAGACGCGCTTGGGAGGCGGAGACAGGAGGATCATGCAGGTCCAGAGCCTGCCGCGCTGGTTTAAGAGACCCTGTTTCCCAAATAAAATAGGTCTGGGAGTGTAGCCCGTAGGTAGAAGGGCTTCCAGGAACTCTAGTACCACCAAAATAAATAAATAAATAATAATAGTAATAAAAATATAAGCTGACCTTGGTAAAAACATGTGTAGTCCCAGTCTTAGCTACTTAGGCCCGCCACATTGTAGGGGACCTTGTTTCAAAAAAGGAATAAAAAATTAGGACAGCCATGGCAACTGAGCAAGACCCTGTCTCAAAATATAAAACGGACAGGTGGGCATTGTGGTGCATGCTTGTAATCCCAGCATTCAGGAGGCTGAGACAGGAGGATCACGGTTTGTGGCCACCCTCAGCTATCCTAAAACATAGGGCTGGGGGTGTAGCTTGGAGGTAGAATGCCCTTGGGTTTCATCCCCAGTACTACAAAAAATGTAGAGATACACACACACACACACACACACACACACACACACACACACACACACACACACAATGGGCTGAGGATGTGTCTTAGTGGATTCAACCCCTAATTCTGGGGGAGCATCCTTACAGTGTTGCTGGTAGGAAGCCTCACGCTCACTCTTGCTCTTTCTCCGTCCTCGGAGCTGGTGACCTGCCCGAGGACGAGTTCCCGTGTGGACCCGTTCTCTCCACATGGTGGGTGTTTTCTAGTTTTTTGTCTGAAGCTTGCTTCCGCGGTGCGAGTCCTCCGCGTGTTCCCTCCTGTTTTGACAGTGAGCTTGTGCCTGTCCTCTTCCTCTTTCAGTTCTGTTTGCATATTTTGATCTCTTGGTACTGGGGATTGGACGAGGGGATGGGGATGGAACCTAAGGGCACTCTCCCGCTGAGCTACACCCCCGGTGCTATTTTCGTTTACTGTATTTAATTTTATTTTTTCATTTTTGCAGTACTGGGGTTGGAAGCCAGGGACATTCCACCTTTGAGCTACACCCCCACCCCTATTTTTTATTCTTTATTTTTAAACAGAGTCTCACTGACTTGCAAAGGGCCTCACTAAGTAGCTAAGGTGGTCCTCGAACTGCAATCCTGTTTTAGCCTCCTGAATGCTGGGATTACAAGTGTGCGCCCAGTTTCCCCCAGCTCTTTTTATTTGTTGTTTGTTTATTATTTTCCGTATTGGGGATAGAACATGGCATTCTATCTTCGAGCTACACCCCCAACCCTCTTTTTTCTTCCTTATTTTGAAACAGGGTCTGAGTTAAGTGGCTGGGACTGGTCACAAACCCAGATCCTCCTGTCTCAGCCTCCCAAATGCTGAGATTACAAGCGTGTGTCACCATGCCTGGCTTCCAGCCCTGTTTTTTATTTCTTTCTTTCTTTCTTTCTTTCTTTCTTTCTTTCTTTCTTTCTTTCTTTCTTTCTTTCTTGGCGGGTCTGGGGATGGAACCCAGGGGAATTCGACCTCCGAGCTACAACCCCTGCCTCATTTCTTATTCTTTATTTTGAAACCGGGTCTCACTGAATTGCAGAGGGCCTCAGTAAGTAGCTGGGGCTGGCTGCGAACCTCAGTCCTGTCTCAGTCTCCCAAGTGCTGCCAGTGCTGGGGATTACAAGCATGCCCTTTTTTTGAGAGAGAGAGAGAGGGTCTCACTGGGTTGCATGAACTGGCCTTGGCCCTGTGATTCTTGGCATAGATGGAATTGTAGGTATGTTCTCTGAGCACGGTTGCATATGTCTTGCCTTTGGATTTTCATGTTATTCTTTTAGAGCTTGCCTCCACATGTTTTGTTTGTTTGTTTATATTGTGCTGTGGATGGGACCCAGGTGCATTCTACCTCTGAGCCACACCCCAGCCCTGTTTTGATTCTTTTGATTCTTTATTCTGAAACAGTCTCACTGAGCTGTAGGGGCCTCACAAGCAGCTGCAGCTGGCAGGGCCTGCGTCCTTGTGTCCCCGCCTCCCGAGTAGGCCCTGGTCCTAGCCACCGCCTTGGCTTCGCTGCGGCTTTACTCACTCAGCGACCTGTCCCAACTGATGCCTGTGTTGAACCTTTTTGTGGCGATCATTTAAAATTCCCCTGTCAGCCGGGCGTGGTGGCGCACGCTTGTCATCCCTGCGCTTGGGAAGCAGAGACAGGAGGATCGCGCAGGTTCGAAGCCAGCCGCGCACGTTGGCTTAGGAGACCCTGTTTCCAAATATAAAAATGTAAAAATAGGTCTGGGAGTGTAGCCCGGAGGTAGAAGGGCTTCCAGGAACCCCAGTACCACCAAAAAAAAAAATAAAATAAAATTCCCCTGTCAGCCGGTCGTGGTGGTGCACGCTTGTAATCCCTGCGTTTGGGAGGCTGAGACAGGATCACACGGGTTTGAAGCCAGCCTCAGCTACTTAGTGAGGCTTTCAGGAACTTAGTGAGACCCTGTTTCCAAATAAAATATAAAAGGTCTGGGAGTATAACCCGGAGGTAGAAAGCCTCTGGGTTCTACCCCCAGTACCACCAAAAAAAAAAATAAAATAAAATAAAATTCCCTTGTCTCTTTTTCTGGGGCCTTCTGCAGAGATCATGGCAGCTTAGGAGTGAGCATAAAGTATGAGAATAGAGACATAGCAACAGGTATAAAGTGAAAGCTGGGTATAGTGGCCCACACCCATAATACCGGTATTTGGGAGGCTGAGATAGAAGGATTGCAGGTTCAAAACCAGCCTCAGCCACTTAGTGACACCCTGTTTTCAAACAAACAAACAAACTGGGTGTGGTATACATCGGTAATCTTTGTATTTGGGAGGCTGAGACAGGAGGATTGCAGGTTTGAGGATAGCCTCCTCAAATAGACCCATCAAACTAGTGAGACCATGTTTCCAAATAAAAATAGGGTTGGGAGTGTAACTGAGAACACCCTGATTCAATCCCCAGCACCGCATACACAAACAAGACAAAAGTTGGCAGGGCTTGTTTAGGGTTTAGAGTTTGGAGATAAGAGAAAATTACATCAAAAAACATTTTTTTTTTTCTGGTACTGGGGATGGAACTCAGGGGCATTCTACCTCCAAGCTATACCCCCAGCCCTATTTTTTATTCTTTATTTTGAAACAGGGTCTCACTGAGTTGCAAAGGGCCTCACTGAGTAGCTGAGGCTGGCCACAAACCATAGTCCTCTGTCAGCCTCCCAAGTGCTGCGATTACAAGTGTGTGCCACTACGCCCGGCTCAAATTTCAAATTTATCTTTTTTTTTGCAGTTGAAACAGGGTCTTACTAAGTAGCTGACGCTGTCTGCGAACCTGCAGTCCTCTTGTTTTGTCCTCCCAGGGACTGAGATTCCAAGTCTGGGCCACCACAAACCCGGCTTCAAGTTTATCTTTCTAACTCAACAATTGTACTAGACTTATTAATTTAGAAGTGAAAAAACAAAGCCGGGCATGGTGGCGCAACTTGTAATCCCAGCATTCAGGAGGCTGAGACAGGAGGATCTCAGTTTGCAGCCCAGCCTCAGCTGCTACTTAGTGAGGGCCTTTGCAACTCAGAGAGACCCTGTTTCAAAATAAAGAATAAAAAATAGGCTCGGGGTGTAGCTTGGAGGTCAAATGCCCCTGGGTTCCATCCTCAGTACCACAAAACAAAAACATATATTCTTTTTTACCTTTCTTTAAAGTTTAAATTGATATATTTTAGGTTCCAGTTTGCCAGATGAATCCTGAACATTTGGCCTTGAAGTCTGTTGGCATCAGAAGAGAGAAGAAAAAAAAAGGCCTTCAATTCAGTGAATCTGCCTTTTTAGCACTGGAAGAGTTAGTCAATGTTTCTTGTGGTGAGTGGAAGAATTGTGATGAATTTGGGTGTTTATCCACCACAGCCTCAGAATTACTACTCACATCAGAGTCCTATCAAAGGTGGCTGAGTGAGGGTTAATATTTGTCTTAACTCCAGAAGAAGATGGCTGCCCGGTCATTCTGGTGTGTGGCGATCAGGATGTTGGAAAGTCGACATTTAATAGATGCCTGATGAACCAGTTGTTAAATAGGTGAGAGTGCTTTTGTGCTTTTGTTCTTGTTTTGCATGTTGCTAAAATTTAGGTGGGAGCCGGGGCGGTGGGCACGCTTGTCATCTCCGCGCTTGGGAGGCGGAGACAGGAGATTGCGCAGGTTCGAAGCCAGCCTCAGCTGGTTTAAGAGACCCTGTCTCCAAATAAAAAATATAAAGTAGGTCTGGGATTATAGCCCAGAGGTAGAAGGCCCCTGGGTTCCATTCCCAGTACCACCAAAAAAAAAAAAAAAAAATTAAATAAAATTTAGGTGGGAAGCAGGAGTCTGGGTTGGAGAAACCTGATGGGAGCGCCTCCTTGCTTCTCGCTGGAGATTATGTGCAAAGCCGCCTCAAGCTGCTTTGTCTGCCTGGATGCAGAGACGGTCCGTGGTCCAGGGTGGCCTGATGCTGCCGGCCTGCCGGCCTGGTCTCCGGAACTGTTTGTCCAGATGATGTTTCTTTTTGTTTTTTCTTTTCTTTCTTTCTTTCTTTCTTTCTTTCTTTCTTTCTTTCTTTCTTTCTTTCAGGTACTGGGGATTGAAGAGGCATTTTACCTTTGAACTATACCCCCAGCCTAATTTTTTATTTCTTGTTTGGAAACAGGGTCTCACTAGGTTGATGGGTCTCACTACTTGCTGAGGCTGTCCTTGAACCTGCGATCCTCTTGTTTCAGCCTCCAAGTGATTTTCTGAATCCAGAAAGAGTAAGGATAAGTTCTGTTTTTTGTTTTTTGTGTTTTTTTTTTTTTTCTCGTGGTACTGGTAGGGGAACCCAGGGGCATTCTACCTCTGATACCTCCGAGCTACACCCAGTAGCAGAGGCTGTCCTGGAACCTGCAATCCTCATGTCTCAGCCTCCCAAGTACTGGGATTGCAAGTGTGTGCCACCATGCCCAGCTCTTGTGGGGTTTTTTTTGTGTGTGTGGTACTGAGGATTAAACCCAGAGACATTTTACCTTTCGTAAAACTGATCTTGAACCTGCAGTCCTATTATTTATTTATTTCTACTGGGGATTGAACCCAGACACATTTTACTTCTAAGCTACACCCCAGCCCTATTTTATTTCTTATTTGGAAACAGGGTCTCACTAGGTTGCCAAGAGTCTCACTAAATTGTCGAGGAAGGCTTTGAATCTGTGATCCTCTTATTTTATCCTCCCAAGTACTGGGGTTATAGGCCTGCTCCACCTCAGCTGGCTTCTGTTGTGTTTATTATTATTATTTTAATTTTAATTTTAATTTTTTTTTTTTTTTTGCGGGTCTGGAGATGGAACCCAGGGGCATTTGACCTCCGAGCTACACCCCCTGCCCTATTTTCTATTCTTTATTTTGAAACCAGGTCTCACTGAGTTGCAGAGGGCTCACTAAGTAGCTGAGGCTGTCCGCGAACCGCGATCCTCCAGGGCTCAGCCTCCCAAATGCTGGGATTACAAGCGTGCGCCACCACGTCCGGTTCTGTTGTGTTTTAAACGTAAAATGTTCCAGGCATGGTGGTGCACGCTTGTAATCCCAGTACTTAGGCTGAGACAGGAGGATCACATTTCGCAGCCAGTCTCAGCTACTTTGTGAGGCACTTCACAATTTAGCAAGACCCTGTTTCAAAATGAAGAATAAAAAATAGGTCTAGGAGTGTAGCTCAGAGGTAGAATGTCCTGGGTTCCATTCCCAGTACCGCAAAACACAAAAACAAAGATAGGGCGCTGGATGTGGTGGCGCACACTTGTAATCTCACCCAGCATTCAGGAGGCCGAGACTGGAGGATCGCAGTTCACGGACATCCTCAGCTATTTAATGAGGCCCTCTGCAACTCAGTGAGACCCAGTTTCAAATAAAGAATAAAAAATAGGGCTGCGGTGTAGCTTGGAGGTAGAATGCCCCTGGGTTCCATCCCCAGACCTGCAAAGAAACAAAAAACAAATATAGGCTGTAGGAGAGACCAGGCTGTGTGTGTTGTGTGAACGGGCACCGTGCTAGCGTGCTCTTCATCGTGACCACAATGGCTGATGAGCATTTTGTGTGTGTGTGTGTGTATGGCACTGGGGATGAAATCCAGGGGGCTTTCCACCTCCAGGCTACGCTCTTAGACCTATTTTATATTTTATTTGTTTGTTTTTTTGTTTTTGTGGGTCTGGGGGTGGAACCCAGGGGCATTCTACCTCCAAGATACACCCCCAGCCCTATTTTTTTATTCTTTATTTTGAAACATGGTTTCCCTGAGTTACAGAGGGCCTCACTAAGTAGCAGAGGACGGCCGTGAACCGCGATCCTCCTGTCTCAGCCTCCCAAATGCTGGGATTACAGGCATGCGCCACCACGCCCAGCTATTTATTTATTTATGAGGATAGAACCCAGGGCCATTCTACCTCTGAGCTACACCCCTAGCTCTATTTTTTAGTCTTTATTTTGAAACAGAGGTCTCACAGAGTTGTGGAGGGCCTTACTAAGCAGCTGAAGCTGGCTGCAAACCTGCTATCTTCCTGTCTCAGCCTCCCAAGTACTGGGATTGCAAGCTTATGTCACCACGACTGGCATATAAACAGGGCCATGATTAGTTGCTGAGGCTGGCTTTGAACCTTCTATTCTCCTGCCTCAGCTAAACAAGTACTAGGCTTATATATGTGCACCACTGCAGGCTTGGCTCATCTTTCAACGCCGTCCTTGGGGAGACGTTCCAAGCCCTCGCCATGCCTGCGCGTCGCACGTGGCCCTTACCATCTGAGCTCCCTTCCACAAAGCAAAGCTACTCCAGTTCTCTGTTTTCTTCTCAAATGTTTTCCAGTATTCCCTGCGTTGACTACTTTGAGTGTGATCTGGGACAGACGGAATTCACTCCTCCTGGTTGCATTTCTTTACTTAATATTACAGAACCAGTTCTGGGTATGTATTACGTATTTCTTAAATGCCTTGGTTTTATAAAATTCAAGAGTTGATATTCACTAGACTCAGTTTAAAGTAGGAAAAGTGAATGTGCTCCTACCAAACACACAGTTTTTTATTTATTTAATTTTGCTGTACTGGGGATGGAACCAGAAACATCTGTCTCTGAGCTGCGACCCCAGCCCTATTTTTTATTTTTATTATTTTGAAACAGGGTCTCACTGAATTGTAAAAGGCCTAAGTAGCTGAGGCTGCCTGCGAACCGTGCTCCTCTTGTCTCAGCCTCCCAAATCCTGGGATCTCAAGTGTGCCCCACCACGCCCGGCTCCCAAACACAGTCGTTTTTGCATAACTGCTCCTATCAACCTCTGAACTCCCAACTAAAGCTTGTTCCATTTCGGGAAGTCGAGCTTTGTTCATTTTGCTTCATTTAGAAGTGCACCTTGCTCTTGTTAACACCAGGCTTTAATCTGCAGACGGCAGATTATTCAAACGTCATCAGTTGTCCTAGCAGTGTCTTTTCTTTGGGGGGGTACTGGGGATTGAAACAAGGGGCATTCTACCCCCAGCCTTTTTATTTTTGAAATAGGGTATTGCTACGTTGCTGAGGCTGGCCTCAAATATGGCAGTCATCCTGTTTCAGCCTCCCAATTAAGTTTCCCAGGCTGACCTTGTACTTTTCATTTTCCTGTCTAAAACTCCTGAGTAGCTGGAATTAAAAGCATGTATCACCAAGCCTAGCTCAGAATTCTTCATTTTGAGGAAATCCAATATATGGGTTTCTTTTTTTTCCCCATCACTTTTATTTTATTATATTGTATTATATTATATATATAATAATATATAATATATTATATTATATTTATTATATTTTATTATATATTATATTTATTTTATTATATTTATTATATTATATTGGCTGTACTAGGGACAGAACCCAGGGGCATTCTACCCCCCAGCCCTATTTTGTATTTTGTATTTTGAAACAGGTCTCATTGATTTGCAAAGGGCCTCACTAAGTATTTATTAGCTGAGGCTGTCCACGAACTTGTGATCCTCCTGTTTCTGCCTCCCAGATACTGGGATTACAAGCATGCGTGGGCCATCATGCCTGGCTCTTAACTCACTTTGATTTAGGAATCAAAGTGCCCAGGGCCTTATGTACCTTAGGTATTCTGGGCAAGTACTGTACCACTGAGCTACCTTCCCTAGCCCCTAGATAGCTCATTTATAAAATGTAGATATGCGGCTGGGTGTGGTGGTCCACACTTGTAGTCCCAGCATTTGGGAGGCTGAGACAGGAGGATCCGGGTTTGTGGCCAGCCTCAGCTACTTAGGCCCTTTGTAACTTTAGTGAGACCCTGTTTCAAAATAAAGAATAAAAAAATAGGTCTGGGGGTATAAGCTCGAAGGTAGAATGCCCCTGGGTTCCATCCCCATAACCATAAAAAGAAAAAAATGTATATATGCTACTGATTCCATATGTTGGTTCTGTATCCTGCAACTTTACTGAATTTATGAGTTCTAGCCTTTTTTTTTTTTTTTTTTTTTTTTTGGTGGTACTGGGGTTCCTGGAAGCCCTTCTACCTCCGGGCTACACTCCCAGACCTATTTTTAGGTTTTTTTATTTGGAAACAGGGTCTCCTAAGCCAGCACCCGCGGCTGGCTTCGAACCTGCGCGATCCTCCTGTCTCCGCCTCCCGAGCGCGGGGATGACAAGCGTGCCCACCGCGCCCGGCCTTCTAGCCTTTTTTTTTTTTGGCGGAATCTTGTGGATTTACCATATCATGGCTGTGTATAAGATTATATCATCTGCAAAGAGACAGTTTTACTACTTTCCTATTTTTAGTTTTTCCTTCTGCCTAATTATAACTAGATTTCCAGCACTGTGCTGAAAAGAACTGTAGATTCCTTATTATTTGTTTATCCTGTTTTCAGTATTGTTTTGGCATTTCAGGGCCCCTTGCCATTCTATATCCATTTGAAGATCAGCCAGCTTGCCTCTCTCTTTGTTTCTTTGTTTCTTTCTGTAGCAGGGATTGAACCTAGAGGCTTTTTATCTCCATGCTACACCCCTGCCCTAATTTATTTCTTTATTTGGAAACAGGGTCTCACTAGGTTTCTGAGTCTCACTACATTGCCAAGGCTGGCTTTGAACCCGCAATCCTTGTCTCAGCTCTCGGGTCGCAAGCCTATACCACCACGTGCAGCTCAGCTTTTCCATCATTTCTACGGAAAAAAGCTGTTAGTTTTTTTGTTTTTTTTCCCAGTACTTTGGATGGAACCCAGGGACATTCTACCTCCTAGCTATACTCCCAGCCCTATTTTTTATTCTTTATTTTTTACTTATTTTTTAATTTTTTGGCGGTAGGAGGGATGGAGCCCAGGGAATTCTACCTCTGAGCTACACCCCCAACCCTATTTTTTATTCTTTATTTTGAAACAGGATCTCACTGAGTTGTAGACGGACTCACTCAATAGCTGTGGCTGTCCTCGAACCCCGATTCTCTTGTCTCAGCCTCAAATGCTGGGATTAGAAGTGTGTGCCACCACGCCCAACTGTTTATTCTTTATTTTGAAACAGGGTTTTACTGAGTTGCAAAGGGGCCTCACCAAGTAGCCGAGGCTGTCCACGAACCTGTGATCCTCCTTTCTCAGCCTCCCAAGTACTGGGCTTACAAGCATGCGCCACCACGCCCAACTAGCTGTTAGAATTTTGATAGAGATTGTATTGAATTAGCAGTATTGATGTCTTAACAGTGTTATTTGTCCTATCCGTAAATATGAGATGTCCTTGCTTTTTTGTGTGTGTATGGTACCAGGGGTTGAACCCAGGGGCATTCTACCTCTAAGCTATACCTCTAGTAGCCCTTTCTTTATTTTGTTTTGAAGCTGGGTCTTGCCAGTTCCTCTGAGTTGAGATAACAATTTTTCGCTCTGAGAAGGCAGCTAAGCCTTCAGAAGATTAATCACTTACCTAAAACTAGGGGCTCAGAAATTCCACCTTCTAAAAGTCGTTTTTTAGCTGGGCGTGGCGATGCATGCTTGTAATCCCCGCGCTTGGGAGGCTGAGACAGGAGGATGATGCAGGTTTGAAGCCAGCCTCAGCTACTTAGGCTCTCAGCAACGTAGACCCTGTTTCCAAATAAAATATAAAATAAGTATGGGAGTGTAGCCTGGAGGTAAGAAAGCCTCTGGTTTCCACCCCTAGTACCACCAAAGAAAAAACCTAAAAATTCTTTTTTAGCCAGTCATGGTGGTGCATGCCTGTAATCCCAGCTCTTGGGAGGCTAAGACAGAAGGATTGCAATTTCAAGGATAGCTTCAGGAACTAGTGAAACTCTCATCAATATAGTGAGACCTGTTTCAAAATAAAGAATAAAACAGGGCTGAGGGTATAGCTCAGAGGTAGAATGCCCCTGGCATCAATCCCTAGTACCACATACACAAATCCATTTTACTTCTCTCCACACTGCCACCTAGTGGGCAGATCGATTGACCAGCTCCTTTCTTTTACAGTGATGGCAGCAAGGAGCCTCTGCTACTGACGCTACTGGATAGATTCTGATTGCTTCCAATAAGCTTCCCTTGCATAACTATATTAAGAAAGTCAGCCGGGCGTGCACTTATATTCCTAGTACTTGAAAGGCTGAGACAGGAGGATTACAGGTTCACAGCCAGCCTCAGTTAGTGAGGCCCTCTGCAACTTAGAAACTTTTTCAAAGTATAGAATTAAAAATAGAGCCAGGCATGGTGGTACATGTTTGTAATCCCAGTGCTTGGGAAGCTGAGACAGGATGATCACACAGGTTCAAAGCCAGCCTCAGCTACTTACTGAGGCTCTCAGCAACTTAGTGAGATCCTGTTTCCAAATAAAGTATGAAATAGGTCTGGTAGTATAACCTGGAGGTAGAAAAGTCCCTGGGTTCCACACCAAGTACCACCAAAAAAATTTTAAAAAGAATTAAAAATAGGGCTGAAGGTGCAGCTTGGAGGTTGGATGCCCTTGGGTTCGATCCCCAGTACCACATGATAATCATAATAGCAGCAGCAGCCTGGCGTGGTGGGCATGCTTGTAATCCCAGCACTCGGGAGGCTGAGACTGGAGGATTGTGGTTCTCAGACAGTCTCAGCTACTTAGGCCCTTTGCAACTCAGTGAGACATTGTTTCAAAATAAAGAATAAAAATAGGACTGGGGGTGTAGCTCGGAGGTAGAATGTCTCTGGTTTCCATCCCCAGTACTCAAAAAAAAAAAAAATGATAATAATGATAATTCAATACTTGGGAGGCTGAGACAGGAGGATCACAGATTCAAGGGCAACCTCAGTGAGCAGTGAGACTCGTTAACCGAATGACACCCCGTCTAATATAGGACTTAGGAGTGTAGTTTGGCAATAGAACGCCCTGGATTCACTCCTCAGCACCACACACACAGAAGAGGAGCTGTCACGTGCCTAGAACAGAGCACTCGGGTCGGTAAAGATTATTACTGCCCTTCTCTGGGTATGTGAGTCCTTCGTGGCTGAGGGCTTTTCTGTTCTGTTCACAGGTGGATCCTAGGTCCCTGGAACAAGTGCAGCCGGCAGTGAGTCCTCATTAGTGTGTGTTGAAGGAATGGTTTTATCAGGACAGCAGCAGGGTTAACTGCATGTGAATGCAAGCCTCTCTGCATTACGATGAAAGCTTAGGTTTCTTTCTTTTTTTATTTTGGTTGTGCTGAGAATGGACTCTAGAAGCATTCTCCCTCTGAGCCACACACCCAACCTTATTTTATTATTAATTTATTTATTTTTTGAAGATTTAAAGAACTTTATTAAAAGGATAGGAATACTGAAGATAGAGCCCCATGCCATTCTGGCATGGGGGGAGGGTGGTCCGAGCCAATTCACCACCCCCCCCCCTTTTTTTATTTTGAAACTGGGCCTCACTAAGTTGCGGAGGCTCCTGGGAACCTGATATTCTTTTCCCCTCACAAGTACTGGGGTTACAAGTGTGTGCCACCCTGTCCAGATGAAATCTTAGGTTTCTGAAAACACAGTCGCGGTTGTTCTCTTGTGGTGCAGGGGTTGAGCCCAGGGCGGTGTGCATGTGAGGCCAGCCCTCTGCCATCGAGACACATCCCCAGCCGGTTGGTTAACTCTGATCTATCTTCCTAGGACCACCCTTCACCCACCAGAGGACGCCACAGAAGATGGTGTATTATGGGAGACCTTCTTGTGAAAGCAACTATGATAGTTATATTGAGATAATAAAATATGTGTTCAGCTCTTACAAGAGAGAGGCCCCTCTGATCATCAACACAATGGGCTGGGTGAAAGGTAAGCAGCTGCGCCATGATGGCCAGTGCGGGCGGTGCAGTTACGGCGCCGAGTGATGCTTCGGTACACGTATGCTTTGTGATGTTCAGATCGTGGTAAACATGTCTACTCAAGCGCGTGTCATTTGTGGTGGAAACATTCAGTAATCTTTCTTCTACCTTTTGGAAACACGACAGCCATCATCAGCATTTGTATTTTTGCCATCATGCAAGAGAACACCCACGCCAGGTGTGGTGGCGCATGTTTGTGATCCTAGTTCTTGGGACGCCGAGGTAGATTGCAGGTGGAAAGCCAGCCTCAGCAACTTAGCAAAACTTTATTTTATTTTATTTATTTTGCGGGTCTGGGGATGGAACCCAGAGACATTCTACCTCCAAGCTACACCCCCTGCCCTATTTTTTTATTCTTTATTTTGAAACAGGGTCTCACTGAGTCGTAAAGGGCCTCACTAAGTAGCTGAAGCTGTCCGCGAACCACGATCCTCTGGTCTCAGCCTCCCAAATGCTGGGATTACAAGCTTGTGCCACCACACCCAGCTCCAGTGAGACTATTAAAAAAAAAAAAAGCCGTGCGTGGTGGCGCACACTTGTAATCCCCAGGCTTGAGAGGCTGAGACAGGAGGATTGCGCAGGTTCAAAGCCAGCCTCAGCTGGTTTAGAGATCCTGTTTCCAAATAAAATATAAAATAGGTCTGGGAGTGTAGCCCAGAGGTAGAAGGCCCCTGGGTTCCATCCCCAGTACCACCACCAAAAAAAAAAATAGGGCTGGAACTGTAGCTCTGAGGTACAATGCCCTCGGGTTCAATCCTCGGTACCACAAAAATAAGAAAAAGAAAACTAATGCTGGGGTTTTGCTTGGCGCTAGAATGCCGCTGGGTTCCATCCCCAGTACCACAAGAAAGTGTCCTCGTCTCTTCGTTTCTTGTACATAGTGAGTTCTGTGGTATTTGTCTTTCTACTCCAGGTTTTTTTCACTTAGTAAAGTGTCAAGTGTCATCCACTGCTATCCATGTGTTACAAATGACAGGTTTCATGTGTGTGTGTGTGTGTGTGTGTGTGTGTGTGTGTGTGTGTGTTACTGTGAATGGAATTCAAGGACATTCTACCTCCAGTCTACACTCCCAACCCTGTATTTTAGTTTTATTTTGAAGCAGGGTCTTGCTAGGTTGATGAGTCTCACTACTCCCTGAGCCGCTCCTCCTTCCCAGCCTCCCTAATAGCTGGCATTGCCACCATGCCTTGCAAGAAACCCAGCTTTTAATTTTTATTATTGCGGAACTGAGGGTGGAACTCGGGCATTCTACCTGCAAGCTACATCCCAGCCCTTTTTTTTTTTTTTTTCATTACTAGGGATAGAACCCAGGGCATTCTACCTCTGAGCTACACCCCTAGCCCTATTTTTGAATCTTTTTATTTTTTTTAGATTTTTTTTTTTATTGGTGCATTGTAATATATATCACATTGGAATACAAGACTTGAGAGGATATACAAGCACACATCATCCAATCAGCCCTCATCCAGCCCCCTCCCTTATCCCATGCTTGTTTGGTGAATAACTTTGATACATTTGTTTATGTACCTCCTGCTTTTTTTTTTTTTTTTTTTTTTTTTTTTTTTTTTTGGTGGTCCTGGGGTTCCTGGAAGCCCGTCTATCTCCGGGCTACACTCCCAGACCTATTTTTTATTTTTGGAAACAGGGTCTCCTAAACCAGCCGAACCTGCGAGATCCTCCTGTCTCTGCCTCCCAAGCGCGGGGATTACAAGCGTGCGCCACCACGCCCGGCGACCTCCTGCATTTTTGAAAGAGGGTTACACTGAATTGTAAAGGGCATTGCTAAGTAGCTGAGGCTGGCCTCCTGAATGCTGGGATTACAAGCCTGTGCAGCCAGCTGGGCTTTATCCTTTATTTTGAAACAGGGTCTCACTAGCTGCAGAGGCCTCACCAAGTAGCAGATGCTGCCCTTGAACCTGCGATCCTCCTGCCTCAGCCTCCCAAGCACTGGGATTGCAAATGCGTGCCACCACACCCCGTTTTTTTGGGGGGGTTGTTTTGGTTTTTTTTTTTGTTGTTGTTGTACTGGGAGTGGAACCCAGAGGCTTTCTACCTCCGGGCTATACTCCCAGACCTTATTTTATATTTTATTTGGAAACAGGGTCTCACTAAGTTGCTGGAAGCCTCACTGAGTAGCTGAGGCTGGCTTCGAACCCGTGTGATCCTCCTGTCTCAGTCTCCCAAGTGCGGGGATTACAAGCGTGCGCCGCCATGCCCGGCCACACACTGTTTTGAAACCCAGTTTTTTTTTGGGGGGAGCAGTCTAGGGATGGAACCCAGGTGTATTCTATCTCCAAGCTACACCCTATTTTTTGTTCTTTATTTTGAAACAGGGCCTCACTAAGTAGCTGAGGCTGTCCAGGAGCCTGCCACCCTCCTGCCTTAGCTCTCAAGCACTGGGATCACAGGCGTGTGCCTCTGCGCCCAGATCTGCTTGGTCGTTTCTTGGGCTGAGCCGCCCAGCAGCGCCCTGCTGCCTGCCTCTCGTGGAGCCTGCCCCAGCTCCACTTACGTCATCTCTCCTCACAGATGAAGGGTTTCTGCTTCTCATCGACCTGATTCGCCTACTGTCTCCCAGCCACGTCATCCAGCTCAGCACTTCGCAGAGCAAAGCCGTGTCCAGGCTCTCCGCCGAGTATGTGGATGAGATGGACGGCTTGTACACGAAAAGCAAGTCCAAGTTCAGGAGCAAAGGCTACACCTTTCCAGAATTTGCAGATAATTTGGAATTTGCTGACGAAGAGAAAGATAGTCCAGTTCTCTTTACTGGACATAAACTGTTATGTGTTAATTCGGAATTTCCGTTCAGAAAATCTACAAGGAATAGGTAAGCAAGCCACTTGCTGGCTAATTACATTTTCTTTAGTTGAACAAGGCATTCTGTTCTCATTTCCTTAGAAGGAATAGATCCACTAAAATTTTGGGTTTTGTTGGTTTTTTTTTTTACAAGGGCTTTATTTGGAAACAGGGTCTCACTAAGTTGTTGAGAGCCTCACTAAGTAGCTGAGGCTGGCTTCAAACATGTGCGATCCTTCTATCTCAGCCTCCCAATTGCTTGATTACAAGCATGCGCCACCACACCCGGCTAATCCTCTAAAATTTTAAAATCTGACACCAGGTATCTGGTCGCACACACCTGTAATCTAGTACTTGGTAGGCTAAAACAGTTGCAAGTTCAGGCCATCCTCAGCAAATTACTAAGACACTGTTTCAAAATAAAAAATAAAGCTGGGGTGCGCCGGGCGTGGTGGCACACACTTGTAATCCCCGCACTTGGGAGGCGGAGACAGGAGGATTGCACAGGTTCGAAGTCGGCAGCGCTGGTTTAAGAGGCCCTGTTTCCAAATAAAAATGTAAAATCGGTCTGGGATTGTAGCCTGGAGGTAGAAGGGTTTCCAGGAACCCCCAGTACCACCAAAAATAAAAAATAAAAAAAAGCTGGGGGCTGAGACAGGAGGATTGTGGTTCATGGACAGCCTTAACTACTTAGTGAGGGCCTTTGCAACTCAGTGGAACTCTTTTTCAAAATAGGGAATAAAAAAAATAGGACTGGAGATATCACTTGGAGGTATAGTCCCTGAGTTCCATTCCCCAGTACCACAAAAAAAATCAAAATAAAAAACAAGCTGGGCATGGTGGCACAGTCTTGTAATCTCAGTACTTGGGAGGCTGAGACAGGAGCATCTCAGGTTCACGGACAGCCTCAGCTACTTAGTGAGGCCTCTGCAACTTGGTGAGACCCTGTTGCAAAAAAAAAAAAAAAAAAATCCCAAGTAATGGGATTACAAGCATTCGCCACCATGCCCGGTTCCTTTTACCTTTTGCATAATTAGTTAATAACAATAAATTTCACAAAAGAAGTTTAAAAATCCCCAAAAGAGACAAACTACATGAGCAGGTATAAAAACAAATTTATCCGTGGAGCAACGTAATGGAGACAGCTGTTAGAGGTGAAAAGAATCCAGGAGCCTGGTGACTGCTTCTGTCAGTCTGTTGGTTGTCTGTCTGTCTGTCATATATATGTATGTATGTATGTATATTTATTTTATTTATTTATTTATATTGCAATGTGGGGGGTTGAATCCAGGGACATTCTACCTCCAAGTAATTAAGAATTAAAAAAATAGGGCAGGGGGTGTAGCTTGGTTGTCGAATGTCCCTGGTTCCATTCCCAGACCCACACACAAAAAAGAAAAGAAACAAGGTCTCACTAAGTTGCAGTGGGCTTCACTAAGTAGCTAAGGCTGCCCTTGAACTTGTGATCCTCCTATCTCCCAAGTGCAGGGATTACAAGTGTGTGCCACTAGCCTGGCCTTTATTTTGAAACAGGGTCTCTCTGGGTTGGTGGGTACACTAGTTGCTGAGGCCATCCTTGAACCAGCTATCCTCCTGTCTCGGCCTCCCAAGAACTGGGATTACAGGTGTGTGCCAGCACGCCCGCCTCCTACTGTAGTTTCTGTGTGGAAGTGGATAAGGAAGGAGAAATCTCTCCATTGTTCCGATTTGTTTTTCAGGGGACCATATAACAGAATTTTTCGAGGACTGGCAGTTTTGGGGTACCTTGCCCAGATGTTGCCCTCGGTGCCAAAACCACTCAGTCCTTTACATGGCCTGACACCCTATCAGGTAATGGGAATTGGTGGGAGAAAGTCTTGATTGTATTGGCTCATTGAGACGCTTTTCCATCTCCCTGCTCATGGGGCGTTCTCAAGCCCGTTAGAAGAAGCCTGTGACTTGGGTTCTATAATTATCGCCTTCTGGCAGATGGAGAAACTGAGATAGGGAAGGGCTTGGTGACTCGCTAGAATTAACAGTTGGTGTTCAGACCTCGGCGGCCAGTTCAGCGCTGGCGCGTCTGGTTCTGTCTGGTTCTGGTCACCAGCTGTGTGGCTGCATGAGCGCAGCGTGCCCAGCAGTGCCTGGCTGGAGTGTGTTCCTCTCGGTCCAGTTCTAAGTCCAGAGTGGAGCTCGGAACTCTGCTGCTGAGGCTCGTTCTGTTTTTTTTCTTGGCGATCCCTGGGATGAAACCCAGGGGCATTCTACTTCTGAGCTATACCCCCAGCCCTATTTTTCAGTCTTTTGAAACAGGGTCTTAACTGAGTTGTGAAGGGCCTTGCTAAGTAGCTGAGGCTGTCCACGAATGACGATCCTCCAGTCTGCTTGCACCACCACGCCTGGCTTTGGGACACATTCTTTGTTTTTGGTGGTACTGGGGATGGAATACTTCTACCTCTGGGCTACACTCTCAGACCTATTTTATATTTTATTTGGAAACAGGGGGTTTTTTTTGTTTTTTTTTTTTTTTTGCAGGTCTGGGGATGGAACCTAGAGGCATTCAACCTCTGAGCAACACCCCCTGCCTTATTTTTTATTCTTTATTTTGAAACAGGGTCTCACTGAGTTGCGGAGGGCCTCGCTAAGTAGCTGAGGCTGTCCACGAACCGCGATCCTCCAGGTCTCAGCCTCCCAAATGCTGAGATTACAAGCATGTGCCACCACGCCCGGCTTTTTATTCTTTATTTTTGAAACCCAGTCTCACTGAGTTGCAAAGAGCCTCACTAAGTAGCTGAGGCTGTCCACGAACCGCGATCCTCCAGGTCTCAGCCTCCTGAATGCTGGGATGACAAGCGTGCGCCACCACGCCCGGCATTGGGACTCATTTTTGAAGACAAAATGCAGTAGTGTTGGGATCTGGAAGCTGAAAGTATCAGGAATGACAGGAGTCCGTGGGCGTGTGCCAGTGCTGGGAGTGCGCTCAGCCTGACTCACGCACGCGTCTCCACCTCTCTGGGAAGCACACTCAGCCAAGCACCCTCTGTCACTACGCCCAGCCCCAGGGAGCATTTCTTGTTTCTTTTTACTTTTCTTTCTTTTCTCTCTCTCTCTCTCTCTCTCTCTCTCTCTCTCTCTCCTCTCTCTCTCTCTCCTCTCTCTCTCTCTCCTCTCTCCTCTCTCTCTCCTCTCTCTCTCCTCTCTCTCTTTTTCCCCCCCTTGTATTTGGCATTGGGGATTGAACCTCTGAGTTACCTCTGGGTTCTACTTGAGTTACACCCCACCCCTATTTTATTGTTTGTTTGTTTTGTTGTACTGGGGATGGAACCCAGGGGCCTTCTACCTCTGGGCTACACTCCCGACCTATTTTATATTTTATTTGGAAACAGGGTCTCACTAACTTGCTGAGAGCCTCACTAAGTAGCTGAGGCTGGCTTCAAACTTGTTCAGTCCTCCTGTATCAGTCTCCCAAGTACTGGGATTACAAGCGTGCGCCACCACCCCTGGCTCCCTATTTTATTTTTTATTTTGAAAAAGTCTCACTAAAGCTGGGTTAGGTGGCGCACACTTGTAATCTCACCATTCGGGAGGCTGAGACTGGAGGACCGCGGTTCGCGGACAGCCTCAGCTACTTAGGCCCTCTGCAACTTAGACCCTGTTTCAAAAATAAAAAGAATAGCCGGGCGTGGTGGCACATGCTTGTAATCCCCGCGCTTGGGAGGCTGAGACAGGAGGATCGCGCAGGTTCGAAGCCAGCCTCAGCCACTTGGTGAGGCTCTCAGCAACTCAGTGAGACCCCGTTTCCAAATAAAATATAAAATGGGTCTGGGAGGATAGCCCAGAGGTAGAAAAGCCTCTGGGTTCTACCCCCAGTACCACCAAAAAGAAACTTAGTGAGACCCTGTTTCAAAAAGAAAAAGAATAGCCAGGCGTGGTGGCGCATGCTTGTAATCCCCATGCTTGGGAGGCGGAGACAGGAGGATCACGCAGGTTCGAAGCCAGCCTTGCTGGCTTAAGAGACCCTATTTCCAAATAAAAAATATAAAATAGGTCTGGGAGTATAGCCCGGAGGTAGAAGGGTTTCCAGGAACCCCAGTACCACCAAAAAAAAAATAAGAAAATAAAGATAAATGAATAAAAAGAATAAAAAATAGGGCACAGTGGTGTGGCTTGGAGGCTGAATGCCCCTGGGTTCTATCCTCAGACCTGCAAAAAAAAAAAAAGTCTCACTAAGTTGCTAAGACTGGCTGTGAACCTAGGGTCCTTCCTCCTGTCTTGGCTTCCAAATACTGGGACCACAGGCATATACCCACCACGCCTGGCTTGTTTTCTGGGGAGAATACTGGGGTTTGAACTCGGTGTTATTCTAACTCGCTGCCAGCACCTTTTGTCTTTCACTTTTGAAGCAGGGTCTGAGTTTCTGAAGATCTCGCTCAGTTGCAATGGCTGGCCCAGAACGTGTGCTTTTTCTGTTTCAACTTCCCAAGTGCTGGACACTGCAGTGGTGTATGCTTACAGTCCCAGTACTTGGGAGGCTGAGCTAGGAGGATTACAGGTTTGCGACCAGGCTCGACCTTAGTGAGGCCCTCTGCAACTTAGTGAGACCCTGTTTCAAAGTAGAGTAAAGTACCCAGGCGTGGTGGTACACCCTAGTAATCCTAGCATTTGGGATGCTGAGACCAGAGGATCCCAGTTCGAGGACAGCCTCAGCTACGTAGGCCCTTTGCAACTCAAAGTAAAGAATAAAAAATAGGGCTGAGGGTATAGCTCAGAGGTAGAATGCCCCTGGTTTCCATCTCCAATACCACACATGCACACACACACACACAAAAAAAGACAAAAGAAGGATGTAGATGATTCAAGTTAGAAGAAATTCTGAATGCTGGGCGTGGTGGCGCACGCTTGTAATCCCCGCGCTTGGGAGGCAGAGACAGGAGGATCGCGCAGGTTCGAAGCCAGCGTGTGCGCTATCTTAGGAGACCCTGTTTCCAAATAAAAATGTAAAAATAGGTCTGGGAGTGTAGCCCGGAGGTAGAAGGGCTTCCAGCAACCCCAGTACCACCAAAAAAGGAGGGGGAAGGGGAGGAGGAGGAGGAAATTCTGAGTGAGGTAAAACAGAGGGATACTTAAATATGTGAAACCCCATTAACTAAGAATCTCTGAATGAAAAGTCAGAAGCAATTCCTCATTCCATTCATCATTCAGTTAGAGATGAACCATGTGCCTGGATACCAGATAAACAAGCAGCAAATAACTGAGTAATTTCAAACTGTGTGTGTTTGGGGGGAGAGACAAGGGACCTATTGGTGCTGCAGCCCCCATACCCTTTTTTTATGGGTCTGGGGAAGGAACTCGGGCATTTGACCCCCAAGCTACACCTCCTGCCCTATTTTTATTCTTTATTTTGAAACAGGGTCTTACTAAATTGCGGAGGACCTCACTAGTAGCTGAGGCTGTCCACGAACCACAATCTTCCAGTTTCAGCCTCCCGAATGCTGGGATTACAAGCGTTCCCACCACGCCCGGCTCAGCCCCCGTACTTTTTAAGTTGCCCAGGCTGGCCTTGATCCTGTGATGCTCCTATCTCAGCCTCCCAAGTACTGGGATTATAAGCATCTACCAACATACTTGGCTACGTTTTGTGTGTGTGTGGCAGTGGAGATCCAGGGGCATTCTACATCTGAGCTCCACCCCCAGCCTGACATTTTACTCTATTATATTTTTGTTTATTTTTTTGTTTTGTGTTACTGGGGATGGAACTCAGGGGCATTCTGCCTCTGAGCTATACACCCCAGCCCTCTTATTTATTTATTTGATTGATTGATTGATTGATTGATTGATTGCTGAGATGTAATCCAGGGCATTGAACCTCCAAGCTACACCCCCAGTTCTATTTTTTATTCTTTATTTTGAAACAGGGTCTCACTGAGTGCAGAGGGCCTCACTACAGTAGGTGAGGCTGTCCTGTGAACCTCGATTCTCTGGTCTCGGCCTCCTGAATGTTGGGATTTCAAGCGTGCACCACCACGCCCAGCTTTATTTTTTGAAACTGGGTCTCACTGAGTTGCAAAGGGCCTCACTAAGTAGCTGAGGCTGTCTGCCATGATCCTCCTGTCTCAGCCTCCTAAGTACTAGGATTACAAGCATGTACTACCATGCCTAGCAAGTCTGTTTGTTTTCTGGTACTGGGGATTAAACCCAAGTTTATTGTACATCCAGTCTACACCTCAGCCCTATTTTATGTTTTTGTTTTGAAAGCAGAGTCATGCTAGATTGCTGAGAATCTCGCTAAGTTACCAAGACTAGCATTAAACCTGCCATCCTCCTGTCTCAGCCTTTCAAGTACTGGGATTGCAGGCATGTGCCGCCATGCCCAAGTCTTTTTTTTTTCCTTTGGTGGTGTTGGGAATTGAACCCAATGGCATTTACCTTTGAGTTATATCCCAGACCTGTGTTATTTTTGTTTTGAATTGGGTCTCACAGAATTGCTGAGGTCGTCTTAAATTTGTGATCCTCCATTTTCAGCCTCCCAAGCACTGGGATTACAGATGTGTGCCATGCCCGTCTTCTTTGTGTCTTTGGACAAGAGTGAGCCAGACATTGGGTGTAGGTGTTCAGCACGTGTATAGACACACAGCCATGGCCGCGTCTGGCTAGTGTATGTGTGTGGGGGTATGGGGCCTTTGAGCTGTACCCCCAGCCTGATTTTACCTCTTCCTTGGAAACAGTCTCGCTAGGTTTCTGTGAGTCTTATACTTGCTGAGGCATCCTTGAACCTGCAGTCCTCCTGCTGTCTCAAGTACACAGGCATGCGCTCTGTGCCTGGCTTGTCACACTCTCTGTGGGCCTTTTGGCAGACCTATCTTTAGGTAGCCTGCCAGTCAGCTTGCGAAATGAAGAATAGTTTCAGAGCAGAAACTGACGGGCTGCACATGTGTTCTTCAGGTCCCCTTCAACGCGGTCGCGCTCCGGATCACTCACTCCGACGTCGCCCCCACTCACGTTCTGTACGCGCTGAACGCCAGCTGGGTTGGCCTCTGCACGATCCTGGATGACGTCAGCGGGTACAACAGGGGGCCCATTTTGCTGGCCCAGACTCCAATCTGTGACTGTGTGGGCTTTGGTGAGTCCCCCGGCTTGCTGCTGCCGATTGGCCTTGCCCTTGAGTCTGTCTCCCAGCCAGAGTCTGGAACAGAGTGCCCATGTTTTTATTCTCCTGACGGCTCCTCTGAGTCCAACATTCCCACAGGCCCCGGCCTGGCCCTCTTCTGCTCCCACAATTCTCTTCGGGCGCTCTGTGGCCGCCCTTCACACCATTCTACAATCTTTTGTGTCCTGGAGACTTGAGGTTTGCAGAAAGCAGACATTTGTGTTGTCACCTGTCTTAAAGGGATATGTCGAGGCATTGACATGGAGAAGCGGATGTACCACATTCTGACCCCTGTGCCCCCAGAAGAATTGAGAGCCGTGAACTGTCTGCTCGTGGGAGCTGTTTCCGTTCCGCACTGTGTCTTCAAGAACCAGGTGAGCCCCTGGGCAGCACCCTGCAGGGATGCTGGCCAGGGCGTGGCGGTAGCAAGTAGCTGGAGTTGGGGCACAAGTCACATCACAGTTCCTTTCTGGGAAGCGTGGCATGTCCTGGTGCCTAAAGGCCTGAGGCTGAGTTGCCGTCCAGTGGTCAGGAGCACCAGGTACAGCCACACCCCCTAACCCTAACCCTAACCCTCCTGTGCAGAGCCTTCAGAGACTCTCGTGAGACGGCCCTCCGGCCATGGGCTTCATGGGCCCCAGCTAGCGTGGCTCTCGGGGGAGGCCACGTGTACCTTCCACTCTGTCCTGCACTGCTAGGGGAGAGCACGCTCACCTCCTCTCCTGGCATGGTGGGGGGGGGTCGGTGTAGACAGGGGCATGTACGTGCTGTGGCTGGGCCAGTTGCTTCCAGAGGCCCTTTGAAATTGGGCATGGTGGTGCACTCGGGAGGTTGGGGCAGGATAATTGCAAGTTCCCGGCCAGCCTAGACAACTTAGCAAGACTGTCTCAGAATAAAAATAAAAGGGCGTGGTGATCCAGCTGAGTGGAGCGCTTACCTAGCATGTGCCAGGCTGGTTTGGTCCCCAGGACCTCGGTCAGTCAGTCAGTGAGCAGGTGCAGAAGTTTGAGGAGGAAAGCAGAGCCCCGGGTGCGAGAGGCTGAGCCCGGCGCTGCCTGCTGCAGGCTTCCAGGAGGCAGTGAGTGCACTCGAGCCCAGCCTGGGTCTGACGCCTCCCGTGTGTCCTCTCTGCGCTTCCGTTTTAGTGTGGGCCTGAAGGAACGATTCCCTACGTCACCACAGATTACAATTTTAAACTTCCTGGAGCATCAGAGAAAATTGGAGCAAGAGAAGTCGATGAAGCACGTGGAGAGAGACCAGCCCCCAGGTCCAGTTTCTATCCAACAGTGAAGTGAAGTCGCAGGAAGGGCAGAGACGCCGCTTCTGGGAGTTCGGTACGGAGCGGTGTCGGTGGACCTGGTGGGTCCGTGGTCACAGATGGTGCTCTTGCGGACAGTGACGTGTGACTGGTGAATGTGTCGTGTAGTTCATGGTGCCAGCTCTGTTCAAACCACAGGGGTAGAGACGGGCATGGTGGTGCACACTTGTAATGCCAGTCCTTGGAAAGCTGACAGGACAGCCTCAGCATGTGTGGGACCCTGTTTCAAAATACAAAATAAAAATTGTGTTCAGTCCCCAGTGCCACAACAAACAGGGCTGGAGATGTAGCTCAGGCGTAGAGCACCCAACCTCTAGAGTACTTAGTATCACACGCACACCACACACACAAAAGAAGAACGGGTGGGGGGGTTAATACACCATGAAACCAGGGAGACTTGGATCAGCTCCTCACAGGTTCTTCAAGGATCTGGTTACTGG
Source organism: Muscardinus avellanarius (assembly GCF_963383645.1). Taxonomy (NCBI): domain Eukaryota; kingdom Metazoa; phylum Chordata; class Mammalia; order Rodentia; family Gliridae; genus Muscardinus; species Muscardinus avellanarius. Next base: position 4,742,053 of record NC_137788.1, on the reverse strand, counting down.
AATCAGAATTTTTAAAAGGGGAAACGGGCCACAAAAATGCACCAAGAAGTTGGTGATGGTGCACGCTTGTAATCCCAGCATTCGGGAGGCTGAGACCGGAGGATCGCGGTTCGCAGACAGCCTCAGCTACTTAGTGAGGTCCTCTGTAACTTAGTGAGACCCTGTTTCAAAGAATAAGCTGGGCATGGTGGCGCGCTCTTGGGAGGCTAAGACAGGAGGATCGCACAGGTTCGAAGCCAGCCTCCGCTACTTAGTGAGGCTCTAGTAACTTAGACCCTGTTTCCAAATAAAATATAAAATAGGTCTGGGAGTATAGCTCGGAGGTAGAAAACCTCTGGGTTCTACCCCTAGTACCACCCAAAAAAAAAAAAAAAAAAAGAAGAATAGTAAGACAGGGTATGTGGTTGGAGGTGGAATGCCCCTGGATTCCATCCCAAGACCCGCAAAATACATACATACATACATACATACATACATACATACATACATACATACAGAAGTGCACTAAGGAGGAAGGAAGGTGGGCTGAGTGGCGGGGCCGCACAGGTGGTGCTGGCCGCGGTACCTCAGCCTTCGTGCTTCTCCCAGTCACACGAGTGTGTGTTGAAGATAGTGATTGGTCTGCTGCATTTTATTGAGGTTTAAGAGACAAAAATTCAGAGTCAGATCCCTTTAGATTAAGTTTTTTTGTTTTTTTTGTTTTTTTAATCTTGAGGCAACACTGAAGACATCACCTTTAGCCCTGGAGCTCTTCCTGATGGCTTCTTGAACCTAGAACTGTCTGGCTGACACCTTGCTGGAGGCTGAAGATGCCTGCGGGCAGCTGGACCTGAACTTGTGGGTTGGAACAGCGGTGCCCTGGGAGCCACAGGCAGCCATTCTCACCTCTCGAGTGGCCGTGCTCCCTCACCCTTCAGGTAGGAGTGGCTCTGTGAGCAGAGGTGGTGGGCCAGGCCCTCACTTCCGCCTTTGAGACGGTTGTATGGACGTGCTCGAAGGAGCATGAAACTGGTACTGTGATCAACGCGTTGGCATCCCAGCTTCCCACAGCCCTGTGGGAAGACTGCTTGTTACGGGGTGGGCTTAACACAGGGCCGTGTACCTCTGTCCTCGTCGCCTGTGCTTTGCGGTGGCCCCGACTTACAGGTCGTAGTTGGACCCTTTGAGGTCTGCGTTCGGACGCGTTTTATCTAGGTTGACTTTGTGTCACGATTTTCTGTCGTGGCCCTGTAAAGGATTTTTTTGGGATGCGCTCCTGAGGATTGAACCCAGGGGCATTCGGTCTCTCAGCTCCATGAGCTACACCTCCAGCCGTATTTTTTTTTCCTCCTCCTTTTGAAGCAGGGTTTCAGTAAGTTGCAGAAGGCCTAAATAGCTGAGGCTGAGTGCAAACCTGCACTCGTCTGTCTCATTGTTGTGGGCCACTATGCCACCTGGCTCCTGCAAAGGCTTGAGGAGTCTTTTTGTTGCTTTCCTGAGGTTTTTTGTTTTTTTGGTTTTTTCGGGTCTGAGAATGGAACCCAGAGGCATTTGACCTCTGAGGTACAACCCCTGCCCTATTTTTTTTATTCTTTATTTTGAAACAGGGTCTCACTAAGTTGCAGAGGACCTCACTAAGTAGCTGAAACTGTCCACGAACCGCGATCCTCCACTCTCAGCCTCCCGAATGCTGGGATTACAAGCGTGCGCCACCACACCCGGCTTCCTGAGTTTCTTGTGTGATCACAGTAATACTACCAGCCAGGCACAGGGACCCTGTTTCAAAATAAAATATAAAAAGACGGGTGTGGTGGTACACACTTGTAATCCTAGTGCTTGGGAGGCTTAGATAGAAGTATCACAGGTTCAAGGACAGCCTCAGCAAGTAGTGATATTCTCAGCAACCTAGCAAGACCCTGTTCAAAATAAAAATAAATAGGGCTGGAGGTGTCGTTTGGAGGTGGAATGCCCCTGACTTAAATCTCTACTCCCCCAATAATAATATGCACTATCAGGAATATTCACTGCTGGGTGTTGGGAAAAGTGTTTGTAAGAGTGAAAGTGAAGCCCTGTTCCTTGCATTTTCTAGCGTTTAAGTCTGTCCTCACCAGTAAAGATGTGGCCACTAGAGGGAGCGGTCAGCCATCGGTCAGGCGGCCATGAGCTGAGGTGTCCCCCCACCAAGATAGGATTGTCCCGCGGGTTTGAGGACTGTGGAGTCGGCGCTTTGTGTGGTCTCCAGGGTGTGCCTGGTGAGACTGCAGTAGGACTTCCAGCTGGGATGCCTGTCCATGCAAGGCTCAATTACAGGGGCTTTATGGGTAGTAAAGGGAAGGACGGGACGGGCGTGGTGGTGCACACCTGTGATCTCAGTACTTGGGAGGCTGAGACAGGACGATCTCAGGTTCACAGCCAGCCTCAGCTACTTAGTGAGACCCTGTTTTAAGATAAAGGATTAAAATAGGGCTGGGGGTGGGGCTTGGTTAGAATGCACCTGGGATTCAGTCCCCAGTACCACAAAAAAAATATATATAAATAAGGCTGGAGGTGTAGCTCTGAGGTAGAATGGCCCTGGGTTCAATTCCTAGTACCACAAAAAAAGAAAAAAAGAAATGAACTCCTGTGGGTGTGGAGTGAGGTCATGTCTATGGAGGACCAGCCCAGTCTCTGGCAAGTAGAAAACTAACTCAGTGTGCGGTCGGGTTGGGCTCTAAACTCCTCGATGCAGACCCCGGATTGTGGCCTGCAGCCGAATTGGGATAGTGTGGCTCTGATGTCAGACGCCGCGGCTGCCCGCTGTCCCATGTTCGTGATTAGAAAATGACTAAAGTCCCTACCATGGGAGGTGTCACTGCGAATACCGCGGGACCATTGCAGCTGACACTTTTCCGTGTGCACCCGTGTGTACGTGTGTTTAAAAAATTGTGTCCTACTGTGTGTATGGTTTCTGACCAGCTCTTTGAATTTATATTTGATTTTGTGTCATTAAAGATTTTTAAGAACATGTCTTTGTGTAATTTATTATCTAGATAGACCTTTTATTCCAGGCGCTTGGGTGTTTAGGAAATACCGTGGGAAATGACCTGGGAAGGGAAAAACACATTGAGAGCCTAGTGAGAGGGTCAGAGTGGGTGACCATGGGGAACCCATAACACGCCTGTGCTTCCTTCCCATTTCAGTATTGCATGCTATGGAGTTTATTTTATACTTCCTGCCTGGGCCTCTAAAAAGGGTGTGTTTGCTAGGAGTGGTGGGGTATGTTTGTAATTCCAGTGCTTGGGAGGTCGAGACTGGAGGATCCTGGGTTCACGACTAGCCTCAGCTACTTAGTGAGGCCTTCCACAACTTAATGAAACCCTGTTTCAAAATAAAGAATTAAAAATAGGATTGCTAGCCAGGAGTGGTGGCACATGCTTGTAATCCTAGCATTTGGGAGGCTGAGACAGGAGGATCGTGGTTTGCAGATAGCCTCAACTACCTAGGCCCTTTGCAACTCAGTGAGACCGTGTTTCAAAATAAAGAATAAAAAATTACGTCTGAGGATGTCACTTGTAGGTAGAATGCCCCATCCCCAGTACCGCAAAATAAATAAATAAATAAATAGATCTGGTAGTATAGCCTGGAGGTAGAAACCCTCTGGGTTCCACCCCCCAGTACCACTAAAAAAAAAATATATATATATATATATATATATATATATATATATATATATATATATATATATATATATGGTTGGTGTTATAGCTTGAAGGTAGAATGCCCCTGTGTTCAATCCCCAATTCTGTAATAATTTTTAAAAGGCTGCTAGGCTGCTACATCCTTTCAGGGTTGTTTTTGAAAGTATATTGAGAAATCCTGGTGTATTGGCACATGCCTTCAGTCCTAGTACTTAGGCTGACACAGGATTGCAGGTTCTGGTACAGCCTCAACAAGTAGTGAGACTCAGCAACCTCGTGAGACCTTGTTTCAAAATAAAAATTAGGTCTAGGGTACTCGGAGGTAGAATCCCCTAGGTCCAATCCCCAGTACCATGAAAAAGGATATTTCAAGGAAAAAGGGATTTTGTTTCCAGAAGAGCTCAAATATTTTTAGGAAAGCAGAAAACCCACCCAGACGGGTCCGCTCCACTAACAGCCTCAGCACATGAAAGGCAGCTCCAGGCTTCCCTCGGAGAACAAGGCTCAAGGCTTGCTCGGGGACAAGCCCAGCTCTCACAGTGGCTAAAATAAATAAGGGGGCCATCTGTGCAGCAGGGGACGCCCACGTGACCTGCAGGGCCCCTTTAGAAAGGGCGGTGCGGGCCACAGGTCTGAACTGCTGACGCCAGGAGCTGAGTAAGCAAAGTCTTGGGCAGCAGCAAATAGCGCTGAGCTAGCCAGATGAGTAGCTGGGCCGGGAAGCACTGGGTTGCCGTGGTAACCGGCCCTGATGCCACTGTGGCTGCTCAGCCGACTGGGCCTTGGGGTTTTCTAAAGCCTGAGTGTCCAGACTATGACCGTCTGTGCCTGGCAAGGAGAAGCCACGCGACCTTCAGGCCTTTCTCCTTCCAAGGAGCTGGGCCGGCGGGCTGCTGCCAGCCACTGGGATCTGAGACTGAGGCTTCCGTGACTTTGTGTCCTGGGGAAGGATCGCAGGCGCCACAGGGGCAACCAGCAATGTGAGAAGCTGTTCTGGAGCAAATACTTGGGAATTGGAAATTCAAGGAGGAAAAACCAGGAAGGAGGAAAGGCTCTGTGAGCCCCGGCACTGATGTGTAAGCGTTAAGGACGCACTGCCTGTGGACGGGTGTTGGAGGGAAGCGCCTTGGCAGAGGCTCTGCGCTCTGGGGTTTTCTGTGATGACAGACCCAGCTGGAGAATGAAGGCAGGCTGAGGCCGGGAGAAGCCCTTGGGTGTCAGGACCGCGGCGCGGCAGAGGGACACAAGGCTGTGGAGGATCAGAAGGTTGGGGCCGGGTTCTAGGGCCTGACGGTGCCTCCACCCCAAAAGCCAAGATGAACTCAGTCCTGACGAAGCATGGTTCTCAACCCCGAAACTGGCTCAGCCTTAATTCAGGAACCAGTGAGTATGTTCGCTTTCTCTTTTTTTTTTGCCTGGAAAGGAAGGCTGAAGACAGGGAGGCTGTACACGGCATGGAGGGCAGCTGAGACCCCGTGCTTGCTGAATGAATCTAGATGTAAAAGAACTCATGCCGGACGTGGTGGCGCACGCTTGTCATCCCCGCGCTTGGGAGGCAGAGACAGGAGGATCGCGCAGGTTCGAAGCCAGCCGCGCGCGCTGGCTTAGGAGACCCTGTTTCCAAATAAAAATGTGAAAATAGGTCTGGGAGTGTAGCCTGAAGGTAGAAGGGCTTCCAGGAACCCCAGCACCACCAAAAAAAAAAAAAAAAATACGGCTGGGGTGTAGCTCAGGTTCCACCCCCAGCACCAAAAAAAAAAAAAAAAAAAAAAGCAAATACAGCCACAGGTGTTGGCCCACATCTATAATTCCAGTGACTGACTGGGTAGGCTGAAACAGGAAGATTTTAAGTTCAAGGCCAACCTGGACAACTTAGAGACCCTGTATCAAAAAAATAAAAAGGGGCCAGGTGTGGTGGCGCACGCTTGTAATCCCAGCGCTTGGGAGGCTGAGACAGGCAGATCGCACAGGTTCGAAGCCAGCATCAGCTACTTAGTGAGGCTCTCGGCAACTCAGTGAGACCCTGTTTCCAAATAAAGTATAAAAAAAATAGGTCTAGGGGTGTAACTGGGTAATAGAAGGCTCTTGGTTTCAATCTCTAGCACTGCAATAAATAAATAAATAGGGTAGAGGATAAAGCTCAATGTTAGAATACCTCTGAGTTCGCCGGGCGTGGTGGCGCACGCTTGTAATCCCCGCGCTTGGGAGGCAGAGACAGGAGGATGGCGCAGGTTCGAAGCCAGCCGCGCGCGCTGGCTTAGGAGACCCTGTTTCCAAATAAAAATGTAAAAATAGGTCTGGGAGTGTAGCCCGGAGGTAGAAGGGCTTCCAGGAACCCCAGTACCACAAAAAAATGTAAAAAAAAATAAAGAATACCTCTAAGTTCAATCTCTAGTGCCAGGTAGATAGATAAATGACAGGTAGATAGAGCAGCTAGGCATGGTGTGCGCGCTTATTTATAATCTCAACATTTGGGAGGCTGAGACTGGAGGATTGCGGTTCATGGACAGCCTCAGCTACTTAATTAATGAGGCCCTCTGCAATTAGTGAGACCCTGTTTTTGTTTTTGTTTTTGTTTTTGTGGTGGTACTGGAGGTGGAACCCAGAGGCTTTCTACTTCTGGGCTATACTCCCAGACCCATTTTATATTTTATTTGGAAACAGGTTCTCACTAAGTTGCGGACGGCCTCACTAAGTAGTTGAGGCTGTCCGCGAACTGCGATCCTCCGGTCTCAGCCTCCCGAATGCTGGAATTACAAGCGTGCACCACCACTATACCGGCTTGTGGTACAGTTTTTTTTAATTTTTTAATTTTTGGTGGTACTGGGGGTGGAACCCAGAGGCTTTCTACCTCCGGGCTATACTCCCAGACCTATTTTATACTTTGTTTGGAAACAGGGTCTCACTAAGTTGCTAAGAGCCTCACTGAGGCTGGCTTCGAACCTGTGTGATCCTCCTGTCTCAGCCTCCCAAGTACTGGGATCACCAGCGTGCGCCACCAAGCCTGGCTAGTGGTACAGTTTTTAGTATATGTGCTGCCGAAGCGAGCACTAGTGGTACAGTTTTTATTGTCAGTGTTTTTGTTGGTTTTCAATTATAGGTCTTATGTGCTTGTATGCCTAGTTTTATGTTTTTGGTCTCTGGTCTTGGTTTGTTTGTTGGTTTTTGCAGTACCGGGGATGGAACTCAGGGGCCTTGGACCTGTGAGCTACACCTCCCAGGCCTAATTTTTAGTCTCTTTATTTTTATTTACTCATTTATTTTATTTTTTGCAGTACTGGGGATGGAACCCAGGGGTATTCTACTTTTGAACTACACCCCCAACCCTAATTTTTTATTTTTTAGAATCAAACAGGGTCTTACTGAGTTGCAAGGGGCCTCACTAAGGAGCTGAGGCTGTCCGCGAACCGCGATCCTGCTGTCTCAGCCTCCCAAGTACTGGGATTACAAGCCTGCGCCACCATAGCCGGCGCATCTTGGTTTTAAAACTGAAATTCCAGGCCGGGTGAGGTGGCGCACACCTCTAATCTCAGTGCTTGGGAGGCTGAGACAGGAGGATCCCACAGGTTCGAAGCCAGCCTCAGCCACTTAGGCTCTCAGCAACTTAATGAGACCCTGTTTCCAAGTAAAGTATAAAATAGGTCGGGAGTATAGCCCGGAGGTAGAAGAACCCTGGGTTCCACCTCCAGTATCACAAAAAATAAAAAATAATAAAAATAAATAAAACTGAAATTCCAGCTGAGCATAGTGGCACACACTTGTCATTCCAGTACTCAAAAGTCTGAGACAGGAGGATCGCAGGTTCACTGCCAGCCTCAGCTACTTAGTGAGGCCATCTACAACTTAGTAAGACCTTATTTCAAAATAAAGAATAAAAGCCGGGCGTGGTGGCGCACGCTTGTAATCCCAGTATTTGGGAGGCTGAGACTGGAGGATCGCGGTTCACGGACAGCCTCAGCTACTTAGTGAGGCCCTCTGCAACTCAGTGAGACCCTGTTTCAAAATAAAGAATAAAAAATAGGGCAGGGGTTGTAGCTCAGAGGTTAAATGCCCCCGGGCTCCATCCCTAGACCCACAAAAAAAAAAAAAAAGAATAAAAAATAGGGCTTGGGATGTAGTTTGGAGGTAAATCCTCCTGGGTTCAATCTCCAGTACTGAAAAAAAAAAAAAAAACCCACAAAATATAAAGAATTAAAAAATAGGGCTGGGAGTGTAGCTCCAGGTTCAGTCTCCAGTTCTGCAAAGAAAAGAAAACTGAAATTCCTGCATCCTGGGAATCCTCTCAGTCCAGGGTGATGCCGCCGTCGGTTACGTCACTCAAGCACAGCTCTGGCCCTGTCTCGGGGGCCTGGCACAGGGAGTCCTCGCAGCCCCTGGTGCACTTCCCAGGTGTGTGCACGGCAAGCTCCTTCCCATTCCAGAGGGAGTACCTGAAATAGTGTGCATGCACACACATGTACACACGCAGAATCCTGTGACCTGCTTTCAGTGTCCTGAGGTTAAGTGGACAGGACCCAGCAGAGCCTCTCCGGAGTGCTTCCTGCGAACCTCTCAGGAGCCAGCATCACGGGGCTGCCTTGCAGGCTCGGCCCACCGCCGCCCTGCGCAAAAGCGGGTCTGTAGGCCAGGCCTGCATCCTGGGCTTGGGGCGAGGAGGGGCGCTTGTCCTCTGTGGGCCAACAGAAAGACAAGGCCTGCCTGAGGCCACCTGGGTCTCTGCTGGGCCTGACGAGGGCACAGCAACACTAGTTTCCAGCCATCAGGAACGGCGTGCCAACAAGGGGCTAGATGTTTGGAGACCGCAGCTGTCCCAGCAGTCTGGCTGCTCTCTGTGGTTGGGAGCCTGGCCCCAAAGCCTTTGTTCCTGGTACTGACTCGGCTTCCAGAGCGGTCCCAGGCTCTGAGTGTGTCTGGCCAGTTTTATGAGTCTCCATGGCCAGCTGCCGCCGGTAGAGAGACTGGAATGTGGCCATCCCGCCTGGGCCACAGACAGCCCTGGGGACACAGGCCTCCATTGAGGAATCCAGCCTGGGTGGAGACTTGGGGCTGAGGGCAGCCGCTGGGTCCTAGCTCAGCCAAGGGCACTTGCCAGACCTGAGCCCAGGCTGGGTGTCCAGGCCCATGAGCTGCCCTCTGGCCAGGGTCCTCCCTGGAGCTCAGGGAGCCTACCACCGTCACCCACAGGGTGGGGCAGGGCCCAGCTGGACCAAGCCTCAAGGGGTTTGGAAGTCAGCCCAGAAAGAGACAGCTGACTGACTGGACTCAGGCTCAACGAGCTCTCCTTGGGCGTCTGCTCTGGGCCAGGCTGGGCCTGGACGCTGCTTCCAGGGGAGAAGGAGGCCAGGAGCTGACTTCAGGGGGTTCCGGGTGCAGATGGAGCGTCTCACAGTGTTTCCTGAAACAGGCAGAACCCAAGGGCTGCTGGGAGCTGGTGGGAGGAGCCAGCATTTCCACCAGGGATGGGAGCAGAGTCAGAGGAGGCATCAGGGAACTCGGAGTGCCCAAGTGAGGGGAGCCTGTGCTTACCTTGTTGTTATTACTATTATTATTATTATTATTATTATTATATTATTATTATTATTATTATTGTTATTTGTGGTACTGGGATTGAATTCAGGAACATTCTACCTCTGAGCTGCCTCAACAACTCAGCAAGACCCTGTTTCCAAATAAAAACTAAAATAGGAAAGCCGGGCGTGGTGGCGCACGCTTGTCATCCCCGTGCTTGGGAGGCAGAGACAGGAGGATCGCGCAGGTTCGAAGCCAGCCGCGCTGGCTTAAGAGACCCTGTTTCCAAATGAAAAAGTATAAAAAATAGGTCTGGGAGTGTAGCCCGGAGATAGAAGGGCTTCCAGGAACACCAGTACCACCAAAAAAATAAAATAAAATAAATAAATAAATAAATAAATAAATAAATAAAATAGGAGCCAGGCATGGTGGCGCATGCTTGTAATCCTAGCATTCAGGAGGCTGAGACAGGAGGATAGTGGTTCAAGGACAGCCTTAGCTACTTAGTGAGACCCTTTGCAATTCAGTGAGACCCTGTTTCAAAATAAAGAAATAAAAATCAGGCTGGGGGTGGATCTCAAAAGTAGAATGCCCCTGGGTTCCACCCAAAACAAGGAAAAATAAATAAAATGTAAACGGGGCTAGGGGCAGCCAGGCATGGTAGGGCATGCCTGTAATCCCAGTACTTGGGAGGCTGAGACAGGAGGATTGCAAGTTCACAGCCAGCCTTAGCAACTTAGACTCTGCTTAAAAAAAAAAAAAAAAATAGAGCTGGGGGTATGGCTCAAAATTAGAATACCCTTGGGTTCAATCCCCAGTACCAAAAAAAGGACATGTGTCCTTGAAGGGTCTTGGTCTAGGGCCTGGCACACAGGGAGGTTCAAGCACTTAGCAAACATTAGTGTCCCTGGTGTAAGCCAGCCAAAAGCCGGTAGGAGAGGCAAGGTCCCTGGCCAAGCCGAGCCTGCTTCTGATGGAACACGGGTTGGTATAAGAGCCTCCAGAGGCGCAGACAGACCCCGGGCCTGGCAGGGCTGGCTCTCCTCTGTATGGCACTGGGCCCTGCCTCCGGGACTCCGGCCTCCTCCTCTCCCTGGGCTGTGGGTCACACACATACACCTGCAGTGCTGGGATTACAAGCGTGCACCACCACACCCGGCTAATGAGACCCTGTTTCAAAATAAAGAATAAAAAATCAGGCTATGGCCGGGCGTGGTGTTGCACGCTTGTAATCCCCCCACGCTTGGGAGGCAGAGACAGGAAGATCACATAGGTTCGAAGCCAGCCCCGCTGGCTTAAGAGACCCTGTTTCCAAATAAAATATAAAATAGGCCTGGGAGGGTAGCCAGGAGGAAGAAGGGTTCCATCCGCAGTACCACCAAAAAAAAAAAAAAACAACAACACATCAGACTATGGATGTACCTCGGAGGTAACATGCCCCTGGGTCCATCCCCAGCATAATTAATTAAAATAAAATAGGGGTTGGGGTGTAGCTGGGAGGTAGAATGCCCCTGGGTTCACTCCCTAGTCTTTCTCTCTCTCACACACACACACATACACACACACACACACACACACACACACACACGATCCATTTTACATGTGGATTCTGAGGCCTGAGGTTCCTGGCTAGGGGGCAGCAGCAGAACTCTAGCTGGGTCCCACCCTGTGGGGAGCTGAACAGTGGGAGGGGGTCACCAGAATGGCTGAAAGGAGAAAGGACCCCGAGGGGCCCGGGGACCACCCGGCCTGTGAGCCCTGGGCCAAGGCCTCCAGTCTCAGCTTCCTGGGAGCCGCCCGCGTGGGGACAGCGGCCAGCTCTTGCCACCTGCTCCTCTTCCTCTTTCAGCCCCTTACTCAGCGGGACCTCGCAGCCGGCCGGGGGAGGGGAGGCCTTGCTCAGGCCCCCCAGGGCCCTTCCACGCTCCAGGAAACAGCTGTGGCTGGCGAAGCCCGGACCGCCCCATGGCCAAGGCCACTGCCAGGCTCTGGAGGCCGCCTGACTCCAGCTCCCTGTCCCTCCCTGTCCTGGTCCTCGCCCGGCCCCTGGCCAGCGGCTGCAGAGGTGGGGACAAGCGGCAAACCTCTGAGGTCCCCCTGCAGGGGCGGCCAGTGAGGGCGCAGCCAGGCTGGCCTCTGCTCCCCTCGGATCTTCTCTTCCGGAGTCCGTGAGGTTCTGGCGGCCAAGAGGTAGGCCTGGGCTGAGGGGGCTCCCTGGGCTGACCACAGAAGGCAAGGGAGGGGGATGAGGGCCAAGCCTGGGGAGTGACGGGCAGCACAGTCCGGTGGTGAGCGCAGCTCCGGGGCTCAGGCAGGGCTCCCCCTCCCCCAGTGCCCTGTGGCCTCAGGCAAATCACAGATCCCTGTCCATGGCTTGTCCAGTGCTGTCCTGGGGCCGAGGAGACCTGAGTAGTGCTCAGCGTGGCATCTGGCCCTGGCAAGTGTGGTTATCATTACCCAGGGCCAGGGGCAGCAGAAGCCGGACCAACAAGCCCCCACCCCAGCTGTGAGAAGGATGGAGTTAGCCTGTAATCCCAGTACTTGAGAGGCTGAGACAGGAGAGTTACAGGTTCGAGGCCAGCACCAGCAGTTTAGCAGAGGCCTTAAGTAATTTAGTAAGACCCCCTTTCAGAATAAAAAAATAATAAGCTGGTTGTGGTGGCACACACCTTTAATCCCAGAATTTGGGAGGCTGAGACAGGAGGATCGTAGTTCTTGGACAGCCTCAGCTACTACTTAGTGGGCCCTTTGGATCTCAGTGAGACCCTGTTTCAAAATAAAGAATAAAATATAGGGCTGTGGGTATAGCTTGGAGACAGAATGCCCCTGGGTTCTATCCCCAGTACTGCAAAAAAAAAAAAAAAAAAATATATATATATATATATATATATAGTCTTGGTGTTTACCAGTCCCCCTCCTCCACCCCTCTCTTGAGGGTCCCAGGGTCTGTGTCCTTGAGCCCCAGGGAAGCCTACTGCACGCAGAGGTGGGAGCCCCTCTCTGGCTGGAAGTGGAGGGGAGAAGAGGAGGCAGGACAGACCCGGGCAAAGGCAGGGACCTGGGAAGCAGGGGTACGTCAGGGATGGAGAGCAGGCAGGGATGAGGCTTCGTGTGTGGTGCGGCTGCACGTCCGTGGAGGTCTGGAGGGAGGGTGCCCACCTTCATTCTGCAGCATGAAGGGCCCCAGCCGCACCATAGGAGGCTCCGGCCCCCAGTGCCCCCTGGAGTGGGGCCTCCTGAGGTGGTTGGGGAAGCCTGGCATTCCTCCTGAGCTGAGGAGAGGCGGGCCCGGGATGCTCTGGGATTGGCTGCCCTGAAATCATAACCAGGTGCAGCTGCGCCAGGCCCGGATGGAAAGGGCTCAGGCTGGGGCGACTCCTCCCCTTATCCTGCCGGCTCTGCCGCGATGGCCGCGCTCAGCCTGACACCCCCACGCTGAACACAAGCCGGGGCACCTCGCCATCCCGTGGGCCGGGGCCTGGCCACGTGGGTGCCCGTGACCGAACCGGGGCCTGGCTTGTCCTCCCTGGCCCTGTGCCGTGGAGGTGGGGGCGGGCAGGACGGCATATGGTTCCCATTACGCCCGCTGCCTCTTGGCACCTAGCGCTCAGCGGGGGGTGCACGGGCTGCCTGCGGGGCCACCCCACCACTCCATCCCCCATGCAGCCCTGGGGTGACCCCTCCACTCCCCAGGAAAGCAGAGCCTCCTGCTGCCAGCTTCCTTGCTAGGGGCTTGTCTCTCTGCTGCCAGGCTGGGGAGGCACTGGCCGGCCAGACGGAGGAGCCTGGCCAACATGGCGGAGCCCGGCTAGGAGCCCAGCGCACGGTGCCCTTGGCCGCATTCAAGTGTGGGTTTCCAAGGGTCACCCCACTGCCCTCTGATCCCCCGGCCTTTGCCCCCAGGTGATTTTCCAGGTCCTCAAGTGGGCTTTGAAGTGAGAAAGTCATGGGTTCAAATCCCGGTTCAACTCTTTTTTTTTTCTTTTGTGGTACTGGGTGTGGAACCCTCTTTATTTGGAAACAGGGTCTCACTAAGTTGCTGAGAGCCTCACTAAGTAGCTGAGGCTGGCTTCGAACCTGTGCGATCCTCCTGTCTCAGCCTCCCAAGTGCAGGGAATACAAGCGTGCGCCACCACGCCCTGCCTCCGGTTAAACTCTTTACAGCTGAACCTCTGCTTCCTCATCTGTGCCTGGGAAGCAGAGCCTCCTTGACCGCAGCGTGAGGGCCACTGGACAGGTGCAGAGGTCGCTCTACAACTCTTAGTTGGTCTCTCTCTCTCTCTCTCTCTCTCTCTCTCTCTCTCTCTCTCTCTCTCTCTCTCTCTTTTGGTGGTACTAGCGATTGAAGCCAGGGGCCTTCTACTTCTGAGCTAGACATCCAGACCTATCTTATTTTTTATTTTGAAACGGTCTCACTAAGTTGTAGACAACCTCGCTAAATTACTAAGGCTGACTGCAAACCTACAATCCTCCTGGGATTGAACCCAGGGGCCTTCTACCTCTGAGCTACACCCCCAGGCCTAATTTTTTTATTTTGTTTATTTATTTATTTATTTTTTGGTGGTACTGGTGTGGAACCCAGAGGCTTTCTACCTCCGGGCTATACTCCCAGACCTTTTTCATATTTTATTTGGAAACAGGGTGTCACTAAGTTGCTGAGAGCCTCACTAAGTAGCTGAGGCTGGCTTCGAACCCGTGTGATCCTCCTGTCTCAGCCTCCCAAGCACAAGGATTACAAGCGTGCGCCACCACGCCCGGCCTAATTTTTTATTTTGAAACAGGGGCTCACTGAGTTGCAAAGGGCCTGGTAGGTAGCGGTGTAAGTCCGGCCGAGAACCCGGGTCCTTCTGCCTCAGCCTCGCTGGGATCACAGGCGTGCACCCCACGCCCAGCTACTTTTTACTTTGGTGTGTGTGCGTGGTACTGGGGATTGAACCCAGGGCCATCCTACCTCCATGCCTCAGCCCCCAGCCCTGTTTTCTTTTTATCTTGAAACAGGGTCTCTCTAGGTTGATGAGAATCCACTTGCTGCAGCTGTCCTTGAACTTGCGATCCTCCTGCCTCAGCCTCCCAAGTCCTGGGGTCACAGGGGAGCGCCACCGCATCCAGCTTCCCTTCATAGTCCTGTCTGTGGGTGGGCCTGCATCAGGAGCCCCGGACCCTTCCCCAGCGCAGCCCCTCAGCCATGCTCTTCTGCCCACCGTGTAGAGCTGGCCTTCGCTTGGGCTCAGCTGCCCAGGTCTCCGTGCCTGGCACCGCCATTGGTGTGGGACGCCGGCTGAGGCGGGGTGGGGGTGCCTGGCGAGGGGGAGAGCCCCAAGGGCAGCCTGAGGCAGGACCTGGCCAGCAGCAGCTCCTGCCCTCTGACCCGCTAGAGGCCTCAGCAGGCCTGCGGACAAGCCTGAGCGTCTCTGGGAGGAAGCTGGGAGCCCCTGGGGGCATCCACGGCTTCCCCACAAGAGCTTCCATACCTCGCTGGGAGACCTGCGGGCCCCATGGCCAGCTGGAGGTCAGGGGTGGGAGCTAGAATTGCTCCTGGGTAGCACATTTTTTTCCTCTGAAAACTTACCCCAACAAAGTGACCACGGAACAATCGCACTCTTTTCCGGGCCTGTGCCGTCCCCAGACGGCCGGCCCATCTCCTTGGCGGGGGCTTCGAGGGGGCCGGGAAGACGAAATTTATAAAATGTCTGTAGGAGGGGAAGAAAGGCGCTTTGTGTGGGGCCGGGTCCTGGCCATTGGTCAGCCGCGAGGCCCCCGGCCGCTCCCAGAACGCTCCCCTCCCTGGGGAGGGACGTGCTGGCCTGCCCGAGGCCAGGCCCAGTGGTCCCTGCAGCCCCGCGCCCAGCACTTGCGGCGTCCAGGCCTCGGGGACCCAGGTCCCTGGGGCCGCCCAGCCCCTGAGGGCGCCGGCTAGCATGTTTCTGTACTGGAGGAAGCGGGGCGCCTACGAGCTGGAGGCCCTGCCCGGTGACCTGGCCGAGCTGCAGCTGGGTGCCGTGGAACGTTTCTCCTGGAGCTCCACCCTGGACCTCATCGAAGACCTCGGGGGTAGGTGTGGCCCTTCCTGGGAGGGCCGTCTTGGCACCCGGGCTACCGGGCATCCTCCCCTTGGTCAGAGCCTGCAGCCCATCCCCGTGCACATATTTCTGCGGCTCCCTTGGCCCTGGTGACCCAGGGGCCGGCCCCTCAGGAGAGCCGCTGCTGGAGGGTAGAGGGGCCGAGCACAATGCCCGTGGGGGCCGAGGGCAGCCAGCAGCTCACAGAGCTGTCTTTCCTAAGGCTGGGCACTGAGCTTGGAGCCAGAGGCCTGGTGCAGTGTAGCTGGCTCCGGCCTTCAGTTCTCCTTTCTGCCTCAGTTTTTCCTCCAACTCCAGCTCACACCACGGGGTTCCCTGAGAACTATGTGGTGGGGAGTCCTGGAGTGCTCACGGCTCCACCTGGGGCGTGGGCCATTGCTGCTATTGCCTACATTTATTTATTTATTTATTTATTTATTTATTTATTGGTGGTGGTGGTACTGGGGTTCCTGGAAACCCTTCTACCTCCGGGCTACGCTCCCAGACCTATTTTCATATTTTTATTTGGAAACAGGGTCTCTTAAACCAGAGAGGCCTGCGCGATCCTCCTGTCTCCGCCTCCCAAGCGCGGGGATTACAGCGTGCGCCACCGCGCCCGGCTGCCCTCATTTTAAAGATGAGGGAACGGAGGTGCAACCAGATGGAGCCCCTCGAGAGGCAGGACGAGGCTGTGAGGACACTGAGTCCCAGGCCTGTGTT
Organism: Muscardinus avellanarius; assembly: GCF_963383645.1. Lineage (NCBI taxonomy): Eukaryota > Metazoa > Chordata > Mammalia > Rodentia > Gliridae > Muscardinus > Muscardinus avellanarius. The sequence continues at coordinate 4,726,110 of NC_137788.1, read as the reverse complement.
AGATTTCAGCCCAGCTGGATTCAAGAGTCACTTAGCTGGGCGTGGTTGCTCACGCTTGTAATCCCAGCACTTAAAGGGCTGAAACAGAGCAGGGCGTGGTGGCACACACTTGTAATCTCAGTACTTGAGAGGCCGAGCCAGGAGAATCACAGGTTCAAAGTCAGCCTCAGCATGTAGAGAGACTCCTCAACCTAGTGAGGCCCTGTTTCAAAATAAAAATAAAATAGGGGTTGGGTGTAGCCTGGAGGTAGAATGCCCCTGAGTTCAATCTCCAGTACCAAAAACAAAGCAAAAAAGAAGCTGAGACAGGAGGACTTGGCAATTTAGTAAGTATTTATTTATTTATTTATTTATTTATTTATTTATTTATTTATTGGTACTGGGGTTCCTGGAAGCCCTTCTACCTCCAGGCTACACTCCCAGACCTATTTTTTTTTTTTTTTTTTTGAAACAGGGTCTCTTAAGTCAGCGTGGCTGGCTTTGAACCTGCGCCTCCCAAGCTGGCCTGGGTCTGGTGATGAAAACAAATCTGGCTTGTGCAGCCTAGCAGAGCGCACAGGCTGTGGGCAGCCTGGCCTCCCCTGGCTTCCCTGTGGGCCTGTTGCTAGGGCTGGGCTCTAGCCTCCAGCCACAACCCAGGAGCTGGAGCCTCCTGGGTCTGGAGCTTCCCCAGCCTGGCATAGGCCCTTCTCCAAACTCATCCCTGGGGCCACCCCAGAGGTGTTGAGAGTGATGGGTAGGCCTGGGGTCTTCTGTGAGAAATGGAACGGAGCCCCCAGATCAAGTGGGATGGCTCCCAAAAGGGAGATGGGGAATGCTGCTCCTGACGGGAGGATCAATTCCTGGAGAAATGCCAAAATCCCAAGATGGTGTCCCAGGAAGGTGTGGTGTGGCATGCCCATAATCCCAGTACTTGAAAGGCTGAGATAGGAAGATTGCAGGTTTTCGGCCAGCCCCAGCAAATTAGAGAGAGGCCCTCTATAATTAAGCAAGGCTCTGTTTCCAAATAAAAATATATATATAATAACCCGGGCGTGGTGGCTCACGCTTGTAATCCCAGCATTTGGGAGGCTGAGAAAGGAGGATCACAGTTCGTGGATAGCCTCAGCTACTTAGTGAGGCCCTTCGCAACTCAGTGAGACCCTGTTTCAAAATAAAATATAAAAAATAGAGCCGGGCGAGGTGGCGCAAGCTTGTAATCTCTGCGCTTGGGAGGCTGAGACAGGAGGATCGCACAGATTTGAAGCCAGCCTCGGCTACTCAGTGAGACCCTGTTTCCAAAAATAGGTCTGGGAGTATAGCCCGGAGGTAGAATGCCTCTGGGTTCCAACCCTAGTACCACCACCAACACACACACACACACACACACACACACACACACACACACACACACATAATAGGGCTAGGGGTGTAGCTCGGAGGTCAAATACCTCTGGGTTGCATCTCCAGACCACAAAAAAAAAAAAAAAAAAAAAAAAATAGGGCAGGAGTGTGGCTTGGTAGTCAAATGCCCCTGGGTTTCATCCCCAGACCCGGCCCCCCCAATATATATATATATATATATATATATATATACATATATATATATATATATATATATATATATATATATAATGTCTAGTATATATATAATGTCTAGTGTAGTTTGGAGATCGTCTCCCCCTGGACTCAACCCCCCATACCACAAAAATCAATTAATTGATTATAATTTAAATGAAAAAAACAGTTTGAGGCGGGTGTGATAGCTCACTCTTGTAATCCCAGTACTTGTGAGCCTGAGACAGAAGGATTGCAGGTTTACAGCCAGCGTCAGCTACTTAGTAAGGCCCTCTACAATTTAGTGAGGCCCTATTTCAAAATAAAGAATAAAAAATAGGACAGCTGAGCATGGTGGCGCACGCTTGTAATCCTAGTACTTGGGAGGTTGAGACAGGAGGATCAAAGGTTCAAAGCCAGCCTCAGCTACTTAGTGAGGCTCTCAGCAATTTAATGAGACTTGTTTCCAAATAAAATATATGATAGGTCTGGAGCCGGGCGTGGTGTCGCACGCTTGTAATCCCAGCATTTGGTAGGCTGAGACAGGAGGATCTGGGTTCATGGCCAGCCTCCTACCTAGTGAGGCCCTTCACAACTCAATGAGATCCGGTTTCAAACTAAAGACTAAAAAATAGGGCTGGGGGTGTAGCTTGGAAGTAGAATGCCCCTGCATTCCATCCCTAGTACTGCAAAAAAAAAAAGGTCTGGGAGTGTAGCCCAGAGGTAGAAAGCTCCTGGATTCCATCTCCAGTACCGCACACACAGACACAAATATAGGTCTAAGGGTGTAGCTTGGAGGTAGAATGTCCCTGGGTTCAATTCCCAGTACAAAAAAAAAAAAAAAAGTGGCGCACGCTTGTATTCCCAGCATTCGGGAGGCTGAGACTGGAGGACTGTGATTTGCGGACAGCCTCAGCTACTTAGTGAGGCCCTTGCAACTCAGTGAGACCCTGTTTCAAAATAAAGAATACAAAATAGGGCAGGGGGTGTAGCTCAGAGGTCTAATGTCCCTGGGTTCCATCCCCAGACCCACAAAAAAAAAAAAAAAAGCTTGGGTGCAGCTCAGCTTAGAGGTAAAATGTTCCTCGTTTCAATCCCTAGTCCCCAAAATTAAATAAATAAATAAGATGTCCCCATGTTGGACTAGCCCCTGGCTGTGGTGGGCCGGGAGGAGGATGTGGTTGCCTGGTGGGGAGGGACAGGCCCAGTGCCCACTTTGGCCCCAGAGCTCTGGGCACCGGCGGAGGCTTGTGCAGGAGGCTCAGGGGCTGTGAGAAGGTGGCTCAGCTGCCCTGGCACATGGAGTATGGAGGAGAGAGGGAGGGGTTGGGCAGGGAGTGGGGAGGGGGCTATGGTGGCAGGCCAGGCAAGGCAAATCTCGCAGGGGCACTGGCTGTGAACCTGCAATCCTCCCGTCTCAGGCTCCTAAGTACTGGGATTACCAGCGTGCACCACCAGGCCCGGCTTGGAGAGGGGTCTTTATTTATTTTAAGTATTTATGTGTTTATTGATTTAGTGGCATCAGGGATTGAGCCCAGAGGCATTTTACCTCTGAGCTAAATCCCCAGCCCAATTTTATATCTTATTTGGAAACAGGGTCTCTCTAAGTTGTGGAGGGCCTCACTAAATTTTCAAGGCCGGCTTTGAACGTGTGATCCTCCCGTCTCAGCCTCCCAAGTACTGGGATGCCCACCCCGAGGCAGGGCCATCCTTGGCGCCCCCTTTATCCTGGTGAGTTTTCAGATGCGTCTTCAGCCTGCACCCCAGGCCCAAGGCCCTGCCTGTCATATGTGTGGGAAGCCAGACCTCACCTCGGTGGCTCAGGCTCCAGCAAGGCACATGGGCGTTGGGTAACAGTGTGGTTGAGCAGATCCTGGAGGAGCCAAGGTGGCCTCCTGGGCTGTGTGTGTGGCTCTGCCCTCTGCGGCCAGCCCTTGAAGGCCTGGGCCCATGCCTGTGGGGGGTGGGCCCAGCCTGTGATGGGCTGGGGCTCTGGCTCGGAGCCTGACTGTCCCGGAGTGGGGATCTGGAGCCCCTTTCTTCAGCCTGTCCCCTGTTCCTCTCATGGCCGCTCTGGGTCCCTCTGAGGAGCCTCTGGAGGGAGCCGTGGCAGGCAGGTGGACAGGGCCACCTGTCAGCGGGAGGAAGCGGCCGGCTGGCAGGAATGGTGCGGACGGTTTCTCTGGCGCAGGTTCTGATGTTCTTCTGCCTCTTCTTGCTGAGCTGAGAGCTGTGGGTGGGCAGGGCAATGGTGAGGCTCTCCCAGCCCCAGGGGAACAGTGCCCAGGGCTACGCCCGTGCCCCTTCCTCCTGCTGGGGCCCATTTAACTGCCCTACCCAGCATGCCACATGGTATTTTGAGAAGGGGCTCCAGGCCAGGTTTTTCCTTCCTTCCTTCCTCCCTTCCTTCCTTCCTCCCTCCCTCCCTCCCTCCCTCCCTCCCTCCCTTCCTTCCTTCCTTCCTTCCTTCTTTCCTTTCTTTCTTCTGTGGTACTGAGGATGGAACCCAGCAGCATTCTGCCTCTGAGCTCCACCCCCTGCCCTATTTTTTATTCTTCATTTTGAAACAGGGTCTCACTGAGTTGCACAGGGCCTCACTAAGTAGCTGAGGCTGTCTGTGAGCCGCAATCCTCCTGTCGCAGCCTCCCGAGTGCTGGGATGACAAGCATCGCCCCCACGCCCGGCTAAGAGCCAAGTTTCTTTCCCAGGTGTCCTGGGATGCTCTGGCCAGCGTCCGGCATAGAGAGCGATGGACGTCCTAGGACCAGGGACTGCGTGCTCAGGACATGCCCCTCTGGCTTCTGGCCAGGTTTGGGCTAAATCTCACCCATGGGCGGGGGTCCAGCCCCAGCATAACTCAAGGCAGCTGCCCAAGTGTGGACAGGCTCCCAGTAGGGCCAGGCTTATGTGGGAAGGGACAGGCAAGGCCACAGCTGCTTCCTGGGAGGGGCAGCCTTCTCCTGGCCAGGCTAGGGAGTAGGAGGTGGTGGGCAGGAAGTCTCTGCTGTCTTGGAGCACAAGGGCTTATCTGAGTCCGGGGATCACAGGTGGGGGCTCCCTGCAGGAAGTGAGAGCAGGTGGTTTCCTGCGCCTGAGCAGCCTGGGGCCCCCTGGGAAAAGGGGCACTGATGTCATGATGAGGAATCAGGTCACCTGTACCTGACGCTCCACTGGGACAGGTACCACGGAGGCGCTGTAGCCCTAGGGGCATAGCCCTAGTGCATTATGGATCTGGGCTCCAGTCCCAGCCTCATCATTTATTTCTTTATTTTTATTTTTAATTTTTTACAGTACTGGGGATGGAAGCCAGGGGTATTCTAACTCTGAGCTACCGCCCCAGCCCTATTTTTTATTCTTTATTTTGAGAAAGGGTCTCACTAACTAGCTGCCAGCCTCTATCTTGTCAGACTTTGGGAAAGTCTCTCTGCCCTCTGTTTCCTTATCTATAAAACAAGGACAGCCAGGCGCAGGGGCACACGCCTGTGATCAGTACTTGAGAGGCTGAGACAGGAGGATCCTGGGTTTGCAGCCAGCTGTTTAGTGAGGCCCTCTGCAATTTAGTGAGATCCTGTTTGAAAATAAAGAAAAGCCGGGCGTGGTGGCGCAGGCTTGCAATCCCAGCATTTGGGAGGCTGAGGCCAGTAGATCGCGGTTCGCGGACAGCCTCAGCTACTTAGTGAAGCCCTTTGCAAGTCAGTGAGACCCGATTTCAAAAATAAAAAATAAAAATTAAGGCTGGGAGTGTCACTTAGAGGTAGAATACCCCTGGGTTCTATTCCCAGTATCTCAAAAAAAAAAAAAAAAAAGATAAAATGTAGGGCTGGGGGTGTAGCTTGGAGGTAGAATGCCCCTTGAAGTTAACCCCCAGTACCATGATAATAAAAATAATAATAAAAATAAATAATAATGAATAGATAATAAAAATAAGGCTGGGGGTATAGCTTAGAGGTAGAATGCCCCTGGGTTCAATCTCTAGTACCACAAAATAATAAATAAAGCTGGAAGTATAGCTCAGTGATAGAATGCCCCTGATTCAATCCTTAACACTACTACTAAAAATAATAATTTAAGCCAGGTGTGGTGCTGCACGCTTGTAATCTCAGCATTCGGGAGGCTGAGACTGGAGGATCGCGGTTCGCGGACAGCCTCAACTACTTAGTGAGGGAGGCCCTCTGCAACTCAGAGGTCCTCTCAACTGTTTCAAAATGAAGAATAAAAACAATTGGTCAGGGGCTGTAGCTTGGAGGTCAAATGCCCCTGGGTTTCATCTCCAGACCCACCAAAAAAAAAAAAAAAGTAAAAATAAAATAGGGCTGGGGGTGTAGCTTGAATGCAGAATGCCCCTGGCTCAATCTCTATTGACACACACACACACACACACACACACACACACACACACACACACACACACACAATCAGTGAGATACTTTACCTTCTTCTTCGCCCCACACTAAGTCTTTGGGGTCTAGTGTGCAGCTGGCCACACAGCCAGGGTTTAGTAGCTGCAGGCACCCCCACCCCCGGGTCTGCCAGCAGGGGTCAGAGGATGCCACCCGGGTCAGAGGATGCCACCCGGGTCAGAAGAGCAAAGGAGACCCTCGTGGAAGGCAGAGCTCCCAACAGGCGCTCAGCAAGAGAGCGCTGGCTGTTCTGAGCCATCAGGGGAAGGTAGTCGGAGAGCGATGGACGGGCCGTTTCAAAGGCCCAGACAGACGGACTCGTGCTGGAGAGGTATCTGGAGTTTGGAGATGTCACAACAGGGAGGCCTTCTGGGACCTGAAGAGAGGGCAGGATATTGGCAGACAAGCTATGGGGAGGAGGGCGTTGCAGGAGGGCCCAGGAACAAAGCAGGCAGGGCTGGGCTGGGATCAGAAGCTAGTAGCCGGGAGTGGTGGCCCAGGCTTGTAATTCGGCTCTTGGGAGCATGAGACAGGAAGATCGCAGGTTCGAGGCTTATCTCAGCTACGCAGGCCCTTTGCAATTAGAGAAACCCTGTTTCAAAATAAAGAATAAGAATAAGTCAGGGATGGTGGCTCAAGCTTGTAATCCCAGCATTTGGGAGGCTGAGACAGGAGGATCACGGTTCGCAGCCAGCCTCAGCTACTTAGGCCCTTTGCAACTCAGTGAGACCCTGTTTCAAAATAAAGAATAAAAACTAGGGCTGGGGGTGTAGCTCGGAGGTAGCATTCTCCTGGATTCCATCCCTAGTATCGCAAAAAATAATAATAATAATAAATAGGGCTGGGGTGGGGGTGTAGCTCAGAGGTAGAATGCCCCTGGGTTCCATCCTCAGCACTGCAAAGAAGAAAAAAAAAAAAAAAAGAAAACAAGAAAAGAAGTTAGGATCACGTGAAGCCAGTGGCCGTGAGAGGCGATAGGGAGTGGTGGGGACTGTGTCTGATGGCCAGATTGGGCTGATCTAAAGCAGATACACTCCGGAACTGGAGCCTTCAGGATTATATGGGTCCAGACCCACCGGGCTCCTCTGCTTGACAAAAGAAGCCAGCAATCTGGATTTTTATGTAAAATCTCCTGACTTTTCAAAGTTGGCAACCAGTTCAAATTCCTTTAAACACTGTGGTCAGCCAAACCAAACATGTCTGCCGGCTGACTTCTGCCTGGTTCTGGTAGAGACGGGATAAGGAGAAGTCTAGGCAGTGCCCAGCGACTAAGACGGGGTGAGAGGAGGACTAGTCACAGGGCTTTTCTGCCTGTCCGAGGGGCAGCTTTCCCCAGCACGGTGGTAGGGGAAGGACCCTGGGGAGGCGAGGGCAGGAGCCGGCCTGGCCACGGTCACAAGTTCACCCCAGCTCTAAGGGCCTCTCTGCTGACCGGCTGCTTCTGCAGGACCTCTTGCCCCTGGTCCCCAATTAACTGTTTTTGTGGGGTTAATTTTGCAGTACTGGGGATGGAACCCAGGGCCATTCCGCCTCTGAGGTGCACCCCCAGCCCTAGTTTTTATTCTTTATTTTGAAACAGGGTCTCACTGAGTTGCAAAGGGCCTCACGAAATAGCTGGGGCTGTCTGTGAACCGCGATCCTCCTGTCTCAGCCTCCCGAGTGCTGGGATTATAAGCGTGCGCCACCACGCCCGGCTTCCCAAGATCTGAAGGCTATCCATCCACTTGGACTGGCTCTGCTTGACCCAGGCTGCCTCAATGCAAACTTTCAGGAGAGCAAATCTGATTGGCTGAGCTGGGCCGGGTGGCCACTTCTGGTGCAATCAGCTATGTCCAGGGTGTGACATCACCTGGAATATGTGCCCCTCGCCAGGCCCACCCATTCGGTAAGGGCTGTAGGTGGGTAGATTGGGAGGAGTGGGTGCTAGAGGGATCACCTGTCCCCATGCCTGGCCCCTCACCCCTAGCCCCAAGACCTACTGAGTCCTAACTAGTTTCTTTGGGTTTAGTCTCCAGGAGAGAGGGGATTATTTATTTATTTAATTATTTTTTGCGGTACTGGGCATGGAACCCAGGGGCTACACCTGCAGCCCTTTTTTTTTTTTTTTTTTTTTTTTTTTGGTGGTACTAGGGGTGGAACCCAGGGATTTTTCTACCTCCAGGCTATACTCCCAGACCTATTTTATATTTTATTTGGAAATAGGGTCTCACTAAGTTGCTGAGAGCCTAAGTAGCTGAGGCTGGCTTTGAACCTGTGCAATCCTCCTGTCTCAGCCTCCCATGTGCTGGGATTATTATTATTATTATTATTATTTTTTTTTTTGGTGGTACTGGGGTTCCTGGAAGCCCTTCTACCTCCGGGCTACACTCCCAGACCTATTTTTACATTTTTATTTGGAAACAGGGTCTCCTAAACCAGCGCGCGGGGCTGGCTTCGAACCTGCACGATCCTCCTGTTTCTGCCTCCCAAGCGCGGGGATTACAAGCGTGCGCCACCACGCCCGGCAATGTGCTGGGATTATAAGTGTGTGCTGCCATGCCCAGCTCCAGCCCTATTTTTTATTCTTTTTCTTTTTGGTGGTACTAGGGGTGGAACCCAGAGGCTTTCTACCTCCGGGCTATACTCCCAGACCTATTTTATATTTTATTTAGAAACAGAGTCTCACTAAGTTGCTGAGAGCCTCACTAAGTAGCTGAGGCTGGCTTTGAACCTGTGCGATCCTCCTGTCTCAGCCTCCCGAGCGCAGGGATTACAAGCTTGTGCCACCACACCTGGCTCTATTTTTTATTCTTTATTTTGAAACTGCGTCTCACTGAGTTGCAGAGGGCCTCACTAAGCAGCTGAGGCTGTCCGCGAACCGCGATCCTCCAGGTCTCAGCCTCCCGAATGCTGGGATTAGGAGCGTGTGCTACCATGCCCAGCCAAGGGGGGTTTTCTTAGGAGAACCCAGAAGTCACAGGCTTGGAACAGAACTCAGAGAAATCTGGCCTGGGGAGCTGGGACCACAGATTGCAAGTCCCAGCGTGAGCACAAGCCGAGGCCAGGGGCAGGGAGGCCAGAGTTCACACAGAGAGACCTGGAGCCAGAGAAATAACTCTGGAGCCTGCGCCAACCTGGCCTCACAGTGGGGCGGCTGTGGCCTGGAGTCAGTGGAGCAGGATCCAGAGGTCCGCAAAGGGAGCAGGCGCGGGTGGTGGAAGAGTAACCTGGAGCCTGCAAATTCTGGAGCTAGAACTAGAAGGCCGAGGTCTTGCTAGAACCCCGCCTCAGGGCCTAGAACCCCACCTCAGGGCTTAGAACCCCACCTCAGGGCTTAGAACCCCACCTCAGGGCCTAGGGTTTTTTTTGTTGTTGTTTGTTTTTTTGGTGTGGTACTAGAGGTGTACCCAGGGGCCTTCCACCTCCTGGCTTCACTCCCAGACCTATTTTATTCTTTATTTGGAAACAGGGTCCACACACAAAAAAAAATAATAAAATAAATAAAAATAGGGCTGGGCGTGGTGGCGCACACTTGTAATCCCGGCATTCGGGAGGCTGAGACAGGAGGATTGTGGTTCACTGCCAGCCTCAGCTGCTTATTGAGGCCCCTTGCAACTCAGTGAGATCCTGTTTCAAAATTAAGAATAAAAAACAGGGCTGGGGGTGCAGTTCGGAGGTAAAACGCCCCTAGGTTCCCATCTCCAATACTGCAATAAATAAATAAATAATATAATATAAAAAATAAATAAAGCTGGGTGTGGTGATGAACGCTTGTAATCCCTGCGTTTGGGAGGCTGAGACAGGAGGATCACGCAGGTTCGAAGCCAGCCTCAGCTGGCTTAAGAGACCCTGTTTCCAAATGAAATATAAAATAGGTCTGGGAGTGTAGCCCAGAGTTAGAAGGGTTCCATCCCCAGTACCACCAAAAAAAAAAAAAATAAAAATAAAAATAAAATAATAAATAAATAAATACATAATGAATAAAATAGGGCCGGACGTGGTGACACACACTTGTAATCCCAGCATTCGGGAGGCTGAGACAGGAGGATCGTGGTTCGCGGACAGCCCCAGCTACTTAGCGAGGCCCTCTGCAACTCAGTGAGACCCTGCTTCAAAATAAAGAACAAAAAATGGGGCTGGGAGCGGGGGTGGAATGCTCCTGGGTTCCATCCCAGCCCCACAAAAAATAAATCAATAAAATAGTTAGGGGTGCCGTTCAGTGGTAGAACACCCCTGAGTTCAACCCCTAGTTCTAAGAAAGAAGGAAAGAAAGGAAAGAAGAAACAAGGAAAGAAAGAAGAGAGAGAGAAAGAACGAGAGAAAGAGAGAGAGAGAGGGAAAGCCAGGCATGGAGAGCAGCCGGCCGGCGACTTCTGCGCACACTGGCTCTCAATGGCCGCCCCTGGGTGCAGCCCCTCCCCGCGCCTCTGGGCTCGGGCCGAGCCGGACCACGCGGCCCGCCCGGGAGCGCGCACCTGGACCCCGGCCCGCGCTGGGCGTGCTCGGCCTCCCCTCCCGCGCCGGCCTCCGCGCCCCCGGCCTCCGGGCCTCCCCGCCCGGCTCCATGGGTGAGTGCGGCCGGGGCGCTGCTGCCCCCGGGGTGCCCCCGAGCCCGGGAGGCCGGCCCTGCCCTCTGCCGGCCCGGCCTGGGGGGGGGGCACGCAGGGCCAGAGATGGCCGCGGGGAGGGAGGTAGAACGGCGCCCCCCAAGGTCAGGAGCCGCCCCCACCCGGCCTCCCCAGGGGGCGCGGAGGGGCGGAGCCGCACATTTCCCGGGAGACTTCTCCCCCTGGAAGCCGGACGATTTCCCTGGGGAGCCGCAGTGGGACCAGGACTCGGACGGACTCCGGGCAGGGCGGTGGGCGCTTGAAAGGGAGGGACCTGACCTCTGCGGGCTGGACCCCGGCCCGCCTGACCCCCCTGTCCCCCTCCCCGCAGACCCCCGGAGCCCAGCCGAGGAGAAGGGGCTGCGCTGCCAGAACCCGGCCTGCATGGACCAGGGGCGGGCCGCCAAGGTAGGGAGGCGGGCCGGGCACGGGGCGGGGGCCGGGGTCGGCGAGGCCGGGGAGCAGTGTCCCCCGCGTCAGGAAGCTGAGGCTCGGAGGGAGGGGCCCCCAGCTGGCCTGCCGGGGTCTGCTTGTGGTCAGGACAGTAGGAAGGACCCCCAGCGGGTCTTGGGGTGTGGGGCTCCGGAGTGGCACAGAGCGCCGATCGGGGAGGGGGCCAGGAGAGGGGCGACACTTGCGTGCCTCGCCGGGCCCTGTGCGCAGCTGTGGCCGCCCCGCAGGGGAGATGTCACCCCGCTTTGCAGAGGAAGATGCCAAGGTCCAGAGAGGCCTTGTGACCCAGGTACTGAGGACTGCTTAAGTCTTCTTTCTTTCTTTCTTTTCTTTTGTGGTGGTACTGGGGAATGGTACTTCCTCGCACACCCTTAGCCCTATTTTATTTTTATTTGGAAACAGGGGCTCCCTAAGTTGATGAGAGCCTCACTACTTGCTGAGACTGACCTTGAAGTTGCCATTCTCCTGGTTCAGCCTCCCAAGCACTGGGGTTGCAGGTGTATGCCGCCTCCCCCAGCCCTTTATTTTTTATTTTGAAACAAGGTTTCCCAGCTACCTCCAGCCCTGTTTCCTATTTATTTATTTATTTATTTATTGTGGGTCTGGGGATGGAGCCCAAGGACACTCGACCTCCGAGCTACACCCCCTGCCCTATATTTTATTCTTTATTTCGAAACAGGGTCTCACTAAACTGCAGAGGGCCTCACTAAGTAGTAGCTGAGGCTGTCCGCAAACCCTCCCGAATGCTGGGATTACAAGTGTGCTCCACCATGCCCGGCTCTTTCTTATTTTGAAACCGGGGTCACTAAGTTGCTGAGGCTGACCTCAAACCTGTGATCCTCCTGTTTCAGCCTCCTAAGAATGCGGTGTGCCACCGCGCCCAGCACGAATCCTCTCTCCTGAGAAGTCCCCTCATATTGGTGGGGAAACTGGGGCTCAGGCCTCTGGATTGGCTCAGCCAGGGACATATGGTGTGGAAGTGGGCGAGGGGATTTGGAACCGGTACCCGGGTATTGATGCCAGACCCGTGTTACTACTGTGCAGTTTATCCCTGCCAGCTGCAGGGAACTTAAATGCCACCCCCACCCCGGCCCCCAGGCAGGGGAACATTCATCCCGCACAGGAGGACTGTGGTTAGGAGAATCATGGGAGACTGTTCTGGGAGCAGGGAGAGGAGGGGGCGGCCGCCAGTTGCCGTGGTCACCGGGCAAGGGGGCGGCTGTGATGTCAGATACAATCTGCTGGCCCGGATGGTGCCTGGCGCACTGGGCTCGGGGCTTGGCTGTGTGCCCGTCCCCCAGATGGGGGTTCCTGGCAACGCACTGGTCTCAGCTCGCCACAGCGAACAACCTGCCCAGGGCCTGCAAAGACCCAGGGCCTCTGCCTGACCTGCGGGGTGTTGGGAAGTCCCTCCCCTGGACCCCTGCCTCCGAGGACTCCCCAAGCTGTGCAGGCCAGACCTTGCAGAGCTGAGGTTGGGGAGAAGAGTGCGCGCCTCGGGGGGCCACGGGCTCTCTGCAGCCTGCAGACACAGCTCAGCCCTGCCCTGGCCTCACTGGGGCTCAGCACAGCTGGCCTTGGCGTCAGCAGCCACCACGGGGTCACCCAGCCCGCAAGGAAGGCATCTGTGCCCTCTCGCCGCTAGGACCCCCTCCTCCACCCGGGGCCAGTGGCACGGACTCATTTTGGGGACAGAGATGCTGGCGGGCTCAGAGGCAGGAGGGCCAGTCACGGAGGACGCCAGGAGGAGTGGCTTATGATGGAGGTGGGAACTGGGTACACAGTAGAGGGAAGGAATGGGGTTCCAGGACAGGGGGTGTGTGCCACAGATTGGAGCAGGGAGGTGGAGGGAGGGACACTCAGGTTTGGTGAGAAAAGAAGAGCCCAGAATAAAGCAGGGCGCCATGACACACACTGGTAATCCCAGTACTTGGGAGGCTGAGAAGGGAGGAGCACAGGTCTGAGGCCAGCCTCAGCAATTAAGTGAGACCCTTAGCAAGTTAGAGAGACTTTGTTTCAAAATAAAAAGGTAAAAAGAGAGCTGAGCATGGGGCACAAGCTTGTAATTTCAGCGTTCGGGAGGCTGAGACCGGAGGATCATGGTTCTAGAACAGCCTCGGCTACTTAGCGAGGCCCTCCGCAACTCAGTGAGACCCTGTTTCAAAATAAAGAATAAAAAATAGGGCAGGGGATGTAGCTTGGAGATAGAATGCTCCTGAGTTCCATCTCCAGTACCACACACACAAAAATAATAAATGAGGAAAGAAAGAATAAAATAGGGCTGGGGGTGTCTCTCAGAGGTAGAACCCCCTGGGTTCCATCCCCAGCACCACACACACACACAAGAAAAAAAGGTAAAAAGACCTGGGGGTGTAGCTTGGAGGTGGAATGCCTCTGGGTTCAATCCCCAGGACCAATAAATAAATAAATAAATAAATAAATAAATGCCGGGCGCAGTGGGCACGCTTGTAATCCCCGCGCTTGGGAGGCTGAAACAGGAGAATCACACAGGTTCGAAGCCAGCCTCAGCTACTTAGTGAGGCTCTCAGCAACTCAGTGAGACCCTGTTTCCAAATAAAATAGAAAAAAGGTCTGGGAGTGTAGCCCGGAGGTAGAAAGCCCCTGGGTTCCACCCCCAGTACCACCAAAAAAAAAAAAAATGATAATAATAATATAAATAAAAAATAAAAGGGCTGAGGGTATAGCTCAGTGGTAGAGTACCCTTGGGTTCAATCCCCAGTACCACAGACACACACGCACACACACACACACGCACACGCACAAGACAGACAAGAGTACCCCTGCTTGACACCGCTTTGATGCGCTGTCTCAGTGACCCTCTCAGGAGCCCCCACAGCCAAGCGCTGCCCTTATCACCAAGGCTCAGCGCCCACGCCACCCGGCAGGGCCGCCGGGCTAGGCCTAGAGGGAGCCGGGATCACGAGCTCTCTTCTCCACGGTAGCCATGCCAGGAATGGCTAGCCAGGTGGGCTGTCTGCACTGCTGGGCCCCCCTGGAGTTTTGTTGAGGTGCCGGGGCTGCCCCCACCTCCTGCCCCTGGAATTCACACAGTGTGAGGCGGGCCATCGCAGAGGAGCTGCCTGGAGTCCAGGGGACAGGAGGAAAGAGGGACGCTGGGCCTGTGCGGCCCAGGCAGGGCTGGGGAGGGGACACTGGGCCAGGGGCCTGCATGTCTGGACTCCAGGGGCCAGCAGTGGGCCTGCCCCTCTCCAGGAGGCGGATGCGTGGCTGGCTCCCACCCGTGAGCTGCACCATCAGGATCCTTTGTCGCTGTGTGACTCTGGCCCATCACTCCACCTCCCTGAGCCTCAGTTGGACCCGGAAACAAGTCTCTAGAGTTGGATGAGAACAGTAGAAGTCCCGTATGTAACCGCTGAGCACAGAGCCGGGCGCGGTGGGCACGCTTGTCATCCCCGCGCTTGGGAGGCTGAGACAGGAGGATCGCGCAGGTTCGGAGCCAGCCTCAGCTACTTTGTGAGGCTCTCAGCAGTTTAGCGAGGCCTTGTTTTCAGATAAAATATAAAATAGGTTTAGGAGTGGAGCTCGGAGGTAGGAAGCCCCTGGGTCCACCCCCAGTACTACAAAAATAAATAAATAAGTGCTTAGCGCAGAGCCCCGCACGCCCTGGGTGTTTGTGGAACGCCAGCTGTGGCCATGGAATTTATCTATGGTGTCGGGGAGATAGTCACCCCTAGACTTTGGGGGAGCCCTCTGTACCTCCCTGAGGTATGAGACTTCCTGGGGTTCTTTTCTAGACTCTGCCCAGCTGCACCCAGCTGCACAGATGTTCACTGCCTATCTGTCGAGTTCCCAGGGCAGGTGAGATCAGGGTGTGGGGCAGTGACCAAGGCCAGGGTGCGGCCGGGGCGATGGTGATGTCATGGGTGTCCCCTGACCTTCTGCCCAGTGGCCGCAGGACAGTGCCTGGACTCCCAAGCACCTTGCTGGGCTCCCTTGTGCTGGGCACTCTGGCCAAAGGCTTCTCAGGGCACCCTAGGTCACAAGGGGACAGGGGCGGCTGACCCTGAACCACAGGGGACACTGGACCGCCGCATTTGAAGGGACCAGAGGCTTGGGGGTTGTTGATCCTACAAATGGGAGCCTCAGGCAGAATCCTGGAACAAATCTAATGATTGTAGCAGCTATTTTTATTTTTATTTTTTATTTTTATTTATTTTTTTATTTTTGGTGGTACTGGGGTTCCTGGAAGCCCTTCTACCTCCGGGCTACACTCCCAGACCTATTTTTACATTTTTTAAATTGGAAACAGGGTCTCCTAAGCCAGCGCGCGCGGCTAGCTTCGAACCTGCGCGATCCTCCTGTCTCCGCCTCCCAAGCGCGGGGATTACAAGCGTGCGCCACCACGCCCGGCGCAGCTATTTTTATTTTGAAACAGGGTCTCACTAGGCTGATGAGAATCCCAGTACTTGCTGAGGCTGTTCTTGAACCGGCGATCCTCCTAGCTCAGCCTCCCAAGTAGGGATCACAGGCGGGCATTGCCACGCCTGGCAGGAGGCGATTTTTGGTTCAGTCTAGGGACTCTGCAGTGCAGATCTGGGCTCCAACATCTGGAGCTGTTCCTCTGCTGTACAAATGGCGAGCACCCCATCCCTAGGCATCACCAGGCGGAAAGGGATGTGCTGGCAGTGTGGAGTGCACATTGGTGACCTCAGAGTTCCTGCCAGGTGGCAGGGATGATGGGGGTGTCAGATGAAGGCCAGTGGGCTTGGGGCAGACAGAGGGGTGGATCTGAGACCCCTGGAGAAGTGGCAGGATGTAGTGAGGACCGGGACAGGAGTGGCCAACTGTCCTGGCAGAGCTTTGGGGGTAAGATGCAGGGGCCTGGGGGCCTTAGGAATGGCCAGGTTTGGTCTCTCCAGACGCCATCAGCTGTAGACAGGCCCTGTCTGCGGTTGAGGGAAAGGGCAGGGCAGCACCTGGGGGAACACCTGGGCGTTGGCTGAGCACTGTTTTTGGGGCAAGTGAAGCCCCGGGGCACCTAGCCCAGCAAACTGGGACAGAGGAGCTGCCCTCACTGGGCCCAGCCCCGAGGAGGAGCAGCCCCAGGGCTTGTGCTGGGCAGTGCTGGGGGAGGCAGTGGAAGTGGAGGGAGGTCCTGACCCCCAGCCTGCCCCCGGCTGGGATCTTGGAACAGAGGGAAAGAGGGCGGGGCTGCCATCCTTCCCCAGTGGGGTCCCCTGGTCCTCCGGTCCCCACAGCAGTTATTTTAAACCTCAAGTGTTGGGAGACGGGAGTGGTACCTCTGTTTACCTGAGGGCGGAGTGAAATTAAGAGCCGCCCCCGCCCCAGTGATTCTAGAGTCATGAGGAACCTGTGGCCTGGGTGCTGGGGCTGTTGGGTGAGCGGGGTTTAGGGGGATCCTGGTGGGGCCTTGGCTTGAGGGGTGGTTGCCCCGCCCAGTCTACCTGGGAGTCTCCAGTGGGCCTCCGTCAGAAAGTCCTCTCGTGGCCAGCAGGGGGCGCAGTAGACCTGCTTCAGGCAGCTGGGGGTCAACACCCCTGGAGACCCAGGCTTGCCCTGGAGGAAGACCTATAAATAGAGGCAGGGGCCCCTCTGGCCTTGCAGGTTCCCCAGTAACCTACTTGTGTTTGGGATGGGGGTACACTGGGTGTCGTCTGGCCCCTGCCCCTGGCCAGGGTCTAGGCACACACCAGGATATTCTAGCTACCCTTAGGCGGTCAATTCTGGAAAAATGGCCCCGTGTTCCCTTTGCACTGGTGGGGCGGTTGCTGCCCCGTGGGGTAGGGCAGGGTGAGTGAGCCCTCTTTCCTGTTTCCTCCCAAGGAGCCCGGGGAGGGGGTGCCAAGGGCTCTGCGGCCTCGCCCAGGCCAGGGAAGGGAGGGTCTGGCCACAGGGAGGGAGCTGCCTGGCAGAGCAGCCCCACCCCAGGCCTGCCCAGGCATGCAGGCTCCTCCCTGGAATTTCTGCGGTAGTGGGTGGGGCCTGGGTCACAGCTGTCTCTAAGGGGAGCTCAGGTGTGCAAAAGCTCCCCTGGGCAAGGAAGTCCTTCCAGCCGGGGAGCCCCAGCCCCCGTCCTAGGCCAGTCTGCTAGTGAGGAGCTGGTCCTGGCCCTTCCCCGCCCCAGGGCGTGGCTGGATCCAGGGCGCCTCCTCCCAGCTGGGCACATTGGGGCTGGGGGGCACTGGACCTGGGGATGCCCTCTGCCTTTCTGGGGGAGGTGGGAAGGGGAGGAGTGGGGGGTCGGGCAGCATGGGAAATTTTATTATTCACCAGCCTCAGCGTCTGGTTTCTGGGTATCAGTTTCAACAAGCCGGTCCTGACTCCTGAGCTGCCCTGGGCTGGGGAGGGGCCTCCCCAGGGAGTCGGGCCAGGACCTCGGGGGCCTGCTTGGGCATCGGGCATCTTACCCCACTGGCACCGCCGCTGACCTTGAGGCAAGCCAGGAAACCTCTCCAGCCCTAGTTTCTTCCCTGGAGAAGCTGGGGTAGTAACCGTGTCCCCTCGTAGAGTCTCTGGGAAGGGGCGGGATTTGCTGCCTGAGCCCCTGGGGTAGCTGTGGCACTGGGGAATGCCCCTGGAGGTCAGCTGTCTGCTTGTGGGGCAGCGGCAGGGATGGGACCAAGATGGCGGATATGAGGTGGAACTCACCTGCCCACAGATCCTGGAAGTGGGAGAGGGCCTTTGGTCTGGCACCAGGGCAGGCTCTGTTGGCAGTGGGTTACGCATCTAAGGATAGCCTGGCCAAGTCCTCCCTTTTCCCGATGTTCTTCTGTAGCTGAGGACCCTGCCCCAGGCCCCCACCCGTGCATCAGTGACTAAGCTCATCCTCCCGGGAGCATCTGTGAGTGCTAGGGAGGCAGCGTGAGCCCGACAGCCCGCCCGCCTCTGTTGAGGGCATCCCAGCAGGGAAGGGTGATTAAGAACTGAAGCTGGGCGTGGGGCGCATGCTTGGAATCCCAGGATTTAGGAGGCTGAGACAGGAGGATCATGGTTCGAGGCCAGCCTCTGCTATGTAGTGAGGCCCTTTGCAACTCAGTGAGACCCTGTTTTAAAAATAAAGACTAGCTGGGCTTGGTGGCGCATGCTGCCAGACGTGGTGGCGCACGCTTGTAATCCCCGCGCTTGGGAGGCTGAGACAGGAGGATCGCACGGGTTCGAAGCCAGCCTCAGCTACTTAGTGAGGCTCTCAGCAACTTAGTGAGACCCTGTTTACAAACAAAATATAAAATAGGTCTGGGAGTATAGCCCGGAGGTAGAAAGCCTCTGGGTTCCACCCCCAGTACCACCAAAAACAAACAAAAAATAAAAAAATAAAATAAATAAAAATAAAGACTTAAAAATAGGGCTGGGGATGTAGCTCGGAGGTCGAATGCCCCAGGGTTCCATCCCCAGACCCGCCAAAAAAAAAAAAAAAAAAAAAAAAAAAAGAAGAAGTGGCCGGCCAGGCGTGGTGGCGATCCTTGTAATCCCAATGCTTGGAAAGCGCAGACAGAAGGATCACAGGTTTGAGGACAACCTCAGCAATTTAGCAAGACTTTCAGTAACCTTGCAAGACACTGATTCATCATAAGAAAGGGTTGAGGTGTAGTTTGGATAGGCTGTTTTGGGGTTCAATCCCCAGTACCTCCCTCCAAAAAAAGAAATCCCAGGATTTGGGAGGCTGAGGCAGGAGGACTGCAGGTTTGAGGCCCTCCCATGGTAACCTAGTGAGACTTTGTCTCAAAAAATAAAATAGGGCCGGGTGTGGTGCCGCACGTTTGTCATCCCCGCGTTTGGGAGGCAGAGACAGGAGGATCGCGCTGGTTCGAAGCCAGCCGCGCTGGCTTAAGAGACCCTGTTTCCAAATTTAAAAAATATAAAAAATGGTCTGGGAGTGGAGCCCGGAGGTAGAAGGGTTTCCAGGAACCCCAGTACCACCAAAAAATAAAATAAAATAAACAAAATAGGAGCAGAGTGTGGTGGCGCACATTTGTAATCCCAGCATTTGAGAGGCTGAAACAGGAGGATCGCAGTTTGAGGACGGCCTCGGCTACTACTTAGGCCCTTTGCAACTCACTGAGACCCTGTTTCAAAATAAAGCATAAAAAATAGGGCTGGGGGTGTGGCTTGCAGGTAGAATGTCCCTGGGTTTCATCCCAGTGTGTGTGTGTGTGTGTGTGTGTGTGTGTGTGTGTGTGTGTGTGTAATTTCAGGTGATAATAAATGCTAAGAAAGAATTAATTCAACTTTAGAGGACTGAGAGAAGGAAGTTGAGTGGTTGCTTTTATACTACTTGGATGCAATCTAGGGGTGCTGTACCACTGAGCTACATCTCCCCCTTTTTTGTGGTACTAGGAATTGAACCCAGGGGTATTCTACCTCTGAGCTGCACCCCAAGCCCTATTTTTAGTTTTTTATTTTTATTTTTATTTATTTTTTTGCGGGTCTGGGGATGGAACCCAGGGGCATTCAACCTCCAAGCTACACCCCCTGCCCAATTATTTTTTTATTCTTTATTTTGAAACTGGGTCTCACTGAGCTGCAGAGGGCCTCACTAAGTAGCTGAGGCTGTCCGCGAACCGCGATCCTCCGGTCTCAGCCTCCCAAATGCTGGGATTACAAGCATGCGCCACCACGCCCGGCTAGTTTTTATTTTTATTTTTATTATTATTATTATTTTTTTTGGTGGTACTGGGGTTCCTGGAAGCCCGTCTATCTCCGGGCTACACTCCCAGCCTATTTTATTTTTGGAAACAGGGTCTCTTAAGCCAGCGCAGCTGGCTTCAAACCTGTGCGATCCTCCTGTCTCCGCCTCCCAAGCGCGGGGATTACAAGCGTGCGCCACCACGCCCAGCCTTTTTTTAAATTTTGAAACAGGGTCTCACTAAGTTGCGCAGGACTTCACTAAGTAGCTGAGGCTGGCCTTGAACCTGCAATCCTCCTGCCTCAGCCTCCCCAGTAACAGATTGTAGGCATGGGCCGCCATGCCTGTGGGAGGGGTTGTTTATTTTGAGAGTCACCTGGGGAGGGAGCCCAGTGCTCAGCCATTTGAGAATCAGGGTTACATGGAGTTTGAGAAATCAGGCAGGGGTAAAGGCCAGACCTCCAGCAGGAACAGGTGGACCATCCCGGGACCACGGAGGGAAGTGGGACTCAGGCCATAGTGGGGATTTATTCTAAGCAAAATAGAATAAATCTGCTTTTGCTTGGATGGGCGCAGGGCACACGCCTGTCGTCCCAGTGCTTGGGAGGCGGAAGCAGGGGGATGGGAAATTATCCACACACACATATGTATATGTATATATGTGCTGGGATGAAACCCAGGGACATTCTACTTCCAGGCTACACCCCCAGCCTGATTTTTTTTGTGTGTGTGGTACTGGGGATTTAACCCAGGGGCATTCTACCTCTGAGCTACACCCCCCAGCCCAATTGTATGTGTGTGTGTATGTGTGTGTGTGTGTGTGTGTGTGTTGCTGGGGATGGAACCTAGGGCCTTTCTACCTCTGGGCTACACTCCCAGACCTATTTTATATTTTTTTATTTGGAAACAGGGTCTCACTAAGTTGCTGAGAGCCTCACTAATTAGCTGAGGCTGGCTTCGAACCAGCGCGATCCTCCTGCCAGCCTGGGACACATAGGGAGACCCTGTTTCAGAATAAAATGGAAAAGGGCTGCGGAAAGGCCGGGCGTGGCGGCACAGGCTTGTAACCCCAGCACTGGGAGGCTGAGACAGGAGGATGGCGGTTCGAGGACAGCCCCAGCTACTTAGTGAGGCCCTTTGCAACTCAGTGAGACCCTGTTTCAAATAATAAAGATTAAAAAAATAGGGCCAGGGATGTTGCTTGGAGTTAGAATGCCCATGGGTTCCATCCCTTGAACCACAAAAAATAAAAATAAAATAAAAAATAGGGCTGGGGTGTAGCTCAGTAGAATGCTCATGGGTTCCATCCTCAGTACTGGGGAGAAAAAAAAAAAAATAGGGCTGTGGGCGGAACTCAGTGCCAGGCACCTAACAGAGAGCCTAGCATGGGTGAGGCCCTGTTCAACCCCCACCCCAAATCTGCCCCTGTGGCGGGGGAGCAGATGACTTGGCCTTTGGGAGTGGAGGTTCTTGAAGCCCCCTGGCCCCCAATAAACTGCTGCCCCCTCCAAACCATCCCAGACTCCCTTGCCCTCCCCCTCTTGCACAGGAGCCAGCTGGAGGAAGAGCGGCCTGTCTGGGGCAGGCCCCGGGCGGACAGCTCGTGCCCCTTAGTGGACGCCGCTCCAGGGGAGGCGCGGCCCGTGTGCCTTAGTGGCTCCGTAAGCCAGTCTGTCCCTGGGTGAGGACCGGGCTCTCTTCCCGGCTGCAAAAGAGCTTTGATCTCCAGTGGGGGGCCCAGCGCCCCGTCCTAGTGCCCAGGGCCGCCGGGCCTCAGACAAAGGGACCGGGCTGCAGGGCTCCATCCCTGCCTGGCCGCAGGGGCGGGGTCCCCAGCGCCCCTCCCCGCTCTCCCTCCTGGGGGGCCGCCCCCCTGGCCCTGCTCCGCGGGGCGGGCACGCCGCACAATGGCAGGAAGCGGGGCTCCGCGTGGTGTCCGGCGGGCGGCGCAGACCGGCGCTTCCTCCGGCCGCCATGGGGACCGGGCCCGGCGTCTCGCTGCCCTCCCGGGACGCAGAGCCCGCGTGGGGCGGGGGTCGCGCCCGCCGCAGCAGCGAACACCAGGTATGGCGCGGGGACCCAGCGGGGGCAGGCGGCTGCCCGCGCTCCGGTGCGGTCTCCAAGCTGGGGGTGGCGCCCAGGACTGCCAGCCCCTGCCTGGGCTGGACAACATGGGGGCAGGGTACCCCTGCGCCTCGCCCTCTGGCCTTTGTGTCTGGGCGGCCTTGGGACACACCTGTGGCCGGGGCCACCCTCCCCTACCTCCTCTGCCCCAGCCCCGGGTGAGGGGGAGCCTGGTGGGAGTGGCTTTCTCTGTGCCCCAAAGGGCCCCCTCTGTTATCTGTAAGGCCTGCTCCTTGGGCGCCTCTGGCTCCCTGGGGTTGCTTCCTGGGAAATTCCCCCACCCACCTCGTGCCCCTCCCCTGCTGGGTGCGCAGTGATGTACTGGCAAGGAAGATGGGGAGGGGGCACTCGGCCTGAGAGAAGGGGGCACTCTGACTTAGTGTCCCTGGAGGGAGAGGGGGAGCCCCTGTGGTTTGGAATAGCTGGTGTGAGGAAGGGGATCCCGGAGCGGTGCCAGGGGGCTCTGCGGGTCCCCCAGCCTCACCCTCTCCTTGGACTCAGTCTTCCTTGGGGGTTTCTGGAACTTCCTCCCCAACTAAACCTGCCTGGTTAAGTCCGGAAGCACCTGGCTCTTTTCCTGGGCCTGACCATGGTGCCTGGTGTCCCAGAGCGTGGGGGGCCAGGACGGAAGCAGGCGGGGTCTCCTGCAGCCAGGAAGCAGCGCAGCAGGGCGGAGAGTGTCTCCCACTCAAGGGAGCCCGGTGCTGCACAGGA
Source organism: Muscardinus avellanarius (assembly GCF_963383645.1). NCBI lineage: Eukaryota > Metazoa > Chordata > Mammalia > Rodentia > Gliridae > Muscardinus > Muscardinus avellanarius. The sequence continues at coordinate 4,703,671 of NC_137788.1, read as the reverse complement.
TGGGCACCCAGGAGAGGCTCGACAGGTAGTCCTGGACACCGAATCTGCTCAGGTGTGAGAGGTGCCGTGTGTGTGTGTGTGTGTGTGTGTGTGTGTGTGTGTGTGTGTGTGTTGCACAGAGTGCCCTTGGTTCAATCCCCAGCAGCACACAGGATTAGGGCACAGAGAGAAGATGCATGTTGGAGGAACACGCCCCGTGCTCAGGAGGCTGCACTGCCCTGGGGCTCCTGCCATTCCCCAGGGTGAGGCCGGGGGCTGGTGACTGTCCCCTAGCTAACCACAGCCGCCAGGGTTAGGAAGGGCTGGGAGTGGGGGAGCCGCCGCCCAGGCTGGACACAGAGGCTGGGGCTGCTCGGGGACTGGCCGACCAAGGGGCTCCTGGGAAAGCGGGGCCGAAGTGGGGCAGGTACCTTCTCCAGATCGCTGTCTAGAGGAGACACGGCCAAGCCGGGCTCTCCTGGGGACGCCTGGGTGGAGACAGTGGATAGCGAGCCGTTATGGCGCCAGGAACAGCTGCAGTGGTCGAGGGGTGCCCGCACCCCAGCCCCCAGCCCCCACAGCCACTCAGGAAGGCAGGGAAGTGGGGGGGCAGCTGGCATTTGGGCCACCATCAGCAGGCTGGGTCGTGATGTCCATTGCTGCACCCAGCTTCCTAAGTCAGCCCCCCTCGAGCAGATGGCTCGCCCACCGGCCACTATTACTGGAGCTCCTGGGCCTCAGCACCCCGCAGGCCCCGTTTTCCCATCAGGTGGAGGAGCTCCAAGGCCAAAAACGGGAGCATCAAACTAGGATTCCCTTCCTCCTCTCCCCGTGACCCTCACGCTGCCGTGCGTCCTGCCTTCCGCGCTCACCCCTCATTTCTGAGCTGCCTGATGTGGTTGGCGTGTGATTAAAGTCTGGTTTCTGGAGTCACCCGCTGGCCTCAAGTCCTGACCCCCACGGCTGTGTGGCCTTAAGCAAATGACTTAACCTCTCTGAGCCTTCCTTTCCTCGTGTGTAAGACAGACAGTGAGAGCCCCTAGCATAGGATGAAAGGATGGCACAGGTATCGCAGCCCCTGGCTTATGAAGACCACTGCAGCCAGTGGGTCTCAGACTTCCCACCCTGCTCCGGCCCCTCTCCCTCCTGCCTCTGCCACTCTGCTGTCCAGGACATCTTGCCCCTAGGGGTCTCTTGTCTTGGAAATCTCTGATTGGGTTCTCCCCCTCCCAAACTCTTCAGTGCCTCTCCACTAAATTAATAAATGGAACAAGTATTACTGAGCCCTTAGGCCTGGAGACCGGGCCGTGAATCAGACAGACTCAAACTTCAGTTCTTGTGGGGTTGACCAGCTGTGCAGGCACCAGGATAAAAACCATGCAGCAGCCAGGCGTGATGGCACACACTTGTAATCCCTGTACTCGGGAGGCTGAGACGGGAGGGTCGTAGGTTTGAGGCCAGCCAGCCTCAGCAACTTTGTGAGACCTTCTACAACTGAGTCCCCGTCTCAAAATAAAAGACTAAAATATGGCTGGGGTAAGCCGGGCGAGATGGCGCGCGCCTGTAACCCCAGCATTTGGGAGGCAGAGAGATAGGAGGATCTTCGCGGTTGGAGGCCGGTTACCTAGTGAGGCCCTTTACAACTCAGTGACGCCCTGTTTCCAAATAAAGAATAAAAAATAGGGCTGAGGGTGTAGCTTGGAGGCAGAATGCCCCTGGGTTCCATCCCCAGTACCACTAAAATAAAATAAAATGACATATGGCTGGGTATAGATAAGAAGCAGAATGCTCTGGGTTCCATCCCCAGTACCACACACACAACCGAAAGTACTGAGGAGAGAAAGGGCGGGACCTTGGGCAAGAAGGTGACCTTGGAGCAGAGATAGGAGGAAGGGGGGCGGCGTGTGCCCTCTGGGGCGCAGCATCTCCGGGCTGGTGCTGGCAGACACAGGCTCAGAGGTAAAGGAGCGCGCCAGAGAACAGCTGGGAAGCCGGAGGGGCGGAATGGGGCATGAAGGAGTCGGACCGGGGCTCTGCGCTCCTACCTGGAGGAAGATGGGCGCTCGTGGAATGCGTCGAGTGGCACGACATGACTCCTCTTTGAACAGGGTGCACAGCGAGGCGGCCTCCGATGCCATCCTGCTGAGAAGCAGCGGGGCCCGCGGGGCGCTGAGGCCCCAGGAGCTCCAGATGCAGCCACTAGGGTCTTTAGCCTGAGTCAGGAGTACCCAGGCCGGGCGTGGTGGCGCGCGCTTGTCATCTCAGGACTTGGGAGGCTGAGACAGGAGGATCGCAGGTTCACGGCCAGCCTCAGCTACTCAGTGAGGCCCTCTGCAACTTAGTGAGACCCTGTTTTAAAGTGAAAAATAGGTAATTTCAGTATTTGGGAGGCTGAGACGGAAGGATCATGGTTCGTGGACAGCCTCAGCTACTTAGCGAGGCCCTTTGCAACTCAGTGAGACCCTGTTTCAAAATAAAGAATAAAAACATAGGGCTGGGGGGTGTATAGCTCAGAGGTAGACTGCCCCTGGGTTCAATCTCCCCAGCTTCCCAGTACCAAAAAAAGTGAGCCTAACAACTTTTTTTTTTTTTTTTTAATGTGTGTGTGGTGCCAGGGATGGAACCCAGGGGCTTTCTACCTCCGACCTACACCCCCTGCCCTATTTTTATTCTTATGTTGAAACAGGGTCTCACTGAGTTGCACAAGGCCTCACTAAGCAGCTGAGGCTGGCCACAAACCGTGATCCTTCTGTCTCAGCCTCCCAAATACTGGGATTACAAGCGTGCGCCACCACGCCCGGCACAACTGACTTTGTTTTTTATTTTACATTTTATTTTTTATTCTTTGTGGTACTGGGGGTCGAACCCAGGGTCATTCTACCATCGAGCTACACCCCCAGCCCCGTTTTGATTTTGTTCTTCATTTTGAAACAGAGTCTCACTAAGTGGCAGAGGGCCTCACTGAGTAGCTGAGGCTGGCCGCGAACCTGCGTGATCCTCCTGTCTCAGCCTCCCAAGTACTAGGATGACAAGTGTGTGTCGCCACGCCTGGCTTTCTCCTGTTTTAAGGAATACCAGTCACACGATTACTCACGTACCCTGCTCTGTGTTTACACACTCCCGTGTGCCCAAGTCTTAATCCGTTATACCTGCCGTGACCCAGTATCCTAATAAGATCCCATCTGAGGAGCTGGGCCTTAGGACTCATGTTTTGGAGGGGACGCAGTTGAACCCATAATACCCAGCTCCTGTGGAAGCGTTGCCGGGGTTGGAGCGATGGAGAGGGCTGGGGTGATGGTGATAGGTTTAACATCCTTTAGCATCTAAGGGGATAGTGGAGCAGGTTGGCATGGAGTCCTGCACAGGCTCCTGTCTGGACCTTGAACTGAGAGAGGTTTTTGTTTTGTTTGCGGTACTGGGGATGGAACCCAGGGGCATTCTACTTCTGAGCTGCACCCCCAGTCCTATTTTTTTTTTTGTGTGTGTGTGTGTGTGTGTGTGTGTGTGTGTGTGTGTGTGTTTATTGGTGCACTGTATTCATACATCATAGTGGGATACAAACTTTTGTAAACATACATGCACACATCGCCCAGTCAGCCCCCACCCGATCCCCACCCCATTCTCTCCCCATCCCTCCCTCCCATGCTTGGCTTAGTGGTTGACATCTAGTATTATAGCAATTTATCCATAATTAAAAATGATAATTTCACATAACAGTTTCATTTGTCTGATACCAAGCTTTTGATGACTTAAAGATAACATTTCAATATTTCTTTTTGCTTTCTTTCTTACCAGAGAATATTTTTTTTCTATTTTTTTTTAGGTGAAACTATCATATATTTATATATTTATTTTTCAGAAAAAAAATCTATCCTAATATGGAATATGGACTCTATATACCCAAATCGATCTTGAAAAAGAACAAAGCTAGAAGATATATTTTCTGATTTCAAACCATATAAAGCTAAAATAATTGAAACAGTGTAGTACTGTTCTAAAGGCAGATATATAAACCATTGGAGTTAAATAAAAGCCTAGAGATACATTCTTCCATATATTGTCAAGTTATTTTTGACAAGGTTTCCACGAACATTTGGTGGTGGAAATAATAATCTTTTAACTAAATATTGTTGAAAAATAATACTTACATGGAAAAGAATAAAATTGGACCCTTACCTAATCCCATATACAAATATTAACTCAAAATAGATAATAGACCTAAATATAAATCTTAAGACTATAAACTTTTAGAAGAAAATCTGGGTCATAAAACCTCACAACATTGAAATTGGCAGTGATTTCTTGGATATGATTTCAATGGCACAGGCAACAGAAGAGTATACAAACTCCCTAAAAAATAAAAAATATTGTATATCCAAAGACAATGTAAACAGATTTAAAAGTTACTAATAGAATGGGATAAAATATTTCCAAATGCTATATCTGAAGGTATATTAATATTCCAACTAGACATCCTAAAAATTAACAACAATAAAGGCAAACAATACAATTTAGAGATAGGTAAAAGACTAACATAAATAATGAATCTCCACAGATAACCAATCTTAGTTGTCTGTTGGATGGAAAATCTTGTTTCTCTGGTTCTGGTGTGTGTTACCTATTTCTTCTTTGTAGTTAATCTCTTTGAGTATTTTCTCTAGCGCTGGTTTTGAAGACACAAATTCCTTCAGTTTCTGTTTGTCATGGAAGCTTCTTATTTTTCCATCTAATTTGATAGCAAGTTTTGCTGGGTAGGAAATTTTTGGCTGGAAGTTGTTTTCTTTCAGAGTTTGGAATATGTTACTTCAAGCCGTTCTGGCTCTCATGACTTGGTTTGGGAAGTCTGGAGTGATTCTAATTGGTTTGCCTCTGAATGTCACTTGGCCCTTTGCTTTTGTTGCCTTTAAGATTCTCTGCTTGGCTTCCACATTGGTCATTTTGACAATTATGTGGTGTGGGGATCCTCTTCTCCGATCCTGTCTAAAGGGAGTTCTATAAGTTTCCTGGACCTGTGTATCAACCTCTTGCTCTATGTTTGGAAAATTTTCTGCTATTACTTCCTTGAAGAGATTGTTGATCCCTTTGGTTTCACCTTCTTTTCCCTCCTCTATTCCAATTATTCTTAGGTGAGCTCTCTTAAAATGGGCCCATATTTCTTCAATGTCAGATTCCTGCTGTCGGATATTCTTTTCTAGATTAAAAACTATGCGTTCATTTTTGGAATGATCATCTTCTAAGAGCGAGATTCTGTTCTCCATGTGTTCTAATCGGTTGTTTGTGCTTTGAATTGAGGCCTTTACTTCATTAATTGCATCCTTTATCTCTTTTTGGCTCTCTCTGAACTCCTTTCGAAGCACCTCTATTATTTCTACAGTTATTTTCCTGATTTGATCTTCTAGAAATCTCTGATTTTCTGTTTTATCGGGTTCTGATGTTGTGGGGTTGTGGGCATTTATTGCTCCATTGTTATTCCTCTTTCCCATGTTTTCGGAAGTTTGTGCCTTCTCTGGGTTCTTCCCTTGGGTCACTATGACTTCACTTAAGGTGTTCTGGATCTCGAGTCTGTAGTATCTCAGACCCCACTACTCCTTTACTGGGTTTTATCACAGAGTCTCCGACCCAGGGAGTCGATAGAGGCTGCTTTAGACCATGGAGGGTGCCAGGTTGCACGTTCTCCTATGGTGTGATATCTCTGCCACCGCCCCTCCCACACTGGGTCAAGTCCCAGGGAGTACAGTACTGGGATTTCTCCTCTGTGGCCCGCAATTTGACTCACTGTTCTTGAGTATGCAGATGGAGCTGTACTGGACTCGGTGAATTCACTGCTGCTGCCGCCGGTGGCAATATGGCGCCGCTGCCACGCCCTCGGCCATGAGGCTGGCGTATTTTTTCTTCTCTGGTTTTGAGTTCCACTCTGAGTCCCTGCAGCGTGTGCTGAGCTCAGCCACTGGGAGCTTTAGATGCTCTCTGCGCCGAGAAATCCCGCCTGGCTGTTCCGCAGCGGCTCACCTCGGCTTGCTGTGGCCGTCCGGTGAACTCGCCGCTGCCGCCGACAGTAGGGCGCTGCTGCCGCGTCCTCGGGCGTGAGGCCGGTGTATGTCCTCTGTGGCTCTGAGCTCTGTTCTCAGTCCGCTTTCTCTCTGGAGCCTGGTGATTTTTTTGTTTCTGGTGATGGTGTTTTCTGGCTATGAAAGGCGCTGATTTTGTGGTAAGGAGATTGGTTGTTAGCGGGGCTCTTAAGCCCCGCTTTTCTTGGTCGCCATCTTCCCCCAGTCCTATTTTTATTCTTCATTTTGAAACAGGGTCTCACTGAGTTGCAAAGGGCCTAAGTAGCTGAGGCTGTCCTCAGACTGCGATCCTCCTGCCTCAGCCTCCCAAATGCTTGGAGTACAAGTGTGCGCCACCACGCCCAGCAAGAGAGAAGGTTTTAAGTCATGAGACCAGAGTCACTAGCGAGTGAGTGTAAGGCCGGGCGCGGTGGCGCACGCTTATAATCCCAGTAATTGTGAGGCTGAGACAGGAGGATCGCGCAGGTTTGAAGCCAGCCTTAGCTGTTTAGTGAGGCTCTCGGCAACTTAGTGAACCCTGTTTCCCAATAAGATATAAAATAGGTCTGGGAGTGTAGCCTGGCAGCCTGGAGGTAGAAAGCCCCTGGGTTCCATCCCTAGTACCACACAAGAAAAAAGTAAATATAACAGAAATGAGAATCTTGGGTGTTGGAGACAGGAGGATCACAGGTTTGAGGACGACCTTGGCAACCAGGTAAGACCCTGTTTCAAAAGAAAAAATCCAGCCAGGCGTGGTGGGCACGCTTGTCATCCCAGCATTCGGGAGGCTGAGACCTGAGGATCGCGGTTCGCGGACAGCCTCAGCTACTTGGTGAGGCCCTTTGTAACTCAGTGAGACCCCGTTTCAAAATAAAGAATAAAAAATAGGGCAGGGGGTGTAGCTCAGAGGCCGAATGCCCCTGGGTTCCATCCCCAGCACCACAAAAACAAAACAGAAAGAAAGAAAGAGAGAAAGGAAGAAAAAGAGGTCCCTGGAGGGGGAGCAGGAAGTGCCAGGCAAGCTTAGAGGTGGGATGGGGACCGGGAGAGCCTGGGGGCCGGAGGACCAAGGAGGAAGCCATTTCCAGAGGCCACCTGTGTTCTGTGCCAAGTCACTGGGAGTAGACCAGCCTGCGCATGTGTGCGCATAGTGGCGTAAGCCCAGCATTTGGGAGGCTGAGACAGGAGGATCGCACAGGTTTGAGGACAGCCTCAGCTACTTAGTGATACTCTCAGCAAACCTAGTGAAACCAACCTCTCCCCTTCCCCTCCCTCCCTCCCTCCCTTCCTTGGATTGAACCTGGTGGCATTCTACCTCCAAGCTACACCCCTCAGCCCTATTTTCAAACTTATTTATTTATTTTTATTTATTTTGTGGTACTGGGGTTGGAACCCAGAGGCCTTCTACCTCCGAGCTATACCTCCAGACCTGTTTTATATTTTACTTGGAAATGGGTTCTCACAACGCTGCTGAGGCTGGCTTTGAACCTGCGCGGTCCTCCTGTCTCAGCCTCCCAATTACTGGGATCACACTCAGCCACCAAATAGGGGTTTGTTTGTTTGTTTGTTTGTTTAGTGTGTGTGTGTGGTGCTGGCACTGGGGGTGGACCCAGGAGCCTTCTATCTCTAGCTATACCTCCAGCCCTACTTTATTTATTTATTTATTTATTTATTTATTTATTTATTTATTTGCAGGTCTGGGGATGAAACCCAGGGACATTTGACCCCCGAGCTACACCCTCTGCCCAATTATTTATTATTTTATTTATGTATTTATTTGCGGTCCTGGGGATGGAACCCAGGGGCATTCGACCTCTGAGCTACACCCCCAGCCCTATTTTTCATTCTTTATTTGGAAACAGGGTCTCACTGAGTTGCAGAGGGCTTACTAAGTAGCTGAGGCCGTCTGCGAGCCGCGATCCCCCCGTCTCAGCCTCTCAAGCGCGGGGATGACAAGTGTGCGCCGCCACATGCCCAGCTTAAGTTTTTCGTCTGAAATGGAGTCTTGCCACATTGATGAGAATCTCACTACTTGCTGAGGCTGAGAGAGCCTGCTTCAAAAACAAAAACAACTAAGGAAATAAATCAGAAGGGCTGGAGGTGTAGCTCGGAGGTCACTGCCCTGGGTTCAATCCCCAGTACCGACATAAAAATAAAAAGGGCTGAGACTGTAACGCAAAAGTAGAACGCCCCTGTGTTCAATCTGCAGTACCAAGTAATAAGTACCAAACATCATGTCATGAAAGACCAAAAGCAGCCCGCAGAGTTTATTCATAAAGGACTGAACAGACACCTCCAGCCCTGGCCCCTCGCCTGGACCCTGTGGTTCTGTGGGGGACAGGACCCGGGCGGCTAATGTGAGTCTGAAGCGCAGATGGACCATCGTCAAGGTTCACTTTCCATGTGTGACCACCGTATGGGGTTCGGTGGAAAAATGTCAGGCAAAGTTGACACCTATAATCCCAGCGACTCGGGAGGCCGAGACGGGATTGTCTGAGCCCAGGAGTTTGAGGCTGTCGTGGGCAGCATCGTGAGACCAAGTCTTAAAAAAAAATATGGCACGGTGGCACACGCCGATCATCCCAGGACTTGGGAGGCTAAGACAAAAGGATTTTATAGGTTTGAGGCCAGCCTCAGCAACCGAGGTAGGTCCTTCTGTGTTTAGTCCTTGGTACCAAAAAAAAAAACAACAAAAAAAAAACAAACAGGTGCAATGGCAGACAGCTATAATCCCAGTATTTAGGAGACTGAGACAGGAGGATTGCAGGTTTGAGGGCAGCGTCAGTAAATTAGGCCCCCAGCAGTTTAGTAAGTTTCAAAATAAAGTAAAGCTGGACAGGTTTCTCAGAGGTAGAATATCCCTGGGCTCAGTCCCCAGTACCAAAAAAAAAAAAGTCCTTGCTCTCAGACTGCCATGACTTCTGCCCAAGGATAGGGGGCAGATGAGAAAGAGAAGTCAGATGTGCTCCAGATTGACAGGCGGGGGGCCGGGCTGGGGCACAGGCTGTCGTCCCAGGACTTGGGAAGCTGAGACAGGAGGATTGCGGGCTGATGGCCAGCCTCGGCAACTTAGGAGGCCCTCCACAGCTTAGGTCCTGTAGGGCTGGGTGTAGTGCAGAAGTGGATACCAAAATTAAAAAAAAAGAAAAGTAACAGGTGGGGAATAATCAAGAGGCTGTGTGGAGGGCCGGGCATGGTGGCGCAGGCTCCCAGCATTCAGGAGGCGGAGACTGGAGGATCGCGGTTCGTGGACAGCCTCAGCTACTTAGTGAGGCCCTCCGCAACTCAGTGAGACCCTGTTTCAAAATAAAGAAGAATGAAGGGCCGGGCGTGGTGGCGCACGCTTGTAATCCCCGCGCTTGGGAGGTGGAGACAGGAGGATGGCGCAGGTTCGAAGCCAGCTGCGCTGGCGTAAGAGATCCTGTTTCAAAAATATAAAATAGGACTGGGAGTGTAGCCTGGAGGTAGAAGGGCTTCCAGGAACCCCAGTACCACCAAAAGGAAGGAAGGAAGGAAGGACAGGCTGGGGGTGTAGTTAGAAGGTAGAATGTCCCTGGGTTCCATCCCCAGCACCACAAAAAGAAGGGGGTCTGTGTGGATGTCATTGTGCGATTCTGTTTTTTTAATTTTTTATTGGTGCATCGTTACTATACATCTTAATGGGGTTTGTGCAATTAAAACTTTTTTCTGGCAGCACTGAGGATGAGTATTGGGCTCAGGAGCATTCCACCTCTGAGCCCACTCTCAGCCCTGGTTTTTTTTTTTTTTTTTTAATTCTTTATTTTGAAACAGGGACTCATTAAGTTGCAGAGGGCCTCAATAAGCAGCCGAGGCTGGCTGCGAACCGTGATCCTCCTGTCTCAGCCTCCCCAGTGCTGGGATTACAAGCGCGCGCCGCCACGCCTCTTAAAACGTTTTGTAGATTTGAAATATATTAGAAAGAAAACTGGGAAAAATAGAGAATGGAAGGAAAGGACTGGTCAGCGGTGAGGGCAGGTTTCCATTGTGGTGGACAGGAGACCCAGCAAATGCCAGAAGGTCAAGTGAGGTGGACACTGACTCAGTGTTGTGCTAGCTGGGCATGGAGGCGCACGCTTGGACTCCCAGCACTTGGGAGGCTGAGACAGGAGGATTGCGGGTTCGCGGCCAGCCTCTGCTACTTAGTGAGGCCCTCCGCAACTCAGTGAGACCCGGTTTCAAAATAAAGAATAAAAAGTAGTGCTAGGAGTATAGCTCGGAGGTGGAATGCACCCGGGTTCCATCCCCAGTACAGCAAGGAAAAAAAAAAAAAAAAAAAAGTCGTGCTCAGCATGGGTGTGGGCGAGCCAGGAGCCTTACCGTGGAGGACAGGTCTGTAGGCTGACCCTGCACCTAGCTGGAGGGCGGGTCTGGGTGGAAGGGCTGGCCGCTCATGAAGCCCCCGCAGCCCCAAGCAGGTGGCTGAGGGAGCCGTGGCGTTGGGAGCCCGCGGGCCTTCTGCCATCTTATTTTTGTGCAGAAGTAGGACGCGGGGCACTGGTGGGCTGTGAGTTAGGGCTGGGCCTTTGGCCACAGGAGGGCAGAGAAGAAATTCCAGAGTCCAGGGAGCAGGTGTGTGAGCCGGGAAATCCAGACGCGAGTCCTTGAGCAGAGGCGCGTGGACATTGCCGGGGCAGTGAGGTGTGGTTTCTCCGCAGCACCACCCGTGTCTATAGGAATCTGGGTGGGAGGGGGGGTCCACCATTCAGGGCCGGCCAGGCTGTCGAACTGTGGCCAGAGGTCCAGGCTGGAGGGGCCGAGGGGTTTGCCAAGAGCCCGGACATCCTGGTGCCAACACCGAGCTAGTCTAACCAAAGAGTGAGCACCCCAAGATTCATTTCGGGGACCTCCCTGTGCACCAGGGAGAGGCCCTGGTAGCCCCTGCCTCGGGGTTCTTTACTCGCAGGCCTTTTCCTGCGCCCCATGGGGCTGAGGGAAGGTTTTCCATGTGATGTAACAGGCAGAAGCGTGGGGCGTCCCGGGGCGGGGCTGGCCCAGGGGCTGCCTGGGTCAGCGCCTGCCCCACTCTGCACTCCAGGTGTGCCACCACGCTGACTGCCAGCAGCTGCACCGCCGGGGACCCCTGAACCTCTGCGACGCCTGCGACAGCAAGTTCCACAGCTCGGCGCACTATGTCGGCCACGTCCGCTTCGACCTGCCGCCCCAAGGTCAGCAGGGGGAGGCCCAGCCGGCTCCAGGGCAGTCTGAGCTGAGGAGAAACTGACCAGCCGAGGAGAGGGCAAGTCAGGCCAGGCCCAGGGGCGCAACCTGTGATCCCGGGACTTGGGAGCTGAGACAGGACGATCCGGGTTCGCCACCAGCCTCAGCTACTTAGCGAGGCCCTCTGCAATGTAGTGACACCCTGTTTCAAAATAAAAAATAAAAGCCAGGCGTGGTGGCTCACGCTTGTAATCACAGGACTTGGGAGGCTGACAAAGGATTGCAGTTCAAAGACAGCCTCAGCTACTACTTAGTGAGGCCCTTTGGAACTCAGTGAGACCCTGTTTCAAAATTAATGATTAAAAAATAGGGCTGGGGGTGTAGCTCGGAGGTAAAATGCCCCTGGGTTCCATTCCATTACCATAAAAACAAACAAACAAACAAATAAATAAAATAAAGAATAAAAAACAGGGCTGGGCGTGGTGGCGCACACCTGTAATCCCAGCATTTGGAAGGCTGAGACTGGAGGATTGTAGTTCGTGGACAGCCTCAACTACTTAGTGAGGCCCTCTGCAACTCAGTGAGACCCAGTTTCAAAATAAAGAATAAAAAACAGGGCTGGGCGTGGTGGCGCTCGCTTGTAATCCCAGCATTTGGGAGGCTGAGACTGGAGGATTGTGGTTCGTGGACAGCCTCAGCTACTTAGTGAGGCCCTCTGCAACTCAGTGAGACCCGGTTTCAAAATAAAGAATAAAAAATAGGGCTAGGGCCGGGCGTGGTGGCGCTCGCTTGTAATCCGTGCGCTTGGGAGGCAGAGACAGGAGGATCATCCTGGTTTGGAGCCAGCCTCACTGGTTAAGAGACCCTGTTTCTAAATTAAAATATAAAATGGGTCTGGGAGTGAAGCCTGAGGTAGAAGGGCTTCCAGAAACCCCAGTACCACACATACACAAAAAAAATAGGGCTAGGAGTGTAGCTCGAAGGTCGAATGCCCCTGCGTTCAATCCCCAGTACCAAAAAAAAAAAGATAAAAATACATAAGTAAATAAATAAATAAAAATGGAACTAAGGGTATTGCTCAGAGGTGTAATTCCTCTGTGTTTAATCCTCTGTGCCACTAAATAATTAAATGAGGAGGAAGGAAGGAAGGATGGAAGGAAGGACAGGCTGACAAGTCACCTGTAGTTAATGAAACCCAAGAACATGGCCGTCCCTGTTCTTCACATGTTTTTAGCAAGGCGGACTCTGACTGTGCCCCTTGTCAAGGGCACGGCGCAGGCCCCGTTTCCCTGTCCTGTGTCCTGCCCCTTCTTGGGGTAGAGGACTTTGGGGGGGATCTTCGGGGCCAGGCCACAGCCCAGTGTAGGCGGGGCAGTGGTGGTGGTGGGGCTGCAGGTCAGGAGGAAGTCAGGGTAGAAACCAGAAACCCCTTTTGCTGAATAAGGCCTGCCCCGCCCTTCCTACTGGCCGCAAATCGCCGGGCTGGCCAGCAGTGCCACCCTTGTCTCTTGTCCCCACAGATAGAGGGACAAAAGAACTAGCTCCCTCTGCTGGGGCCAGGACTTCAGGCGGGTCCCTGAGGTAGGGGAGGGGAGAGACAGGGCCTTTGATCTTTGTCTTCAACAAGCAAACGAAGAGTCAGGGCTTCATCACCCTTATTTTACAGACGGGTAAACTGAGGACACAGGTGGGTTTGTCGGGAGCCGGGCATCATCACTTGAAGTGTCAGAGTGGGACCTTCACGTCCCCTGGGGTCTGGGGACCGTGGTAAGAATGGTCACTCTTTTTGAAGAACTGGAGGGTCCTCGGTGTTTGCCGGGGAGTTTCCAGGGGTCAAGGAAGCCAGGCCGTGGTGGTGCACCCTTGTAACCCCAGTACTTGGGAGGCTGAGACAGGAGGATCACAGGTTCTTGACTAGCCCCAGCAACTTGTGAGGTCCCCTGCAACTTAGTGAGATGCTGTTTTAAAATAAAGCATAAAAAATCAGGCTGGGGCTTGAGCTCAGAGGTAGAATGCCCCTGGGTTGAATTCCTAGTACCACCCAAAAAAAAAGGGGGGGGGCCAAGGAAGGACCAGGCATGACTCACCCTTTATCTTCAAAGGTTCTGTCCTGGCCCGGAACATGTCTACCCGGTCATGCCCCCCACGCACCAGCCCTGCGGTGGGCTTGGAGGAGGAGGAGGAGGAAAGCTCGCTGGATAGTAAAGGGTAGGTGGACCGAGCAGATGCTATGGGAGGGAGACCCAGGGACCAGGTGCGTTGGTGCCTTTTCCCAGAAGGGCTGCGTGGGAGCCCCCGTCCCACCCCATGTGGATACCCGCAGCTCTGGAGGAGGCTGGGCCAGCCCAGGGAGGGGCCTGGTATCCCCCTTCCTCCCACACCTGACTGGGTACATGGTGTGTGGCTCCTGTGCTGGCCACCAGAGGGCGCACAACCCATAATCTTGGCCTGTCTGAATCCACCTGGGTGGGCCCAAGCGTCCCACCCTCACACCTATGTCTGCCCACCCTCCCCTGCAGGGACAGGAAGAGCACAGGGCTGAGACTCTCCAAGAAGAAAGCCAGGAGACACACAGATGTAAGGGCCGCGGGCTCTGAGATGGGGTTCCCAGACAGCCCCCATCCCTCCCAAGGCCAGGCCTTTCTCCAAGGCTGGGCCTCCCTGCTCTGAACCCCAGGGGTGGGGTCTGCCCTGGGGCCCTGCGGACCACCTAGCCCAGGCTGGTGTGGACACTGGCGCAGCCCTGGGCAGGAGGACACTGGTGCCCTGCAGGGATGGAGGGGGCGGGGAGAGCCCGCCCTCGACTGCCCTGTTGGGGTGCTCATTTGCAGTTAGAGGTGGGGAGGGGGTGGCAGCGGGGAAGCTGAAGGGCCCTGTGGTCTCAGGACCCCAGCAAGGAGTGCTTCACCTTGAAATTTGACCTGAATGTGGACATAGAGACCGAGATTGTACCAGCCATGAAGAAGAAGTCACTGGGGTAGGTTTGGTGGGGCTGAGGGCATGCGTGGGGAAGGCATGCGTGTGTGCGTGTGTGTGTGTGTGTGTTTGTGTGAGAGATGGACTGTGGGTGTGACCTGAGGCAAGCCCACGTGGTTGTACGCATCTGTGCAAGGGAACAGGACGGCCTGTGCACTCCACTCCTGAGTGCAGGGCCGCGGCCCACTGAGCAGCCTCCGCAGACATGGCTGGGGCCTGAGCTCAGGGAGCAAAGGCGGATGGGACAGAGGCTGCCCCGAGTGGCCCCGCTCACACACACCTCCTTCCTGGGCCAGAGAGGTGCTGCTGCCCGTGTTTGAAAGGAAGGGCATCACACTGGGCAAAGTGGACATCTACCTGGACCAGTCCAACACGCCCCTGTCCCTCACCTTCGAGGCGTACAGGTTCGGAGGACACGACCTGCGGGTCAAAGGTGAGCAGCAGCCGGCAGTGTCTAGGGCTGGGTAGGGCCTCCTGGAGATGGGAGCCCTTCCCAGGCTCCGTTTCCCATTGGTGGAGGCCTGCGCAGGCTCATTACCATACAGGTGTCTGCCGGGCTGGTGGCGGGCTGGCAGGGCTGTGGAGTGGGGGAGGGTGGCCGGGCCTGGCTGGATCCTCAAAGGAGAGGAGCTGGGTCCCAGAACCCCGCTCTGAGGGCCTCTTCTCATCCCCGTGCACCACGCCAGCCAAGCCAGGGGACGAGGGCAAGGTGGAGCAAGGGGTGAAGGACTCCAAGTCCCTCAGTCTGCCGATCCTGCGGCCGGCTGGGCTCGGGTCCCCTGCGCTGGAGCGTGCGGAAGCCCAGAGCCGCCGGGAGAGCCTAGACATCTTGGTGAGGAGAGGGGCCGTCGCAGTGGGGGGGGGCAGCTGGACTTAGGGGCCCTCCTCCGGGAGTTACCCTGGGTCCCTTGCTGATCTCATGTGGGGTTTTAACGTCCCTATCTGGGAAATAGGGCTGGCTGTAAGAACAGGGGGCCCTCTTGATCTAACCAAACCACAGGATGGTACGTCTCGTCTCTGAGAGCCTATGCCCAGGAGTGTGTGTGTGTGTGTGTGTGTGTGTGTGTGTGTGTGTGTCCCGGGGCACATTTGGAACTGTGCTGCAGGTCCCGTGAGTATGTCTGACTGTGTCCCGCCTGCCTCCTCTTGCTGGCTGGGGGACAGTAATCCAGGAGGACCTGTGTCTGGGTCTTGGGCGGGTCCCCAGGTGGGAGTGCAGAGACCCTCCGCTATTCTAGGCCGGCCTGAGGTCCTGGGAACCCTGTGGGACAAGGTCATGGAGTCCAACTGGCCTTGACCACCTCTCCTTGGCCAGGCCCCGGGCCGCAGACGCAAGAACATGTCAGAGTTCCTGGGGGAGGCCAGCATCCCGGGACAGGAGCCCCCTGTGCCCTCCAGCAGCTCTCTGCCCAGTGGCACGAGCAGCGGGGGCGGGGACAGCTGGAAGAACAGGGCAGCCAGTCGCTTCAGTGGCTTCTTCAGCTCAGGCCCCGGTAGCAGCGCCTTCTGCCGGGTATGTGGCCCCATGGGTCCCGGGGGCAGGGCTGCTGGCTGCGCCTCTGCCCTGACCCCGGGTCTCTGCCAGGAGGTAGACAAGATGGAGCAGCTCGAGGGCAAGCTGCACACCTACGGCCTCTTCGGGCTGCCCCGGCTGCCTCGGAGGCTGCGTTTTGACCACGATTCCTGGGAGGAGGAAGAGGAGGACGAGGATGAAGACGAGGACGGCGCCTGCCCGAGGCTGGAGGAGAGCTGGAGAGACCTCATCGACGGGCATGAGGTGGGCGCAGCTGAGCCCCGCCCTCCCTGCCGGCCCTTGTCCCACCAACAACAGCCCTGGAGGCTCGCTCCCACTTAGGGGAAACTGAGGCTCTGTTGGAGTGGCAGAGGCGGGCTCAGATCTCGGGTGTCTTGGGATAATCCAGGTGATGCTGAGGGTGGCCTGCCCTGCCCAGGACCTCTGTGTCCCCATGGCGGGGAAGAGGCGCTGCCTGCAGGGTTGCCCACCTCCCCTGGCTAGCCTCACCCACTGCGGGGCTCCTGGTTGACCTGTCCGCCTCTCTAGAAGCTGACGCGGCGGCAGTGTCACCAGCAGGAGGCGGTGTGGGAGCTCCTGCACACCGAGGCCTCCTACATCCGGAAGCTGCGGGTCATCACCAACGTGAGTAAGGCCACCCCAGCGGCACCTGCTACCTCCGCCCCGGGGTCTCCTTTCCCGCCGCAGAGGCTGGGCCTTTGCAGAAGGGACAGATACTCAATTATGAGGGTAAAGGGGCAGAAGAGTCAGATAAGGGCTGGACCCACTTTCAACAGGTGACTCCCCAAAGGAGGCAGCTTTAAACAGGTGAAACCCCGTGAACACAGGTGGCCTCCACGGCCTTTTCTGCACACCTGCTGGGTGCCAGGTGGCCAGGAGCCCAGGAGCCCACACCCTAGACAAGACAGGGTGGGGAGGCACTGTAGGGCTTTCAGCTCAGGAACGGGAGCTTGGAGGTTCAAGGAAGGCTTCCTGGAAGGAGGATGCTCCTGGCGGGAAACCCTGAAGCTGGGCCTGGGCAGAGGTGGAGAGAATTCCAGGGAGCTTCCTTCCGGGTGGGGCCAGGGCAGGGCTCGCAGGTCGCAGGTGTGAAGCCCGGGGCGGATTCAAGACCTTCCAGGAAGGGAAAGGGGTGGGAGCCCAAGCACCGGGGTGGGGCTTCGTGGCTGGGACGGGCCCAGGGGCAGCATCCCCTGTCCCCACAGCTCTTCCTGTGCTGCCTCCTGCACCTGCAAGAGTCTGGGCTGCTGTGCGAGGTGAGGCCGGGCCTGGGGGTGCTGTCGGAGGTCCCGGGCAGGCGGGGCGGGGCCAGCCGGGAGCGCGGGCGGGGCGGGGCCGAGCGCACCTCCCGCTCCGCCCAGGTGGAGGCCGAGCGCCTGTTCAGCAACATCCCGGAGATCGCGCGGCTGCACCGCGCGCTGTGGGCCAGTGTGATGGCGCCGGTGCTGGAGAAGGCGCGGCGCACGCGGGCGCTGCTGCAGCCAGGGGACTTCCTCAAAGGCTTCAAGATGGTACGAGCTGGGCCCCCGAGGCAGGGTTGGGGCACCGAGAAGGCGCCACGGCCCGATCCCAGCTACCCATCCCTCTAACGCCCCCATGGCCAGTGACCCCTATGGCCAAAGACGAAGCACGTGTCCGCGACGCGGGTTTCGGCCGCACCTGGCCACCTCTCCTCGCACCTGGCCACCTCCCGGCGCACCTGGCCACCTCCCTCCCCTCGCACCTGGCCACCTCCCCTCGCACCTGGCCACCTCCCCTGGCACCTGGCCACCTCCCCGGGCACCTGGCCACCTCCCTCCCCTCGCACCTGGCCACCTCCCTCCCCTCGCACCTGGCCACCTCTCCTCGCACCTGGCCACCTCCCCCCCCTCGCACCTGACCACTTGGCCTCGCACCTGTCCACCTCCCCTCGCACCTGACCACATCCCCTTGCACCTGGCCACCTCCCCGGGCACCTGGCCACCTCCCTCCCCTCGCACCTGGCCACCTCCCCTCGCACCTGGCCACCTCCCCTCGCACCACCGGGACGCGGGGGTGGCCCGGGTGGGCCCGGGGCGCTTGGGAAGTGCCGGCGTGGGCCGGCCGGAGGGAGCGCGGGGTGACCTGCTGTGGTTCCCCCGGGCCAGTTCGGCGCGCTCTTCAAGCCCTACATCCGCTACTGCATGGAGGAGGAGGGCTGCATGGAGTACATGCGCAGCCTGCTCCGGGACAACGACCTGTTCCGCGCCTACGTCACGGTGAGGACCCTGGGTGCGCTGGGGCCGGGGGCGCAAGACCGACCCAAGGTGCAGGCAGACCGGGCGGGGCCTGCGCTGGGCGGGGCCTGCGGTGGGCGGGCCACGAGCAGACCACGCCCACCTCCTGCAGTGGGCCGAGAAGCACCCTCAGTGCCAGCGGCTGAAGCTGAGCGACATGCTGGCCAAGCCCCACCAGCGGCTCACCAAATACCCGCTGCTGCTCAAGTCGGTGCTGAGGAAGACCGAGGAGCCGCGCGACAAGGAGGCCATCATCACCATGGTAACCCGGGCAGCGGATGGGCTTCCCCGCTGGGCTCTCTGGCCCTCGCTGTCCGCCGTCCGCCGGGCCTGAAGCCTGTCCCTGCTTGCAGATCAGCTCCGTGGAGCGCTTCATCCACCACGTGAACGCCTGCATGCGGCAGCGCCAGGAGCGGCAGCGGCTGGCGGCCGTGGTCAGCCGCATCGACGCCTACGAGGTGGTGGAGGGCAGCAACGACGAGGTGGACAAGGTGGGCGCCGTGTCTCTGCGGGGAGGAGCAGCGGGGAGGAGCAGCAGGAGCCAAACCCTCACCTTCCCCCTGCGCCTGCGCCCTCTGCAGCTCCTAAAGGAATTCCTGCACCTGGACCTGACAGCGCCCATCCCGGGCGCCTCCCCGGAGGAGACCCGGCAGCTGCTGCTGGAGGGGAGCCTGCGCATGAGGGAAGGCAGGGACAGCAAGGTGAGTCGGCCCTCCAGGTGGGGCTGCCCTCTTGGGCACCGCAGGTCCTCAGGTGCCCCACCCGCTATGTGGTCACCAGAGAACCAGCGACTTGGGTCCTAGTGAGGGCTACTTCCCCGCCTGCCGTTTACTTTTTTTTTCTTTTTTCTTTTTTTTTTTTTTTTTTTTTGTGGAACTGGGGATGGAACCCAGGGGCATTCTACCTCTGAGCTACACTCCCAGTTCTATTTCTTAGTCTTTTATTTTTTTTGAAACAGGATCTCACTGAGTTGCAAAGGACTAAGTAGCTGAGGCTGTCTGAAAACCATGATCCTCCAGTCTCCACCTCCCGAATGCTGGGATTACAAGTGTGCACCACCACGCCTGGCTATTCTTTATTTTTGAAACAGGGTCTCACTACATTGTGGAGGGCCTCACTAAAATAGCTGAGGATAGCCACAAACCAGTGATCCTCCTGTCTCAGTCTCCCAAGTACTGGGATTCCAAGTGTGCGCCACCATGCCCGGCTCCTCTTCCTTTTAATCTACTCAAACATTCTTGGGGAGCTGGGCGTGGTGGTGCATGCCTGTAACCCCAGTACTTGGGAGGCTGAGACAGGAGGATCACAGGTTCGAGGACAGCCTCAGCAAGTAGTGAGACTCTTATTAACCTAGCAAGACCCTGTTTCAAAAATAAATTAAATAGCACAGAAGGTGTAGCTCAGGTTCTGTGCCCCTAGGTTCAATCCCTAGCACGACACAAAAAAAGAAAATTCATGGGCATGGGGGGAAAGAGAGGAGATGCTTGGTAAGAGCCAAGGACTCCCAGTGGAGCGTTCCAATGACCCTAGACCTGACCCCCGTGGCCTCTGCTGCTCCCCACCCCAGATGGACGTGTACTGCTTCCTCTTCACCGATCTGCTCTTGGTGACCAAGGCAGTGAAGAAGGCCGAGAGGACCAAGGTCATCAGGCCGCCGCTGCTGGTGGACAAGATCGTGTGCCGGGAACTTCGGGACCCTGGTGAGGTGCCCGGCCACCTGCTCCTGGGCAGGGGCCGGGATGGACAGGGGCCCTGCCCTTGGCCGACGCTGATGTGGGCCTTCCCTGCCAGGCTCCTTCCTTCTCATCTACCTGAATGAGTTCCACAGTGCTGTGGCGGCCTACACGTTCCAGGCCAGCGGCCAGGCCTTGTGTCGGGGCTGGGTGGAGGCCATTTACAACGCCCAGGTGAGCGGGTGGCGGGAGGGCAGGGGTGGGGAGGCTAGGGCTTTGGGTCACACTTATATTGCCCCCGTGCCCCCTGCTCCACCTGCAGAACCAGCTGCAGCAGCTGTGTGCACAGGAGAACCCGGGGGGCCAGCAGCACCTGCACAGCCTGGAAGAGGAGGAGGAGGAAGGGGAGGAGGAAGGGGAGGAGAGTGGTGCCTCAGCTGCCAGCTCCCCCACCATCCTGCGCAAGAGCGACACCAGCCTCAGCTCCCAGCACTGGTATGCCTGCCCAAGACCACCCAGCAGGTCCCAGGAGGGCATGTACTCCAGCCCAGGACTCCTGGCTCCAAGGCCATTAAGACCCGGCAGGGCATAGCCACATCTCCTTCTTCTGAATAGCCTTTTTCTTTTTTTTTTTTTTAAACCTTTTTTGTGTGTGTGGGTCTGGGGATGGAACCCAGGGGCATTCGACCTCTGAGGTACAGCCCCTGCCCTATTTTTTATTCTTTATTTTGAAACTTGGTCTCACTGAGTTGCAGAGGGCCTCGCTAAGTAGCTGAGGCTGTCTGCGAACCGCGATCCTGCGGTCTCAGCCTCCCGAATGCTGGGATTCCAAGTGTGCGCCACCGCGCCCGGCTTGAATAGCCTTCCTCTGAATAGTGCTAGAAACCCAGTGGGAGCTGGGGTGGCGGTGCAAGTCCAGGTCTGTGCAGGCACAGGAGCTGGAGAATCTCTGAACCTTGAGCTCCTGGGGCAGTTTATAAACCTCTGCACATTGCCCTGCATGGCTTCGCTCCACGCCTTCTGGGCTTCCTTCGGTGGCACTGACTCTGCTCCCTGCCCCACAGTGCCTCAGACGGCTCTACTGAGACCCTGGCCGTGGTGGTGGAGCCCGGGGAGACCCTGTCCTCCGAGTTTGACGGTGGCCCCTTTAGCTCCCAGTCAGACGAGACCTCGCTCAGCACGACAGCCTCATCCATCACGCCCACCAGCGAGCTGCTGCCCCTGGGCCCAGTGGACGGCCGCTCCTGCTCCATGGACTCTGCCTATGGCACCCTGTCCCCCACGTCCCTGCAAGACTTTGCAGCACCAGCCTCCGTGGCGGAGCCAGTGCCCCCACCCCCAGAGTTATCACAGACTCCTTCGCCCCCTCCTTCGCCCCGCCTCCGCCGCCGTACCCCTGTCCAGCTGCTGCCCCGCCCGCCTCACCTGCTCAAGTCCAAATCTGAGGCCAGCCTCCTCCAGCTGCTGTCAGGGGCTGCCGCCCGTGGAGTGCCCCCAGCTCCCAGCCGCAGCCTTTCGGAACTCTGCCTGGCTGCTCCAGGCCTGCTGGGCACTAGGATTCAGGGCTCCCCTCAGGAAGCCGGGCTCCACTGGGACTGCCGAAGGGCACCAGGCTCTGGCTGCGGCCCTAAGCCACTGGAGCTGGAGGGCAGAGCTGGCTGCCTAACTGGGGGCTCTGCAGGCCTTGCCAGGAGGAAGCACAGAGAGCCCTCTGGGGCTGCGTCCAGGGGCCACCCTGAGCCGCCCCCAGGGGTCTCTGCCCAGCACAGGAAGCTGACGCTGGCCCAGCTCTACCGGATCCGGACCACCCTACTGCTGAATTCCACGCTCACTGCCTCGTGAGTGGCCTGGCTGGGTAGAAGACCCGTGGCTGGCTCAGTGTGCCAACATCGGTGGCACGAGTCTGGGTAGTGGGAGGGGCATGGCGGTGCCCCAGGGCCGGTGTGCAGAGGATCATGGTGCTGAGGAGACCTGGTTCCGGTAGCAACCGGCTAAGGACTCTTTTTCACCCCTGCCCTTTGCAGGGAGGTCTGAGCAGAAGAAAGCGCCCCAGGGTGCCACTGACCAGGGTACAGCAGACAGCATGCCTCCGAGGTACGGCTCCGGCTTCAGCTGCTGCCTCGTGCGCGAGCCAGAGTGCCAGGCAGGACCCCCGCCCACCACCGCGGGGCCGATTTGCACTTTGCCGGGCTGATGGAGTGGAGGAGGGCTCAGCAGAGCCTCAGGCCTGGCTGCAGTACCCCACCCCTGCCCAGGCGGTCCCTGGGCTGGGCTCCCAGGCTGCACTCCTAAGAAGCCATCTTCTCGGCCTGCGCCCCCAGCCCGCTCCCTCCCTCCCTGTTCCTCCACCCCAGGCTTGGGTTGGACTGTGTGTAAAGCTACCTATTTATTGAGACTTGGTTCTTTCATAAAGACTTGTATATACACCCCTGGAAAGAGTCCTGTGCTTCTGGAGCCCCGGGGTGCTATCTCTGTGCCTGGCGCCTCTTCGGCTGCCGTGGGGCCCCTGTGGATGACACTGGGAGCAGCCAAGCAGTAATGGTGTGGGGGGTGGGGACCATATACCCAGATGAAGCCCCTGCCCTGTAGGAGGCCTGAGGGCTTGGCGTCTGCCCAGCCTGTGAGCTTGTCTGGGCAGGTGAAATGCCTGCTGGGGGCGCTCCCTAGGGCTCAAGCTAAGCCCTCACCAGACCCATACCCAGGTACACTGGGAGAAGTGGGTTTCCCACCTTAGGCCCATCATGTATTTTAGGGCCTGACCCCCACGTCGGTGCCCCGAGGGCACCCCCAAGAGTTAGTTCTCAGGTTTAGCATGAGACCCAGGGCCAGGGGACCAGGGGATGGGTCCAGGAGGAGCCTATGCTATGTAGACCTGGTCAAAGCAGGCATCCCAGGTGGCACAGTGCTCTGGGTAGACCTTGAGGGTGGGGTCCTCCGCAGGCAGGCAGGAGAGCGCATCCCCGCCCCGCTCCCCTTCCCAGGCAGGCCTCTGGGGATTTTGCAGGACTGGCCGCATGTCATGCTGGGCTAGAGTGCTATCAGGCAGGCCCAGGCAGGCAGAGCCCTAGGCGAGCCTGCCAGCCCCAGTGTGGATAGCCATGAAGCCCCAGCCAATCCCCAGCCGGGGGGCTTTGTGGCAGTGGTGGCTGTGGTGAGTGGGGACCCGGAAGGGGCTGGGGGAGGCAGCCTGGAACCCAGCCCCAGCCCTCACGGAAGGGGCCTTGGGTTCTTTGCTCCACCCAGCTCCTTTCTGACCTAGTTCAAAGCTCTGGAGGGGCGGGCCCTTCCGCAAAGAGGAAACAGCTTTCCTGGGGCCTGGGGGCCCCAGGCAGAGGGAGGAGCAGCCCCCACCTCGTAGAAAGCATGGGCTGGGACATCCTAGTGGAGGGAAATGTGTAAAGGTTGGGCAGGGGCGCCTCGCCTGCCCCTCCCAAGCTGGGTCTGTGCGCAGGGGAAAGCCCCATCCCCGCCACCCGTGGACATTCCTCTGCCCAGCCTGAGAAGTAGGCTGCTGCCGGAGGGTAAATGCTGGGCCAATGGAGGGGCCGGGCCAGGAGGGGCCCCCACGCTGGGCAGGTGCGCGGACAGCTGCAGCCCCTGTGTCCCAGGCTCTCTTCCTGCTGCTGTTGGGTGTCCAGGGGCTGGGCAGCACTCCTGGCCCCCGGTGTGGCTGCGCCCGTGACCTCCAGAAGAGCAGCCTGCCTTGCTGCAGGGGCTGTCCAGTGGGTAAGTGGCCGCGGGGTGGGGGTGGGGTGGGGAATGAGCACAGGCCTCCATAGGGCTGGGGTGGGCGAGGCGGGGATGGCGGCTAGGGGTGGCCTGTGAGGGCAGGAGGGGCCCGTGAGAGGGGATTGGGAAGTGCCGAGCTGCCCCCTTGACCGTGGCCGTCTGCTGCCTGGGTCCCCAGGGCACTACCTCGAGGCCCGCTGCACGGAACCCTGCGGCAACTCCACCTGCCTCCCGTGTCCGCTGGGCACCTTCTTGGCCCAGGAGAACCACTTTATAACGCAATGTATCCGCTGTCGGCACTGCGACGAGATGTGTGAGGGCCGTCGGGACTTGGGGGGAGGGTTCCTGGGGACAGGCCATGACCGGGGTCTTTCTGAAGGTGGCACTGGCTGGGTCCCAACCTTTGGGCATGCAATCCTCTCCCCGCCCACCCTCCCCGGACCCGCCGCCCTGTGCCCCGGGTGCCTCTGGTCCCTCTTCTTGGTGATTGATTTTTCTGTCTCCACGTGCTTTGGGTGTGGTCTGCTTTGGGGTAGCCTCGTCTCGGTCACCCTCTCTGCCGCCTAGCCCTGGCTCTCTCTGTTCTCTGGAGGAGCAGCCCAGCTTCTCCATGGGGGTCCCTGACCGGCTCTCTGTGCCTCCACCTTCGTCTCCCTGCCCCCCATCTCACCTCCGTCTCCCTGCCCCCCATCTCACCTCCGTCTCCCTGCCCCCCAGTCTCACAGGTGGCCTTGAAGAGCTGCTCAGCTGTGGCAGACACACAGTGTGGCTGTGCCCCGGGCTGGTTTGCAGACTGCATGTTCAAGCCTTGTAGGGAAAGCGCATCCTTCCACTGCCTCCCCTATCCAGGCTCCGAGGCCCCGCCCAGCACCACACAGGTGCGCGGTGAGTACCTGCCACCTGCCCCCCCCCAGTCCCCTATTCCGAGCTGACGTCTGCCATTCCTTGACCTGCAGGTCCCAGCAGAGAGACAGGCAGGCGCTGCCCACCGGGCTTGTATGAACGTGGCGATGACTGTGTTTCCTGCCCCACGTAACTTTGGGCTGTCCTGGGCCAGAGGGAGAGGAGCTGGGAGCTGGGTGGAGGCTTTGGGGTCAGGGATAGGAGGGGCCAAGGAAGAGGGGGAGTGGGTCTCACTCAGGCAAACACAGGGCTGTAAAGGAATTGGAATTCATTTTTTGCCAGGTAAATTCACTTTTTTTTTTTTTTTGGTGCTAAGGATGAAACCCAGGGGTATTCTACCTTCGAGCTACACCCCAACCCTATTATTTATTCTTTATTTTGAAACAGGGTCTCACGGAGTTGCAAAGGGCCTCTCTAAGTAGCTGAGGCTTCCAAAGATCCCAAGCCTCCTATCTCAGCCTCCCCAGTGCTGGGATTACAAGCGTGCACCACCACATCCGGCTGATAAATTCACTTTCTGCCGGAATTTTCTTTAGTAATCCTTCTGCTTGAATATTAAGGCGGGATTTGCCATTTTGTCATGTATACAGAATCACACTGAAAGAGCTATAGAATTTGCGCTGTGAGATTCAGGATTTGCTGCTAATTCTTGGGCACGTTCTAAGAAATAGCCTCTGTGATCTGGGGGCCTCCATCTGATAGGGGAAGGTGCCTATTTTTTTCCCTTTGGTATTGGAGATTGAGCCCAGAGCATTCTATCTCTGAGCTATACCCCCTACACAATATTATTATTATTATTATTATTATTATTATTATTTATTATTTATTATTATTATTTTGGTAGTACTGGGGGTGGAATCTAGAGGCTTTCTACCTCCGGGCTATACTTCCAGACCTATTTTATATATATATATATTTTATTCATTCATTCATTTATTTATTATTTATTTACTTATTTATTTATTTTGGTGTACTGGGAATGGAACCCAGGGGCCTTCTACCTCCGGGCTAAACTCCCAGACCTATTTTATATTTTATTTGGAAACAGGGTCTCGCTAAGTAGCCTAGGCTGGCCTCAAACCTATGCCATCCTCCTGTCTCAGCCTCCCAAGCGCAGGGATTACAAACGTGTGCCACCACACCCGGTTCGCTAATTCTATGAGTCTCACTACTTGCTGAGGCTGTCCTTGAACCTGTGATCCTCCTATTTTAGCCTCCCAAATATTGGGATTACAGGTGTGCACCACCACGCCCAGCTATGCCTGTTCATTAATCCATCCAAGGCTTTAATGAATATCTACCATTTCCAGTAGCTGTTCTAGGTGTGGAGGCTACACAGGGACCCAGAGAGGCAGAAATCCCCGTCCTTAAGGAACTAACATTCTTGTGACCCTTAATCTAGTCTAAAAGTTTAGTAGAGCTGGATATGGCGGCGCATGCCTGTAGTCCCAGTACTTGGGAAGCTGAGCTAGGAGGATTGCAAGCTCAAAGCCAGTCTCAGCAACTTAGTGAGACCCTATTTCTTAATTAAAAATAAAAACAGGCTGGGATTGTAGCTCAGAGGTAGAATGTCCCTGGGTTCAGCTGGGCCTGGTGGCGCATGCCTGTAATCCCAGTACTTGGGAGGCTGAGACAGGGCCATTGCAGGTTCGTAGCCAGCCTCAGCAATTTAGTGAGGCTCTCAGCAACTTAGACCTTGTTTCAAAATAAGAAGTAAAATAGGACTGAGGGTGTAGCTCAGAGGTAGAATGCCCCTGGATTCAACCCCCAGCAACACACACAAAAGCTTAATATAGTGATTTTTCTTACTGTTTTTTTTTTTTTTTTTTTTTTTTTTTGTGGTCCTAGGGATAGACCCAGGGGCATTCTATCCCTGGGCTACACCCCTAGCCCTATTTTATCTTTGATTTTGAAACAAGGTCTCACTAAGTTGTGGAGGGCCTAAGTTGCTGAGACTGGCTGTGAAATTGTGATCCTCCTGTCTCAGCTTCCCAAGTACTAGGATTACAGGTGTACACCACCATGCCCATCTGGGTCTTATTCTGATTTTGGGCATATCAGCAGTACTTCCAGAACTTTTTTAGGCAAAGTGAGGCTTGCTGGAGAGAGGCCTGGGGAAGGAAAGGCCTCCAGGAAGAGGCACAAGGGGGCAGTCCCGGGCAGCCCCTCCTGGCGGGTCCTCCCTCAGCCTTCCCCCTTGCAGGAGCGTCCTAGGGACCTGTCCTGAGACCTGTGCTGCCATCTGCGGCTGGAAGCAGAGTAGGTGGTGTGCTGGGAAGCAAGCGGGAGGCCTAGGGTGGGCCGGGAAGGGGGTGTTAGGGTGGTCACCCCAGCACCCACCAGCTGCTCTTTCAGTGTTCTGGGTGCCGGTGCTTGTGGCCAGCCTGGTGGCCCCACTCCTGCTTGGAACCATCCTGATCTACACACATCACTGTTGCCGGCGCCACAAGCCCCTGGTTCCTGGTACGTCCACATATGCAACACACATTCCCAGAGGCCCGGGCTCAGGACGGGTAGTCCAGAGACTGGACTACCTGTAGTCTGGACTACTAGTCCAGAGTCCTCAATGCTGATACAGGAGGAGACTCTGAGGCAAGGAGTGTGGGGTGCAGAGGAGCCCAGGAGGAGCTACTCCAGCACCCAGGTCCAAGGGCCTTGCTGGGTCGCTGACCGGCTCCTCCTTGTCTCTGTCCGCAGACAAAGCCAGGACCGAGGTCCTGACCGCACCGCAGGTAAGCATCCAGGTGTGCGCCACGGAAGGCTGCCTTCTGGAACCAGGAGAATTGCCCCTGGCCCCCCAGTGCTGGGCATGGTGTCTAACACAAGTTATGTGTCCCACATGGGCTGAGAGCTGAGTTATTGGTGTACAAGACCGGCACGATGCTGCCTTCAGGTGGCTCTGTCTACCAGGGTCCCGCAAGTCCACAGGAGCCAGCATCAAAGGGATGAATGCCCCCAAAGGGCTGGGCAACAGAGAGGGCAGCAGAGTGTGCCAGGCACAAACTGTCCCTCTTCTGCTGGGTGGCACTGAGCAGGCCTGCGGGGGGAGGTGGCATTGAGGGTCATCTATGGCTGAGCCAGGGAATGTCCACTCCTGCTCAGACTGCAGTGAAGGGCCCTTTCCAGGCAGGCCGGGCTGATTGGGGGCCTCTCTGGGTTTCCAGGCCACTCCCTTCTTACTTTCGGACAGCGCCCACGCCCTTTTGGTGCCCCCTGGCAGCAGTGGGAAAACCTGCACTGTCCAGTTGTTAGACAACTGCCGGACCCCTGGCTTGCCCCAGACCCAGGAGCTGCCCTGCCGGCAGGTGCCACAGGCTTGGGACCAGCAGCCCAGCAGAGCTCTTGGTAAGGGGCTTCAGTGACTTGGCTCCATCTCCCAAGTCCAAGGTGGGCACGCTGTAGTGTCCCGCTTCCAACACCCGAACTGACTGGGCTGCGAATACCGGAGTCTCTGACCTGGTCTCCTGGCCGCAGCCCTCGTTCAGTACCTTCTCTCTCCGGCCCGGTCCCAGGCCCTCCGCTGGCGCCCCTGCCCTCGCCAGCGCCCCCTGCAGGCTCGCCAGCCGCAATGCTCCAACCCGGCCCCCAGCTGTACGACGTGATGGACGCCGTGCCGGCGCGGCGCTGGAAGGAGTTCGTGCGCACCTTGGGGCTGCGGGAGGCGGAGATCGAGGCCGTGGAGGTGGAGATCGGCCGCTTCCGAGACCAGCAGTACGAGATGCTGAAGCGCTGGCGACAGCAGCAGCCCGCGGGTCTGAGCGCCATCTACGCGGCCCTGGAGCGGATGGGACTGGACGGCTGCGCCGAGGACCTGCGCTGCCGCCTGCAGCGAGGCCCTTAACGTCCACCTGGGCCGCCGGCCACCTGGGCGCCCCAGACCCCCGCGGAAGTTCTAAGTACGGTTACTTAAGCGTGTAGACATCTTATGTCACTTACTGAGCTCCTGGCACGGCCCTGCATAGCAGCGCCAGCCAGCCACATCCCAACGCACCCCAGTGCGCCTACCAAGCAGGACGGAGGAATGGACGGCGGGGCCAAGGGGTGGCTCGGCTGTTTCTTGGCCTGAGTTTGGCTGGGGCGTTGGTATATTAAATCTCGGAAGAAAAGTGTTTTTTTGGTGTTTGTGCGGGGCCGTGCGGTGTTAAGGGGCCCGGGGCCTGTTTCCCCGGGCACAGGAAGGCTTGGCACCTCGAGGGCAGGGCCCTGGTGGAGATCTGTGCCGCCGCCTCCACGCCTGCCCTCCCCTCCTGCGGCGACACCGAGAAAGAGAAAGTCCTCCAACAGCGAGAGTGAACGCAAGCCTGGGCGGCGGGGAGGCTTTAATGCGGGCCGGGCGCGGGGGGCGGGAGCCACAGGTGCGGCCCCTCGCCCCCCACCCCACCGAGGCGGTGAAAGGGCTGGGGGAGGGGCCGGGCTGGGGCTGGGGCGCGGGAGCGAGGTGGGGGCCCCCGGGAGCGGCACCTCCGCCCCCACCAACCCACGACCGGCAGTTTTCACCGTTTCTGGTAAACAAATGACTGAGAGGAAGCCCTCGGGTTGGGATGAGAACTGGGTCAGCGAGGGAGGAAAGCCCCCACCCCGAGCTGGGGCCGGCCTCCGCCCAGGATGCGCGGGCGCGGGGGAGGGGCTGCAGCCAGACACGCGCCCTGCAGGAGAACAGTACCACCCACGGGGCTGGGGGGCTCTGCGCTTTGACAGTCAACGAACATGCAAATATATGTTAAGTTAGCATGCAAATAAGCAGCATCTTTTTGCGTCAGCAGCTTGGGCACTTTTTTTTTTTTCCCTGGCGACTGTGGCGGCAGCGGGGCTGGGGGTGCGGAGCCAGGATGGGGCCGGGGCTCAGGGAGGGTGCCTGCGCGGGAGGGGAGGGCCGCTCGGCTCCCCGGCCTCCCGCACCTGCCCGCCAGGCTGGGCGGGGACGGGGCCCCCCACCCCCGCTTCTCCGAGCTTTGGAAGCTGCCGGCCAGAGACCGCCCCACGTCTATTGCTTAGGAATATCCCCCTTCTTCAGGATGACCTGCCGCTGCCAGGGCGCCAGCTTGGTCTCGTCGTAGCCCAGGGTCCGCAGCTTCTCCGACTGCTCCCTCTCCCGCCGTATCTCCTCCTGTTTTTGCCGCTCTTCCTCTTTTCTACGGGTGGGGTGAGGGCGGGACCCGATGATGCCGGGGCCCAGACACTAGGGGGCGCCAGCACCTGGGCGGCCGCGGGGGAGGGCTAGTGAGGACGGGGCGGGGCTGCTGAGAACACAGGGGTCTGCTGCTGGTTGTTGGGGCGCACGTAGGAACTGGGTTAGTGGGGGGCAGAGGCTGGGTTATTACGGGCTGGCGGTGTTCATGAAAACAGGTGCCGGCTCACCCGGTAGCACCATGTAAGGAGAGGTTCAGAGTTCAGGAGTTAAGGTTATTTGAGGCCAGGACTTGAGTTTTTGGAGAGCTAGCCATCTGAATTACTGGGGATCAAGGTTGGGTGGCTTGATCCACTGTGGGGAGACAGAGCTTAGGAATTAAAAAGTTGAGCCGGGCAGGGCGTGGTGGCCCACACTTGTAATCCCAGGTTTTAGGAGGCCGAGACAGGAGGATCACGGTTTGCAGACAGCCTCAGCCACTTAGTGAGGCCCTTTGCAACCCAGTGAGCCCCCCCCAAAAATAGGGCTAGGGTTGTACTTCGGAAGTAAAATGCCCCTGTGTTCCATCCCCGGGATTACAAAAATAAAAATAAAAAATAAAGAGTTGAGTTGGGCATGGTGGGGCAGGCTTGTAATCCCAGCATTTTTTTTTGTGTGTGTGGGGGTTTGGGGGTGGAACCCAGTGAGGCCCTTTGCAACCCAGTGAGCCCCCCAAAAATAGGGCTAGGGTTGTACTTCGGAAGTAAAATGCCCCTGTGTTCCATCCCCAGGACTACAAAAATAAAAATAAAAATAAAATAAAAGGTTGAGTTGGGCATGGTGGGGCAGGCTTGTAATCCCATCATTTGAGAGGCTGAGACAGGAGGATCGCAGGGTCAAAGACAGCCTTACCAAGTAGTGCAACTATCCTCAACCTAGCAAGACCCTATCTCCAAGTAAGAAGCAAATCGGGCTGGGGGTGTAGCTCAAAGGTAGAATGTGTCTGGGTTCAATCTCTAGTAACACACACACACACACACACACACACACACACACACACACGTGATTTATGGGTGGGGCGCAATGGTGCATATGTGTAATCCCAGGACTTGGGAGGTTTAGAGGATCACAGGTTTGAGACCAACAACAATAACTTGGTGAGAAACGTAGCAACTTAGCAAGATTCTGTTTCAAAATAAAAAATAAGAAGAAATAGTTGGGTATGGTGGTACACAATAATCCCAGTACTTGGGAGGCTGAGACAGGAGTAACACAGGTTCACGGCCAGCCTTTAAAAAATGGGGCTGGGAGTGTAGCTTGGAGGTAGAATGCCCCTGGGTTAAATTCCAAGTACTGACTGCAAAAGTTAAAATAAAATAGGGTTGCAAGCTGGGTGTGTGGCACACGCTTGTAATCCCAGTACTTGGGAGGCTAAGACAGGAGGATTTCAGATTTTTGGCTAGCCTCAGTTATTTTGTAAGGCTCTCAGCAACTTAAGGAGACCCTGTTTCAAAATAAAAATAAGCTGGGTGTGGTAGCTCATGTTTGTAATCCCTATACCTGAAAGGTTTAGACAGGAGGATCACAGGTTCAAGACCAGCCTCAGCTATTTAGTGAGGCACTCCACAATTTAGTGAGACCTGTTTCAAAATAAAGAATAAAAAACAGGGCAGGGGGTGTAGCTCAGAGATAGAATGCTCCTAGGTTCAATCCCCAGTACCATTAAAAAAACATATGGCTGAGAGTGTAGGTCAGAAGTAGAATGCTCCTGGGTTGTTCAACTCCAGCACCAAAAAAGAAAAGGAAATAGGGCTGGATATATAGCTCAAAGGTAGGATGCTCCTGGGTTCAACCTTATTCACACACACACACACACACACACACACACACACACACACACACACACACTAAATTTACTTTCAAGACAGGAGGATCTGGGGTTTGAGACCAGCCTCAGCAATTTAGAGACTCAGCAACCTAGCAAAACCTTGTTTCAAAATAAAATATAAGCCAAGCATGGTGGCACACACTTGTAATCCCAGCATTTGGGAGGCTGAGACCAGAGGATTGTGGTTCAAGGCCAGCCTCAGCTACTTAGTGAGGCCCTCTGCAACTTAGTGGGGCCCTGTTACAAAATAAAGAATGAAAAATAGGGCAGGGGGTGTGGGTTCCATCCCCAGACCCACAAAAATAAAAAAATAATAAAATGAAATATAAAGAGCCAGATGTGGTGGTGCATACCTGTAATCCCAGTACTTGGGAGGCTGAGATAGGAGGATCGCAAGTTCGAGACCAGCCTCAGCAAGTATTGAGACTCGCCAACCTAGTGTGACCCTGTTTCCAAATAAGAAATCAAATCGGGTTGGGGGTGTTGCTCAAAGGTAGAAGGCCTCTGAGTTTCTGAGTTCAATCCCCAGGAAGACACACACACACACACACACACACACACACACACACACAATAAATAAATAAATAAATAAATAAATAAATAAAATAATTTTTAAAAGGGCTAGAGTGTGGTTCAGAGGTAGAATGTCCCTGGGGTTCAATCTCCAATACCACACACACACACAAATAAATGTACTATGTATTTCTTTTTGTGTGTGTGTGTGGTACTGGGGTGGAACCCAGAGGCTTTCTACTTCTGGGCTATACTCCCAGACACATTTAATATTTTATTTGGAAACAGGGTCTCACTAAGTTGCTGAGAGCCTCACTAAGTAGCTGAGGCTGGCTTCGAACCTGTGCGATCCTCCTGTCTCAGCCTCCCAAGCGCGGGGATTACAAGCGTGCGCCACCACGCCCGGCTCTATTTTTTATTCTTTATTTTGAAACAGGGTCTCACTGAGTTGCAAAGGGCCTCACTAAGTAGCTGAGGCTGTCCTCAAACTGCGGTCCTCTTGTCTCAGCCTCCCGAATGCTGGGATGACAAGTGTGCGCCACCACGCCCGGCTCTAGTTACGTTTGCATTGGACATCATTGGGCTAGATTGCTAGGGGAGGAAACTGAGTTTTGGGGGAACAAATGGTCAGGTTTTCGATCCTGGGGATGGGCTGTTGGGTAGAAAGGCTGGGTTAAAAGGACATGGGGACTGGGTAATTTAGAAATTAGGTAATCAGAGTATGAGCGTGAGATTTGGGGGCAGGTGCAAACCGGCTGAGGGAGAGGGTCTGGTGGCACTGCTAGGAGGGTTCTATGAGGGCCCAGGGTCAGGGGATGGCCCAAGACGGGCCATAGTGACGGGCCGTGGAGGGGCTGGACTCACCGCTTCTGTTCCCTGGAGGGAGAGAGCACAGCACTGGTTAGCACCGCACCTCGCGCCGGCAGGACGCCCAGCCGGGCCAGCCTCCCCCTGGCCCCCGGCTCACCTCTCCTCCTCCAGCTTCTTCCGCAGGATGTCTCTCCTCCAGGCAGGCAGGCTGGCCAGCCGAGCCTCCTCCTCCTCCTCCTGAAACACAACCAGGGAACGTCAGGACCAGCGTGGGCTGGGAGATACGGGGTGGGGGTGAGCTGGGAAGGATACAGGAATAAGGGAACCCAGGTGTGGTCGCAGGAAGAGACCCTTCTGATGCCCTGCTATGAGACAGATGGATGAAGGTGTCAGGTCACAGTCCTGACCCTCAGCGACCCAGGCCCCTGAACCAGAGGTGGCGCCAGAGATATCGGAGCCGAGTATGGGACATAAGAGAACTTGGGAATGAAGTGGCGGGGCCCCAGGGACCTGAGGCTGGCTTCCTACAGGGGCTGTGGACAGATGGCCCCAGGGCTGTCACCCACGGTCTCTGGGCAGACTAGACCTGGGTCCCTCTGCACCTGGCCAGCTCCGGGAGGCTCAGGCTGCCCCTGACTCTCCTGTGAAGTGCCCATGGACCCTTGTCCCAGTGGCGAAGACTCACACTGGGGGGCTGTGATGACTTGCGTGTGTGTGTACGCGCGTGTGCATGCGTGCGTGCATGTTCCAACAGAGTCCACTCACAAGAAAGTATTTTATTCCTTGGATGTTACAGAGGAGAAAGGGTCTGGATACAGGACACGTCACACAGTACAGGCACAGCTGACCAGGGAGGTGGCTCTGAACGCCAGTGAGAACAGCAGGCCGCCTGCCCCAGGGGGAACCCCGGCCCCTCACTACAGGGTCTGCTTCTGCTGCCTGGCCCGGCAAGGCCCCGGGGCCAGAGGAGGCACGCGCTGGTCCCATGCTCCGCCCCACACCCTGCCTAGAGAGGGAGGCCGAGGCGGCCGGGCCCTGGGCAGGCAGCGTTCCCCCATCCTGGGTTCTTCCTGCCCGCTTCTGGCGGGCATCACTCGGGCATCCCGGCTAAATCTGCACTAGCTGCTCAGAGGTCAAACAGCTCCGCCTCCTTCTCCTTCCAGAAGGAGAAGCTGCGGTCGATGTAACGGCAGATGTCCTCGTTGCTAAACTCGCCCATTTCAGACACCAGCTCCAAAGGGTCTTCCGCGGGGGCTTCGGGGCTCGGCGGGTCCGAGGTGGGCGGAGGCGCGGCAGGCGGGGGCTGCGGGGCAGGGGCCAGGGCCTCGGGCTGCCCCTCCGCCGTGTCCTCCTCCTCCTCCTCCGTGTGAGCTGGAGGGGCCGCTTCCACAGGCTCCCCCTTCTCTTCCTCCTCCTTCTCTTCCTCCTCCTCCTTCTTCTCTTCCTTCTCCTCTTCTTCCTCCTCCTCCTCCTCCTCCTCCTCCTCCTCCTCCTCCTCCTCCTCCTCCTCCTCCTCCTCCTCCTCCTCCTCCATTCCCTCCTTCCCGGCCTCTTCTTCCCGGGCCGGCTCTGCCTCTGGGCCGTCTCCAAAGAACTGGCGCCTGAGGTCCT
Source organism: Muscardinus avellanarius (assembly GCF_963383645.1). NCBI lineage: Eukaryota > Metazoa > Chordata > Mammalia > Rodentia > Gliridae > Muscardinus > Muscardinus avellanarius. The sequence continues at coordinate 4,669,468 of NC_137788.1, read as the reverse complement.
CGAAGCCGTCGGTCCAGCGGCGCCGGCCGGCCTCCACCTCCTCCAGCACGGCGCGGTGGAAGAGTCGGATGAGCTCCCAGGGGTGGCTGCCCAGCCGGTCGAACACCTCATAGCACAGCAGGTGCCGGAACTTGCGCTCCTCGCGGCTCAGGCCCATCTCCAGCAGCTGGAAGTAGCCGAGCATGAACAGGTCGAGCGTGAGGCTGTCGTGGCGCCGCGGCCGGCCGCCGTCGAGGGGCGGCAGGAAGTCCTGCGGCCAGTACACGCCGCGCGCCGGCCGGGGGCGCGCCGGCCCCCGCCGCGGCAGGCTCCTCCAGCGGCCCGGCCGCCGGCCCAGGCCCTGCCGCTGCGCCAGCAGGCGCCGCAGCCGCTCGTCGGGGGCTCGGGCCCCGCCGTCGGGCCCCGCGGGGGCCTCGGGCTCGGGGCGGGCGCCCGCCGCCCGCACGCGGGGCCGCAGTCTGCGCAGGCGCGCCTGGGCGGGGCCGCGGCGGCACCTGCGCCAGTGCTGCAGGGAGAGGTGGGCGAGGCGCTCCTGGCGCACGGCGAGGTCGTCCCGGCCGGCCGGCTCCTCGGGCCCGGGCGGCGCGGCCGCGTGGTCCTCCTCCAGGACGGGCTCGAAGGCGGCCCGCAGGCGCCGCACCGAGACGCCGCCGGCCCGGACCTCGCGCGCCGCCGCCGCGCGGCACCAGCCGAGCGCGTGCGAGCGGCCCAGGCACTGCGGGCCCGGCCGCCGGGGCGCGTCGGGCAGCGGCGCCCGCGGCCGGCCCGTGTCGGCGGTCAGCAGCGCGGCCAGCAGCGCGGCCAGGCTCCCGAGCAGCGCGGAGGTCCGGCGGCACCAGGCGGGCAGGCTCGGGGCGCGGCCGTACACGCGGCGCGGGTCGACGGAGAAGCGCGGCGCCGACCGCGCGGCCGGCACGGGCAGCAGCCGCTCCAGCTCCAGCTCCAGCCGCCGCCGGCGCGCCTCCAGCCTCCGGGCCTGGTGCAGCACCTGCAGGTTGTCGATCTGCTGCTCCATGCGGAGGACGTCGGCCTCGGTCATGAGCTCGCCGAAGAGCCCGAGGATGGCGCTGCGCTCCCGGGAGTACCGCCAGCCCTCCGGGGGGTAGCAGCACGCTGGCGCTGTCAGCTAAGGCGGGAAGACAAGAGAGGGGAGGGCGGTGCGTCTCCCTCTGGCCCCGCTCCCCGCAGCGGTGCTGGGGGGGGGGGCCTTTTGCATGTCCCGGGTGGTGTAATGGCTTCTTGGCAGGGACGGGCCCGCGCCTGGCCGTAGGGCGAGGGCACCGCTGCGAGGCTTCGGCTCCTGGCTCCGGGCGGTGTCCACTTTGGTCGCTGGCGGGGGGCACGGCCGGGCGCTGGGCGCTGGGCGAGGCAGGGCGGGCAGGCCCACAGGCAGGGGCTCCGCGCCTGGCCTGGCCGCTCATTACACCACCCAAGGATCAGGCGAAAGGCCCCAGCAGGCGGCTCTCCCTCCCCATCTGAAGCCTATGTGCAGGCCAGAGCCTCTCCTCCGGCCCAAGTCCTCCCTGCCCCAGTGGTCATGTTTTACATGCTGAATAAAAGGCTACTTGGCTCTATGTAGCTATCATTTTTATTATTATTTGTGGTAGGGTTTGAATCCGGGGGCATTCGACCTCTGAGCTACACCCGCAGCCCCTTGTCACCATCGTTATTATTATTATTATGATTATCTTATTGCTGTACTGGGGATTGAACTCAGGAGCATTTTACCTCTGAGTGACACCCCCAACCCTATTTTTTATTCTTTATTTTTTGCGGTACTGGGGATGGAACCCAGGGGCATTCTACCTTTGAGCTACACCCCCAGCCCTATTTTTTATTCTTTATTTTGAAACAAGGTCTCACTAAGTTGCAGAGGGCCTCACTCAAGCATGTGCCACCAGCCCGACTTATTTATCTTTTTTTTTTTTTTTTGAAACAGAGTCTCACTAAGTTGCTGGGGGTCTTGCTAAAGTTGCTGTGGCTGGCCACAAACCTACCATCCTCTTGTGGTAGCCTCCTAAGTAGTGGGATCACAGGTGTGCACCACCACACCTGGCTTTGTGTGTGTGTGTGGGGTACTGGAGATGGAACCCAGGGGCATTCTACCTCCCAGCTACACTCCCAGCCCTATTTTTTATCCTTTATTTTGAAACAAGGTCTCACTGAGTTGCAAAGGGCCTCACTAAGTAGCTCAGGCTGTCCTCGAACCAAGATCCTCCTGTCTCAGCCTCCCAAATGCTGGGATTACAAGCGTGTGCCACCACGCCCGGCTTTTATCCTTTATTTTGAAGCAGGGTCTCACTAAGTTGTGGAGGGCCTAAGTAGCTGAGGCTGGCTGTGAACTGTGATCCTCCTGTCTCAGCCTCCCAAGTACCGGGACTGCAAGTGTGCTCCTCCGCCAGGTCCCAGCCCACCTGGCCTCAGCTGCAGCTTCAGTGCAAGCCCACTCCCTTAGCCCGCGGGCTGATGCAGCCTTTGGAGCCCACTTGGCCAGTTAGTGCCCATTGAGTCCTCCCTTTGGTCTTTCCTCTGCCTCTAGATCTGCTCTCTGGCTTCCTGCAGCTCCAGACAGCCTCCCAGTTCATCTGGCCCCACAACCATCAGTCCCCATACAAGGATGCCAGTTCCCTCCTTAAGGGCCCAGGCTGCCGGCAGCGCGGGAGGATGTCCATTCTGTTCTAGGCAGCTGGCCAGGCCTTGCTGACCTGGCCCCACCGCCCTCTCCGGCTCAGGGCCCCATAGAACAGTCTCAGGGCCACATCCACTCTGCCCAGACGCCCGCCCCAGCCTCGGCTCTCCGCTGCGCCCTTAGCCACCTCCTGCTCACCTTGCCTGTCACTGCGCCCGGCCCAGACAGGGCGGTCCCTTAAGGCTGCTCCCCACCACAGCGCCAGCCACGTCAGAAAACCCAGTTTCTCTGGCCATTGCAGTCTCGCATGGTCCCTCACTGTTTTGGTTTTGTCTCCTTGGGACACTTAATTGCTAGGGTTTGAACACAGGGACATCTACCTCCAAGCTCCAACCCCAGTTCTAGTTTTTATTCTTTTTTTTTTTTTTTTTTTGGCGGGTCTGGGGATGGAACCCAGGGGCATTTGACCTCTGAGCTATACCCCCTGCCCTATTTTTTATTCTTCTTCTTCTTTTTTTTTTTTTTTTTGGTGGCACTAGGGTTCCTGGAAGCCCTGGGATACACTCCCATGGGCTGGGCTACACTCCCAGACCTATTTTTTAACTTTTTAATCTGGAAACAGGGTCTCTTAAGCCAGCGAGGCTGGCTCCGAACCAGCGCAATCCTCCTGTCTCCGCCTCCCAAGCGCGGGGATTACAAGCGTGTGCCACCACGCCCGGCTATTTTTTATTCTTTTTATTTATTTATTTATTTTTTGGTGGTACTGGGGTTCCTGGAAGCCTGGAAGCCCTTCTACCTCCGGGCTACACTCCGAGACCTATTTTTTATATTTTTATTTAGAAACAGGGTCTCTTAAGCCAACAAGGCTGGCTTCAAACCTGCGCGATCCTCCTGTCTCCGCCTCCCAAGCGCGGGGATTACAAGCGTGCGCCACCACGCCCGGCTTATTCTTTTTATTTTGAAACAGGGTCTCACAGAGTAGTTGAGGCTGTCTGTGAACTGCAATCCTCCTGTCTCAGCCTCCCAAATATTGGGATTACAAATGTGTGCCACCACACCCAGCTTACTTATTTGCTTTTTTGTTTGTTTGTTTTATGGTACTTGGGATAGAACCCAGGGGAATTTTACCTCTGAGCAATACCCCCAGCCCTATTTTATTTTATTATTTTTAAGGTAGTAATTTAAACTGCCCAAGCAGCCAATTTTATTGGTATTGCATTACAAATAAATAGCCTCAAATTAACACAATGTTTTTACAGATAGCCAGTATCTGAGCAACTTTCCATTGCTATTTTTAAAGATAAGAGGTTTTTAGTTTCTACACTGGTGTTAGTCCTGTTTTATTTTGAAACAAGGTCTTGCTAGGTTGATGAGAGTTGCACTGCTTGCTGAGGCTGTCCTCGAACTTGCAATCCTCCTGTCTCAGCCTCCCAAGTACAGGGATTTCAGGCGTGCATCTCCACTCCCGGCTTACTCAGTTGCTTTTTCATATACACGCAGGCAAGTGTGCGCCACCATGCCCAGCTTTTATTTATTTATTTATTTATTTTTATTATTATTTTGTGGCACTGGGGATGGAACTGGGGATGGAACCCAGGGGCTTTTTTTTTTCCTTCCAGGCTATACTCCCAGACCTATTTTTATACTTTATTTGGAAACAAGGTCTCACTACGTTGCTGAGAGCCTCACTCAGTAGCCGAGGCTGGGTTCGAACCTGTGCGATCCTCCTGTCTCAGCCTCCCAAGCGCAGGATTACAAGCGTGTGCCACCACGCCCAGCCCTTTATTTATTATTATTATTATTATTATTATTATTATTATTATTATTAATTTTGGGGGGGTTGGTACTGGGGTTCCTGGAAACCCTTCTACCTCCAGGCTATACTCCCAGACCTATTTTTACATATTTTTAAATTTGGAAACAGGGTCTCTTAAGCCAGCAAGTCTGGCTTCGAAACTGCGCCATCCTCCTGTCTCCGCCTCCCAAGCGCGGGATTATAAGCGTGCGCCATCACGCCCGGCTATTTTTTATTTTGAAACAGGGTCTCACTAAGTTGTAGAGAGTCTTGCTAAGGCTGAGGCTGGCCTTGAACCTGCAATCCTCCTGTCTCAGCCTCTGCCCAAGTACAGGGATTACAGGTGTACATGACCACGCCCAGCTAGAGAACATTTGTTGAGTAAAGGAAGGTAACCACCAGCTAGTGATAACCAACCCATCTTACAGATGTGGAAACTGAGATTGGGCAAGGCTCAGTATCAGCAGCGGGAGAGTGCTGTACAGGGATAGAGCCCGAGTTAGTCTGGCTGAGACCAAAGCCCTCTAGTGTACTCAGTGTGATTCTCTGAACAGTGTCAACATCAGCCACACCTAGAAGCTTGTTTTCTTTTTCTTGGGGGGGGGTGTACTGGAGATTGAATCCAGGGGCATTCCACCTCTGAGCTAAACCCTCAGGTCCCCCCTTTAAAAAAATTTTTTTTGAATAGTGTTTCACAAGCCAGGCATGGTGGTACATGCTTGTAATCTCAGTACTTGGGAGGCTGAGAATGGAGGATCATGGGTTCCCAGACAGACTCGCTACTTAATGAGGCCCTCTGCAACTTAGTGAGACCTTGTTTCAAAATAAAGAATAAGCCTGGCTGGTGGCAGTGGCGCTAGCTTAAGAGGCTTGAAGCCAGCCTACTGAGCGAGGTTCTCAGCAACTTAGTGAGACCCTGTTTCCAAATAAAAGTATAAAATAGGTCTGGGAGTATAGCCCGGAGGTAGAAAAGCCCCTGGGTTCCACCTCCAGTAACACCAAAAAGAATTTTAAAAAAGAATAAAAAATAGGGCTGGGGGTATAGCTTGGAGGTAGAATGCCTTTGGGTTCCATCCCCGGTACTGCCAATAATTAATAAATTAATACAAATAGAATAGGGTCTCAAGAAGTAGCAGAGGCTGGCCTCGAGCCTGCAGTCTCCCAGAAGTCTGTTAGAAATGCAGTCTGCTGGGTGCGGTGGCGCAGGCCTGTTATCCCAATACTTGGGAGGCAGAGACTGGAGGATTGCAGATTCATAGCCAGCCTCAGCGACTTAACGAGGCTCTCTGAAACTAGTGAGACCCTGTTTTCAAATAAAAAATAAAGTGGGTCTGGGGAGTATAGCGCAGAGGAGGAAGGCCCCCCGGGGTTCCATCCCCAGTGACACACACACACACACACACACACACACGCACACACAGCAGATGCTCACCCCCCACCCCAAGACCCCTTTAAGCCCCAAAGGCATTTTATCAAGTCCTAGGTGATCTCAAGGCACCTTGGAGTCAGGTAAACAATGCTATTTCACTTCAAAGGACCAGCTGCTGGGGTGAAGAGAGTAGGACCAGTCCAGCGAGGGTCCTGCAAGCCCACTTTTCTCCAAAGGCAAGGAACGGGTGGCCCTGCAGGCTGAAGGGCCGGGCCTCTGGCAGCGCCGCCCACCCACCTTGCGCCTCTGCTCCTCCTCCTCCTGTGTCCGCTGTTGCAGTTTCCTCAGCATCACCTGGCGCTTCCACTCGGGGATGGGCCGGCCCTGCTCGTCGTGCGTGGGGATGAGCGACTCCACGTCCAGCTGCACGCCCGGCGCGGGCGTGGCGGGCGGTGCGGGCACCAAGCTCCCATTGAGCAGCAGCTGAGATGCCATGGCCGGCGGGGTGGGGCTCCGGGCCCGAGATGGGGCTGGTGACACTGGCGGCCGAGGCGAGTCGGGCTGCGGGGAAGGAGGGCGGGGCTGAGTGGCAGCCGGCAAGAGGGGTGCCGTCGGGGGTGCCTGTGGGCGCTTACCTGTGCTGCTGGCTGCCCGCTGCCCGAGAACACTGTGGTCAGCCCCTTGCTCTGCGGCGTTGGCTTTAGGCTCTTGCCTGCCTTGATCTCAGCCAGTAGCTCCGAGTTGTCACCCGTTGGCGACATCATGTTGAAAGACTTGGTACCTGCCCACAAGAGAAGGGTCGCTGATTGGAGGAGAGACCCTGCGCCCCCACCCCTGCCCCTCTGTAGCCCCCTCCCGGAGCCTGACAAGTGGGGCTCTCCCCGGTGCCCAAGAGGCAACTCTCCAGAGCCCAGGGTACCTCGGGTGGCTTTCAGGGCACCCAGAGGCAGGCCCTGGGCTCCCAGGCCACGGCAGCCCCACCATCCTTATGGGTCTACTCACGGGGCATAGAGGCCCCGCCTGGAGGCCCCTGGGCATTCATGGTGGCTCTCGGGCTGGCCCTGGGAACTCCAGTGTATGTCTCCGCCCAGCTACTGACTTCCCAGCTCCAAACACTACCTGGGGCCAGCCACCCGACCTTTGTCCTGGGTTCTCAGGCCCGTCCCCACCAGGGCGGAGTCTCCCTCTGGCCCTCACCCTGCATCAGCAAAGCCCAGTGACCCTTGGACTAAGCTGTCAGGGATTCTGTGGTCACACAGACTGGAGTGCCAGCACCCAGCCAGACGCACCCTGAGCCCACACCCACAGACCGACAAGCGGACGCACCGAGCACAAGCAGGGGGACTGTGGTAAAGCACTGCCAGCTCTGGGGGGCCCAGGAGAGGAGCCTGCTGAGGGCGTGGGAGAGCGCACCCAGGAAGGAGCGCCAGGCAGATGCCATGCAAATGATGGGCCAGAGTTTGCATTTTCCTGGCGAGCGTGCTGAAGGTGAATGGGGATTTGGGGAGAGCTGTATTTGGAGCCCCAAGAAAGGGGCTAGGTCTGGGGAAAGAACAGAACAGTCCCAAAGGCGTTGGATGTCGGGGCCCGGGATCCCAGCAGGCATTGTAAAGAGGAAAGGAAGCCGGGCGTGGTGGCGCACGCTTGTCATCCCAGCATTCAGGAGGCTGAGACGGGAGGATCGCGGTTCGCGGCCAGCCTCAGCATACTTAGTGAGGTCCTTTGCATCTCAGCGAGACCCCGTTTCAAAATAAGGTATAAAAAATAGGGCTGGGGTATAGCTTGGAGGTAGAATACCCCTGGGTTCCATCCCCAGTACTGCAAATAAATAAATAAATAAATAAATAGGAAAAGGGGGCCAAGCACGTGGCCCGCCCCTGGATTTAGGCAGCACTGGGCACACATCTGAATGTGGGGTATGAGGGTAGACGCGGGCTGCCCCTCTGCGGCATCAAGGTCCCCTGGCCTGCCCCCTCCTCAAGTCCCTCTGTGTGTGTGTCCCGGGCAGGCAAGCCTTCAACCCCACCCCGCCTCAGCCAGGAGCCCCGAGCGGCTACTCACTCTTCCTGTGCCTCAGGACTCTGACTTCTAGGAACAGAGAGGGGAGAAGTGACAGGGAAGTTAGAGAGAGAGAGAGAGAGAGAGAGACAGACAGACAGACAGACAGACAGAGAGAGAGAGGGAACCCGGGCGAGGCAGGGAGGGTGGGGGTGTCGGACAGCGAGGGATGGCAGGAGGGGTGACCAGCGAGGAGGAGCTTTCCTGTCCTCGTGACCCTGGCTCATGCTGCTCTGGGGCCCCTTGAGGGTGCTACGTCCAGTTCCCCGAGGGCTGCCCAGGGTCACCACTGGCCCTGGTCCCTTCCCAGGGCCTCCACCTTGGCACTGGGCTCTGCTAGGAGGGGTGTCTGGGGCAGCTCCAAAGCTGTTTGTCTTCTGTTTTTCGTTTCAGCCCAACTGGAGGCTCTGAGTATAGAGCCGTGGTGGGCTGGGGGCCGTCTGCAGGCTCAGGTACCGCGGGGCGCACTGTGGGGCTGGGGCTCTAGGCAGACCACCCTCCTAGTCAGAGAGAACACTCGGGCTGGGGCCGCTGGACACTGTGCTGCGCTGAGTAGCTGGGAGGGGAAGGCGTCTCTGCTGGTCTGAGCCAGGAGCAGCACCTTCCAGGAGGCCTTGAAGACCAGAATCCTGGCCTTAAGAAATGATGCCCAGCCGGGCATGGCGGCACATGTTTGCAGTCCCAGTATCTGAGAGGCCGAGATGGGAGGATCGCAGGTGTGAGAGCAGCCCAGAAACCTAGTGAGACCCTGTTACAACATGAAAAGGTCTGGAGGTGTAGCTTGGAGGTAGAATGCCCTTGGGTAGTTAAATGCCCGGTAGCTACCAAAAATAAATGCCCAGGCAGGGGAGGTAGCTCAGTGGTAAGGTGTGTCTTGGCATAGTCAAGGCCCTAGGTTCAATCCCCAACATGTATACACACACACACACACACACACACACACACACACACACGGTGCCAAGGGGGGCTGGAATCCGGAAGAGAGAAGGAAAAAATTGATGGGTGAATGACCTTGTGCCCTGGCTAGGTTCTGACTGGCCCAGGGACCTGGCAGGATCTCGCTAGATGAATCCCTGTCGTATCTGAGCAGGGCTCAAGTCTGTGCTAGCCTTAAGGGACAAGAGAGAGAGGTGGGAGAGGCAGAGGTGCTGGGGACCGAGGGCTAAAGAAGGCCGGCCAGCAGTCCTGGATCCAGGAAGAGCTTCCCTGCCACACCTGTCCTGGGGGAACCCCACCCTCCCGAGCTGGGAGACCCTCCTTGGCCAAGGAAAAAGGCCCAGGGAGGAGAGGACCCTGGCCGGGGTCGCGCAGCCCCGGCGTGCCTGGCAGGAACTCAGCGCCTCCCCTAGGTCAAGGCCTCCACGGGGCAGGGGCTGGTGGAAGAACCTGAACGGGCCACCAGGCAGCTGGGGAGGGGGCGGTGTCTGGGCCTCCCTCCCCCTTCGGGGCTGGCGCCGCCCCCACCCCTCGCCCGCCCCCACTCACTGCCGGTGGACGAGGAGGAGCGCCGCTGCTGCCCGCAGCCGGGGCCCGCGCCCTCCGGGGGCAGAGGTGGCGCGGGCGGCGGCGAGCTCACGGGCTCGGGCAGGGGCGGCGGCGGCGGCGGCGGCGGCGGCGGCAGCTCCCTGGACGCCTTGGGGTCCGCGGCGCAGCCGTTGTGCACGTGGTTCCCGGGGAGCAGCGCCGCCTGCGGGGGAGCGGAGGGGCCGGCCAGTGAGCCGCGGGCCGTCCCGGGGCCCGGGCGGCCGGCGGGCGCGGGCTGGCGGGCACGCACCTCCTCGCTGTGCGCCATGGCGCGCCGGGCGGCCGGGGGCTCCGCGGGGCCGCGGCCCAGCTGGCGGTAGTAGTCCCCGGTGCTGGGCTGCTTGCTGAAGGCGCGGGGCTTGCGGCCGGAGTCCTGCCTCCGCGGCCCGTTGTGGCGGTCTCGGAAGCTCGGCTGCGGGGAGACAGCGGGCCGTGGGCTCCGGGCGCCCCCCCAGTGCCCCCCACGCTGCCCTCCCCCGGGCTTCGCCTCCCGAGGGCTCCTGCGGCGGCGTCGGGTGGTGCGGGCGGCCGCGGCTCTAGGCGCCCCTGCTCTCGGGGCGGGGTGGGCTCAGGGTCATGCCGGCTGCGACGGGGGGATGGAGGGATGGACTCGGCCAGCCCTACAGGGGCCGGCCCTGGGCGGGGGCCAAGGGCACCGAGGCCCCCACACCGGCCAGAAGGGGCGGGCCCAGGGGCGGGGTGGCCCAGCCCCACGCCCGGGGGAGGAGAAGGGGCAGCTCTGCGCTCTAAGGCCTCGGGCACCCCACGCCCGGCGGCCCCCAAGGCTCCGCCCGAGCTCTCGGGGGCGTCTCGGCCCGTTAGGCTCCGGCTCCTGCTCGCCCAGGGCCCCCGGCCGCCGGCCCGGGTCGGCTCCTACCTGCGGCTGTGCCGGTGGCCCCCGCTGTGCACCTGGCGGCGGGGGCGGCTGGACCCGACACCTGCGTTACCCGATCCTTCCTCTCAGGTTACAGCCCGGCCTATGGGCTCTGTCGGCCTGACATCACCCAGGGCCCGCCCATCCCTGGACGACCCCCCCCCAGCAGTCCTGGACGCTGGTGGGGGGGGGGCACGCACCGTGGCTGGTGTGCCGCGCCCAGGCCACGGGCCACTGCGGTCCCGCCCTCGGCACCTCTCTCCCTAATTGGGTCCTGAGCATCCCGCCTTCATCCCCCTACTTTTTCAGCAGGGACCAGACGAGGGCCTGACCGCGCCCGGTGGAGCCTCTCATATTTGGCTCCCCGGTTCCGGGTCGCGCCCCCGCCCTTCCCCTCCCGCATCTGGAAACCATCGCCATCCGCGAAAGCGACACCAACACCCGCGCCCAAGCCTCGGGTTTCAGGGGCGGCAGGGCGGGCTCGGGTGACAGCACAGCGTCCCGCCCCGTCGCGGCTGCCCCCACCCTCCACAATCCCAACGCAGGCAGAGGGACTTGAGGTGGCCGGGCCAAAGGCTGAATGCCCGCTCGGGGCCTGTCCTGCCCCACCTCCAGCCCCTACGTCCCCGCGGTGGCCCCGGACCCTCCGCACCCCACCCTCCCGGGCTCACGTTGCAGGAAATGCGACACGCTGGATTTGTTTTCTGGGACAGCCGCCCCCTCAGCACCCCCTGCAGCCGGGGAGGCGCAGGGGACACCGCGACCCTGCCCCCTCCCGCAGCCCGGGCACCCGCGGGGGGCGCAGGAGGCACACAAAGGGCCCTTTGTGCAGCAGGCCTGTGCCTGCAGCTCTGCACGCACACACGCCTAGGGGTGGGAGTGGGTGCTGACCCGGCACCTGTCCTAAGGCTCTGGGCAGGACCCACACGGCAGGCCCCGGCAAGGCTGGGTGACTCCAGGCCCCTGTAGCCCTGGCCAAGCCCGCCCAGCCTCCCTCTAGAGAGGAAAGGGGAGTCCTATGTGGCAGCTTGTCTGGGGTCACCAGTGATGGTGGCCAGAGTGTCCGTGGACGCTGAGTGGCCCTCGCATGCCTTGTGACCTGGGTCTCTTGGGCAAACTGGCCACTCAGGTCCACCTGGGTGAGAACCCCAAGGTCTGGCCTCCAGCAGGGCCCGGGGGGGCTGCCGCCACACACCCGGCCACCTGTGGTTATCCTCTCCTCTCAGACCAGCGTCCCTGTGTCTCTGGCCAGTACCGCAAGGCCTCCTTAGGGCACCCCTGCCTGGGACTTCCTGAGCTGACCAGACAGGACCGCCACCCTTCCCTCCCCCCTGCCAGGAGCCCTCAGGCTCTTCCCCATCTCCTGTGCTTGCTCCTCCCCCAGCCGCCCCCACCCCAAGCCCTGGCCCCCCTCCCACCGGTGGGTGCTCTACACCCAGTGGGAGCATCCGCTTCCCCTCCCTCAGCCTCCTCCCAGCGCTCACCTGTCAGCCCTGACATGGCTTCTCCCGCCCAGAGGGCACTTCCCCAGTTGCTATTCTCCACCTGAACCCGGGGCTGTGGGTGTTGGGCATGCCCATGAAGGGACAGCTCCGTGGCAACTCTGCCACTCCATGCAAGAGGCGGCGCTGACCATCTCCTGGGGCGGGGGCAGCTCCTTCACGCCAGCTCCCCAGACGGCTGTCTAGCTCTCCTCCTAGTCCCCACCCTGAGCCCTCATGGGACTGGCCAGGACCTTCCACTCCAGAACAGCCCTGTGTCCCAGAGCCAGGCCGGTCCACCTGGGCCGTCCCGCTGCTGGAGGCGGGCAGGGGTCAGTACCTCCTTCCTGAGGGTCTCAATGTTCACGTGGCGGAGCTTGTTCTTGGTCTCCATGTACATGTCAGCTGCATGCAGCCCCTTTGGGGGCTTGGGAGCCGGGTAGCCTGGTGGAGGCGGGGGCAACTGGGCGCCTGGGGGTGGGGGCGGCGGCGGGAAGCTGGGAGGCGGCGGAGGGGGGGTGGTAGGCTTCTCCGGCTTTCCCCGAGGCAGGCCCAGCTCCGGGTTCAGCATGTCCATGTAGTTCTGTATGTCTGTGGCTCTGGTGCTCAGAAGCCCTAGGGAGGCAGCAGGGAAGGCCAGGTTTGGGAGTTTGCAGAGAGGCAGTCCCCCCGAAGTCCCCCACCTGCCCCCCAGCTTGCAGAGAGGCCAGACAGGCCAGGGGCCGCTTGGTAAGACCCTCTGGTCTCTGGCTGTCCTGCAGAGTCCTGCCTCCTCCAGTCCTGCACTTAGTGGCAGGACTACAGTGCTTGGGTTGGCAGGGGAGCGGCAGGGGGCTTTGGGCTTCAGGGTGTGCCCGTGTAAGGCAGGGCCACCTGGACAGGGGAGCGGCAGCTCTTCAGGGAAGGGCAGGTGCCAGGAGTCTGGATGGCCACACCCGACCTTTGCAGGGCATCTGGCCAGCTCTGCAGGCCACCACCTGGCGGTGGGAAGCGGCATTGCAGGTGGACGGTCCTCACACTCAGGGCGTGGTCAGCATGCACACATTTGCGGGCCTGGTTTCAGCCTGAGGGCTTGCTGTATTTTTTTTTTTTTTTTTTTTTTTTGAGACACTGGGGATGGAACCCAGGGGCACTCTACCTCCGACCCACACCCCTAGCCCTATTTTTTTTTAATCTTTATTTTGAAACAGGGTCTCACTGAGTTGCAAAGGGCCTCCCTCAGTAGCTGAGGCTAGCCACAAACCGTGATCCTCTTGTCTCAGCCTCCTGAATGCTGGGATTACAAGCCTGCGTTTCCAAGCCCGGCTGGGGTTGTTGTATTTGTGCTATGTTTTGGCCTGCCACATTTGTGTACGTGATTTTTTGTATTTGTGACTGTGTCTGCACTGGTGTGTGGACATGGAAAGTGTGTATGTGTGTGTGTGTGTGTGTGTCTGCAGTGTGGAAATGGTGAACGGAGTGCCTGCGTATAACATAGGCGTGTGTATACCTGTATGACTCTGTGTGCCTGTACATTATCTGAGTACTGCGTGCACATATGCACACGTGTGCACTGTTGGGTGTGGGTAGGAGAGAACAATGAGTCCCGTTGAGGGTGCATGTGGGTCTGCCGAGGAGAGCAGTACTTGTGAGGTGGGCATGCGCATTAAGACTGCGGGCAGGGCGCCTGTGGTCTGGCTCCGGCGCTCCCTCCTCCTTCCCTCCTGGCCCACTCACCGTGCAGAGGGCGCTGGCCCTTGAGGCTAGAGTGGCTGGAAGAGCAGGAGTCGTAATTGGAGAGGGTGCTGGTGGGCGAGCTGAGGTCAAAGTTCGGCTGCTGGACCGACATGGTGGTGTTGGGCGAGGACATGCCGGAGTCCGGCTGCTTCGCCTCCAGCTCAGCGGAGGGATCGCGGGACAGCACGCGGTGCTCCACGCTCTGAGGGGAGGCAGGGAGGCCGTGAGGGCAACCCCGCTCCACAGACCACTGCTGGCCGCCCAGGGTCCCGCTCAGCCATGCCCTCCCTCTCCAACACCCTCTCCCCGTCACGGGAGGGTTGTGAGTTCTTCTGAGGCTAAGATTCAAGGCCAGCCCCCTAGCAGCAGGGCCTGGGTTCCTGGGGCAACGTTCACTTGGCCCCACCCTGCTCAGGAGAATGGAGACCTAATGGGGCAAAGGGGTCCTGGGCTGCACCCCAGGGAGAACTGCCGGGCACCCCTCTCCCCAGTCCAAGAGGCAGAGGGTCTGTGCTGCTGTGGGTCCATGGTAGGGGCTCAGGGGCTGCCGCTGGAGTGGGGATGGATATGGGCCTCATCCCCTGCAGCTGGCTGAAAACCCCTGCCTGTCCCTGCCCGACCTGCCAACTCCCAACACCAGCCCTGCCCATCCTGATGGGGCCTGGGTGGGGGCGGGGAGCCTGGGGTGCGGGGCTACGCTGGGATGGGCAGGCCCGGGTCGGGTCCCTCCCACCACCCGCGGGAAGCAGGCTGGGCTGGGGGCCCAGCTTACGTTGCCCATGCTGTCCCCGATGCCGGCAAGCCGCTTCTCTGCCTTCTCCGGCCCAGACCTGCCCCGCCCTGCCCCTCCTTGCCGGAGAAGTGTCACAGGCCCCCTGGGAGAGGGAGGGAGGCCTGGCACCAGGTAACGGCTGCGCAGCCTCACTCATTGGCCCTGTAATTAGGGGCTCCTCGGGAGTGTTTGGCTTTTCTGGGCCAGCATCCTTGGTGCCTGGATCCGTCACCGCGCAGCTGGGCCTAGCTGGATGAGATAGCCAGGCCCTGCCGCCTACCCCGAGCGCAGGGAGGAGGCCCGATGACCGGCACTAGTAGTCACCAAGGTGCCCAGCCCTGACCCTCGAGGACTACGGATGACAGAGACAGACGCAGGCTCTGTGGCCTGGGAGAATGGCTTTCGGTTCCCCTCCCCCACTTCCTGTGTGACCTTGGGCACATCACCTGTCTTTTCTGTGCCTGCTTTTGTTCATTGGTGAATGGGGATAATGGCGCCACCTGTCCAGTAGGTGGCAAAAAAGATTTTAGGGAGCCGGGCGCGGTGGGCACACTTGTGATCCCAGCATCCGCGAGGCTGAGGCAGGAGGATCGCGGTTCAGGGACGGCCTTAGCTACTTAGTTGAGGCCCTATGCAATTCACTAAGACCCTGTTTCAAAATAAAGAATAAATAAGAAGGCTGGGGTGTAGCTTGGAGGTAGAATGCCCCTGGGCTTCATTCCCAGTACCGAAAAAAAAAAAAAAAATTTTAGAAGTTAATGAAAGCCGGGCGTGGTGGCACACACTTATAATCCCAGCATTCCTGAGGCTGAGACCTGAGGATCATGGTTCGCGGACAGCCTCAGCTACTTAGTGAGGCTCTCCACAATTTAGTGAGATCCTGTTTCAAAATAAAAAATAGGAAGCCGGGTGTGGTGGCGCACACTTGTAATCCCAGCATTCGGGAGGCTGAGACCTGGAGGATCGCGGTTCACGGACAGCCTCAGCTACTTAGTGATGCCCTCTGCAACTCAGTGAGACCTGGTTTCAAAATAAAGAATAAAAAATAGGGCAGGGGATGTAGCTCGGAGGTCAAATGCCCCTGGGTTCCATCCCCAGCCCCGCAAAAAAAATAAAATAAAAAATAAATAAATAAAATGAAAAATAGGGCAGGGGTATAGCTTGGAAATTGAATGTCCCTGAGTTCAATCTCCAGACCCACAAAAAAAAAAAAAAGAAAGAAAAAAGAAAAAAGGAAAAAGTTAGTGAAATGCCGTGTGCAAGCTATTAATATCACCGTGGAGATGAACTGAGACCAGCCTGGAAAGCACCCAGCAGGTCAACGGTCATTAAATGGTGCTTGCTGCTGTATTTTTGTTAGCAGCTATAGCCAGGAAGGCCCCACAAAAGGCCGTCACCGTGTCTACTCTTGACTGTATGCCCCAGTAACAAGGGGCTCACTACCCGTGGGGCCACCCATACACTTTGCAAGGCTCCTTCTTTCTTTCTTTCAGTACTGGGGATGGAATCCAGGGGCTTTCTACCTCTGAGCTACACTCCCAGACCTATTTTATTTGGAAACAGGGTCTCACTAAGTTGCTGAGGCTGGCTTTGAACCTGTGCGATCCCCCTGTCTCAGCCTCCCAAGTACTGGGATTCCAAGCGTGCGCCACCACGCCCGGCTTGGAAGGCCCTTTCCAGGGGGAAGTTGGTCTTCCAGTGCACCTGCAGTCTCTGAGCCCTGGGGCCTTGCTATATTCTGCAGACCCCAGAAGGGGGCAGATGAGGCCAGGGGCCACCTGCTGTTTCTCCTCCAGGCTCATCTGGAAGCTCCTCTAATTGTCAAGCTATCCACTAGACCGGTCTGAGGGTGCCTGCAAGGCCTACCCTCTTCCCTGCCCCCTACTCCAGAGCAGCAGAGATTCCTGGACTTGGCAACACCCACACCTGAGCCAGGTCCCTGTGGGTGCCTTCATGGCAGAGTAACTCTAATAAAAATGTTTATGAGTGTTTTGTGGGTGTCCACTGTGGTTTAACTAGGAATGAGCAAAGGCAGGGTGTGATGGGTGAGAAAGGCAGCTCCTGGCCAGGCCAGGCCATTCCTGCTTCCCCACTTACTGGCCGGGTGACCTTGGGTCTCAAGGACTCAGTTTACCCATCTGTGAAATGGAGATACTAGCTTTTCAAGCTCTGTGGCTGTGAGAGGAAAGGAGTGAATACAGGTGGGGGGGGGTGGGTCTGGCAGGCCCCGAGGGCGTCCTGAACACCCCCCCCTTCTCTCTTGCTTTTTGTGGTACTGAGGGTTGAACCCAGGGGCATTCAACCTCTGGATTTGTGGACGCACTCCCTCTCACTCACACACACACACACATTCTCTCTCTCTCTCTCTCTTTTTTGTGGCACTGGAGATTCTGGAGATTAAATCCAGGGGCATTCTACCTCCAAGCTACACCCCCAGCCCTATTTTTTATTCTTTATCTTGAAACTGGGTCTCACTGAGTTGCGAAGGGCCTAAGTAGCTGAGGCTGGCCGCGAACCGTGATCCTCTGGTCTCAGCCTCCCAAATGCCCGGCCTTGCTTTGTCTCTTGTTGGGATGACTCCGGTCCTCCCCGTCCCTGACCTCTGTCCTCCTGCCTACACCCCTTGCTCCTCGACAGGTAGAGCTGAGAGCTCGCGGGGCAGCAGTCAAGGGCATCTTCTCCTCGAGTCCCTGAACCTCTGCTTCCTTTTTCTTTTTTTTTTTGGGGGGGGATACTGGAGATGGAACCCACCCAGGGGCACAAGCTACACTTTATTTATTTATTTTTTGGTGGTACTGGGGTTCCTGGAAGCCCTTCTACCTCCGGGCTACACTCCCAGACCTATTTTATATTTTTATTTTGGAAACAGGGTCTCCTAAGCCAGCGCACGTGGCCGGCTTCGGACCTGCGCGATCCTCCTGTCTCCGCCTCCCAAGCGCGGGGATGACAAGCGTGCGCCACCACGCCCGGCGAGCTATATTTTATTTTGAAACAGGGTCTCATTGGGTTGCAAAGAGCCTCAATGAGTACTAGCTGAGGCTGTCCTCGAACCTCCTGCCTCGGCCTCCCGAAAACTGGGATTACAAACATAAGCGGCTCGCTTCCTTCATGATGAAATGGGTAGGCCATCTTCCCTCGGGGTGGGGGATCGAGATGACCCGGGTCGGGTCGGGTCGTACCAGGTTCTCCACCGTGCGCAGGTAGCGGGTGCAATGGCTGTGGCCGTTGTAGTCCGACAGGTCAGCGGCCGTGTACCCATCACGGTCACGGACGTCCAGCTCCGCGCCGTTCACCACCAATATCTGGCAGCACTGTGTGGTGTGAGGCGGGGACCGGCTGAGTGGCCCCGCCCTGCTCTCTAAGCCCCGCCCTCTCGGCCCCCGCCCCAGAAGGCCCCGCCCCGCTCTCTAAGCCCCGCCCCGCTCTCTAAGCCTCGCCCCGCGCCAGCCCCCGCCCGGCTCGCTAAGCCCCGCCCCGGCCCCGCCCGCTAAGCCCCGCCCCGCCCGCCAAGCCCCGCCCTCTCGGGCCCCGCCCCCGGCCCCAGACCTCCAGCTCCCCGTTCTCCGCGGCGTCGTGCAGCGGGGTCCCGCCCCACAGGTCGGCCGCGATCTCGCCGCCGTGCAGCAGGAGCCAGCTGAGCACTTTGGCGTGGCCGCGGCTGGCCGCGAAGTGCATGGCGGTGGCGCCGTCCTTGTCCTGCTCCGACAGGCTCACGTCGGTGCTGCTCACCTGGGCGGGAGGGACGGAGAGAAGGGCGGGGCTGGGCGCCGTCCCCGCCGGCCCGGGGCCCGCCTCCCGCCCTGCCCAGCTCACCAGCCACACGATGACCGGGCAGTGGCCCATCTGCGCGGCCGCGTGCAGCGGGCTCATGCCGTCGTGCGCGCACAGGTGCGGGTCCGCGCCGCACTCCTGCACCAGGTGCTTCGTCACCTCCAGGTGGCCCTCCTGGCAGGCCAGGTACAGGGGCGTGGCACCGTTCTTGGTCTGGGCATTCACTCCCCTGCGGACAGGCAACGCCTCCGTGGGCTCTCGGTGCCCGCCGCGGCCCTCCCCCGAGAGCCTGGGGAGTGGGCTGCAGCGGGCGTCGTCCCGGGGCCTCGAGCACGCCCCGGGCCCTCAGCTGGACGCCCCGCCCGAGCCGACCAGCTCCCACAGAGGATGGGCGGCGCTTCCTGCTCCAGGAAACCGCCCCGCCTCCCGTACCGACCGGACCAGGACCGGCCACCCGGCTCCCAACGCCCTCCAGCCACACGCGCCGTGGCACTGAGTCCCCAGACTTGCGCTCTGATCTTTGTCCTTTTTATTTCTGTTTTTATTTTACTTTTTGGCGGTACTGGGGATGGGACCCCGGGGCATTCGGCCTCCGAGCTACACGCCCAGCCCTATTTTGTATTCTGTATTTTGAAACAGGGTCTCACTGAGTTGCAGAGGGCCTCACTAAGTAGCTGAGGCTGGCCACGAACCGCGATCCTCCAGCCTCCGCCTCCCGAATGCCGGGATTTCAATAGTGCGCCACCACGCCCCGCTAGCAGGCAGGTTCTTAAGCCCTACTGCCACTCCCATTTTGCAGAGGGGCAACTGAGGCTAAGGGCCAAAGGTCATATAGCTGGTAAGGGGCATGGGAATGCACATCTGTCTGTGAGATGCAGGGCGCCCCCTGCAGGAGGCATACTGGTAGTGAGGAGCAGGAGCCTGGCACTAGTGCCAGGACCTGTGCCCCAGGGTCTAGCCCTGTGCCCTAGCTTTCAGCTACTACTGCCCTTGTTCCTACAGGTAGTGGGTCCTGACTGGGGAACAGGGAGCCAGCCCATGGGTGGAGAATACAATAGGGCCGTGGACAGCCCATAGCGCATTACCACAGTAGGACACTAGGTGGCGCCACAGTCCACCCAGAGCCAGGGGCTGCCCCACCGGGCTCAGAGCTTATCCTCATCCCCACAGCGCCCCCTATCTGTACACCCACGGTGTCAATCTCATGCACCACACACAACTACCAAGTCCCTCACCGGCTTGTCCACTGTCTGTCCATCTGTCCATCAGCATGTGCACCAGGCCATTTCCTGTTCATGCACCTGCCCGTTCACGGGTCCTCCTGTCACCCCAACATAATTTAGCCATCCTTTACCTAACCCTGCATGCCCTCTCCTCCCTCTCAAACTCTCCTCCCTGTCCTGAAAGCCCTGGTCCTCCGCCCGCCTCCCTGTCCCTAGAGTCCCCAGGCCACCTGCAGCCCCTCTGGGCACCCAAACTCTGGTTTTTCCTCCTTCCCAGCCTGGGCAGCCCTCTCCCTGACAGACTGCTCTTTGCCGGGCTGGACGCTTTATGATTGTGGAAGCAGGTGCCAGGCCCGGCTACACTCAGCATCCCGCCCGAGTCAGGAGCACCGTGGGTCCTGCCGACACAGCCCAGGGCAGGCCCGAGACCGGCCGCCGGCTACATGCCTCTCCTCAGAGACACGCTGGCTCGCAGCCCCAGCCCGTACACGCCAGTGCCCGCGCCGCCCCCACACACATCCGTGCCGGTGCGCCAGAACAGCCTGTTGAATATTTCATGACTGACACTCAGTGCCTGAATTGTTCACCCGGTAACCAAGGCACGGCCAGTGCTGGGGTCCCGGGATCGGACGCCGGAGGGGCCACCCCCAGGGCCCTCTGGGTTCTCTCTGGGAGGCCCGAGGCAATGCGTGAACAAAGGGGGCCGACTGTGATGAGCTCTGCCCTCCCAGCAACACCTACCTGGCAGGAGGCCATCACCCAGGCGCCCCAGCAGGTCAGGAAGGAGCTGAGCTGAATGGCGGGGGCAGTGAGGCCCACGGCCTGCCACCAGCCCCCCGGCTGCCACTCCCAGCGGAGCCCCTGGCGCTCAACAAAGGATCGCTCTCGTCCCCGTTATCATTAATATTTCAGCCTCTGCACTCGTGAACCCTGTTCTGGACTCAGAGGCTCCTGCCTAGGAAAACCCAGGACACAGGGCAGCCATGTTGATGGGCTTCGTCCGTGGAGATTGAAGCCCAGCCTCCTCCTCTTCTTGTCTGGCCTGGAGGCCAGAGGGGAGATGGCTCCCTTCTGTCACTGGGGAAAAACTACAAAAATGCAGATAAGCATAAGAAACAAAATAGAAGCCTGCCACTTGGGGAGATGAAAGAGTAACAATAGTAATAGCAAGAATACTAGGCTTGTCATCCAGTACTTGGGAGGCTGAAACAGGAGGATCTGGGATGGAGGCCAGCCTCAGTGACTGAGTGAGGCCCTCCGCAACTTGGACCCTGCTTCAAAATAAAGAATAAAAAAAAATTAGGCTGGAGGTATAACCCTTGGGTTCAATCCCTAGCACCACAAAGAAGGAGGAGGAGGAGGAGGAGGAGAGGAGGAGGAGGGAGAGGAGGAGGAGGAGGGAGAGGGAGAGGAGGAGGAGGAAATGATAGCATGTGGGAGGCGGAAAGCAGAGAGTTTCGGTTTGCAGACGGCCTCAGCTACTTAGCGAGGTCCTTTGCAACTCAGTGAGACCCTGTTTCAAAAAATAAAAAGACTAAAAACTAGGGCTGGGGTGCAGCTCAGAGGTAGAATGCCCGAGATCCATCCCCAGTACCGCAAGGAAAAAAAGTAATAATAGTAATAGTGACAATTACTGTTTACTAAGCAGTCACTGGCTCTAAGCACTGGGATACATTCTCTTTAGACTTTTTAGTGGGGATTTAACCCATTGCAGCCCTAATTTGTTTGATTTTTTGTGTGTGGCACTGGGAATTGAACCCAGAGACATTTTACCTCTGAGTTAAACCCCCAGCCCAATTGCATTTCTTATTTGGAAACAGGGTCTCACTAAAGTGCGGAGGGCTTCACTAAGCTGTCCGGACTGGCTTCGAACCCACGATCCTCCTGTCTCAGCCTCCCAAGTACTGGGATTACAAGTGTGTGCCACCACTCCCAGAACTAAATAGACCTCTCTCTTAATTATTAGCCTTTAAATACCCTGCACCTCACCCCACTCAGAAAAGGACAACCACCCTACACTCGCTTTCTATTTCTTCCTTCCTTCCTTCCTTCCTTCCTTTCTTTCTTCCTTCCTATCTTTCCTTCCTTCCCTTTCCTTCCTTCCTTTCTTCCTTCCCTTCCTTCCTTCCCTCCATCCCTCCCTTCCTCCCTCCCTCCCTTCCTTCCTTCCTTCCTTTCTTTCTTCCTTCCTATCTTTCCTTCCTTCCCTTTCCTTCCTTCCTTTCTTCCTTCCCTTCCTTCCTTCCCTCCATCCCTCCCTTCCTCCCTCCCTCCCTTCCTTCCTTCCTTCCTTTCTTTCTTCCTTCCTATCTTTCCTTCCTTCCCTTTCCTTCCTTCCTTTCTTCCTTCCCTTCCTTCCTTCCCTCCATCCCTCCCTTCCTCCCTCCCTTCCTTCCTTCCTTCCTCTCTTTCTCTTTCCCTCTTAGTATTGGGAATTGAACCTGGGACCTCCTGCGCGCAAGCTACTGTTCTTGACCCAAACTCTAGCCTTCAAGGGCCTCCCGAGCCAAACCGTCTTCGTGGTCTGAGGCTTCCTGGTGATGTTCACATAAATCATGTATTTTTTCTTCCTCTTGGGAAAAAAAGCTAATAGGAACTAGCTGTGCCTACGAAGCAGGCCGCCCTTCAACTACACAAGGAAGCGTGGCAGGCCTGGAAGGGCCTGCTGAAAACCTCCATGCGAATCGGTCCAGCGTACTGTCCACTCTGCCACGAGTGACTAGCAACCCCAGAAAACCAGACTCCGGTCAAAGAACAAGATTCCTGCCAGGGTGGCAGTGCACGCTTGTAATCCCAGTACTTGGTAGGCTGAGATAGGAGGATCACGGGTTCGAGGACAGCCTCAGGAAATAGTGAGACTTATCAACCTAGCAAGATCTTGTTTCAAAATGGAAAAAAAAAAAAATAGGGCTAGGGGTGTATCTTAGAGGTCGAATGCCCTTAGGTTCAATTTCCCAGCACCACACACACAAAATAAGTAAGTAAGTAAGTAAATAAATAAATAAATAAATAAATAAGATAAAGTAAGATTTAAGCTGGGTGTAGCTCGGAGGTCAAATGCCTCTGGGTTCCATCCCCAGACCCGCAAAAAAAAAAAAAAAAAAAAAGATTCCTAGTGGCTGCTAATAACCTCTGTTAGGAGGGAGGTCAGGAAGGGGCCCAGATACACAAGGACCAGGTGTGTGTGTGTGTGTGTGTGTGTGTGTGTGTGTGTGTTACTAGGGACCAAACCCAGGGGTGTTCTACCTCTGTGTTATACCCCAGACCTATCTTATCTTATTTTTATTTTGAAACAGAGTCTTACTAAATTGCAGAGGACCCCCTAAGTTGCTGAGGCTGGCCTCAAACCTGCAGTCCTCCTGCCTCAGCCTCAGTACTAGGATAACAGGTGCATACCACCATGCCGGGCACACCCTGCCAGCAACCCCCTCAGCCTTCTAGGCCTTCCTTCTGGTCCTTGATTTAGGCAAAGGAGACCCCTCCACCAGCTCCGCGCCTGTTGGTGCTGTGGCAAGACCCTCACCTCGCAGCTCCCCGAGGCCGGCCTCGTCTCGCCCAGGCATCCACTCCCAGCTCCTCAGAGAGGCCTCCCCGGGCCCTCAACTTAAAGAACGCCTCTCCTGCTTCCTCCACACGGCTGTTCCAGTACACGGCACCTGTCGCTCCCAAATTATCTTGTTCTCCTATTTCATTCACGCCACAGACACATCGGGGCGTCCCGTGTTGGACAGGCAGAGCCCCTGCCCTCCCGGGCCTGTCCCCAGGGGCAGCCCACCGCAGACCGGCCCCAGGCGACCAGGCAGGACGGGCATCAGGTGGGTCCCGCTCTTGGTCTGGCTTCTCTGGCTCCTGGGGTGTCTCTAGAGCCGGGAGGCTGGGGGCTGGGGATCTCAGAGCTAGCACAGTCCAAACAAGTAGGGGCATCGGGGCCAGGGCTGCGCGACGCCTCCTCACTGTGGCTCAGCCTGGCAAGGCAGAAAGGGCCCATTTGCCAGTGGGCACAGAAAGGGAGCTTTGACCAAGGCCACAGGCGGTGGCCTTCGCCTAGGGATCCCAGACTCATCATTCAACAAGCGTTCGTGGAGTGTCAGGCGCTGGGCACCTGAACCAGGGAGATAAAGTCTCCGGCCTCATTAGTCAGGGGCATGGACAGTCAGAAAACACAGGCTGTAAGATACAGTGCCAGCTAATGATAAGGGGGACGAGGCCGGCCGCAGCGCGGGGCTGCGGGGCGGGAGACAGTCTGAATGGGTCAGGGCTGGCTTGCCAGGGAGCTGTTGTAAGACTTGAAGGAGGGAGAGAGCTGGACGTGGTGGCACACGCTTGTCATCCCAGCATTGGGGAGGCTGAGGCAGGAGGATCGCAGGTTGGCGGCCAACCCCAGCTACTTAGTGAGGCCCTCTGCAACTCTGTGAGACGCTGTTTCAAAGTAAAGAATAAAAAATAGGGGTGGGGGTGTAGCTCGGAGCTAGAATTCTCCTCGTTTCCATCTCCAGTACTGCAAAAAAAAAAAAAAAAAAAAAGAGAGAGAGAAAGAAAGAAAGAAAGAAAGAAAAGAAAAAGTAGAATGAGAACAAGTCAGTCTGCAAAATGGACCACCATGTTGGCTCAGACAATAATACTACCCGGTTCCAGACCTCCAGCAGGCAGGAGCTTTTTTTTTTGCATGCGGTACTGGGGATGGAATCCAGGGGGATTCTGCCTCTGAGCCCTATTTTTTATTGTTCTTTATTTTGATACAGAGTCTCTGAGTTCCAAAGGGCCTCACTAAGTAGCTGAGGCTGACCGTGAACTGCGATCCTCCTGTCTCAGCCTCCTGAGTGCTAGGATTACAAGCGTGCCCACCACGCTGGCTTTGGACTGGCACTTTTCAATCCCTGTCCCATTTCAGGGCTGGGAAGGCCTTGAGGGAAGGAGACGCCCGCAGGGATGGAGCAGATCACCTTTGGGCTGGCTGCTCTCCTAGCTAAGACAGCAGAGCTGGGAGCCCACGGGGAAAGCCTGAAGCCTCCGGCTTTCCCCAGCCTCAGAGCTCAGGGCCGAGCCCGGGGCTTGACTCCTGGCTGCTCAGATCCCAGGGCGCTGAGAAGCAGAGTGAGCAGGAGGGGTTCCCAGGTTCCAGGAGGTGGTCCAAGGTGGCGAGGGTCACCTGTTCCTGGTCCTTTCGCAGTTATCCCCAACTAACATCTCATGCCCCTACCAGCCCCTGGTGCTCCCGCCAAGGGGTCAGTGCCTCACCCCATCTCCCTCAGACCC